>NC_091984.1:4889376-5629973 GCF_044704955.1 Pristiophorus japonicus | reverse complement strand
GTGTGAGAGGGAGGGAGGAAGAGAGAGAGGGGGGAAGAGAGAGATGGAGAGAGGGAAAAATAACAAGGGAGGGAAAAAGAACGAGGGAGGGAAGGGTTGAGTGGGAGGGAAGGGTTGAGTGGGAGGGAATGGTTGAGTGGGATGGAGTGAGGGAAAGAGGGAGGGAGAGATGGAGAGAGAGGAGAGGGAGAGAGGGAGAGGGAGAGAGGGAGGGGTAGAGGGAAGGTGGGAAGGGAGAGGAAGAGAGGGTATGAGGGAGGGAAGGAGTAATGGAAGGTGGCAGGGTGTGAGAGAGAGGGACAGAGAGTGACAGGGAGGAAGTAAGAGAGGGAAGGAGGGAGGGAGAGGGAGAGAGGGTAGGAGGGAGGGAGAGGGAGAGAGGGTGTGAGGGAGGGAGGGAGAGTCGGAGGGAGGGAGGAACAGATAGAGTGAGGGAGAGAGCGATGGAGAGAGAGATATTAAGAGAGATGGAGAGGGGGGAGAGTGAGTGAGGAAGGGAGGGAGGGAGTGGATGGAATGAGAGTGATGGAGTGTACCATGCGAGTGAGGGAGTGAGTAAGGGAATACTGCACTGTCGAAGGTGCCACCTTTCGGATGAGACGTTAAACCGAGGCCCCGTCTGCTCTCTCAGGTAGATGTAAAAGATCCCATTTCACTATTCGAAGAGCAGGGGAGTTCTCCCCGGTGTCCTGGCCAATATTTATCCCTCAACCAACATCACTAGAACAGATTGTCTGGCCATTACCACAATGCTGTTTGTTGAAAAAGTCCTCCATTGTCTGTGAGGCACATTGGGCCGTCCTGAGGTGGTGACAGGCACTGTAGAAATGCAAGTCCTTTCTTTCTGTCTTTGTCCCAAAGCTGGACATGGGCCGAGCGGCTGGCGATTACAGAATGAATATCAGCAGCTGCCTCGGCCCCGCGGGGAGTGCGAGAGTCCAGTCCTCACTGACTGCCCATTCCTTCCGGGCTCTCAGATCCAGTCGGGCTGGGTGGGTGGGTGGGTGGGTGGGCTCCGGCCTCGGTTCCAGTTTGCCTTTCCCGGGGGGCGGGGCAGGGGAGCATGTTTTACCGGCGACGCAGTAAACGCTGGATTTTCCTGCAGTCTTGGCAGCTTCCAGTAAGCGGCCATGGCGCTGGAGGCTGGTCAGAGCGGCGGGCAGCCGTTAGCAGCAGTTAGCAGCACAGTCAGCGACAGCAGCACCTGGTGTAAGGTGGGGACCCGCAGGGATTGGGAGACACACCCTCCCGCTCCCTCCCCACACTGGCCTTTCTCACACAGGAGCCCAGAGAAAGCAGGAAACATAGAAACATAGAAAATAGGTGCAGGAGTAGGCCATTCGGCCCTTCGAGCCTGCACCGCCATTCAATGAGTTCATGGCTGAACATGCAACTTCAGTATCCCATTCCTGCTTTCTCACCATAACCCCTTGATCCTCCTAGTAGTAAGGACTTCATCTAACTCCGTTTTGAATATATTTAGTGAATTGGCCTCAACAACTTTCTGTGGTAGAGAATTCCATAGGTTCACCACTCTCTGGGTGAAGAAGTTTCTCCTCATTTCAGTCCTAAATGCCTTACCCCTTATCCTTAGACTGTGACCTCTGGTTCTGGACTTCCCCAACATTGGGAACATTCTTCCTGCATCTAACCTGTCTAAACCCATCAGAATTTTAAAAGTTTCTATGAGATCCCCTCTCATTCTTCTGAACTCCAGTGAATACAAGCCCAGTTGATCCAGTCTTTCTTGATATGTCAGTCCCGCCATCCTGGGAATCAGTCTGGTGAACCTTCGCTGCACTCCCTCAATAGCAAGAATGTCCTTCCTCAAGTTAGGAGACCAAAACTGTACACAATACTCCAGGTGTGGCCTCACCAAGGCCCTGTACAACTGTAGCAACACCTCCCTGCCCCTGTACTCAAATCCCCTCGCTATGAAGGCCAACATGCCATTTGCTTTCTTAACCGCCTGCTGCACCTGCATGCCAACCTTCAATGACTGATGTACCATGACACCCAGGTCTCGTTGCACCTCCCCTTTTCCTAATCTGTCACCATTCAGATAATAGTCTGTCTCTCTGTTTTTACCACCAAAGTGGATAATCTCACATTTATTCACATTACACTTCATCTGCCAGGCATTTGCCCACTCACCTAACCTATCCAAGTCACTCTGCAGCCTCACAGCATCCTCCTCGCAGCTCACACTGCCACCCAACTTAGTGTCATCCGCAAATTTGGAGATACTACATTTAATCCCCTTGTCTAAATCATTAATGTACAATGTAAACAGCTGGGGCCCCAGCACAGAACCTTGTGGTACCCCACTAGTCACTGCCTGCCATTCTGAAAAGTACCCATTTACTCCTACTCTTTGGGGTACTGAAGTTGCATGTTCAGCCATGAACTCATTGAATGGTGGTGTAGACTCAAAGGGCCAAATGGTCTATTCCTGCATCTATTTTCTATGTTTCTATGTTTCTAATTCTATGAAGAAGTACCAGAAAGGGTCGATAAAGGTAATGTAGTAAATACAATATATTTGGAATTTTGTTTACGCAGTGAGATGTTGTGATCTGAAATGCATTGCCTGAAAGGGCGGTGGGAGCAGATTCAATAGTAACTTTCAAAAGGGAATTGGATAAATACCCGAAAGGAAAAAATTAGCAGAGCTATGGGGAAAGAGCGGGGAATGGGACTAATCGGATAGATCTTTCACAGAGCCAGCATAGACACGATGGGCCGAATGGCCTCCTCCTGTACTATGTGATTCTATGAAACGCCCTTCACTGAACTTCAGACCTCCCTTTGCGAGGAGCGGTGCCACTAATTGTGTGACAGATGATGGGAGAGTCCAGGAGGGTTCACTCACTAAAAGCCTCTGTGTTTCCCCCCACGGTATCTCTGCTATCGGATACTCTGCTGACCCTGACACACAGAAGCCGGGGCCGAGTGAGGGGAGTGGCTGGTGCTGGTACGGTTACTTACCTCGACAGCCTCTGTGCCAGTAATATCCGCGCAGGCACTTGTCACACTTGGGCCCTGTCGCCCCCTCCTTACACTCACAATATCCTGTGTCATTACAGCGATGGTGGAGCGAGCCATCAGGGTGACACTCACAGTCTGCAGAAACAAGACAAGACACACACTGCACACGGCTGTTCCCAATAAAACACAGCGACACAACCTCAGCGACAGGAATGAGTGCGAGCCGGGACAAGGGAGGCTCGGACTGTGGGGGTGAAACAAGTCTCCAACACTTTACAAACAGCTTCAATCCTCCACACACTGACTGCACACAGCCCGTTTTCCACTCCCTGGGGCGACTGCACAGAATTAACACAGGTTAACAAGGCCAGATAAAGCAAACCCAGCACTAGCTTCATCACGACACGATAGAATTCACAAGCACAGAACTGATGTTAAACTTGTATCGGACCTTGGTTAGACTGCACGTGGAGCACTGTACACAGTTGTGGTCTCCATATTATGAGAAAGATATAGAGGCACTGGAGAAGGTACAAAGAAAGATTTACAAGGATGATACCAGAACTGAGAAGTTATACCTGTCAGGAAAGGCTGAACAGGCTGGGGCTCTTTTCTCAGGGAAAGTGATATTGAGGGGTGACCGAATACAGGTCTTTAAGATCATGAAAGGTTTTGATTGGGTAGACGTAGAGGAGATGTTTCCACTTGTGTGGGAGAGACCAGATTTAGGAGCCATAAATATAAGATAGTCATTAATAAATCCAATCGGGAATTCAGGAGAAACTTCTTTACCCAGAGAGTGGCGAGAATGTGGAACTCGCTGCCACAGGGAGTGGTTGAGGTGAATAGCAGAGATACATTTAAGGGGAAGCTGGATAAACACATGAGGGAGAAAGGAATAGAAGGATATAATGAAAGGGTGAGATGAAGAGGGGCGGGAGGAGGCTCGAGTGGACTATAAACACCACGTGGACCTGTTGGTCTGAATGGCCCGTGTTGTACATTCTATGTAATTGTGTGTGTGGAGAATGGGAGGAGATGAGGAAATGGAGAGAGAGGATTGTTGGTGCACACTGGGCGGGGGTGGGGCAACATTGAGCAGAGGCGAGCGACGCTGCTACGATGCAGGTTGGTTGTTTACCGAGAGTACAAACAACATACACATTCCTGAAAAACACTGGAGACAGGGAGGCAATGATTATATCGTCAAAACACAGCACTTTCAATTGACCTCCACAAAGAAAGGGCCAGGCCTCATCGCTAGGGAAATCCTGAACCAGGCCTCTTCGCAAGGGAAAGCCTGGACTAGGCCTCATCGGTGGGGAAAGGTTGAACCATGCCTCATCGCTAAAGAAAGATTGGGTCGGGGTCGAGTCACCGGGGAAAGACTGGGTCGGGGCCCAGTCACTGGGGAAAGGTTGGGTCGGGGCCCAGTCACTGGGGAAAGGTTGGGTCATGGCCCAGTCACTGGGGAAAGGTTGGGTCGGGGGCTCGTCACTGGGGAAAGGTTGGGTAGGGGTCTAGTCACTGGGGAAAGGTTGGGTCGGGGCCCAGTCACTGGGGAAAGGTTGGGTCAGGGCCCAGTCACTGGGGAAAGGTTGGGTCAGGGCCCAGTCACTGGGGAAAGGTTGGGTCGGGGTCCAGTCACTGGGGAAAGGTTGGGTCATGGCCCAGTCACTGGGGAAAGGTTGGGTCATGGCCCAGTCACTGGGGAAAGGTTGGGTCAGGGCCCAGTCACTGGGGAAAGGTTGGGTCGGGGCCCAGTCACTGGGGAAAGGTTGGGTCATGGCCCAGTCACTGGGGAAAGGTTGGGTCAGGGCCCAGTCACTGGGGAAAGGTTGGGTCAGGGCCCAGTCACTGGGGAAAGGTTGGGTCGGGATCTAGTCACTGGGAAAAGGTTGGGTTGGGGCCCAGTCACTGGGGAAAGGTTGGGTCGGGGCCCAGTCACTGGGGAAAGGTTGGGTCGGGGCCCAGTAACTGGGGAAAGGTTGGGTCGGGGTCTAGTCACTGGGGAAAGGTTGGGTCGGGGCCCAGTCACTGGGGAAAGGTTGGGTCGGGGCCCAGTCACTGGGGAAAGGTTGGGTCGGGGCCCAGTCACTGGGGAAAGGTTGGGTCGGGGCCCAGTCACTGGGGAAAGGTTGTGTCGGGGCCCAGTCACTGGGGAAAGGTTGGGTCGGGGCCCAGTCACTGGGGAAAGGTTGGGTCGGGGCCCAGTCACTGGGGAAAGGTTGGGTCGGGGCCCAGTCACTGGGGAAAGGTTGGGTCGGGGCCCAGTCACTGGGGAAAGGTTGGGTCGGGGCCCAGTCACTGGGGAAAGGTTGGGTCGGGGGCCAGTCACTGGGGAAAGGTTGTGTCGGGGCCCAGTCACTGGGGAAAGGTTGGGTCGGGGCTCAGTCACTGGGGAAAGGTTGTGTCGGGGCCCAGTCACTGGGGAAAGGTTGGGCCGGGGGCTAGTCACTGGGGAAAGGTTGGGTCATGGCCCAGTCACTGGGGAAAGGTTGGGTCGTAGGCTCGTCACGGGAAAGGTTGGGTCGGGGTCCAGTCACTGGGGAAAGGTTGGGTCGGGGCCCAGTCACTGGGGAAAGGTTGGGTCATGGCCCAGTCACTGGGGAAAGGTTGGGTCATGGCCCAGTCACTGGGGAAAGGTTGGGTCGGGGGCTAGTCACTGGGGAAAGGTTGGGTCGGGGGCTAGTCAATGGGGAAAGGTTGGGTTGGGGCACAGTCACTGGGGAAAGGTTTGGTCATGGCCCAGTCACTGGGGAAAGGTTGGGTCGAGGGCTAGTCACTGGGGAAAGGTTGGGTCGGGGGCTCGTCAGTGGGGAAAGGTTGTGTCATGGCCCAGTCACTGGGGAAAGGTTGGGTTGGGTCGGGGGCTAGTCACTGGGGAAAGGTTGGTTCACGGCCCAGTCACTGGGGAAAGGTTGGGTCGGGGTCTAGTCACTGAGGAAAGGTTGGGTCGGGGGCTAGTCACTGGGGAAAGATTGGGTCATGGCCCAGTCACTGGGGAAAGGTTGGGTCGGGGTCTCGTCACTGGGGAAAGGTTGGGTCATGGCCCAGTCACTGGGGAAAGGTTGGGTCGGGGGCTAGTCACTGGGGAAAGGTTGGGTCATGGCCCAGTCACTGGGGAAAGGTTGGGTCATGGCCCAGTCACTGGGGAAAGGTTGGGTCGGGGGCTAGTCACTGGGGAAATGTTGGGTCGGGGGCTAGTCACTGGGGAAAGGTTGGGTTGGGGCACAGTCACTGGGGAAAGGTTGGGTCGGGGGCTCGTCACTGGGGAAAGGTTGGGTCATGGCCCAGTCACTGGGGAAAGGTTGGGTCGGGGGCTAGTCACTGGGGAAAGGTTGGTTCACGGCCCAGTCACTGGGGAAAGGTTGGGTCAGGGTCTAGTCACTAGGGAAAGGTTGGGTCGGGGGCTAGTCACTGGGGAAAGGTTGGGTCATGGCCCAGTCACTGGGGAAAGGTTGGGTCGGGGTCCAGTCACTGGGGAAAGGTTGGGTCGGGGTCTAGTCACTGGGGAAAGGTTGGGTCATGGCCCAGTCACTGGGGAAAGGTTGGGTCGGGGGCTCGTCGCTGGGGAAAGGTTGGGTCGGGGGCTAGTCACTGGGGAAAGGTTGGGTCATGGCCCAGTCACTGGGGAAAGGTTGGGTCGGGGGCTCGTCACTGGGGAAAGGTTGGGTCGGGGGCTCGTCACTGGGGAAAGGTTGGGTCATGGCCCAGTCACTGGGGAAAGGTTGGGTCATGGCCCAGTCACTGGGGAAAGGTTGGGTCGGGGGCTAGTCACTGGGGAAAGGTTGGGTCATGGCCCAGTCACTGGGGAAAGGTTGGGTCGGGGGCTAGTCACTGGGGAAAGGTTGGGTCGGGGGCTAGTCACTGGGGAAAGGTTGGGTCGGGGGCTAGTCACTGGGGAAAGGTTGGGTCGGGGGCTAGTCACTGGGGAAAGGTTGGGTCGGGGGCTCGTCACTGGGGAAAGGTTGGGTCATGGCCCAGTCACTGGGGAAAGGTTGGGTCGGGGGCTAGTCACTGGGGAAAGGTTGGGTCGGGGGCTAGTCACTGGGGAAAGGTTGGGTTGGGGCACAGTCACTGGGGAAAGGTTGGGTCGGGGGCTCGTCACTGGGGAAAGGTTGGGTCGGGGGCTCGTCACTGGGGAAAGGTTGGGTCGGGGTCGGGGTCTAGTCACTGGGGAAAGGTTGGGTCATGGCCCAGTCACTGGGGAAAGGTTGGGTCGGGGGCTAGTCACTGGGGAAAGGTTGGGTCGGGGGCTAGTCACTGGGGAAAGGTTGGGTCGGGGCCCAGTCACTGGGGAAAGGTTGGGTCGGGGGCTAGCCACTGGGGAAAGTTTGGGTCGGGGGCTCGTCACTGGGGAAAGGTTGGGTCATGGCCCAGTCACTGGGGAAAGGTTGGGTCGGGGGCTAGTCACTGGGGAAAGGTTGGGTCGGGGGCTAGTCACTGGGGAAAGGTTGGGTCGGGGGCTAGTTACTGGGGAAAGGTTGGGTCATGGCCCAGTCACTGGGGAAAGGTTTGGTCGGGGTCCAGTCACTGGGGAAAGGTTGGGTCGGGGGCTCGTCACTGGGGAAAGGTTGGGTCATGGCCCAGTCACTGGGGAAAGGTTGGGTCGGGGGCTAGTCACTGGGGAAAGGTTGGGTTGGGGGCTAGTCACTGGGGGAAGGTTGAGTCGGGGACTAGTCACTGGGGAAAGGTTGGGTTGGGGGCTCGTCACTGGGGGAAGGTTGAGTCAGGGGCTAGTCACTGGGGGAAGGTTGGGTTGGGGCCTAGTCACTGGGGGAAGGTTGGGTTGGGGCCTAGTCACTGGGGAAAGGTTGGGTTGGGGGCTAGTCACTGGGGAAAGGTTGGGTTGGGGGCTAGTCACTGGGGGAAGGTTGAGTCGGGGGCTAGTCGCTGGGGAAAGGTTGGGTTGGGGGCTAGTCGCTGGGGAAGGTTGAGTCGGGGGCTAGTTACTGGGGGAAGGTTGAGTCGGGGGCTAGTCACTGGGGGAAGGTTGGGTTGGGGGCTAGTCGCTGGGGAAGGTTGAGTCGGGGGCTAGTTACTGGGGGAAGGTTGAGTCGGGGGCTAGTCACTGGGGGAAGGTTGGGTTGGGGGCTAGTCGCTGGGGGAAGGTTGGGTTGGGGGCTAGTCGCTGGGGAAGGTTGAGTCGGGGGCTAGTCACTGGGGGAAGGTTGGGTTGGGGGCTAGTCGCTGGGGAAGGTTGAGTCGGGGGCTAGTCACTGGGGGAAGGTTGAGTCGGGGGCTAGTCACTGGGGGAAGGTTGGGTTGGGGGCTAGTCGCTGGGGAAGGTTGAGTCGGGGGCTAGTTACTGGGGGAAGGTTGAGTCGGGGGCTAGTCACTGGGGGAAGGTTGGATCGGGGCCGAGTCGCTGGGGAAAGGGGAGCTGATTTCCGACACCCTTTTGCTCAGCCCTATTGAAGGTATTTTCTTTGTTTGTTTATCTTGTATTGGACTGAAAGCAGAAGGGTGAAGGAAGGAGGCGAGAGCAGAGATTGTAACAGGAACTGACCTAGACAAACGTTGTGGTGGTCCAGCTGTGCTGAAGGGTTTCGGTGGTAGCCCAACCGGCATAACTGGCAGTGCCGGCCTCGAGTGTTGTGCTGACAGCTCACGCAAATAGCGGTGGTGAGCAGCTCGAGGTAACTGCACCGCTTCGAGTGGCCGTAGCATTCGCAGGCTGGCAAGCGAAAGACAGAGAGTGTAGACGGGACGTCGTCGGGATGTAGTCGGGACACAGACAGGATGCAGAGTGCGAGAGGGTCACATGCTGCAACAATGAGAGGTTGGGAGGAAATGGCTGGAATGGGATAGAGGGAACACGGAGGGATTTAGAAGTGAGGGGAGAACAGCAGACTCTGAGCTAGTTAAAGTTTGCATTCAATCAGGCAAATGGCAATGGATGGTCCCAATCCTGGGTTTATATAGTCCTGCGTCAGGGTTTATAATTGTACTGCCAAGTTAGGGGTCTTTCAATTGTGGCTCAGTGGGCAGCAGTCTCGCCTCGGAGTCAGAAGTTCGTGGGCTGAAATCCAACTCCACAGACTTGAGCCCATAATCCAGACCGGCACTCATAGTGCAGTACTGAGGGAGCGCTGCACTGTCAGAGGGGCAATATTGTGGGAGTACTGCACAGTTGGAGGGGAAGTACTGAGGGAGCGCTGCACTGTCGGAGGGGCAGTATTGTGGGAGTACTGCACAGTTGGAGGGGCAGTATTGTGGGAGTACTGCACAGTTGGAGGGGCAGTACTGAGGGAGTGCTGCATTGTCGGTGGGGCAGTACTGAGGGAGTGCTGCACTGTCGGAGGGGCAGTACTGAGGGAGTGCTGCACTGCTGGAGGGGAAGTACTAGGGGAGTGCTGCACTGCCGGTGTGGCAGTACTGAGGGAGCGCTGCACTGTTGGAGGGGCAGTACTGAGGGAGTGCTGCACTGTCAGAGGGGAAGTACTAGGGGAGTGCTGCACTGCCGGTGGGGCAGTACTGAGGGAGTGCTGCACTGTCGGTGGGGCAGTACTGAGGGAGTGCTGCACTGTTGGAGAGGCAGTATTGTGGGAGTACTGCGCAGTTGGAGGGGCAGTACTGAGGGAGTGCTGCACTGTCGGTGGGACAGTACTGAGGGAACACTACATAAATGCAATCCTTGCTTTCTCTTCCTGATCTGAACCAGTCGCTTAGTTTGCAAGCTCCTACCTTGCTCTGGGTTCACGACCTCTAGTGATGAGATTCTTGACCTTGTGTGACCGTGCTTTGGGTCTGTTGCATGTGTCAGGGGAAATCAGCAATTATTGATCCCAGCTGGAGAACAACGCACAGGCTGAACAGAGCATCTGTAATGTGCACACACACATTGAGAGGAGACTGCCCGGGACTGTAAGAGGGTCTGAGAGACAAGCAAGCAGACATTTCCATCTCCGCCTCACCACCAATCAGACAGAGATTGACACCGAGACATGGGAGGCGATATTGGGACAGGGGACCAAAAGCTCGGTCAATTAGGTAGGTTTTAAGGAGCGTCTTAAAGGAGGAGAGAGAAGTCGTGAGGATTAGGGAGGGAATTCCAGAGCTTAGGGCTCGGCAGCTGAAGGCAAGGCCGCCAATAGTGGGACAAAGGGAGTGAGGGATGCTCAACGGCGAGAATCAGAGGAACACAGAGATCTTGGAGGGTGTAGGGCAGGAAGAGATTCCAGAGATAGTGAGGGGTGTACAGTATGAGGGGGTTACAGAGATAGGGAGGGGTGTAGGTTGTGAAAGGGTTACAGGGATAGGGAGGGGTCTTGTGTGGGAGGAGTTTACAGAGATAGCGAGGGGTGTCGGGTGGGAGGGGGTTACAGAGTTAGGGAGGGGTGTTGGGTGGGAGGTAGTTACAGAGATAGGGAGGGGTGTAGGGTGGGAGGGGGTTACAGTGACAGGTAGGGGTTCAGGGTGGGATGGGGTTGCAGATCTTGGGAGGGCTGAGACCACAGAGGGATTTGAACATGAGGATGAGAATTATAAATTGGAGACTTTGCTGGACCAGGAGCCAATGTCGGCTCAATCAATCGCTTCTCTGGGTCTGCTCATTGACCGACCGGGCCGTCGCTCAAAGTGGATTGGTCGCTAATTAGCGGGAATCTGGTCCGTGGAGTGAGGGTTTCGTGGGGTGAGGATGGTGACAGGTTATTGTGGGATTTGGGTACATTCGAGTAGGTTAATGGTGTGAAAGGCAAACTGTGTAATGCAGGATGTGACTGAGACGCCCTGTTATTATTCAGCATGACTGAATCCAGCAACAAGACGCTCAGTAATTCAATGCAACA
Source organism: Pristiophorus japonicus (assembly GCF_044704955.1). Lineage (NCBI taxonomy): Eukaryota > Metazoa > Chordata > Chondrichthyes > Pristiophoridae > Pristiophorus > Pristiophorus japonicus. The sequence goes on along the minus strand of NC_091984.1, from coordinate 5,619,189 downwards.
TGGAGAGTCATCGCCAGGTATTTGAACTCGTTTGTGTCGGTGGTAAAGGTTTTGAGTGTCTGTTTCTTCCTGTAGGTTCTGGCTCTACCTGGGCAGGAAAGGGGCAGGATTGGGGTCAAAGTGTAATGTTTCATAGAAGCCCAGCATGCCCCAGACCCCCAATCACAGTCACTGTGGGGAGTTATGGTCACTCCTGGTCAGTATGGGGAGCTATGGTCACTCCCAGTCACTATGGGGAGTTATGGTCACTCCCAGTCAGTGTGGGGAGTTATGATCACTCCTGGTCAGTATGGGGAGTTATGGTCACTCCCAGTCAGTATGGGGAGTTATGGTCACTCCCGGTTAGTATGGGGAGTTTTGGTCACTCCCGGTCAGTATGGGAAGCTATGGTCACTCCCAGTCAATGTGGGGAGTAATGATCACTTCCGGTCAGTGTGGGGAGTAATGGTCACTCCTGGTCAGTATGGGGAGTTATGGTCACTCCTGGTCAGTATGGGGAGTTATGGTCACTCCCGGTCAGTGTGGGGAGTAATGGTCACTCCCAGTCAGTGTGGTGAGTTATGGTCATTCCCGGTCAGTGTGGGGAGTTATGGTCACTCCCGGTCAGTGTGGGGAGTTATGGTCACTCCCGGTCAGTGTGGGGCATTATGGTCACTCCCGGTCAGTGTGGGGAGTTATGGTCACTCTCGGTCAGTGTGGGGAGTTATGGTCACTCCCGGTCAGTGTGGGGCATTATGGTCACTCCTGGTCAGTCTGTGTGTTGGTTTGGGAGTTCAAGGTGGAGAATGGTTTGGAATGACATGGACAGCATGTGAAGGGTTAAATAAACGGGAACAAGTTGATGCAAAATCCAGGAACAAAGGGGAACAGATTGAGACCGAGACACTCATCCAGTTCCCATTCCCATATCTGGAATAACGGGATTATAACAGGTCTGTGTTGATCTCGGCCTCAGCAACCAATCGACTTTCTACAAATCTTCGCTCCACTTCCCACTGAACGTTCTCACTGAGACAGAGTTAAGAAGCACTTTCCTCTCAGCTAAGATGTGCGTCGTATATATTACATCTTCCCTGCTTCATATCTGCTGCCCCGCTCGAGGAGATTATACTTTGCTCCAGTTACACGGACACACAGCCTCCTGATCACAGCCCTGCTCACACCCACACCTGTTCACACTCAGACCCTAATTGTTTATTTTTGTTCACAACAAAAGAGTTGTCGAACTGTTGAGTTGGGAGTGGCTTAGCCAGTCACGTGATGTCTACAAGACTCAATAAAACCCCAGCCAGTTGGGTTCAGGGGGTCCATGATGAGGCAGGTTGTTGTGAGCCTGGTGGGTGAACTGGTAATGTGCAGTGATTGATAAACCTTTGCTAATAAACCAAGTAGTTCTTAATAGCAATGCTATGACTTCTTAAGCAAAGAACTCACACTCAGTCCCTGTTCACACCGACATCTGTTCACACTCAGCCCCTGCTCACACCTACATCTGTTCCTCGGTCAGTGGGCGATGAAGGAGGTTTGAGTGGAGCGGTTTGTTCCTGATACAGAAATGGACTCTGGGTCAGCAGGTCACAGGTCAGAGAGTGTAGGTCCTACTTATGGCCACTCACGACGATGTCCGGGAGGCCTGGAGAGGGAAATGGAAACAATGAGAGTTAGAGAGACGTCTGATTAACGATCTTTATCAATAAACACACTAATACAACCCGTTACATGGCGTGTTCATGAGATCGACATCACTCAAACTCACAAAGAACACATCGGGGATTGTGTGCTGCATCCTCTGAGCGCTCACACCAGCCCTATGTGAGACCAGGTAGAGTTGCTAAAGTGCTCCCATAAGGCGACCGTGAGGTTATTGCGTAGTTACGCTCCAACTATGTGCGATTCGTGTGTAAGTACGCTGGGTTAATATGTAAGGGTGTCAGTCCTCACAGAGACCCCTCTCCCACTGCCCAGTCATGTCACGATCTGGATATTGATTTCGGGCTATTCCACACACAGCAATGGCCACAGATGTCCCTTACAAACTTCACTTCCTGATCTGCTTCAGATATTGATTACACAGAGGCTTATTCTCCTCTCACCTTCCCCAGCTGTTCCCCAGATGTTCATCCAGCCATTAACATTCCATTCTCACATCAGTCTACACCTCAGTGCTGGCTCTGTATCTGTGGGTGTGTCCGGAGTGAGCTTCCATCAAATTGAACTCCTGCGGCTATTCTAACCTCACCCTCTACATAATGCCAGTGATTCCCCCTCGCTCACTGACCCCAACATTACATTGATAGAGAGCTTCAAAATCAGGAAGGGTTTCGATCGAGTAAATAATGAGAATCTGTTTCGAGTGGCAGGAGGGTCGGGAACCAGAGGTCACAGATTGAAGGTGATTGGCAAAAGGACCAGAGGGGAGGTGAGGAGAGTTTATTTACACAGCGAGTTGTTGTGATCTGGAATGCACTGCCTGAAAGAGCGGTGGGAGCAGATTCAATAGTAACTTTCAAAAGGCTGTGGGGAAAGAGCAGGAAGTGGGACTAATTGCATAATTCTTTGTTCTTTCTTTCCTTCTCTATATCTCTTCCATTCTCTCATTCTTAATTTCTTTCTCTCCTCTCGTTCACTCTTTCTCACTTTCTTTATTTCTCTCTTTGTCTCCCACTTTCTTATTCATTTCCTTTGTTAGCTCTCTTTTTCCCTCTCTTCTCTTCCCCCCACCTCTCTCCCTCCCTCTCTCCCACTCTCTCTCTCTCACTCCCTCTCCTTCCCTCCCACTCAGTGTGGAGCTGTGGGCACACACTTTATTTCTGTCCCTGGCTCTGTCCAATCTCCCGCTGTGAGCCTCTGTTCCCACATTAACACAGTCACAGACACCCATGGGGCTGTATTTTGGAGTCGATGTGTTGTCGGGAGTTGGGCTGAGAATGAAATGTGAAGGGAATCTAGCGCCGGCACTGGGCCGGGCCGGAGCAGCTCTGGTTACTCACAGACATTGGCCGTCCCTTTGGGGATTGGGAGGTATGAGCTCACTCTCCACACTCGGCCTTGAAAGCCTTTCTTGCATCTCCCGCAGTCCGGCCCCGTCGTGTTGTGCTCGGACTCACAACTCAACTTCCCCTTCTCCCAGATACAGTTATTGGCGTGAAGATTGCACTTACACCTGGCAAAAAAACAAGAGCAAGCTGGTTTCAAATAAGCTGAGCAGCTGGGTTAGACTGGGTACTGCCCGCTCCGGGAGTCCGCTCTCCCTTTCCCAGCTTCGCTCTGCAAACATCAACATTTTTCTCCCAATTATTGCATTTCAAACCAGGCGGCAGGACAGTTTCTGGGTGTGTTTCCGCTGATTGATGATCAGATTCTGGGCAGCAACAAGAACAAGTTAGGAGAGAGTTTCTGATCAGCTCCAGCGTTCCAGGCCCCTCAAAGAAAGAGTTTGCATTTATGTAGCGCCTCTCAAAACCCTCAGCATCTCCCAGCAAAATAGATCATTGGCTGTAAAGCAGCTTGTGACGTCCTGAGGGCGTGAAAGGTGCTATAGAAATGTAAGTACATTCTTAACAACAAAAACAACTAACTACAACAATAACCTGCATTTATATAGCACCTATAAAGTAGTAAAACGTCCCAAGGTGTTTCACAGGAATATAAATCAGACATAAAGTGACACCCGGACACATAAGGAGATATTAGGACAGGTGACCAAAAGCTTGGTCAACAAGATAGGTTTTAAGGAGTGTCTTAAAGGAGGAGAGAGAAGCGGAGAGGTTTAGGGAGGAAATTCTGGAGTTTGGGGCTCAGGCAGCTGAAGGCACGGCCGCCAATGGTGGGGCGATGGAAATCGGGGCTGTGCAAGAGGCCAGAATTGGATGAGCGCGGAGATCTCGGAGGGGTGTAGGGCTGGAGAAGGTTACAGAGACAGGGAGGGGCAGGCCATGGAGAGATTTGAAGATAAGAACGAGAATTTTAAAATCGAGGCGTTTGCGGACCAGGAGCCAATGTAGGTCAGCAACAACAACAAATGACAACTACAACAATTTGCATTGAAATAGCACCTTTGACATAGTACGACGTCCCAAGGTGCTTCACAGCAGCGTAAATCAGGCAGAATTTGAGACCGAGACAAATGAGGAGGAGACACCCAGAGCGGAGACTGAAGATGAAGACTGAAAGACTGATAATCTCCACCTTCCCTCTTCTCCTGGCTCAGTCCCCACTTTCCCCATTTTCACCCAAACACCAAAGCGGCCGGATTGTCCCCAAGGTTTGCTCAGAAAGGCTTAAACCTGGGAATCTGTTCCAAGGTTTAAAGTGAAACTATTCGATCCCCGCTGGACGAGGAGCAGCCAGGATTCCAGGTGTAAATGTCCCGTCATTGATGATTGAGGAATCATTCAATATTAACTCTCTTACACTAAACACTCAACCAATATGGGCCACCTCTTTTGCTGGCTGTTTATAAACTCTCATTCATTCATTTATTTGAAGATTGAATTCCCTGTCATGGTTCCAGTGTTAGTTCACCGTGAGCTATAGGTTCAGATCAGGTGAAGGAGCAACATTCAGTGAGAGAATGAGTGGTTTACACAACAAATTACTCTCCTTTTCCACACAAATCCCCAGGAAATGGGACAGGGAAACTGACAGAAGTGGATCTCAGTGATTGAGGATATAAAGAGGAAGCACAGTGTGAGGTTTGGGATCAGTGGATAGATTCGCTGATCGACTTTACTCCGGACAATCCCACATTCCAAAAGATGAAAGGGTGGAGTTTACCCCCACCCCACACAGCGGGAACTCTGTCCCGGCTCCTCCCCTCCCCCAATCGCCAACGCCTCACCCTCTGAGCCTGGGAGTGAATCCCACAGCCTCACCACGCTCTGTGTGAAGACCTTTCTCCTGCCCCCTCCTCAATCTCTCAAATTTCATCTTTCTCTGGTCTCTCATTCTAAAACAGAATGAACTTGTATTTCTACAGAGCATTTCACCTCATTTCACAGCCAATGAAGCACTTTTGGAGTGTAGTCACTGTTGTTATGTTGGAAACTCAGCAGCCAATGTGCGCACAGCAAGCTCCCACAAACAGCAATGTTTCCCTCCCTAAATTCTCCGCCTCTCCCTCCTCCAAGATGCTCCTTAAATCTATATCCTTGAGCAAGCTTTTGGTCTCCAGTCCTAATATCTCCTTCTATGGCTCGGTGTTAATTGTGTCCGATTTATGCTCCTGTGAAGCTCCTTGGGACGTTTCACTACGTTAAAGGCACTATATGAATGCCAGTTGTTGTTTTTCAGTAAATGCGATTTGGAAAGGCCCAACGTGCTGTGACGGTCTCTCTGCCGTGAAGCGTGAGAACGCTGGTCTCGGTGACTCTGTGCTAACAGCATCGAGCCGCTGTTTAACTCACTGCGAAGGTGAAGCTTCACAATCTGCACATTGTACGTTGCACATTCAGCAAATTGGCAGTTCTGGGCTCTGTTTGCTGAGCTAAACAGAAACCCAGACAGTTCCTTGGAGTCACATTAACGGCAGCGTAAACATTTTACTGCTCCTGGTCTCCAATTAGTGTCTGAAGATTCTCCGGGACTAAAAGCTGGAGCGAGCCTCCCAGAAGCTGAGTGTAGAATAATGAGGGAATGGCTCAGAGCCCAGCAGATTGTGTGATGGGCCAAAGGTAACTCACTGAGCCAGACTGAATATAGATTGAACACGAAGGGAGCGTTCAGTCACAATCATTCATCAAACCAGGAAGGGCTTTGATAGAGTAAATAGAGAGACACTGTGTACCGTGGCAGGAGGGTCAGGAACCAGAGGGCACAGATTGAAGGTCATTGGCATAAGGACCAGAGGGAGATGAGGAGAGTTTATTTACACAGCAAGTTGGAAAGGGAATTGGATAAATACTTGAAGGGAAAGATTTGCAGGCCTATGGAGAAAGAGCGGGGAGTGGGAGAGCTCTTTCACAGAGCCAGCACAGGCCCGATGGGCCGAATGACCTCCTCCTGTGCGGTCTGATTCTCGGACTTTCTGAATCCTGATGAGACTGGAGCTCGGCAGTGTTGAGAGTAAAGGGACAGATTCTGCTCGCTCCGTGCTGCTCGATTGGCTGAACACTGAGCAGGAACTCGCTGACTCATCGCCAGCCAGCCAGCAGGACTGTGAAAGCTCGCTACCGAGCCCATCACCAGGGGCAGGGGGAGCTGGCACAGTGCTGGTCTGTGCACACTGTCATACAGCCATTCAGGGAAGCTCAAACAACCGACACAGTGGGAAGTGACCATGCCGAGTGGGCCGGGGGAGGGATCCCCATCTATCGCTGTAAAACCTCCCAGTTACCCAGCGCTCACATAGGAACAGGAGGAGGCCATTCAGCCCCTCGAGCCTGCTCCGTCATTCAATGTGATCATGGCTGATCTGTGACCTAACTCCATATACCCGCCTTTGCCCCATATCCATTAATACCTCTGGTTATTAAAATCTATCAATCTCAGATTTAAAATTAACAATTGATCTAGCATCAACTGCCGTTTGCGGAAAAGAATTCCAAACTTCTACCACTCTTTGTATAAAACTGTTTCCCAACATCACTCCTGACAGGACTGGCTCTAATTTTTCAGATTTTGCCCCGAGTCCTAGAATAACCAACCAGTGGAATTAGTGGAAATTGTTTCTCTCTATCTACCCTTTCAGTTCCCTTTAATAAATTGAAACCTTCGATCAAATCACCTTCTAAATTCTAGGGAATACAATCCTTGTTTGTGTGATCGCTCCTCGTAATTAGATGTTGGCCCTGATAGACTGCCCTCCATACGTTAATTAAGATTAGTATGCCAGCTGTTATCGCTGATAGAGTGCACCCCAGATGTTGCCCTGTGAGTGTCCCCAGGTGTTGGCCCTGTGAGTGTCCCCAGATGTTGGCCCTGTGAGAGCCCCCAGATGTTTGCCCTGTGATTGCCCCCAGATGTTGGCTCTGTGACTGCCCCCAGATGTTGGTCCTACGTGCCCCCAGATGTTGCTCTATGTGTGTCCCCGGTTGTTTCCCTGTGAGTCCCCCCAGGTGTTAAGCCTGTGAGTGCTCCCCAGATGTTGGCCCTGTGAGTGCCCCCAGAGGTTTGCTCTGTGTGGCCCCAGATGTTTGCCTTGTGGATGTCCCCAGATGTTGGCCTGTCACAGCACCTCAAGTGTTGGCCCTGTGCTCCCAGATGTTGGTCCTGAGTGCCCCCAGATGTTTCTCTGTGAGTTCCCCCAGATGTTTCCCTGTGAGAGCCCCCTCAGATGTTGGCCCTGTGAGTGCCCCAGATATTGCCCTGTGAGTGCGCCAGATGTTGCCTTGTGAGTGCCCCCAGATGGTGCCCTGTGAATGCCCCCAGATATTGCCCGGTGAGTGCCCCCAGATGTTGCCCGGTGAGTGCCCACAGATGTTGCCCGGTGAGTGCCCCCAGACGTTGCCCTGTGAGTGTGCCAGATGTTGCCCTGTGAGTGCCCCCAGATGATGCCCTGTGAGTGCCCCCATATGTTGCGCTGTGAGTGCCCCCCAGATGTTGCCCTGTGAGTGCCCCAGATGTTGGCCTGATACAGCTCCCCCTGGGTGTGAAGTGTGGGATCAGCGACTCTGACCAGAAGGGACGAGGAGCTCTCACCGGCCGCGAATGTCCAGGTTGGAGATGGTGTGGAAATATTTGGAGAGGTTGTGCTGGTCAACACTGGTGGCCCCAGTGGCCGGCTGGAGCAGCCTGACCTGCAGGTCGGTCAGGGTGAAGAAGTCCCTCAGGTCCTTGGTGGTGTCCAGCTGGCCGTACAGTGAGGCCATATCTCGGAGACGGGGCCCCCCGAACAGGGCGAAATGCTCCTGGATCTCCAAGCGCACCATCTTGTCCACCTTCCACACGTAGCCCCTGGAGTACTCCTCTGTGCAGATGATGTCCAGCACCGAGGCTGGGCTCAGATCCCGGGCCCTTCTCGGCTCCATCCCGAAGGAGGTGAGGCAGTCGGCCGTGTCGAACTGGTAAGGCTGCCATGTCCGGCCGTGGTCCAGAGACTTCTCCAGGACCATCTGCTCCAGCCGAAGGTGATGACCATGTCCTCGGTCAACTCGATGGTCTTGCCCCAGGACAGAGTGATAACATAAGAACATAAGAACATAAGAATTAGGAACAGGAGTAGGCCATCTTGCCCCTCGAGCCTGCTCCGCCATGCAACAAGATCATGGCTGATCTGGCCGTGGACTCAGCTTCACTTACCCGCCCGCTCCCCGTAATCCTTAATTCCCTCATTGGTTAAAAATCTATCTATCTGTGACTTGAATACATTCAATGAGCTAGCCTCAACTGCTTCCTTGGGCAGAGAATTCCACAGATTCACAACCCTCTGGGAGAAGAAATTCCTTCTGAACTCGGTTTTAAATTGGCTCCCCCGTATTTTGAGGCTGTTGATCAGGAGGGGCTCGGGGAAACTCCTCCAGGAGATGCTTTGCCAAAAGGTGTTGGGAATCCGCCCCTCGGCATCCAGCATCAGCTTGGGCGGGTGTGCGAGCTCGGGCATGTGAGCATCACACTCGTTGTTGCACATGTACGGGTTGTCCTGGAAACCGAGACAGGAACAACATGGGTTAGATACAGAGTAAAGCTCCCTCTACACTCCCAGAGCAGGCGCAGCACGGGTTAGATACAGAGTAAAGCTCCCTCTAAACTGTGCCATCAAACACTCCCAGGGCAAGTACAGCATGGGTTAGATACAGAGTAAAGCTCTCTCCACACTGTCGCTTCAAACACTCCCAGGGCAGGTACAGCACGGGTTAGATACAGAGTAAAGCTCTCTCGACAATGTGCCATCAAACACTCCCAGGGCATGTACAGCACAGGTTAAATACAGAGTAAAGCTCCCTCTACACTGTGCCATCAAACACTCCCAGGGCAGGTACAGCACAGGTTAGATACAGAGTAAAACTCCCTCTGCACTGTCTCAGCAAACACTCCCAGGGCAGAAACAAAAAAACAAAGAAAATAGGTGCAGGAGTAGGTCATTCGGCCCATCGAGCCTGCACCAACATTCAATATGATCATGGCTGATCAAGAACTTCAGGACCCCATTCTTGCCTTCTCTCCATACTCCTTGATCCTTTTAGCTGTAAGGACCACATCTAACTCCCTTTTGAATATATCTAACAAACTGGCCTCAACAATTTTCTGTGGCAGAGAATTCCACATGCTCACGGGTCTCCGAGAGAAGAGGTTTCTCCTCATCTCAGTCCTAAATGGCTTACCACTTATCCTTTGACTGTGCCCCCTGGTTGTGGACTTCCCCAACATCAGGAACATTTTTTCTGCATCCAAACTGTCCAATCTCATCAAAATTTTATATGCTTCTATGATATCCCCTCTCATTCTTCTAAATTCCATTGAATATAAGCCTAATTGATCCAGTCTTTCTTCATATATCAGTCCTGTCATCCCGGGAATCAGTCTGGTGAACCTTTACTACACTCCCTCAATAGCAAGAATGTCCTTCCTCAGATTAGGAGAACAAAACTGCACACAATATTCAAGGTGTGGCCGAACCAAGGCCCTGTACAACTATAGTAAGACCTCCCTGCTCCTATGCTCAAATCCTCTCGCTATGAAGGCCAACATGCCATTTGCCTTCTTCACTGCCTGCTGTAACTGTATGCCAACTTTCAATGACTGATGTACCATGACACCCAGATCTTGTTGCACCTCCCCTTTTATTAATCTATCACCATTCAGATAATAATCTGCCTTCATGTTTTTACCACCAAAATGGATAACCTCACATTTATCTACATTCTACCGCATCTGCCATGTATTTGCCCACTCGTTTAACCTGTCCAAGTCACCCTGCAGCCTCTTAGCATCCTCCTCATAGCTCACACTGCCCCCCAGCTTAATGTCATCTACAAACTTGGAGATATTACATTCAATTCCTTCGTCTAAATCATTAATGTATATTGTAAATAGCTGGGGTCCCAGCTCTGAACCCCACTAGTCACTGCCTGCCATTCTGACAAGGACCCATTTATTCCTACTCTTTGCTTCCTGTCTGCCAACCAGTTCTCTATCCACATCAGTACATTACCCCCAAAACCATGTGCTTTAACTTTGCATACCAATCTCTTGTGTGGGACCTTGTCAAAAGCCTTTTGAATGTCTAAATACATCACATCCATTGGCTCCCCCTTGTCCACTCTACGAGTTACATCCTCAAAAAATTCGAGAAGATTTGTCAAGCATGATTTCCCTTTCATAAATCCATGCTGATTGGACCGATCCTGTCACTGCTTTCCAAATGCACTGCTATTACATCTTTACTAACTGATTCCAACATTTTCCCCATCACTGATGTCAGGCTGACCGTTTAATAATTCCCTGTTTTCTCTCTCCCTCATTTTTTTAAAAGTGGGCTTACATTAACTACCCTCCAGTCCATAGGAACTGATCCAGAATGTTGGAAAATGACCACCAATGCATCCACTATTTCTATGGCCACTTCCTTTAAGTACTCTGGGGTGCAGACTATCAGGCCTTGGGGATTTATCAGCCGACAATCCCATCAATTTTCCTAACACAACTTGCTGACTAATTAGGATTTCCTTTAGTTCCCCCTTCTCGCTAGATCCTTAGTCCCCTAGTATTTCCGAAAGGTTATTTGTGTCTTCCTTAGTGAAGACAGAATAAAAGTATTTGTTCAATTGGTCTGCCATTTATTTGTTCCCCCTTATAAATTTGCCTGATTCTGACTGTACAGGTACAGCATGGGTTAGATACAGAGTAAAGCTCCCTCGACACTGTCTTGTAATCCAGGAATATCCACGCATTCTACGTTTCTCAGGGATGATAATAAAGCTGTACACGCTCCAGTGCACTGTGCGCAGACGGTTAGTCAGCTGGAGTGTCGAAGAACGATGTTAGCTGTCAAACTAAAAATAGCTTCACGCCACTGAAATATTTGGAAACATGAATTATTAAACTGCACAAGGTTTGGAAACAATTGCAAGAATCTCACCTCATCCTCCCTGAGAGAGATTCCCAGTCACTGGGAGAGATTCCCCGTCACTGGGAGTGATCCCCGTCACTGGTCGAGATTCCCCATCACTGGGAGAGATTCCCCATCACTGGGAGAGATTCCCCGTCACTGGGAGAGATTCCCGTAACTGGGAGAGATTCGCCGTCATTCCCCGTCACTGGGAGAGATTCCCATCACTGGGAGAGATTCACATCACGTCACTGGGAGAGATTCCCCATCATCGGGAGAGATTCCCGTCACTGGGAGAGATTCCCCGTCACTGGGAGAGATTTCCCGTCACCGGGAGAGATTCCTGTCACAGGGAGAGATTCTCCGTCACTGGGAGAGATTCCCGTCACTGGGAATGTTTTCCCAATTACCCTCAATCTGTGCCCTCTGGTTACCGACCCTCCTGCCACTGGGCACAGTTTCTCCTTATTGTCTCTAGCACTACCCGCCATGATTTTGAACAATTCTATTAAATCTTCCCTGAACCTTCTCTGCTCTGAGGGGAACAATCCAGCTTCTCCAGTCTCTCCCTGTAACTGAAGCCCCCTCATCCCTAGGACCAGGAACGAGCCCGAGACTGTTCAGCCTTTCCCCAGAGTTAGAACCTCTTAGTTCTGGAATCTTCCTCGTCAATCTGTTTGAGCAAAATATAATGGGCTGTAAAGAGACAAGGGAGCTGACATTGGGACAGATTTCTGACATGTCGACATTCTGGACCTTTTCCTTGTTTCGATTTCCCAAAGTTCATGTTCAGTGTGAGAATCTCCGACCTGTGACCTCTAGAGATGGGACAATGAGCCTCACTTCAGCTGTATGTTTGAGTTAGAGAGAGAGAAAAGACGGGAGTTTTGTGGGCGCAATGATTGAGGGTAATTTGTTTTTTTATTGTCTGTTGGTAAAACAATCCCTTATTTGTGCTCAGGCCATAACCCTGGGCTCTGTGTGTCAGACCCTCGCCCAGCCTCGGGGCCTAATGATGCTTCACCTCAGGCTGGTTTGTGAGGGAGCAGTCGGAGGAGGCAGAACTCCCTCGGGGTCACTTCAGGTCATCCACCTTCCGCGATGAAGCAGCGATGGACACAGCGGCAGCTCCACATGTTGTGATCTGGAACGCACTGCCTGAAAGGATGGTGGCAGCAGATTCAATAGGGAATTGGAGAAATACTGGGAGGGGAAAGATTTACAGGTCTGTGGGGAAAGAGTAGGGGAGTGGGACTAATCGGATAGCTCTTTCACAGAGCCAGCACAGGCACGATGGACCGCATGGCCTCTTTCTGTGCTGTATCATTCTGTGATTCTGTGATTCTAAGTCGGGACGGTTTGTGACTCGGAGGGGATCTTGGAGGTGATGGTGTTTCCACGCACCTGCTGCCCTTGACCTTCTAGGAGGAGGTGGTGTCGGGTTTGGGAAGTGCTGCCGAAGAAGCCTTGGTGAGTTGCTGCAGTGCATCCTGTGGATCGGACACACTGCGACTCTACCTGACATCGGCAACACAGAATCAGCCCAACATCCTTTTCCCAATGATCAGGCAACTCGCCTGTTCGACCTCAATCTCCAGCAAGTGGCTGTTGCAGCAATCAATAAAACTAATGCGTGTGATAAAGATGGAGAATGCGGCAAAATACAGAGATCATCGAGATTAATGAATCAACAAGTGGCACAGCATCGACGAAAGGCTTTGACTAAAGCCGTATATTGGACTAGGTTATTTTTAATACTCTATGTCGAAGGAATCGAGTGATCATTCGTAACAGAAACCTAAACCTGTGTAAAGTAAGAATGAATAAAGGAACGGTGCAGATGTTAAGTGCTCCTGAATTGCCGTGTCCTCGGTACATAATTAACAATTATCGACTTCAAGAGGACATAGACAGGCTGGTGGAATGGGCGGACACGTGGCTGATGAAATTTAACGCAGAAAAGTGCAAAGTGATACATTTTGGTCGAAAGAACGAGGAGAGGCAATAGAAACTAAAGGTGTCATGTATTCAACTATCATTGTAATCCATCAATAAGCTGACCTAAGTTGTACACCTTGAGAACGTTGACCACATGGAACTTGTGGACTTTCAGGTATAACAGGGGAAGCTCCACCCACCTTCATCACTTGAACTCTTGGTAATAAAGGTAACTGGTCACAGAGTGACCTTCTCTCAGGTATGGGCCTCGTGTGCATTTATATTGTATACTAAGGACATATCATTGGCGATGAGAAACTGGGATTTAAACCACACGAGCATGGCCACTAGCAGCACAGAAGAGAGGTACTGTGTTGCTGATGAGTGGGACGACTTTATTGAGACTACAGCAAAGTTTTGTCACTATGGAATGGTTGGGACAGGATTCGGCCGACAAATGCAGGGCTCATCTCCTGACGGTTTGTGGATCCAGAACGTATTCCCTGATGAAGGACCTTCTAGCGCCAGAGAAGCCAGCAGACAAGACGTTCGAAGAGCTCAGTAAGTTGATCGGGGAACACCTTAAACCGGCGAGTAGCATGCACATGGCGAAACACCGGTTTTACATACACTGGCGGCGAGAAGGGCAAAGCGTTCCTGACTTCGTGGTATATCTCCGGCGACTAGCGAGCCTATGTAAGTTCACAGATGCATGCAGAGCGGAGATGCTGCAAGACTTTTTTATTGAGGGTATCAGGCACGCTAGGGTTTTCAGGAAACTGATTGAGACCAAAGACTTGACCTTGGAAGCGGCGGCTCTGATAGCCCAGTCATTTATCTCAGGGGAGGAAGAGACCCGAATGATGTATGACAAAAATCTTGGCTCAAATGCGGCAAACAACCAGGGAGTCAACATTGTTAATGCGGCACACAGTTCTCCAGGCAGACAAGGGCAATCAGACATGCCCCAGCATGTAGTCGAACCCAAAGGGGGAATTCAACAGAGACAATGGCTAGCTGAACAGCAATTCATGCCATCGCAATGGACAATGTGGCCAGTAATGGGGCCATCAACACCTGTTAATGGTGCGCTTAAGGACAGTTACAGAGACAGTCAGAGACGATCGACTGGTAATGGATCTTTTGTTTCTAACAACGGGACCTCCAGCTGATGCTGGAGGTGTGGAGGCAAACACCCAGCCAGAGATTGCAGGACTCAGCAATATACCTGCAGAAACTGCAACGTCAGCGGTCACTTGGCGCGTATGTGCAGGAAGCCTGCAGCCAGGTTGATGTACAAGGAGGACGGGCCCGATGTAAGCCCTACGAGGCCAAATGAATACTGGGGGAAATCGCTGGAAGCTGAAGTTCAGCGAGTTCGTGTGGAGAACAGTGCACAAATCTCTGGACAGTGGAGGAAAGGATGTTCCAAACATGGCCCTCATCCTGAAGGCCACCTTTGTGTGCGGCTGCATCAAGCTGTGCACAGACCCCCGGTACGCAAACACCAAGTGCCACTATGTGCTGAGTTTCTACCTGTCCCCATTGTTGCGAAGGACGGGCCTGTCCACACTGCCGCGAAACGCCCCCACCAGTTGGACCATGCCTGTTCACCTGTCCTTCATGGAAAAGATTTTCACAAAAAACCTCTTCGACCACAAGGCCATAAAACAGTGGTCAGCACATAACATCCTGGAAGCCCTATGAAAGAAGGAGAGGGCGGACCCTGTCGGGTGGTTCCCTGGCGGACTGTCGAACACATTTGGCAGAACGTCTCATTGCCAGAGCTTTCACACAAGCACCATGACGTAGCTTGGTTGGCGTTGAGGAAGGCCTTACCCGTCAGAGCGTTCATGCACAGCCGACGTCTCAGCAACATGGCACGGTGCCCCCAAGTCGGCTGCGGGGCGGACGAGACTGTCACCCATCTCCTTCAGGATTGCGCCTTCGCAAGGCAGTTTGGAAAGAGATGCAGTGGTTGCTGTCGAGGTTCATCCCAAGCAGCTCCGTAACACAGGACTCTGGGCTCTACGGGCTGTTCCCAGGGACACACACCGAGACAGACATCACCTGCTGCTGGAGCGCCATCAACTCGGTCAAAGACGCTCTTTGGTCTTGCCGAAACTTGCTAGTCTTCCACAGCAAGGAGATGTCGACATCTGCGTGTTGCAGACTGGCACAATCCAAGATCCAGGATTACGTGCTGAGGGACGCAGTTAAAATTGGTGCATTCGCCGCAAAGGCACGGTGGGGAAGGGCCACAGTTTAAAGCCCTTCTGCCACGGTAAATTTAAGGGCAGGAATCAGCACAAAACTCCCCTCGGGCCGCACTTGTAACTTCTTTTTTGTGTACATGGAGCACCATGATCTGTAAACACCTATGTAGTGCCATGTACAATGCAAGGTCTGTTTCGTAATGCACATTGAAAAGAAAAATGTAAATGTACCGTCACCCATTCCGCATACTGTACAGTGACACATGTAATGTAATTTGTTGAATGTACTACAATGTATCCCGTATTGTACCGAATTGTACTTGGACTGAAAAGCAAGGAAATGTATCGAACGGAACTGCCATCAGCACCCAAATGTAGTGTATGGAATTGCTGACCGCAGCTAAACGTACTGAACTGCTTTGAATGTACTGTACAAATTTTTATATGAATAAAGTATATTTTGAAATTAAAAACAATGTGGAGCACATATACAGTTCATATACCAGGACGCCACCGATAATGATGAAAGTGCGCCTCAATGGCATCCCAGTATTAATAGAGCTAGACACGGGGGGCCAGCCAATCCCTGATGAGTATCAAACAGTTCGAAAGGTTGTCGGTGTCCAAGGCCAGAAAGCCAAAATTATTGCCGATTGATGCACAGCTACGGACATATACAAAGGAGATCATTCCGGTGCTAGGCAGTGCCACGGTAGTCGTGACCCACAAAGATTCGGAGAACAGGTTGCCACTCTGAATTGTCCCGGGGACGGTCCCGCAGTACTGGGAAGGAGTTGGCTTGCTGTCATGAACTAGAAATGGGGTGATATCAATGCAATTTCTTCTGTGGAGCGAGTATCATGCTCACAGTTCCTGGACAAAATTGACTCATTATTTCAACCCGGCATTAGCACTTTCATGGGGGCCAAGGTAGTGATTCACATCAACCCGGACACCAGGCCAGGCCAGAGCGGCGCCGTACGTGATGCGGGAAAAGATAGAATGCGAATTAGGCCGCCTGCTGAGGGAAGGCATCATCTCGCCAGTCGAATTCAGTGACTGGGCAAGCCCGATCGTGCCGGTGCTCAAGGCGGATGGGTCGGTCAGGATATGTGGTGATTACAAGGCCACCATCAATCGGGTGTTACTCCAAGCCCAGTACCCGCTACTGAGAGCGGAGGACCTCTTTACGACGCTATCCAGTGGCAAACTTTTTTCGAAATTGGACCTGACCTCAGCTTACATGACCCATGAGCTGGCGAGTGAGTTGAAGAAGCTGACCACCATCACGACACACAAGGGGTTGTTTGAGTATAAGAGATGTCCATTCGGGATTCGCTCGGGCACCGCGATCTTTCAGCAAAATAGGGAAAGCCTCCTCAAGTCGATTCCAAGGGCGGTGCTTTTTCAAGTCGACATCCTCATCACAGGTCGCGATACTGAAGAACACCTCCACAACCTGGAGGAGGTGCTACACAGACTGGACCGGGCAGGACTGCGACTGAAAAAGGCGAAGTGCGTCTTCTTACCTCCAGAGGTAGAATTCCTGGGGAGAAGGGTAGCAGCAGATGGGATCAGACCCACTGCGTCCAAAACGGAAGCGATCCAGAGAGCACCCAGACCCCGTAACACGACGGAGCTGCGTTCCTCCCTGAGGCTCCTGAACTATTTTGGTAACTTTCTTCCCAAATTGAGCACGCTGTTAGAGCTGCTACATGTGCTCTTATGCAAAGGTCGCGATTGGGTCTGGGGGGACAGCCAGGAAAAGGCTTTTGATAGGGCACACAACTTGTTATGCTCCAACAAACTGTTAATGTTATATGACCCGTGTAAGAAACTAATTCTAATGTGCGATGCGTCGTCCTATGGGGTCGGGTGTATGTTGCAGCATATGAATGCCAATGGTCACTTACAGCCGGTAGCTTATGCCTCAAGAAGTCTGTCCCAGGCAGAAAGGGGCTACAGGATGGTAGAAAAGAAAGCGCTAGCATGTGTATATGCAGTAAAAAAAATGCACCAGTACTTGTTTGGCAGGAAATTTGAGCTGGAGACAGATCACAAACCCCTAACGTCCCTTTTTGCTGACAACAAGGCCATAAATGCGAATGCATCGGCCTGCATACAGAGGTGGGCACTCACGTTAGCCACCTATGGCTACATAATTCGGCATAGACTGGGCACTGAAAACTGCGCCTATACATTCAGCAGGTTCCCACTAGCCACCACTGAGGGGACAACTGAGCATGATGCTGAGATGGTCATGGCTGTTGAAGCTTTCGAAAGTGAAGGCTCACCTGTGACAGCCCGTCAGATTAAAGTCTGAACAAATAAAGACCCGCTACTGTCTTTAGTTAATAAATGTGTCCTGAATGGGGACTGAGCAGCCACGTACGGGGCATGCCCTGAGGAATTTAAACCATTTCATAGGCGCAAGGATGAACTCTCGATTCAGGCCAATTGCCTACTGTGGGGAAACCGAGCAGTCATGCCCCAGAAGGGCAGAGAGGTGTTTATCAGAGAACTTCACATTGAGCACCCGGGCATTGTCATGATGAAGGCAATTGCCAGGTCACACATTTGGTGGCCAGGAATAGATGCAGACCTGGAACTTTGTGTTCGCAGGTGCAACACGTGTGCCCAGCTGAGCAATGCATCCAGGGAAGCCCTTAATTACGCTGCAGGGCCCAAATGGCTTGCAGGCACTGTAATTGCCAAAGAGGGGAATAGGGTTTTGGTAGTTAAACTTACCAATGGACAAATCTGCCGCAAACACGTGGATCAAACTAAAAGGAGGTTCAGCAACCCCATAGAAGAAGCAGAGGAAGAACACGACGTAGAGTTTACTACACCACAGGTGACTGAACACCGGAACCAAGTGGAGGAGAGCCCAGTCACTGTGGGCAGTCCGGACAGGCCTGTGGCACTGCAAACAGCAGACACTCAGGCCAGCACCCAACAACCGGAGCCCCAACTCAGGCGCTCTACAAGGGAGCGTAAACCACCAGAGAGAGTTAACCTTTGATCCCAATAAGACTTTGGGGGGGAAGTGTTGTCATGTATTCAACTATCATTGTAACCCATGTGTAAGCTGACCAAAGTTGTACACCTTGAGAACATTGACCACAAGGGGGTGAGCTTGTGGGAGACACTCCTAACCTGGACTTTCAGGTATAAAAGGGGAAGCTCCACCCACCTTCATCACTTGAGGTCCAGGTAATAAAGGTAACTGGTCACAGAGTGACCTTCTCTCAAGTATGGGCCTCGTGTGCATTTATACTGTATATTAAGGGCATATCAAAAGGGTACAGTCATAAAGGGGGTATATGAACAGAAAGACCTGGGGGTATATGTGCACAAATTGTTGAAGATGGCAGTGCAGGTTGAGAAAGCGGTTAAAAAAGCTTACAGGATCCTGGTTTTCATAAATAGAGACAGAGTCCAAAAGTATGGAAATTATGATGAACCTTTATAAAACACTGGTTCGGCCTCAACTGGAGTATTGTGTCCTATTCTGGACACCGCACTTTAGGAAGGATGTGAAGGCCTTAGAGAGGGTGCAGAACTGATTCACGTGAATGATTGCAGGGATGAGGAATTTCAGTTATGTGGATAAGAACCAAAGGCAACATAAGAAAAAACTTTTTTACACAGCGAGTGTTTAGGATCTGGATTGCACGGCCTGAAATGGTGGTGGAGGCAGACTCAATCACTGCTTTCAAAAGGGAATTGGACAAATACCTGAAAGGAAAACATTTGTAGGGCTTTGGGGAAAGAGTGGGGGAGTGGGACCAGCCGAAGTGCTCGATGGGCCGAATGGCCTACCGTGCTGTAACCGTTTTATGATTCGGTGATTCTGGCCTCTTGCGCATCTCCGATTTTAACAGCTTCACCATTCAGCTCCCGAGGTCCTAAGCTCTGGAATTCCCTCCCGATAACTCTCCACTTCTATTTCTCTTTTAAGATGCTCCCTAAAACATTTCTCTTTGATCAAGCTTTTGGTCACCTGTCCGAATATCTCCTTATGTGGCTCGCTGTGTCTGATTTACGCTCCTGTGAAGCGCCTTGGGAGGATTTACTTTGTTAAAGGTGCTATATAAATGCAAGTTATTGTTGTTGAAGCAGTAATGAAACATCACCATACAGCCCAGGGAGAGAGAGACACAACAGGCTCCTGCTGTGTGTGGCTGCATCAATGCGGGAAGGGAAGATATTTCAATATAAGGATAATTTTGTACAGAAACTGCTCCTGTGATACTGGAGTGTAAACGGAGTATCTTATGAATCATTGTTACTTCTACAAATCCACTCAGCACTTGACATTTATTTCCAGGCTTTAAGTGTTGCTATCGGGGATTTACACTGTGTGGTATGACTAAGGGTCTGGTGTTATCACGAACTAAAGCCTTCGCTATCAGCACGGTTCAGTCCCTGGTTAATGATGTGAATCAGTGTATTATTGAATACAGAAGTTAGTGGCTCCATAAAGTACACCCCGCAGGCTGCTGTCACTTCCCATCATCCAGTAATCAGGCCCTTTGTTGGGGTTAATTGTCGAGCAGAGTTGCTCAGTTAGGAGGTGAGTGATTGGGCCAAAAATACAATGAGCAGCATTTAGTGGGCCAGTGCTGAGCTGAAAGGTTCTCCAGGAATGGCGACAGGACAGAGGCAGCGAGATGATAAAAGGGGTCAGAGATTCACCCCGATGCTTGATACTGTCTGAGGGTGAAAGAGACAATAAATCAGCTCCAAACCCCAAGACTTTTACACCAAATTCATTGACAAACCCCAACAGCACATGGACTTCCTGCTCATTATCGTGACGGATCGCTGACTTTTATCATAAACTCTACTATTTTGAGTGATGGCTTGAGTACATAAGAAATAGGAGCTGGAGTAGGCCATTCAGCCCCTCGAGCCTGCTCCGCAATTCAATAAGATCATAGCTGATCATCTACCTCAACACTATCCCCATATCCCTTAATTCCCTGAGTCTCCAAAGATCTATCAATGTCTTTAATATACTCAATGACTGAGCCTCCACAGCTCTCTGGGGTACAGAATTCCAAATATTCACAACCCTTTGAGTGAAGATATTTCTCCTCATCTCAGTCCTAAATGGCTGACCCCTTATTCTGAGACTGTGACCCTTGGTTCTAGACTCCCCAGCCAGGGGAAACATCCTTCCTGCATCTTTCTGTAAACAGCTGGAAGAATTTAGCACATTTGAATGAGGTCACCTCTCAGTCTTCTAAACGCTATGAAATAGGCCTAGTCTCCTCAATCTCTCCTCATAGGACAATCACCTCATCCCAGGAATCAGTCATCAATAATGTGGGTCAGGGAGAAGGTCCATCTCCCCACGACCCAAAGTGGGTCAGTGAGAAGGTCCACCTCACCACGGCCCACAGTGGGTCAGGGAGAAGGTCTATCTTCCCACAGCCCAAAGTGGGTCAGTGAGAAGATCCATCTCCCCACGGCCGACAGTGGTTCAGGGAGAAGATCCATCTCCCCATGGCCCACAGCTCAGGGAGAAGGTCCATCTCCTCACAGCCCACAGTGGGTCAGGGAGAAGGTCCATCTCCCCATGACCCACATTGGGCCAGGGAGAAGATCCATTCTTCCACAGCAAAGAAGAAGGAGTGTCTTAAAGGAGAGAGAGGCAGAGAGGTTTTGGGAGGGAATTCCAGAGCTTGAGGCCCTGGTAGCTGGGGACATAATAATCTGTGGGATATTAGATAAAAACTGATTCGCTCCCAATCTCGAAGGTGATCATTAACAGATCGGATCCTGTGATTCCCAGATTTGCACTGCCTGCTGTCAGTGTCGATTTCAGAGCCAATTGCCCTGCCCGGCACTGCCAGCATGCACAGCAACATTAGCAGATGGATCTGACATGTCAGCAGCCTGTGAGATAAATGCTGGGCGAGCTCCCCTGTTCGTGACGCTCCAGGATATCTTCCCTCGTGTGCTGGAGCCGCCCTGACATTTATCCGCATTGTTTGGTTTCTGGGACTCTGTCTGTGATGGGGAAATATTAACAAGTGTGCAGCCGGTTTACTGGGGACAGTGGGCAGTGAGTGAGATATTGGTCAGTGACAGGATTCATGGGGATAAAGTCTATGGCTTCAGGTTTAATCCACTTACTGTCGCCTCTCCCGGGTCCTCGATTTCCCGTCTGAGTATTAAAGGTTGAGTCCCAGACTCAATAGAACGGACTGCGATATTATAGAGCGAATGTTTGGCTAATTCAGACTGAAATCCCGTCTGCTGTTCCAACCTGCTTAAAATAAACAGAGGAAATATCACACAATTCACAGCACAGAAGGAAGCCATTCGGCCCATCGTGCCTGTACCGGCTCTTTGAAGAGCTATTTGAATCTTCTTAAACTGAACTCCCTTAAAACAGGGAACAATATATTGAAAAGGATAAATGTGCAGGGCTGTGGGGAAAGAGCAGGGAGTGGGACTAATTGGATCGCTCTTTCACAGAACCGGCACAGGCACGATGGGCTGAATGGCCTCCTGCTGTGCTGTGAGATTGTGTGAACAGCTGGCGGGGGAACGGATACAGATGTTAACCATCCCGAGAGGATCAGACACAATCCCCAGGCACCAGTTTAGAATCTGTTCACACTTAGCTTACACAAGTTACCCAGAAACTCCACGTTAACATTCAACTGCTGTCACGACTCGCTGGGATTTCCATAATTGGTGCTCGGATTCAGAAATAATTGGCTGTCAGTCTTTTAGCTGAGCTAAGCCCAGACTGTGTTTCTACAGAAGTAGTGATGATCCTCCCTTTAATTCGACAGTTCGAGTGAACCTCACAACACATGTAGTGAATTCGCTGAGACAAGGATTTCTGTTTAACCACATTCTCCTTCAAACCCATCGAGAGTGACTGAATTTAAAGGGAGCAGGGCTATGGGGAAAGAGCAGGGAGTGGGACTAATTGGATATCTCTTTCACAGAGCCAGCACAGGCACGATGGGCCGAATGGCCTCTTTCTGTGCTGTCTGATTCTATAATGTTTTCTTCTCTGGAATACAAGCTTTACTGTAATTATTCAAAGGCTCTCCGGGCAGAGACTGCGAGCTATGTAAATAGTAACCAAGGCCACAGCTTAAGCTGGTCAACAGTCAGTGAGCATCATGTCCTGGGCACCCTGAAATATTGATCATGTGGCTGGGAGTCAATTGGAACGTTCAGGACTGAGTTCGACAGATTATTGTTGGTACGGGTATCGAGGGATATGGAGCCAAGGCTGGTAAATAGGGTTGTGGTACAGATCATCCCTTATCTGATTAAATAGCAGAACAGGCTGTTGGGGCTGAATGGCCTCCTCCTGTCCCTGTGTTCCGATGAATGGTGGTACAGGCTGGAGGGGCTGAATGGCCCCCTCCTGTCCCCATGTTCCAATGAATGGTGGAAGGCTCTCGAGGGGCTGAATGGTCTCCTCCTGTCCCTGTGTGAGCTATAACCAGGCTCAAGGGGCTGAATGGCCTCCTCCTGTCCTTGTGTGAGCTCTAACCAGGCTGATCTCATTTTCCGACATGCTGCTGGTGAGAGACTTTGGTAAAATGAGTGATATTGGGGAAGTGGAGCAGAGACTGCGAGTCAGACTCTGTGAAGCCGCAGCCTTTTATATAAATATAGCGCATTGCCTGAACTCTGACCTTGCTCCCATATGGCAGAGAAACTCACCCATCACTGGATCTGTGATCCATCTGATTGTACAGCTCAGAGCAACAGATCAAACAGCCAAGATTTAAACCCTGAACCCGGATTAAATGGGCCCTGTCCTCACGGGCTGGAGTCACATATAGGCCCAGACCGGGTAAAGATGGCAGCTTTCCTTCCCTAAATGACATCAGTGAACCAGTTAGGTTTTACCACAATCCGACAGCTTTATGGTCATATTTACTGAGCCCAGGTTTTATTTCAATTTTCCAAACTGCCCCATGGTGGGATTTGAACTCACGTTCTCTGGATTATTGGTCCGGTAACAAAACCACTGCACCATCATATCCCGGTACATCACATCAATGCAACAACAACAACTGGCATTTATATAGTGCCTTTAACGTCGTAAAACGCCGCAAAGTGCTTCACAGGAGCGTGAATCAGACACAAACTGCCAACGAGCCACAGAAGGAGATATTAGGGCAGGCAACCAAATGCTTGGTCAAGGGAGGTTTTAAGGAGGGTCTTAATGGAGGAGAGAGGTGGAATGCGGCGAGGTTTAGGGAGGGAATTCCAGACCTTTGGGCCTTGGCAGCTGAAGGCACAGCCACCAATGGTGGAGCAATTAAGATCTCGGAGGGTTGTAGGACTGGAGGGGGTTACAGGGATAGGGAGGGGTGTAGGGTGGGAGGGAGTTACAGAGATGGGGACGGTGCAGGGTGGGAGGGAGTTACAGAGATAGGGAGGGTTGTAGGGTGGGAGGGGGTTGCAGGGATAGGGAGGGGTGTAGGGTGGGATGGGTTACAGGGATAGGGAGGGGTGTAGGGCTGGAGGTTACAGAGATATGGAGGGGTGTAAGGTAGGAGGGGGTTAGAGATATAGGGAGGGGTGTAGGGCTGGAGCGGGTTACAGGAATAGGGAGGGGTTTAGGGCTGGAGGTTACAGAGATAGGGAGGGGTGTAGGGTGGGAGGGGGTTACAGAGATAGGGGGCGGTGTAGGGTGGGACAGAGTTACAGAGATAGGGAGGGGTGTAGGGTGGGAGGGGGTTACAGGGATAGGGAGGGGTGTAGGACTGGAGGTTACAGAGATAAGGAGGGGTGTACGCTGGGAGGGGGTTACAGGGATAGGGAGGGGTGTAGGGCGGGAGGGGGGTTACAGGGATAGGAAGGGGTGTAGGGCTGGAGGAGTGGGGTGAGGCCATGGAGGGATTTGAACATGAGG
Source organism: Pristiophorus japonicus (assembly GCF_044704955.1). NCBI lineage: Eukaryota > Metazoa > Chordata > Chondrichthyes > Pristiophoridae > Pristiophorus > Pristiophorus japonicus. The sequence goes on along the minus strand of NC_091984.1, from coordinate 5,595,143 downwards.
ATGTGAATTGTAAAATCTGCAGCTTCTGAGCAGGAGTCAGTGTCTTTGCACCAAGGTTACAGCCACAGTCTGAATCCATTCTCACCCTGGAGTCTTTCCGTTTCACTCACCCACTCACAGTGAATACAGAATCAGGAAACAGAAGTTCCGGAGACAGAACAGATTGGGAAAGAATGAGCGAGTACACGTGTCAAAAACTGCTCCATATTAAACTATGCAAACTACGGGATAAAGGCCCATAAATTCAGCACGTTTTTATCGGTTAAAGAAAAATGATTGCAACGTCACACAGTCCTTCATTGGCTGTGAAGCTTTGGGACGTCCTGAGGTGTGAGATTGACACAGTAACACCTAGTCTGGTCTCACTGGGTCCAGGCAGTGTTTCACACACACGCAGTGCAATATGCAACAGCTGGAAGGTTTACCTCAAAGACTCAAATTGTTTTATAACAGATCACTGATTGAGCTGGAGAATAATTCCCTCCGATAAACTGCATGTTCTGCAAAAAATTATTCATTTCAATTATTGCTGAAACATACAGCTGATTATTAAACCAGGAGTTTTCCCTCTAACAGTGATGTCGGAACCAGTTATCCTGAGGAGACGATTAACTTACTGAGAGGATCATTAATGTTTAGAAACAGGCCTGAATTTACATCTCAATGACATATTCCCCACTGGGGATATGGGACAGGGCTCAGACACAATGGGATGTATTACCCACTGGGGATATGGGACAGGGCTCAGACACAATGGGACATATTCCTCACTGGGGATATGGGACAGGGCTCAGACACAATGGGACATATTCCCCACTGGGGATATGGGACAGGACTCAGACACAATGAGACGTATTACCCACTGGGGATATGGGACAGGGCTCAGACATAGGGTCAGGGGCTCCAGGGGGTGTTTATAATCATTCAACCACCCTCCTCACATCTATTACCGTGTCTAATTTTACAAACACTGCCCCCCTTACGGTGCGACACTGGGAAGCAGTGATTTTTGGGTTTTAAGTGTCCTGACCTTTCCTGTTCAGTCCAGCGGTGTTACATCTCCTCACAGTTCCACGGCATCAAACAGGAAATTAGAGATGCATGTAGCAAGGGTACTACAGTAATCGTAGGTGACTTTAATCTGCATATAGAGTGGCCAAACCAAATTAATAATAATACTGTGGCAGATGAATTCCTGGTGTGTGTACGAGATGGATTTTTAGACCAGTATGTTGGGGAGCCTACTAGGGAACAGGTTATACTAGATTGGGTATTGTGCAATGAGAAGGGGTTAATTTACAATCTTGTTAGAAACATAGAAACATAGAAAATAGGTGCAGGAGCAGGCCATTCAGCCCTTCTAGCCTGCACCGCCATTCAATGAGTTCATGGCTGAACATGAAACTTCAGTACCCCCTTCCTGCTTTCTCGCCATAACCCTTGATCCCCCGAGTAGTAAGGACTTCATCTAACTCCCTTTTGAATATATTTAGTGAATTGGCCTCAACTACTTTCTGTGGTAGAGAATTCCACAGGTTCACCACTCTCTGGGTGAAGAAGTTGTGAGGGGTCCTTTCGGGAAGAGTGACCATAACATGATTGAATTTCTCATTAAGATGGAAAATGAAGTAGTCCAATCCGAAACTTGGGTCCTAAATCTAAACAAAGGAAACAACGAAGGTAGGAGGAAATAATTGGCTATGACAGATTGGGAAGATTCATTAAAAGGCATGACAGTGGATAGGCAATGGCTAATATTTAAGGAACAAATGCATGAATTGCAAAATTTATACATTCCTTTCTGGCATAAAAACACAAAACAAAAGATGGCCCAACCATGGCTAACAAAAGAAATTAATGATAGTATTAAATCCAAAGAGGAGTTATACAAAGTTGCCAGAAAAAGTAGCAAGCCTGAGGATTGAGAGCAGTTTAGAATGCAACAAAAATGGACCAGGAGATTGAATAAGAGGGGAAAGGTAGAGTGTGAGAGTAAACTTGCAAGGAACATAAAAACTGACTTCAAAAGTTTCTACAAGTTTGTAAAAAGAACAAGATTAGTGAAGACAAATGTAGGTCCTTCACAGACAGAAAGAGGAGAATTTATAATGGGGAACAAGGAAATGGCAGAACAATTAAATAAATACTTTGGTTCCTCTTCACGGAAGAGGACACAAATAACGTCCCAGAAATGTTAGGGAACCAAGGATCTAGTGAGCAAGAGGAATTAAAGGAAATTATAATTAGTAAGAAAATTGTGCTGGAGAAACTAATGGGACTGAAGGCAGATAAATCCCCAGGGCCTGATGATCTACATCCCAGAGGACTAAAAGAGGTAGCCATGGAAATACTAGATGCATTGGTTGTCATCTTCTAAAATTCTATAGATTATGGATCAGTTCCTGCAGATTGGATGGTGGCAAATGTAACCCCACTATTTAAAAAAGGAGGGAGAGAGAAAATAGGGAACTACAGACCGGTTAGCCTAACATCAGTAGCAGGGAAAATACTGGAGTCTATTATGAAGGATGTGATAACAGCACACTTAGTTAATATCAACGGATTAAACAACATCAACATGGATTTATAAAACCTACATAAGTTTTTGAAGATGTAACTGATAAAATAGATAAGGGAGAACCAGTGGATGTAGTGTATTTGGATTTTCAGAAGGCCTTTGATTAGATCCCACATAAGAGGTTAGTGTACAAAATTAAAGCACATAGGATTGGGGGTAATATACTGGCATGGATTGAAAATTGGTTAACTGACAGGAAACAGAGAGTAGGAATAAACGGGACTTTTTCAGCTATTCACAATATATATAAATGATTTGGATGAGGAAACCAAATGTAATATTTCCAAGTTTGCTGACAACACAAAACTCGGTGGGATTGTGAGTTGTGAGGAGGATGCAAAGATGCTGCAAAGCGAATTAGGTAGGTTGAGTGAGTGGGCAAACACAAGGCAGATGCAGTATAATGTGGATAAATGTGAAGTTATCCACTTTGGTAGGAAAAACATAAGGACAAAGTATTATTTAAATCGTGATGGCTTGGGAAGTGTCGATGTACAGAGAGACCTGGGTGTCCTTGTACACCAGTCATTGAAAGCAAACATGCCGGTGCAGTTAGGAAGGCAAATGGTATGTTGGCCTTCATTGCAAGATGTAGGAGTTTGGACGGAATTGACTTTGATAAAGACCGTTCAGCGAGCGTCCATTCACAGCACCACACACAACAGAGGCTGTCTCAGAAAGGCTTCTACTCGCAGTACATCTCGGGGGTCTCTCCACACGTACTATCGACGGGATCCAAGCTGACCTTCAGGAACCTGGTGAGCAGGGTGGCCTTGGGCTGGCAGGCCATGTAATCCCAACTCATCCCCTGGTCCCAGTGAAGCTGAGCCTTACACAGGTCGTAGTGACCCCAGGACGGGAAGTGCTGCGCGGCGAGAGACAGGGCTGCCCAAAGGGCCTGAAGGGGCAACAAACCGGACAGACGCATCGCTCCGACTGGTCCCTGCTCGGAGAGAGAGATCTCGGTCCATCTGGGGGTGATTCAGGGGGTTTCCACTCCGAATAGATCCCGCTCAGAGAGGGGCCACATCGTTGCTGGCAGATGTTCCAGGTGTTGGGATTCCAAGTGTTTTCCCAGTGTTGGTGCAGATGTTCTGGGTGTTGGGATTGCAGCTGTTTTCCCAGTGTTGGTGCAGATGTTATGGGTGTTAGAATTCCAGCTGTTTTCCCAGTGTTGGTGCAGATGTTATGGGTGCTAGAATTCCAGCTGTTTTCCCAGTGTTGGTGCAGATGTGCCGGGTGTTGGGACTCCAGCTGTTTCCCCCAGCTGTACACTGTGTCAGACAGATGCTCTGATTGGCTGATCAGTCAGTACTCGGACCCAATGAGATGACTGTCTCCTGACCAGAGTCTGTTTCCCATCGATCATCTCTTCCTTCTGGTATCAATTCCCTGTTAGGGGAGAAATAAAATCAATGCATTTGGGAACAGGTGCTGCTCCTGACCATCGACCTTCGATCTTCGGTCCTCACTCTCGGACTCCGCCTCCCATTGGCTGCAGAAATAATCACCAGTTGGGAATGACAGCAGCCAATAGGAGGTGGCTAAATGACTTGGGTTAAGATCCCAATGAGACAAATGTCCAATTATCCTGCATTTTGTGACTTTGGTTGAGGGATAAATATTGGCCACCGTGAAGAACGCCCCCTGCTCCTCTTCTAAATAGGGCCATGGGATCTTTTACATCGACCCTTGGTTTAACATCTCATTCAAAAGTCAGCCCCTCTGACAGTGCAATGCTCCCTCAGAACTTCCCCAATGACAGTGCTGTACTCCCTCAGTACTGCACCTCCAATAATATAGCATTCCCTCAGTATTGATCCTCTGACGGTGCAGCGCTCCCTCTGTACTGCCCACCCAACAGTGCAGCACTCCAACAGTACAGCCCCTCCGACAGTGCAGCACTCCCGCAGTACTGCCCCTGCGACAGTGCAGCACTCCCTCAGTCCTGATCTTCCGACAGCGCAGCGTTCCCTCAGTACAGCCTCTCCGACAGTGCAGCATTCCCTCAGTACAGCCTCTCCGACAGTGCAGCACGCCCTTAGTACTGCCCCGCTGACAGTGCAGCTCTCCCTCAGTACTGCCCCTCTGACAGTGCAGCACTCCCTCAGTACTGACACTCCGACAGAGCAGCACGCCATCAGTACTGCCCCGCTGACAGTGCAGCACTCCCTCAGTACTACACGGGGGGCGTCAGCCTGGATTCTGGGCTCGAGTCTCTGGACTGGGATTGAGTCAGCTCCGACAGGGGAGGGGGAGGAACTGCAAAAGCAAAATCTATTCTCCTTCCTCCATCATCTCACCTCAATCTCAGCCACAGCTCACACTGGAAAAGCAAAATTATTCTAATTTTTTGTTTAAAACATTGACCTTTAAACACTGACACACTCTGGGTTTGGTGACCCTCCCACGGCCTGTTTTATGACACAAGGTGTTACTCTGGGCTGTGACTGATATACAGACTAGTAATGGTGATATTTACAACATAGTTTCTTTATAAATACTACGGGTTTTATAAACTGCTACACTGCCAGCAGGAATAGTCTCTGAATGTCTCACGACCTCCCCCGTAATGCTGTTCCCCTTCAGCTCGACCATCACAATCCACAGTCACCTTCTGGGCCCGACGTCACTCGTCCTGCTCAAACCCCCAACACATGCTCACCATCTCCAGTCACAACCACAACACACACTCACCATCTCCAGTCACAACCACAACACACACTCACCATCTCCAGTCACAACCACAACACACACTCACCATCTCCAGTCACAACCCCAACACACACTCACCATCTCCAGTCACACCCCCAACACACACTCACCATCTCCAGTCACACCCCGAACACACGCTCACCATCTCCAGTCACACCCCCAATACACACTTACCATCTCCAGTCACACCCCCAACACACACTCACCATCTCCAGTCACACCCCCAACACACACTCACCATCTCCAGTCACACCCCAACAACAACTTGGATTTATATAGCACATTTACACAGTAAAACTTTGTAAGGTTCTTCACAGTAGTGTAACCTGACAACATTTGACACCAAGCCACAAATGGTGATATTTGGACTGGTGGTCAAATGCTTGGTCATAGAGATAGGTTTAAGGAGTGTCTCAAAGCAGGAGAGAGATTTAGAGAGACAGAGAGGTTTGGGGAGGGAATGTCAGAGTTTAGGGCCCAGGTAGCTGAAGGCATGGCCGCCAATGGAGTGGGGGGATGGACAAGAGGCCAGAATTGGAGGAGTGCAGAGATCTCGGAGGGTTGTAGGGCTGATGTTCTCGCAGTCAGACATCACTAGAGTTTGATGAGATGGTAATATTTTCTGCCTAGTTGAGGGGAGATTATTTTCGGTGATCACATTATTTTCACAAGCTGCAGATCAATGTAAATAATGACACCTTGGGAACTGGCCAGTTGGTTTTGAATTTATAGAGAGCTCAGAGCTGAGGGGAGTTTGAATCTTGCCCAGTGTGTGGTTCTGGGATGTGGGCTGGTGTGATAGAACATAAGAACATAAGAATTAGGAACAGGAGTAGGCCATCTAGCCCCTCGAGCCTGCTCCGCCATTCAACAAGAACATGGCTGATCTGGCCGTGGACTAAGCTCCACTTACCCGCCCGCTCCCCATAACCCTTAATTCCCTTATTGGTTAAAAATCTATCTATCTGTGACTTGAATACATTCAATGAGCTAGCCTCAACTGCTTCCTTGGGCAGAGAATTCCACAGATTCACAACCCTCTGGGAGAAGAAATTCCTTCTCAACTCGGTTTTAAATTGGCTCCCCCGTATTTTGAGGCTGTGCCCCCTAGTTCTAGTCTCCCCGACCAGTGGAAACAACCTCTCTGCCTCTATCTTGTCTATCCCTTTCATTATTTTAAATGTTTCTATAAGATCACCCCTCATCCTTCTGAACTCCAATGAGTAAAGACCCAGTCTCCTCAATCTATTATCATAAGGTAACCCCATCATCTCCGGAATCAGCCAAGTGAATCGTCTCTGTACCCCTTCCAAAGCCAGTATATCCTTCCTTAAGTAAGGCGACCAAAACTGCACGCAGTACTCCAGGTGCGGCCTTACCAATACCCTATACAGTTGCAGAAGGACCTCCCTGCTTTTGTACTCCATCCCTCTCGCAATGAATGCCAACATTCCATTCGCCTTCCTGATTACCTGCTGCACCTGCAAACTAACTTTTTGGGATTCATGCACAAGGACCCCTAGGTCCCTCTGCACCGCAGCATGTTGTAATTTCTCCCCATTCAAATAATATTCCCTTTTTTTGTTTTTTTTCCCAAGGTGGATGACCTCACACTTTCCGACATCGTATTCCATCTGCCAAACCTTAGCCCATTCGCTTAACCTATCTAAATCTCTTTGCAGCCTCTCTGTGTCCTCTACACAACCCGCTTTCCCACTAATCTTTGTGTCATCTGCAAATTTTGTTACACTACACTCTGTCCCCTCTTCCAGGTCATCTATGTATATTGTAAACAGTTGTGGTCCCAGCACCAATCCTTGTGGCACACCACTCACCACCGATTTCCAACCCGAAAAGGACCCATTTATCCCGACTCTCTGCTTTCTGTTAGCCAGCCAATTCTCTATCCATCCGAATACATTTCCACTGACCCCACGTACCTTTATCTTCTGCAGTAACCTTTTGTGTGGCACCTTATCGAATGCCTTTTGAAAATCTAAATACACCACATCCATCGGTACACCTCTATCCACCATGCTCGTTATATCCTCAAAGAATTCCAGTAAATTAGTTAAACATGATTTCCCCTTCATGAATCCATGCTGCATCTGCTTGATTGCACTATTCCTATCTAGATGTCCCGCTATTTCTTCCTTAATGACAGTTTCAAGCATTTTCCTCACTACAGATGTTAAACTAACCGGCCTATAGTTACCTGCCTTTTGTCTGCCCCCTTTTTTAAACAGAGGCGTTACATTAGCTGCTTTCCAATCTGCTGGTACCTCCCCAGAGTCCAGAGAGTTTTGGTAGATTATAACGAATGCATCTGCTCTAACTTCCGCCATCTCTTTTAAATCCTGGGATGCATTTCATCAGGACCAGGGGACTTGTCTACTTTGAGTCCCATTAGCCTGTCCAGCATTACCCCCTTAGTGATAGTGACTGTCTCCAGGTCCTCCCTTCCCACATTCCTGTGACCAGCAATTTCTGGCATGGTTTCTGTGTCTTCCACTGTGAAGACCGAAGCAAAATAATTGTTTAAGGTCTCAGCCATTTCCACATTTCCCATTATTAAATCCTCCTTCTCATCTTCTAAGGGACCAACATTTACTTTAGTCACTCTTTTCCGTTTTATATATCTATAAAAGCTTTTACTATCCGTTTTTATGTTTTGCGCAAGTTTACCTTCGTAATCTATCTTTCCTTTCTTTATTGCTTTCTTAGTCATTCTTTGCTGTCGTTTAAAATTTTCCCAATCTTCTATTTTCCCACTAACCTTGGCCACCTTATATGCATTGGTTTTTAATTTGATACTCTCCTTAATTTCCCTGGTTATCCACGGCTGGTTATCCCTTCTCTTACTGCCCTTCTTTTTCATTGGAATATATTTTTGTTGAGCACTATGAAAGAGCTCCTTAAAAGTCCTCCATTGTTCCTCAATTGTGCCACCGTTTAGTCTGCGTTTCCAGTCTACGTTAGCCAACTCTGCCCTCATCCCACTGTAGTCCCCTTTGTTTAAGCATAGTATGCTCGTTTGAGACACTACTTCCTCACCCTCAATCTGTTTTACAAATTCAGATGCCCTCGCGCTGGATACTCTCTGATTTCGACATTAAATGAAATGTGGGGGAAAGTGCATCTGATGCCAGACAGGAGCATTAAACACACGGTGGGGAAACAAAACAAGTTCAGGGTCAGGCTCTTCATCAAAAACTCATTTTCATCAGTGCTGATTTAAGGCTCATCCAATCCCAGTGTTTGTGTGTTCAGGATTATTTCTTCATTAACCATGAAACAAAGAAAGCTCCTTCTGCATTTCTGATCGTTTCTAAAGTCCGACAATGTGGGAATGAGTGAGTGAGGAGAGGCTCAGTGAGAGCCAATTGTCCCCAACACTGGGAGTGGTCCAGGGTGTGAGACTGGGTCCGAGTGGCAGGGAGCGCTGTTCAGTGTTCCAGCCACTCCATGCCAGGGTGAATGGGAATGTGACTCTGGGAGTGTTGGTGATTGGCAGATTGCAGGAAGCAGTGTAACTCACCCTGCACTGCTCACAGCCTCGCATACAACACACACATCCCCTTATACAATATACACAGCCCTCTATACAAAGTACACAGCTGCCTATACAATGCACACATCTCCTATACAATGCACACATCCCACTATACAATGCATACATCCTCTATACAAGGCACACATCCACCTATACAATGTTCACATTCTCCTCTACAATGCACACGTCCCCTATACAATGTACATGTCACCTTTCCAATGCAAACATCCTTCTATACAATGCACACGCCCCCTATACAATGCACACACACCCTATACAATGCACACATCCCCCAACTGTGGTGTCATGGTACATCTGTCATTGAAAGTTGGCATGCAGGTACAGCAGGCGGTGAAGAAGGCAAATGGCATGTTGGCCTTCATAGCGAGAGGATTTGAGTATATGAGCAGGGAGGTCTTACTGCAGTTATACAGGGCCTTGGTGAGACCACACCTTGAATATTGTGTACAGTTCGGTCTCCTAATCTGAGGAAGGACATTCTTGCTATTGAGGGAGTGCAGCGAAGGTTCACGAGACTGATTCCCAGATGGCAGGACTGACATATGAAGAAAGACTGGATCGATTAGGCTTATATTCACTGGAATTTAGAAGACTGAGGGGGGATCTCATAGAAACATATAAAATTCTGACGGGATTGGACAGGTTAGATGCAGAAAGAAGGTTCCCGATGTCAGGGAAGTCCAGAACCAGGGGTCACAGTCTAAGGGTAAGGAGTAAGCCATTTAGGACCGAGATAAGGAGAAACCTCTTCACTCAGAGAATTGTGAATCTGTGGAATTCTCTACCACAGAAAGTTGTTGAGGTCAGTTCGTTAGATATATTCAAAAGGGAATTAGATGTGGCCCTTACGGCTAAAGGGATCAAGGGGTATGGAGAGAAAGCAGGAATAGGGTACTAAAGTTGTAAAAATGATCAGCCATGATCATATTGAATGGTGGTGCAGGCTCCTGCACCTATTTTCTAAGTTTCTATCTATGTTTATACAATGTACACATCCCCTATACAATGTACACAGCCCCTTATACAATGCATGTAATCATTTTATGCAAACATCCAGAACTGGATGAGGAGAAATTTCCTCTAACTAAATTTGAGAAGATCAAATCCATTATCTTCGGTCCCCGCCACAAACTCCATTCCCTATTCACCGACTCCATCCCTCTCCCTGCCAACTGTCTGATGCTGAACCAGGCTGTTCGCAACCTTGGTGTTGTATTTTACCCCGAGATGAGCTTCCGACCCCATAGACTCACCAATAACAAGACTGCATACTTCCGTCTCCATAACATCGCCCATCTCTGTGCCTGCCTCAGCTCATCTGCTGTTTCAACCCTCATCCATGCCTTTGTTAACTCCAGACTCGACTATTCCAATGTTCTCCTGGCTGGCCTCACATCTCCACCCTACATAAACATGAGCTCATCCAAAATCGCACCAAGTCCCATTCACCCATCATCCTTGTGCCCGCTGACCCACATTGGCTCCCTGTTTTCAAATCCCTCCATGGCCTCGCCCCTCCCTATCACTGGATCCCCTTCCAGGCCAACACCTACCGAGATTTCTGCGCTCCTCCAATTCTGGCTTCTTGTCCATTCCCCCAGCTCCTTCACTCCACCATTAGTGGCCGTGTCTTCAGCTACCTGGGCCCTAAACTCTGCTATTCCCTCCCTAAATCTCTCTCCCTCTCTCCCTTCCTTTAAGACGCTCCTTAAAACCTCCCTCTTTGACCGAGCTATTGATCATCTGTCCTAATCTCTCCTTATGTGGCTCGGTGTCAAAGTTTGTCGATTTACGCTCCTGTGAAGCGCCTGTGGACGTTTTACTACGTTAAAGGTGCTATATAAATGCAAGTTGTTGTACAATGTGATCACTCATCCTATAGAATGCATACAGCCCCCCTATACAATTCACAGCCCTCCTATACAATTCACAGAACCCGATACAATTCACAGCACCCTATACAATTCACAGCCCCTATACAATTCACAGCCCCTATACAATTCACAGCCCCCCCATACAATTCACAACTCTTCCATACAATTCACAACTCTTCTATACAATTCACAGCTCCCCTATACAATTCACAGCTCCCCTATACAATTCACAACTCTCCTATACAATTCACAGCTCCCCTATACAATTCACAGCCCCCGATACAATGCTGCAACCCTCGGATACAATGCACAGAAGCCCCTTATCCAATGGGACATTGCTGCTCTAGAATCCAAACAGAATCTTCCTCTCCAATTCTCCAGCCCTCCCACACAATACACACAGGAACCTGTCTGATCCCCGGGACAAGCCGCCAAGCGCTGCTGGAAACAGCAAGGCGATCCCGGGAGATCCCGGGAAAGAGTCTGACTCACTCTGGGGGAGATCAGCGAGCTCCGGATGGGGCGATATCCCGGAGCCAGCTCCGCATTGCTCAGCAACAAGTTCAGGAGCCTCTTCAATGGACCCGAGGAGTTTAGCCCAGAATCCGCACTCAGGGGGAGGGAGAGAGGGCGGTAGGGAGAGAGAGAGAGAGGAAGGGAGAGGGGTGAGACAGGGAGGGAGGGAGAGGGAGGGAGAGAGAGGGGGGGTGGTGAGAGAGGGAGGGAGGGAGAGAGAGGGTGAGAGAGAGGGAGGGAGAGAGAGAGAGGGAGGGAGAGAGGGGGAGTGGAAGGGAGGGAGAGAGAGAGAGGGAGAGGAAGGGAGGGGGAGAGATAGTGAGGGGGGAGACAGAAAGGGAGAGGAAGAGGAAGAAAGAGAGGGAGGGAGAGAGAGAGGAAGGCAGGGAGAGGGGAAAAGAGAAGGAGAGAGACGGGGGGTGGGGGAGGCAGAGAGATCGGGAGAGAGTGAGGTAGAGACAGAGAGGGAGGGAGGGAGAGGGAGATATTGAGAGGGAGGGAGACGGGGTGGGGAGAGAGGGAGAGAAAGGGAGAGAGAGTGAAGGAAGAGAGCAAAAGAGAAAGGAGAAAGAGATAGAAGTGAGGAAAGGGAATGAGAAAGAGAAAATTTGACCAGCAGAGAGCAACAGAAATAAAGAGAAAAGGGGGAAAGAAAACTAGAGAGAGAGAGAGAGAGAGAGAGATAAATAGAGATCCCGAGATTCAGAGATAGGCTCAATCTTTGGGCTCAGACTGGGAACGTCCCAGCTCAGCATTCCGCGCGGTCCTAAAGCCCGCCCGGTTACACTGTCCCATTCCTTTAACACTCGTCTGCCCCAATCACAATGACTCGGATATTCAGCACGGTTTGGGATGTGAAATGTGTTCTGCTATTATTTATATATCAACCCCACATGAAATGCGGTAATTACAGGTTTAATAATACGGGGGAGGGGAGGTGAAAGTCCAGGGTGAAGATCAGATTCCTGCACTGCTTCAGGGATCTGTCCTGTTTCTGTTTACAATCTTCCCGGGAGAGCTGACTAATATCCCATCTATACAGGGCTCTGGGAAAAGGGCAGTGAATGGGACTCATCGGATAGCTCTTTTATAGAGCCGGCACAGGCATGATGGGCCGAATGAACTCCTCCTGTGCTGTGAGATTCTGTGGAAGGATTAAACACATAAACCTTGGGGTGAGGGGTTCTTGGACCCTTCGTGCCTGCAGCATTTAACTCGAGAAATGAAGGCAAGTCCGGCAGCTTTACGAGCCGCAGAGGGAGGTCGTTCAGCCTATCAGGCCCACTTTCCCAGAAATCCTTCAAATCCCCCAGCCCCGCCCATCACAGCCTCCCACTGACCCTTGTGAATGGCCCCAGAGGTTTGAATCCCACTCCCTGCCCCGGGCCCATTTCACATATTGGTCACTGTCGGTGTGAAGTGTCTCCTGACACCAGTCCTGAACCTGCCTTTTCCCAGTCTGTCCCCGTGTCTCCTTGTCCTGCAGTCAGCGCTTAACTTCACATAGTGACGGGGGGTTCACCTTTCCCATTCCACTTAGTGTCATATACAGCGCTGTAAGATCCTGTCTCATTCATCCCCAGAGAGCGAGAGAGAAGGAAAGAGAAAGGGATAGAGAGAGAGAGGTAGATAGATAGACAGCAGAGGTACAGATACAGAGATACAGAAACAGAAAAACGGAGACAGATTTAGAGAGACTGAGAAACAGAGACAGATACCCAAACAGACAAAGAGAGAGAGAGAAAACAGACAGAGATACAGAGAGACCAACAGAGACACAGGGAGAGAAAAACAGAGAGCCAATTTCCAAATCTTTCTCCATATTTATATTCCCTCACACCAGGTAGCATCCGAGTGGGCTCGAGACTGGGGGAGCAGAGCAAAGGCAGCACCTCAGGGGGATAATGCTGTGAAAAAAGTTAATGGCATTCTAGGTTTTATCTCGAGGTATCGAATATAAAAGCTCAGAGGTAACGATGAGTTTGTCTAAAACCTCAATAACTCTCAGTTCGAGCACTGTGTGCAGTATTGGGCTCCTGTGCTGTTCCCTCTCTTAAAGCCTCGTTATCGTCCCTATAGTGTGGAGCCCAATACTGCACACAGTGCTCGAACTGAGAGTTATTGAGGTTTTAGACAAACTCATCGTTACCTCTGCGCTTTTATCATCGTTACCTCTGGGCTTTTATATTCGATACCTCGAGATAAAACCTAGAATGCCATTAACTTTTTTCACAGCATTATCCCCCTGAGGTGCTGCCTTTGCTCTGCTCCCCCAGCCTCGAGCCCACTCCCATTCACAGTATAATCACTGCTCTTGTTAATTTCACCCAAATATATCACCTCATACTGACTGACATTGAATTTCCTCTGTGCCGGCCCCACTCATTGGCCATCCCATAATGTCCCTGTGCCCTTGTCCAGCCCATTGCCCATCCCATAATGTCCCTGTGCCGGGCCCTTGGACCTGAACCACTCCCCACACCTCCCAATCTGGGACCATCCGCACATTTGCCGCTCCGAAGCCTCAGTGACCAACACGCCCAGTGTCCCAATCGCAGAGACTCGCCCAATAAACTTCTGTCCTTCAGGCATCTCAATTGTTGCAGCAGCAAATCCTCAGGCCGTGAATCGGGGTCAGAGCGTCGCCACACGCCCACATCCAGCTGCTTGGGATCGCTGGCTGGACCATCGACTCGATCAAACCCTCGGCCGTGCGGTTCGAAACGGCCAAAGGAATTCTCTCCCAAACTCTGCTCCACACTCTGCTCCCAAGAAACAATGTACAACAATTAACGTGTCCGTTTGATAAACCGCAGAACAACACCAGCAATAACTGGGCATTGATTGGTATTTAGAGAGAGTTCTGTAAACTGATCCTCAGATTAGATTTAAAAGATATCTGAGGACAAAGAAATCGATCCAAATATAAACAGAGCTTCGAAATTCTACTCAAAGAACAACGTGCAACAATTACCGTGTCCTGTGCAGTGCCTTGGGAGGTTTTACTAGTTAAAGGCGCTATATAAATGCAGGTTGTTGTTGATGTGGGCTGTACTCTGTCCACACACTGTAATAAATTGATGGTCTTAAGCTGCAATATCTAGACCCACCTGCCCGGAGCCCCCGATTTCTCTCTCACTCTCCGCCTATTTCTGAAGATTATTTCCTGCACGGATTATTTCAGGGACTGATTGTACTGACCCAGCCCCACTTTAAAGCTCCCAGTTTGAGTGGGGTTGGTTTCTGAGAGTCGTGTGTTCACTAGAGACGGCCGAAGGTTCCCTTCGCTCGACAGCTCGACACGTCCAGCCCCAGGATCCACAGCAGCATCCGCACTGAATGAGCCAACAGGGGAAGCTGGTCACTGGGCAGATTGGGGCCGTGCAGCCCTTTCATTCAGTGTCAATGCTGGCCTGTGAAAGCTTTGTACACACTGCCTGTGGGCAGGTGGCTGGGAGACAGACACTGATCAATAACTGGAGCCTGCAATCAATGAGCAGCCCCTCACTCACCCTGAGACACTGCTCTCACTCTCCCTGCAAATCCCCTTCCTCAGGCTGGATCCCGGCAGTGTTACAGGGGAATGAGTGAGGGGCAGAGTCCTGTGTGTGGGCACAAGGGCGGCAGTGTGGGCGTGTGATCCACAGACACGCTGTGTGTGTGTGGGTGTGTGTGTGTGTGTTTGGGCATGTGGGGATGTGTGTGTGTGCTAATTTTAATATCTGTATACATTAACCCTATATATACAGAACCTGGGCTATTACTAGGGGAATCAAGGGGTATGGTGAGAAAGCAGGAATAGGGTACTGAAGTTGCATGTTCAGCCATGAACTCATTGAATGGCAGTGCAGGCTAGAAGAGCCGAATGGCCTACTCCTGCACCTATTTTCTATGTTTCTATGTTTCTATGTCCCACAGGGAAATGGGGGGCTGTGCTGGGATACTGGGCTGTGTCCCACAGACACCCTGTAATTAGAGTGACCGAGAGTAACCAGGTTACCATCAATCTGCAGAGCTCAAATCACAAGCCAAGCTCTCACACAATGAATATTTGCGAATCAAGGGATGAATTATTTATGGTCTGGGACTCTGAATAAAGTCACTTCAGCCTAGAATCTGGAGCTTTTTTCATTCCTTTTGTGCTCCAAAGGTGAAGGTGAACATATCCACAGCATCACTAAGACCGTCTATATCCACCTCTGTAACATCGCCCGTCCCCAACCTTGTCTCAGCTCATCTGCTGCTGAAGCCCTCATCCATGTCTTTGTTACCCAACGGACTGAGCGGCCCCTGGCCTGCGAGCACTATCGGAGCAGGCCGGGGAATGGAAGGAGCAGTGTGGCAGCATACCTCTCCAGGGAGCAGCACGTGCTGGAGCAGGTGAGCAACGGCAGTGAAGAAGGACGTCACCAAGATCCAGGTCAGTGATTGGAGCATGGGCAGGTACAGCAGGAGCAGAGAGGTCGGGGCGACGGAGCGGCGAGAGATTGTAGAGGGAAGTGATCGGAGCCCAAGAGAGACGTGAGTTCGGGGCTCAGAAGAGGCGAGGGCCTAGGGGCAGCACTGGCCAGCCCACACTGCGATTTGTGTGCGCACTAAGTCCGTGCAGCAGAGCTAGTTTCCAGTCATCTTGGTTAATCCTTGCCACTGGACCAAGAGCCAGCTCTGTCGAGCCCGTGGTGGCTGGTGTGCAACGGCCACCACACATTAAAAAAATCCACGCACAGACATCTTCCACCCTTCAAGATTTCGTTCGGGACTTGGAATATTGGGTCCTTCCTTGAAACACCTGTGAACTTTTTAACGTGGAAGCAAGTCATTCTCGATTCGAGGGACTGCCTGTGATGATGATGATGACCTCTAGACATGATTATTCTAAAGCACTCCTCCTGCCTCCCACATTCTACCCTACATAAACTAGAGATGATGCAAAACTTGGCTGCCCTTGTCCCAACTCACACCAAGTCCCACTCACCCATCATCCCTGTGCTCGAGACCTACATTGGCTTCTGAAGCAACACCTCGATTTAAAAATTCTCACCTTTGTTTTCAAATCCCTTCATGGCCTCATCCCTCCCTATCTTTGTAATTTCCTCCAGCCCCACAACACCCCCGAGATGTCTGCGCTCCTCCAATTCTGCCGTCTTGAGCATCCCTGATTATAATCACTCAACCATTGGTGGCCGCGCCTTCTGTTGCCTGGGCCCTAAGCTCTGGAACTCCCTGCCTAAACCTCTCCGCCTCTCTACCTCTCTTTCCTCCTTCAAGACACTCCTTAAAACCTACTTCTTTGACCAACCTTTTAGTCACCAGCGCTAATTTCTCCTTATGTGGCTCGGTGTCAAACCTTTTGTCTCATAATACTCCTGTGAAGCACCTTGGGACACTTCACTATGTTAAAGGTGCTATATAAATACAAGTTGTTGTTGCTTTTGTTGCTGATGTTGGTGCTGGGACAGGAACACTTCCCCATGTCATCACCCAGTGTCGGCATCACACACTCCCAGGGCAGGTACAGCACGGGTTAGATACAGAGTAAAGCACTCTCTACACTGTCCCATCAAACACTCCCAGAACAGGTATAGCACGGGGTTAGATACAACGTAAAGCTCCCTCTACACTGTCCCATCAAACACTCCCAGTGTCATGTATTCAACCAGCATTGTAACCCATGTAAAACCTGACCTAAGTTGTACACTGTGAGAACAATGACCACTAGGTGGTGAACTTGTGGGAGACACTGCTAACCTGGACCTTCAGGTATAAAAGGGGAAGCTCCACCAACTTCCATCACTTGAGTGCTAAGGAATAAAGGACAGGTCACAGACTGACCCTCTCTCAAGCTTGGGCCTCGTGTGCATTTATACTGTATAGTAAGGACATATCAATGGCGACAAGAAACTGGGATTTAAACCATGCAAGCATGGCCAGTAGCACAACAGATGAGAGGTACTGTGTTTAGGAATGGTTGGGACAGAGATTCAACATTGTTAAAGCAGCACACAGTTCTCCAGGCAGACAAGGGCAATCAACATGCAGTCAAACCCAGAGGGGGAGTTCGACAGAGACAATGGCTAACTGAACGGCGATTCACGCCATTGCACGGGACAATGCGGCCAGTAATGGGGCCATCAACACCTGTTAATGGCACACTCAAGGACAGTCACAGGGGCAGTCAGGGACGATCGACTGGCAAGGGACCTTTTGTTTCCAACAACAGCTCATGTTGGAGGCATGGAGGCACACACTCAGCCGGAGTTTGCAGAGATGAGCAAAATACCTACAGAAATTGCAGAAATGAACGCTGGGGGAAATCGCTGGAAGCTGAAGTTCAGCGAGTTCATGTGGAGCACATATACAGTTCATACACCAGGACGCCACTGATAATGATGAAAGTGCTCCTCAATGGCATCCCAGTATCAATGGAGCTAGACACGGAGGCCAGCCAGTCGCTGATGGGTATCAAATAGTTCGAAAAGTTGTGGGCCTCCAAGGCCAGGAGGCCAAAATTATCGGCGATTGACGCACAGCTACAGACATACACAAAGCAGATCATTCCAGTGCTAGGCAGCGCCTCGGTAGTCGTGACCCACAAAGATTCGGAGAACAGGTTGCCACTCTGGGTTGTCCTGGGGAACGGTCCCGCACTACTGGGGAGGAGTTGACTTGCTGTCATGAATTGGAAATGGGGCGATGTCAATGCAATTTCCTCTGTGGAGCGAGTATCATGCTCACAGATCCTGGACAAATTTGACTCATTATTTCAACCTGGCATTGGCACTTTCATGGAGGTAAAGGTAATGATTCACATAAACCCGGACGCCAGGCCAGTACACCACAAGGCCAGAGCGGTGCTGTACATGATGCGGGAAAAGATAGAAGGCAAATTGGACCGCCTGCTGAGGGAAGGCATCATCTCGCCAGTCGAATTCAGTGACTGGGCGAGCCCGATTGTGCCGGTGCTCAAGGCGGATGGGTCAGTCAGGATATGTGGTGATTACAAGGCCACCATCAATCGGGTGTCACTTCAAGACCAGTACCCGCTACCGAGGGCGGAGGACCTCTTTGCGACGCTATCCAGTGGCAAACTTTTTTCAAAATAGGACCTGACCTCAGCTTACATGAGCCAGGAGCTGGCGAGTGAGTTGAAGAAGCTGACCACCATTACGACACACAAGGGGTTGTTTGAGTACAACAGATGTCCATTTGGGATTCGTTTGGCCGCCGCGATCTTCCAACAAAATATGGAAAGCCTCCTCAAATCAATTCCAGGGACGGTGGTTTTTCAGGACGACATCCTCATCATGGGTTACGATACTGAAGAACACCTCTACAACCTGGAGGAGGTGCTACGCAGACTGGACCGGGTAGGGCTGCGACCGAAAAACGCGAAGTGCGTCTTCCTAGCTCCAGAGGTAGAATTCATGGGGATGAGGGTAGCAGCAGACGGGATCAGCCCTACTGCGTCCAAAACGGAAGCGATCCAGAGAGCACCCAGACCCCGTAACACGACGGAGCTATGTTCGTTCCTGGGGCTCCTGAACTATTTTGGGAACTTTCTTCCCAAATTGAGCACGCTGCTAGAACCGCTACACGTGCTCCTATGCAAAGGTCGCGAATGGGTCTGGGGGGACAGCCAGGAAAGGGCTTTTAATCGAGCACGCAATTTGTTATGTTCCAACAATCTGTTAACGCTATATGACCCATGTAAGAAACTTGTGTTAACGTGCGATGCATCGTCCTATGGTGTCGGTTGTGTGTTGCAGCATGTCAAATGCCAAGGGTCAGTTACAGCCGGTAGCTTATGCCTCCAGAAGTCTGTCCCAGGCAGAAAGGGGCTACGGGATGGTGGAAAAGGAGGCGCTCGCATGTGTATATGCAATAAAGAAAATGCACCAATACCTGTTTGGCAGGAAATTTGAGCTGGAGACAGATCACAAATCCCTAACATCCCTTTTGGTCGACAGCAAGGCCATAAATGCAAACGCATCAGCCCGCATACAGAGATGGGCACTCACATTAGCTGCCTATGACTATACAATTCGGCACAGACCAGGCACCAAAAACTGCGCCGATGCACTCAGCAGGCTCCCACTAGCCACCACTGAGGGGGCTACCGAGCATGCTACTGAGATGGTCATGGCTGTTGAAGCTTTCGGAAGCGAAGGCTCACCCGTGACAGCCCGTCAGATTAAAGTCTGGACAAATAGAGACCCATTATTGTCTCTCGTCAAGAAATGGTCCAAAATGGGGACTGGGCAGCCACATACAGGGCATGCCGTGAGGAATTTAAACCATTTCACAGGCGCAGGGATAAACTCTCGATTCAAGCCGATTGCCTACTGTGGGGAAACTGCATAATCATGCCCCAGATGGGCAGAGAGGTGTTCATCAGAGAACTCCACAATGAGCATCCGGGCATTGTCATGATGAAGGCAATTGCCAGGTCACACGTTTGGTGGCCAGGAATAGAGGCAGATCTGGAACTTTGTGTTCGCAGGTGCAACACATGTGCCCAGCTGGGCAATGCGCCCAGGGAAGCACCCCCTTAGCCCCTGGCCATGGCCTGCCAAGCCTTGGTCGCGCATCCATGTGGACTACGCAGGTCCTTTCAGGGGAAAAATGTTTTTGGTTGTAGAACATGCCTACTCCAAATGGAGCGAGTGTGACATTTTAAATTCAAGCACATCCTCTGCCACGGTAGAAAGTCTACGGGCAAAGTTCGCCGCCCACGGTCTACCGGATGTCTTGGTCAGCGACAATGGCCCGTGCTTCACAAGCACTGAATTCCAGGACTTCATGGCAGACAATGGAATTAACCATGTCAGAAAGGCACCGTTCAAGCTGGCCTCAAACGGCCAGGTAGAACGAGCAGTGCAGATAATCAAACAGGGGATGCTCAGAATCCAAGGGGGTTCCCTATAAAGCCGCTTATCATGCTTCCTG
Organism: Pristiophorus japonicus; assembly: GCF_044704955.1. Taxonomy (NCBI): domain Eukaryota; kingdom Metazoa; phylum Chordata; class Chondrichthyes; family Pristiophoridae; genus Pristiophorus; species Pristiophorus japonicus. The sequence goes on along the minus strand of NC_091984.1, from coordinate 5,574,940 downwards.
TTGGCCTACAGATCCCGACCACACTCGCTCACAGGGGTTCCACCAGCAGAGCTGCGAATGAAAAGGACGCTCAAAACCTTGTTGTCCCTAATACACCCCACCATGAAAGAAATTGTCGCGAGCAGGCGCCAGTCACAATATGACTACCATAACAGGAATGCGAGGGTGCGATGTATTGATGTAAATGACCCTGTTTTTGTCCTCAACTACGCTGCCAAAGAGGGAAATAGGTTTCTGGTAGTTAAACTTACCAATGGACAAATCTGCTGCAAACACGTGGATCAAACAAAAAGGTGGTTCAGCAACCCCATAGAAGAAGCAGAGGAAGAAAACAATATAGAATTCACTCCACCACAGGTGACCGAACATCGGAACCAAAGGGAGGAGAGCTCAGTCACTGTGGGCAGTCCGGATAGGCCTGAGGCACCGCAAACAGCAGACACTCAGGCCAGCGCCCATCAACCGGAGCCCCAACTCAGGCGCTCTACAAGAGAGCGTAAACCACCAGAGAGACTCAACCTGTGATCCCAATAAGACTTTGGGGGGGAAGTGATGTCATGTATTCAACGAGCATTGTAACCCATGTATAATCTGACCTAAGTTGTACACTGTGAGAACAATGACCACCAGGTGGCGAACTTGTGGGAGACACTCCTAACCTGGACCTTCAGGTATAAAAGGGGAAGCTCCACCCACTTCCATCACTTGAGTACTAAGGAATAAAGGACAGGCCACAGATGACCTTCTCTCAAGCATGGGCCTCGAGTGCATTTATATTGTAGACTAAGGACGTATCACCCAGGGCAGGTACAGCAAGGGGTTAGATACAGAGTAAAGCTCCCTCTACACTATCCCATCAAACACGCCCAGGGCAGGTACAGCACGGGTTAGATACAGAGTAAAGTTTCCTCTACACTATCCCATCATACACTCCCAGGGCAGGGACAGCATGGGCTAGATCCAGAGTAAAGCTCCCTCAAAACTGCCCATCAAACACTCCCAGGGCCGGTACAGCACGGGTTAGATAGAGTAAAACTCCCTTTACACTGTCCCATCAAACCTTCCAGGGCAGGTACAGCACGGGTTAGATACAGAGTAAAGCTCCCTCTACACTGTCCCATCAAACACTCCCAGGACTGGGACAGCACGGGTTAGATACAGAGTAAAGCTCCCTCTACACTGTTCCATCAAACCTCCCAGGGCAGGTACAGCATGGGTTAGATACAGAGTAAAACTCCCTTTACACTGTCCCATCAAACCTTCCAGGGCAGGTACAGCACGGGTTAGATACAGAGTAAAGCTCCCTCTACACTGTCCCATCAAACACTCCCAGGACTGGGACAGTACGGGTTAGATACAGGAAATTAGGGGTGCATGCAATAAAGGTGCAGCAGTTATCATGGGTGACTTTAATATGCATATAGATTGGGCTAACCAAACTGGAAGCAATACGGTGGAGGAGGATTTCCTGGAGTGCATAAGGGATGGTTTTCTAGACCATTATGTCGAGGAACCAACTAGTGGGGAGGCCATCTTAGACTGGGTGTTGTGTAATGAGAGAGGATTAATTAGCAATCTCATTGTGCGAAGCCCCTTGGGGAAGAGTGACCATAATATGGTGGAATTCTACATTAGGATGGAGAATGAAACAGTTAATTCAGAGACCATGGTCCAGAACTTAAAGAAGGGTAACTTTGAAGGTATGAGGCGTGAATTGGCTAGGATAGATTGGTGAATGATACTTAAGGGGTTGACAGTGAATGGGCAATGGCAGACACTTAGAGACCGCATGGATGAACTACAACAATTGTACATCCCTGTCTGGCGTAAAAATAAAAAAGGGAAGGTGGCTCAACCGTGGCTATCAAGGGAAATCAGGGATAGTATTAAAGCCAAGGAAGTGGCATACAAATTGGCCAGAAATAGCAGCGAACCTGGGGACCGGGAGAAATTTAGAACTCAGCAGAGGAGGACAAAGGGTTTGATTAGGGCAGGGAAAATAGAATACGAGAGGAAGCTTGCAGGGAACATTAAAATGGACTGAAAAAGCTTCTATAGATATGTAAAGAGTAAAAGGTTAGTAAAGACAAACGTAAGTCCCCTGCAGTCAGAATCAGGGGAAGTCATAACGGGGAACAAAGAAATGGCAGACCAATTGAACAAGTACTTTGGTTAGGTATTCACTAAGGAGGACACAAACAACGTTCCGGATATAAAAGGGGTCAGAGGGTCTAGTAAGGAGGAGGAACCGAGGGAAATCTTTATTAGTCGGGAAATTGTGTTGGGGAAATTGATGGGATTGAAGGCCGATAAATCCCCAGGGCCTGATGGTCTGCATCCCAGAGTACTTAAGGAGGTGGCCTTGGAAATAGCGGATGCATTGACAGTCATTTTCCAACATTCCATTGACTCTGGATCAGTTCCTATGGAGTGGAGGGTAGCCAATGTAATCCCACTTTTTAAAAAAGGAGGGAGAGAGAAAACAGGGAATTATAGACCGGTCAGCCTGACATCGGTAGTGGGTAAAATGATGGAATCAATTATTAAGGATGTCATAGCAGCGCATTTGGAAAGAAGTGACATGATAGGTCCAAGTCAGCATGGATTTATGAAAGGGAAATCATGCTTGACAAATCTTCAGGAATTTTTTGAGGATGTTTCAGTCGAGTGGACAAGGGAGAACCAGTTGATGTGGTGTATTTGGACTTTCAGAAGGCTTTCGACAAGGTCCCACACAAGAGATTAATGTGCAAAGTTAAAGCACATGGGATTGGGGATAGTGTGCTGACGTGGATTAAGAACTGGTTGTCAGACAGGAAGCAAAGAGTAGGAGTAAATGGGTACTTTTCAGAATGGCAGGCAGTGACTAGTGGGGTACCGCAAGGTTCTGTGCTGGGGCCCCAGCTGTTTACTTTGTACATTAATGATTTAGACGAGGGGATTAAATGTAGTATCTCCAAATTTGCGGATGACACGAAGTTGGGTGGCAGTGTGAGCGGCGAGGAGGATGCTGTGAGGCTACAGAGTGACTTGGATAGGTTAGGTGAATGGGCAAATGCATGGCAGAGGAAGTATAATGTGAGGTTATCCACTTTGGTGGTAAAAGCAGAGAGACAGACTATTATTTGAATGGTGACAGATTAGGAAAAGGGGAGTTGTAACGAGACCTGGGTGTCATGGTACATCAGTCATTGACAGATGGCATGTAGGTACAGCAGGCGGTTAAGAAAGCAAATGACATATTGGCCTTCCTAGCGAGGGGATTTGAGTACAGGGGCAGGGAGGTGTTACTACAGTTGTACAGGGCCTTGGTGAAGCAACACCTGGAGTATTGTGTACAGTTTTGGTCTCCTAACTTGAGGAAGGACATTCTTGCTATTGAGGGAGTGCAGCGATGGTTCACCAGACTGATTCCCGGGATGGCGGGACTGACATATCAAGAAAGACTGGATCAACTGGACTTGTATTCACTGGAGTTCAGAAGAATGAGAGGGGATCTCATGGAAGCATTTAAAATTCTGACGGGTTGAGACAGGTTAGATGCAGTAAGAATTTTCCTAATGTGGTGGAAGTCCAGAACCAGAGGTCACAGTCTAAGGATAAGGGGTAAGCCATTTAGGACTGAGATGAGGAGAAACTTCTTCACCCAGAGATTGGTGAACCTGTGGAATTCTCTACCACAGAAAGTTGTTGAGGCCAATTCACTAAATATATTCAAAAAGGAGTTAGATGTAGTCCTTACTACTAGGGGGATCAAGGGGTATGGCGAGAAAACAGGAATGGGGTACTGAAGTTGCACGTTCAGCCATGACCTCATTGAATGGCGGTGCAGGCTCAAGGGACTGAATGGCCTACTCCTGCACCTATTTTCTATGTTTCTATGTTTCTAAATACAGCAATGGGTTTGATACAGAGTAGAGCTCCCTCTACACTGTCCCATCATACACTCCCATGGAAGGGACAGTGTGGTTTAGATACAGAGTAAAGCTCCCTCTACACTGCCCCATCAAACACTCCCAGTGCAGGTACAGCACGGGTTAGATACAGAGCAAAGCTCCTTATACACTGTCACATCAAACACTCCCAGGGCAGGTACAGCATGACATTCTAGTTAACCACTTCTGCAACCTCTTGAAGTGTTTGACATATTTCCTAAAGTGCGGTGCCCAGAATTGGACACAATGGCCCTGAAATTCCGATAACCTCGAGTCCATTAGAAGTTCCTATAGACCCAGGAAGGCATCGGAAAAGTCAGTTCCAGCACACAATGCGCATGCGCTGGAAACGGACATTTCTGATCTGTCAAGTTTTTGGTCTTGACCGATGGCCGTATCTCGGGAGCTCGGATACTTGCAAAGAAAGGTTTCCGATATTTATGAATATCATGCCCTGAAAATGTCCTTTCAAATCCTGAGACTAAAAAAGCAGGCATATCGCCTACGTTTACAGGTGCGTGGTTAAAAATACACATACAAATAAAAAATAAAGTTATAAAAGCACTTTTTATGTTTAAAAACCCTCCCCACTATGCTAATTTCATTTTAAGTGCTCATAAAAAAAAAAATTTTTGAAGTCGGAAAACTATTTTTTTATAACAACTTTAATTTAAATGAATATTAATTGTGTACTTTATTTTCTATTTTTTATTGCTTTTTAAGTGTTTTGGGGTGTTTCTCATTCATAGCAATAGAAGTTCAGTACTTGCAGAACTCCTATTGCTATGAATGAGAAACTATACTGTACCTGATTGGCTGCTGTCACTAGATCCCGGCCTGCGCAGGCCCCCACGTGCACGAGCTGCGCGCAGTCATCTCTGGGCCTCAGGCTCGGAAGATCGGACATTCGCAGCAGCAGCAGCAGGTAAGTGCGTATCTTTTTTCTTTTTTTAGGTTGTTTGCCCGCGGGAATGGTGTTACTGGAATTTCAGGGCCAATATTCCAGCTGGGGCCTAACCAGTGATTTTTAAAGGTTTAGCATAACTTCCTTGCTTTTGTACTCAATGCCTCCATTTATAAAACCCAGCATCCCATGCGCTTTTTACCAGTTTTATCAGCCAATGGTTGAAGACCACTGTGATACCCCCATGGTGGAATAGTCAGTTGATATCAGGCTCGCAGATGAATAATGGGCAGTTGGGGGTGAGGTACCATGGGGGGACGGGGGATCAGCGCTGATGAATTACAGGCCAACACGGAGCCACTGGAAGAGAGAGGGAAGGGGATTGAAACAAATAGAAACAGCAAGAAGGAACTGGTTTAAGGCAGAGTGAATGCTGAGACCTGGAATGAGAGAAATAGCCGGGATAGCGAAGCACTGGAGCTGGAATCAATGATCCTAATATAGACTGGGATAGTAATAGTGTAAAGGGCAGAGAGGGGGAAGGATTCTTGAAGAACTTTCTTGATCAGTACCTTTGGAAGAAAGGTACGGCAATAATCATGGGCAATTTTAATCTTCATATTGATTGGACAAATCAAATTGTCCAAGGTAGCCTTGAGGAAGAGTTCATAGATTGTATCCTGGATGGTTTCCTTGAACAGTACATTGCAGAACAAACAGGGAGCAGGCTGTCTTGGATCCGATAATGTGTAATGCGACAGTATTAATAAATGATCTCATTGTAAAGGATCCTCTGGGAAAGAGTGATCATAGCATGGTTGAATTTCAGTTGGAGAGTGAGAAAGTTGGATTTCCAACCAGTGTCCTGATCTTAAATAAAGGCGATTACAAAGGTATGAAGGCGGACTGGGAAAATTGATTAAAGTGTAAGACGATTGATAAGCAGTGGCAGACATTTAAGGAGATATTTTCTAACTTTCAACAAAAATATATTCCAGTGAGAAAGAAAGTCTTTAAAAAAAGAGAGATCCATCTGTGGCTAACCAAGAAAGTAAAGGATGGTATCGAATTGAAGACAATGGCCAACATTAGTGGCAGGCCAGAGGATTGGGAAATTTTTTAAACCAGCAAAGGACGACTAAAAAAATTATAGAGGGAAGATAGATTATGAGAGTAAACTAGAAAGAAATATAAAGATAGATAGTAAGAGCTTGTATAGGCATATAAAAAGGAAGAGAGTAGTTAAAGTAATCTTTGGTCCCTTATGGGATAAGAGTGGGGAATTAATTATAGGGAACAGGGAAATGACAGAGACTTTGAACAAATATTTTGTATCATTCTTCACAGCAGAATACACTAAAAACATCCCAATAATGGATAATCAAGGGCTATAGGGAGGGAGGAACTTAAAACAAATACTATCACTAAAGAAAAGGTACTCAGTAAAATAATGGGACTAAAGGTGGACAAGTCCCTTGGACCTGATGGCTTGCAGCCAAGGGTCTTAAAAGAAATGGCTGCAGAGATAGTGGATGCATTGGTTGTAATCTACCAAAATTCCCTGGATCCTGGGGAAGTACCAGCGGATTGGAAAATTGGAAATGTAACGCCCCTATTTAAAAAAGGAGGCAGATAGAAAGCAGGAAACTATAGACCAGTTAGCCTAACATCCATCGTTGGGAAAATACTGGAGTCCATTATTAAGGAAGTAGTAACAGGGCATTTGGAAAAGTATAATTCAATCAAGCAGAGTCAGCATGGTTTTATGAAAGGGTAATCAAGTTTGACAAATTTTCTGAAGTTCTTTGCAGATGTAACGAGCAGGGTGGATAAGAGGGAACCAGTGGATGTGGTGTACTTGGATTTCGAGAAGGCATTTGATAAGGTGCGACATAAAAGGATACTGCACAAGATAAAAGCTCACGGGATTGGCGGTAATATATTAGCAAGGATAGCGGATTGGCTAACTAACAGAAAACAGAGAGTCTGGATAAATGGGTCATTTTCCAGTTGGCAAATGGTAACTAATGCGATGCCACAGGGATCGGTGCTGGGGCCTCAATTATTTACAACCTATATTAATGATTAAATGAAGAGTGTTATGTATGTATGTAAACCTTACTAAAATGTAAGACTTGCCACTAGGGGTCACACCTGTGGGAGTCCTAAGGTTACCTGTGCACCCTGGCGCAAGCAGTTATAAAAGGTGATTCACCATGTTGCTTCCCTACTCTGGAGTCTGAATAAAGAGACCAAGGTCACAATAGTTTGAGCTTGCGATACAGTCCTGTGGATTTATTCTGTACATAACAAATTGGCGACGAGTAACTTTCACGCGGTAATAGCTGCCGTTGGTGTCCTTGAGAGATTTGTTGAGGGTGATGATTGGGAAGCCTTCATTGAGCGCCTCGACCAGTAATTTGTGGCCAATGAATTGGACAAGGCTGAAACAGCGATCAAGCACAGGGCGATTCTCCTCACCGTATGTGGGTCACCGGTATATGACCTCCTAAAAGATTTGTTGGCACCGGTCAAACCAATGGACAAATCTTACGCAGAGCTGTGTATGCTGGCTAGGGAACACCTCAAGCCAAAGGAGTGCATCCTGATGGGCAAGTATCGCTTTTACACGCACCGTCGCACCAAGGGCCAGAACGTGGCGAGTTTTGTCACTGACCTAAGACGCCTTGCGGGTCAGTGAAAATTTGCAGGATCCTTGGGGAAATGTTGCGCGACATTTTCGTGCTTGGAATTGGCCACGAGGTCATTCTTCGCAAAATGCTGTCTGCCAAATCCTTAGATCTGTACAAGGCCATCTCGATAGCCCAAGCCTTCATATCCACGAGCGATAACACAAAACAGATAGCTTCACAGAATCGAAGCTCACCGGCAAGTACTCTGCATAAAATAATGTTTTCAGCAGGCAGAACTGTACAGGGCAGGGCCCACAAGACTGCAGAGGCCAGACCTAGGCCTAGAATGACTCAGAGTCCGCCGTGGGGTGTGAATGCGCATCCATTAGCACCATGTTGGCGCTGCGGGGGCAGCCATAGAGCTCAACAATGTCGATTCAAGCCCTATGTGTGCAAGGGCTGTGGAACAATGGGGCACCTTTAGCGAATGTGCAAACGATCTCCGACTCACCACGCGACAGAGTCAGGAGAGGCTGACTGATCCAGCGAGGATCACGATGAACGAGCAGGAGAGGCAACTGAACCTGAGGATGAAGAGGAAGTATATGGGATACACACCTTCACCACCAAAAGCCCTCCGATAATGTTAAAAGTTGAACTCAACAACACTCCAGTCTCCATGGAACTAGACACGAGGATGAGTCAATCAGTTATGAGCCAGAAGGCATTCGAGAGGCTGTGGGGCAACGAAGCACAGCGACCCGAGCTGATCCTGATTCAGGCAAAGCTGCACACCGACACCAAGGAACTGATACCAGTTATTGGTAGTGCGGACATAAGAGTATCCATGAGGGAGCAGTGCACGATTTACCACCGTGGATTGTTTCAGGTGATGGGCCAACACTGCTTGGCAGAAGATGGATGGGGAAGATTCGATGGAACTGGGAAGACCCCTACGTACCTTCTCCAGCGAACAACGTCTCCCCTTCTCAAAGGCTGAGAAAACCCCCACCTTCAACTGAACCAGGCATCGAAGTGCAGATCCAATTGCATATCCCCGAGGCACAGGCCGCTCATTACGACCACGAGGAGGTGACGACCAACCGAGCAGTGGTACAGGCGCGGTACCCACCACCCGAATCCGACGACCTCTTTGCGACGATGTAAGAGGCTCCAGGTTGACCATGCGGAGTGGGACTCCGGCTGAAATGATCCGAATGCGTCTTCCCGACGCCAGAGGCAAAATACCTGGAGAGGAAGGTCGCGGCAGTCGGCATCACGGACATGGACGAGAGGGCATCCAGATCACAGAACGGAAGAGCATCCAGACCACGGACGAGAGTGCGTCCAGACCACAGGATGAGAAGGTGTCCAGACCATGGGACGAAGGTGCATCTGGACCATGGGATGAAGGTGCGTCCAGACCACGGGACGAGAGAGAATCCAGACCATGGGAGGTCGCCGCAACAGAACGGAATAATTTGTCGCCCAGCTGGGGTTGTTCTCCTTTTAGCAGAGAACGTAGAGGGGAGATTTGATAGAGGTATTCAAAAGCATTCAAAAGGTCTAGACAGAGTAGATAGACAGAAACTGTTCCCATTGGCAGAAGGGTCGAGAACGAGAGGTCACAGATTCAAGGTGATTGTCAAAGAACCAGAGGCGACATGAGGAAAAACATTTTTACGCAGAGATTGGTTAGGATCTGGAATGCACTGCCTGAAAGGATGGTGGAGGCAGAATCAATCATGGCTTTCAAAAAGGAATTGGATAAGAACCTGAAAGAAAAAAATATGCAGGGCTGTGGGGAGGGGCGGGGGAGTGGGACGAGCTGAAGTGCTCGGGCAGAGAGCCGGCACGGGCTCGACGGGCCGAATGGCCTCCTTCTGTGCTATTCTATAATTCTATTCTGTGAGTCACACCGTGTCATATTAGTCCCAATCCCCAACTCCCAGCTCTGCACATTTCACAGGATTTACAGCGCTGCAATCTATAAACAGGGGGAGATAAATGAGCAAAGCTCGATTTAATTAGATCCTCGACGCCCCGATCGATCAAAATAAAAACTGGGAGAATTGAGAAACGCGACGGGAAACATCAGCTGAGGCCGAGACTCGGGGGCAGAGCGGAATCTGAAATCTGCCGTCATTTATCGTCCGTCTCCAGGGAACAAATGCAGCCGTTTCACTCTGAGCGAGAACCAGGTCTGAAACCCCCAGCTCTGGGCCGCAGACAGGAAAGAAAGTATTTGCATTTCTATAGCGCCTTTCACGACCTCAGGACGGCTCAAAGTGCTTCAAAGGCAATGAAGTATTTTTGAAGTGCAATCACTGTTGTAAAGTAGGGAACGCGGCAGCCAGTTTGCACACAGCAAGCTCCCACAAACAGCAATATCTTCAATAAATGATGGGATCGTTTACATCTAACTGAGAAGGCAGACGGGGCCTCGATTTAACATCTGCAGAATGGCACCTCCGACAGTGCAGCACTCCCTCAGTACTGTCACTCCGACAGTGCAGCACTCCCTCAGTACTGTCCCTCCCACAGTGCAGCACTCCCTCAGTGCTGTCCCTCCGACAGTGCAGTACTCCCTCAGTACTGTCCCTCCGACAATGCAGCAAGCCCTCAGTAATGTCCCTCCGACAGTGCAGTACTCCCTCAGTACTGCCCCTACGACAGTGCAGCACTCCCTCAATCCTGCCCTTGACTGTGCAACACTCCCTCAGTACTGTGCCTCCCACAGTGCGTGCTCCCTCAGTACTGTCCCTATGACAGTGCAGCTCTCCCTCAGTACTGCCCTTCCGACTGTGCAGCAGTCCCTCAGAACTGTGCCTCCCACAGTGCAGCGCTCCCTCAGTACTGTCCCTCTGATAGTCCGCCGCTCCCTCAGTACTGCACTGGAAGTGTCGGCCTGGATTTAGTGCTCGAGTCTCTGGATTCTGACTTGAACCCTCGACCTTCTGACTCAGAGGTATGAGTGCTGCCCACTGAGCCATGGCTGGCATCTATTAACTCATTAATGCAAAACCCACTCCTTCCACCACCGGCGCACCATGGCTGCAGCGTGTACCATCCACAGGATGCACTGCAGCAACTCGCCAAGGCTTCTTAGGCAGCACCTCCCAAACCCATGAACTGGAAGGCAAGGACTGCAGGCACATGGGAGCACCTTCACCTCCAAGTTCCCCTCCAAATTTCACTGCAAATATATCAGCTGTTCCTTCTTCGTCGCTGGGTCTAAATCCTGGCACTCCCTCCCAAACAGCACTGTGGGAGCACCTTCACCTCACAGACCGCAGTAGTTCAAGAAGGCAGCTCACCACCATCTTCTCAGGGCGACCAGGAATGGACAATAAATGCTGGCCTTGCCAGTGACGCCCACAACTATTTTAGTTGAACCTGTAAATCAAATGCCCCCTTATTAAAGGGGCACTAAAACCGACAAATTAAACAAATTAATCTTTAAACTTTAAACGGTCAAATTAAAATGTGGTTGCCGGAGTGATGTTGCTCTCCAGTCCCTCCGGCACCCACCTCCAGTGACGCCCACATGTGGAGAATGAATGAAGTGATTCTCCCTCCTGCCTGCATTCTGTCTGTCCTGCTGTGGGTGTGGGGAACAAACCATCAATTTTCTCCCACAGCACAGTTTACATGAAAATAACAGTACAGCGTTTAATACATAGAAACATAGAAACATAGAAAATAGGTGCAGGAGTAGGCCATTTGGCCCTTCGAGCCTGCACCACTATTCAATAAGATCATGGCTGATCATTCCCTCAGTACCTCTTTCCTGCTTTCTCTCCATACTCCTTGATCCCTTCAGCCATAAGGGCCATAACTAACTCCCTCTTGAATATATCCAATAAACTGGAATCAACAACTCTCTGTGGTAGGGAATTCCACAGGTTAACAACTCTCTGAGTGAAGAAGTTTCTCCTCATCTCGGTCCTAAATGGCCTACCCCTTATCCTAAGACTGTGTCCCCTGGTTCTGGACTTCCCCATCATCGGGAAAATTCTTCCCGCATCTAACCCGTCCAGTCCCATCAGAATCTTGTAAGTTTCTATGAGATCCCCTCTCATCCTTCTAAATTCCAGTGTATAAAGGCCCAGTTGATCCAGTCTCTCCTCATATGTCTGGGGTCAGTCTGGTGAACCTTCGCTGCACTCCCTCAATAACAAGAACGTCCTTCCTCAGATTAGGAGACCAAAACTGAACACAATATTCCAGGTGAGGCCTCACTGTAGGGTCTCTTATATTCTTAGCAGTTGACGAGACTCAAGTCCGGTGGTAGTATCCAGGCAAACGTTATTGGCTCAGTTACATTCAGTTACATCTTGCAGCTATTAAGAATAAAGCCCACTCTACCACGCGTTACACTTCAGTTATTGTCATGAATGTTGGGTTTTTCAATTCCCTGATTGGCCACCCTGCTGTTACTGGGGTCCGTTTGTCGACTCCGGACTGGCCGCTGGTTATGACTCAGCCGCCCATTGCAGACAGCAATCTCCTTGGTCATGATGTGATTACCACATCATGCCCCTTCCTCCTGCTGTTCACTGTTTCGCAGCATGTTCCTGTTATCTGGCCGGAACAGCGCTTAACCCTGTGACTCTGCTTTGGCCCCAACCACGTTGCAACCTTTTCCATTGTAAGTGAGCACCTACACAGCACACAGCTACTCTATAATTATAAATTAATCTGGTCCCAGTTAATCAGGTCCCACAATCGTTAATCAGGTCCTACAATCCCCATTTTGATTCCCTCCTTAACCGGAATCATAATGTTCCGTTTATATACATATATATCCTCTTCTTAAGGTGCAGAGGTGGGTGATGAAAGCCCCTTCCCACATTCTTTATTCCGGGGGGGGGGGGTGGTTTGGGGTATGTTGTGGTCTCTATGAGGGGGTCAGGTTCTCTTCTGACCAACTTGAGCGGTTTCGAATTGCTCCCCCTCCGTTGGTTTCTATACTCTGGATTTATTTGGCGGGGGGTGGGGGTGGTGACAAAAGTGCAGAGGGCACTGATTTGATAAAAGGAACTTTGGTTTTATTACAGTCAAAGTAATACAGGCTTAGTACTCCAGTAAGAAAATACACGGCCAAACTTACAATCACTCTAATAAAGAACAAGACAAGGAAAGGTACAAGGTCAAACATATAATCACTCTAATAAAGTACCATACACTGCACATTCAAAGGGGGTTGCAGTAAAATTATACCTCCCACCTCCCAATACCTAATTCTAGCTAGGTTAGACTCCAGGGCGGCAGGGATTTATGCTTACCAATCCTTTTGATAGTTAATGATAGATGGTGATGTTCCTTCCTTCAGGACTTCAAGATTTTGAAGCTGGAGAAGTTAGTTTAACAACTGTCACGTTGGTTTCTCTCCTTGTCTTGATGAGGTAGTAGTGACCACCTCTCTCCCCCACTAACCTCTGTTGAAAAACAGAGGCAGTTATACGATTTCAGTGTTCTAATCTTGCTGCCCAATCTGTTCACAATCCTTTGTATAATTTTGGCAAGCTTGGTTCTTCTTTGTAATATTTTGTCGGGCTCGTTAAAGTTGATATGTCTTGGGTGGTTGATCTTCGAAAAACTGTTTCCTGATGGAAAAATTAGTTTGGTAATTGCAATGTCCTTTTGTGCTTAGTTTTTCGCATACAGGCTGGACTGGGCCTCTTTGTGATGTATATGCTGAAAATGGTTTGTCCAGACCCATGTTGATGGGGAGCTATCTCTGGGTGATACTGTGATGGTCATGTCTCTTGTGGAGGAAGATTTCCAAATACTCATTCTTCCAGACAGGTTACCTCAGTCCTCACAACCAGACAGTTCCAATAATCAAGTGGGCGCCCTTTGTTCCCTCGGTCCGCCCACAGGCTTGAATTTTTCTTGTAAAAGCTCATAACTCTATTAAAGTTCGTAGTTTCTTCCATAAGCACTTTAGAGTTCCAAACTTTTTGGTACATAGTCCCAAGTTAAATTTCCTTTCGAATGAGCCCAAACACAGGAGGGTTCTGGTGAATTTTGCTCTCTGCAGTCCCCCCTGTTGACAATCTACACTCCTTGAGTGTCAATCAAGGTAAGCAAAATTCCTCCTCCCGAGAGTCAACCTTCCCTGCATTTATACTAGCTAAACATTACCCTGCATCCCCCGTTGAAATGCAATGCAATATTCAGGCGAATACAGTCATTACAATTCGGTTATAGCACAGAGGGGGTATGATGTCCCTCTTTTACTCGGTTCTCACAGTAAAATGACGGTATACAGTCATACACAACTTCAAGTAAAGTAAAATAAAAACACATAGTAACACATTCTCAAATCGCATAAAAGATCCATAGTCAAACACGTTTTAAGTTTAGTAAAATAAAGGTACATAGTCAAAACATTTAAGTAACACTCTTACAACACTCGCGATGTTGCGGTTTACAACAGGTAAAATCAAATACAAATTAAACATGGTAGTATGGTGTCACCTCTCCCTGCGCAACTCCCAAGTTCGGCCAAGGAGCGTATAGCACCCTTTGGTACCTGACCTGACGGCCTCTGCGTTTCACTCGGCATGTGAGACACCATAAGTAAAGTATAATCGCGAGTTGACAAATAACTAAAGTGTGGGATGCGATTCGGATCCAGACTGGGACCTCTATATTTCTGAAAAGGTCCCACCAAGGCGGAATGGTGATCTCAGGAATCTTTTTCCAGAAGTAAAGTATAATCGCAATGGTTTCCTGTTCTAGAGTATAGAAGTGTTTTTGTGAGATAATTACAGCTTTTAGCAGAGCGATAAGATGTTTGGGTAGAGGGGGAATTGCATAGCCAAAATGTACAACATAATCCCTGCAGGTTTGTAATGTTTTCCTTCACAGTGAGGTGGACAGTGGACAGAGGAATGGGGACAATCCGTTCCTGGGCCACTTGAACTGATACCTCAGGTTTGAAGCAAAAACTGCTGTCACTTACCGGACACCAGAAGTGTCCATGTTGGTAGTGGGGTGCACTGGTGGTGACACAATATGTCCCACCCCCTATGTATGCTACCTGTGGAGGGACATGGTCTTGTGTCATTACTTCCATGGTGCAGTTAATAGGCTGTGCACCAGCAGTTTTAAACCCACACTGTGACTTTGAATGGGCACTCAATACTGGGGACACAGTATTATGTGTGCACCCCGGCTCCGACACCCGGAGAGGTCAGTACCCGTTACAGCGTGCTCCCACTTTATGACATAGGGTGGGACCACTGCGAAACGAATGTGTGCACCTCCCTGAATAACTCCAATGTTCTCCACCCGGTATACCGGTGCGGGTCGGGCTGTCCCACCCATGACCGGCATCCTTAATACTATTCCCATAATAGTGTGGTTAGATTTCCCACAGTCTACTGGGACAGGGTAGGCTTCAGAGGCTAGGCGGAGCTGGCACAGGCTTAGTGAATTGCTGTACGGGTGGAGGGCTGCGAGGTGCTTGTTCCTGATCCAAGAAGGGACTACACCTTATTTTAAATCCTCCAGGTTGTTGCGGCCCTCGCCCAACAACCATGCCCCATATAGTACGCACACCTCGTTCTGTGCAGCCTGGTCAGAAGCGTTTCTATCCTCCCATATAAGTGCATTCACTGTCTGTGCATATTTTTCCTGCTCAGCCACTATTTCTTTTAAATGGACAGTCATAGCCTGGTCCTCATGTAGTTCTGAACCTACTGTGTTCTCCTGTTTCAGGATTTTTCTCAATTGGGTCTTTAAACTGTTTATCTGTGTTTGCAGCTCTATGTCATCTATGCTATTTATTACAGAGGATGCTGTATTGTCAGTAGTGAAAAAGTAATTTATGATTCCCCTTCTAGGTCTCTCTGAGCCCATGGCGTCCCTAGCGTTTAGGGTGTATAGGTCTGCTTTGTCTACATTTCCAAAGTCTAACTCATAACATTTCTTGAACATGTCTCTAAGTAGGACCTGGTATAGCAGCTCTGTTTCCTTTGGACACCATGCAGGTAGGTGTACCTCGGTAAGGTTTAATATTCCTGAAGCTACTGCATAATGTACCCCCTGGTATAACACCTTTTCGGTCGGTACCAATACTAATCCGTTCCCAGGTCCCTTGGTGGTGGTAGGTCACCTTTCTATTACTGTGTGTGGGACCGCACACCCGTGTAGGCTAGAATCCCGCCCCATCCCTTCCCCTTCATCTTGCCATTGCCTGGCGAAGGCAATCGATATGTCTGCGGGACAAATACTCTCTGATCCCCACATGCAAACGTAAATTCCTTGTTCGGATTCCCACCATTTGTCCCAACACACTTTTACTCCTCCCCGTGTCCCTGTGATGGTGCGGCACGTAGCATTACCAAGTCTTTCCCAGTCCGATTCTTGGTCCCATGCGTCCTTGCTGAGTTTTCTGAGCCACCACCGCCTTCCCAGGGGAATGTTCCCTTTGCAAGTCAAACATACATGCTTTCTCTCTGTAACACTGATTCGGGCAGCGATGACCCGCATCCGGGGGCATGGAAGTGAGGCCTCCCCATAGGTAGAAGTTTCCTGGCTGGAGTAGCGGGTAGAATTAGATCCCAGCCACCCTGGCCATCTCCCCCCGTGGGCTTAAACGGCGAGTTCTTCCATGTCTCGGAGGCCACCCCTGGCAGTTACGATCGGTGCTTTCCCTCCTGAACACCCGTAAATGAGGGATTCTTCCACGTCTCCTCGGTCACTGTTGCTCATCCTTATCAGGGCGAGCAGGAACAGGATCCTTCTCATGCTGTCCTCTTTCCTGTAGGGGCACATAAAACATTGTCTAGCCCTGAGAAAGTTCTCTGGTTTGACAAAGGTGACCAAGTTCCAAATTGGGCTCATAGCCTTTAATTGACTGGCTGTCTTATTCAGTTCATTGTGGACTGATGTCTGCTTCTAACGTTTATCTCACAGCCGTTTTGCTTGTTATCTCACCAGTGCTTCCTTAATAGCTATACCGGTAGATTCTTCTTACTCCCGGGGATTAACCGGCCTGTGCCTCTTTTAATAGCTGCATAGGTAGATTCTTTTCCTTACCCCAGTTAACTTATACATATACACTTATCATTATACAGATAAATCTTACACTATTCTAAACTTATTCACTAAACATACTTAAATTCATATTGCTAAACATCCTTAAATTCACATTGCTAAACATCCTTAAATTCACATCGCTATATATGTACATCTGCCACCTGTCTCCGGGTGGCCAGGTTAATTCCTGCCGTCCCCTTTTCTTCTTCTCCCGCTGGGTGTGCAGCAAGGTTGGTGATAGATCGGTCGGTACCGTCTAACCCTAAGTACCCTGATCGGACGTGGGTTTGAGTCCCACACAATCGGGGGAACGTCCCCTCCGGTGCTGCAGCGCACCGCTCCTTTGGGGGTGGCTGCCTGGTTCATTTCTTCCCCTGGGGGTTCTGCCTGGTCGAGGGCTACGGGCTGGGGACTCTCATTTGGCGGCTGGTCCACCGCTATCTCCTCTGGGGGGTCCCTCGTTGCCCGAGGCTACCGGCTGGGTGTCCCTGCTCGCGGGCTGGTCTCTAACCTTAGATGCCCTTTTGCGGTTGGTCTCTTTCCCGGGGCTGAACCATTCAAATTGGAGCGCTGGTGACCACAGTGTCTTTGGCCGTGGTATGCGGGAAGTCCTTCTTAAGGCTCCGGCTGCTGGGGGTGCGTCCGAGTCCCAAATGATTGGGGGGACAGCTCCTCCAGTAACACAGTCCACCGCCCTTCTAGGTACAGTCTGTGGGTCTGCCACGTTCCCTGTGGGATCTCCACAGTCGGGGGCTGTTGGCTGGGGGTCCCTGTCTTTAGTGCGGTTTCCAGGTTTTGGCTGTCTCTTATGTTTAACTGCTGTCCCTGGGTTGAACAGTTTGCACTGATTTATGTGGAACCACTTTGTTTGGCGGGGCAATTTTATGGCATAGACCATGTGGCTTGCCTTGTCGACAATGTGGTACAGTCCCATGTACAGTGCCTCAAAGACCCCTACTCTAGCGTAATTTCTCACCATAACCTGGTCCCCTATCTCCCACTCATGGTGCTTGCGGGGTTCTAGCAGCAGTCAGTTGCTCTGATGCTGTTTTCCCATGTTGTTAGCAGCCTGCCACTGAATCTGTTTAAGGTGTTCAAACAGGTTCCTTACAAAGCTGTCCCGGTTCACTTCCCTAAGCTAACCTTCCGTGAGTACCGGGGCTAACACGTGGGTGGGGGAACGCATGGCTCTGCCGGTCATGAGCTCGTACGGGGAGTACCCCGTGCTCTTTGACTGGCTGGCCCGGATCCCCATGAGGACCAGTGGTCGGACCACTACCCACCCTTTGGGTGAGTCCCCTGTCTCTTTGCGCAGCCTTTCATTGATGGTGCGGTTTAAACGCTCCACAGGCCCGGATGACTGTGGGTTGTGGGCGACATGCCATTTTCCTCTGATGCCGAGTACCTTAAGGGTCTCTTGCATCACCTGCCCCGTGAAGTGACTCCCTTGGTTGGACTCCACGTATAGTGGTAGTCCCCATCGGGAGAACACTTCTCTGACCAGGATCCTAGCTGTTCCCAGGGCAGTGGCTGTTCGGCATGGGAAGGCTTCCACCCATTTGGTGAATACATCCACCAATACTAGGCAGTACTTGTAACCTCCCTGGGCAGTGGGTAGGAGCCCGATGTAATCGATTTGGATCGACTGCCAGGGTCCCTCTACCCTCCTGATATGTCCCATAGACACCTTTCTTTTCTGGGGGCTCGGGGTTGTTGGCCGCGCGCTCCAGACAGCTAGCACAGAACTCGCGGACGTCTTCCCTGAGTCCTGGCCACCACCCTGCCTGTTCCACTCGCTGCCAAGTGGTCTCAGTTCTGGGGTGCCCTGCTCCTGGACCCTCATGGGCCAGCTGGAGGAATTCTCTCTGGTGTTGTTGCGGTACTACCCATTGTTCCCCCCTGAACAGCATGCCTTCTTTAATGGCAATTGCTGCAGTGCCGTACGGGCCGTCTATCCTCTCCCCTTTAGCTAGCTAGCACAGTTTTGAGGGCGGGGTCATGGGTCTGGACCATTTTTAGGTCCAGGGGTAAAGCTATCCCTGCCTTCCCTACTGTCCCAATCCTGCCCCTGACTGCTGCTATGGGTCCTGGGTTGTACGGATTCCACAGCTTGCCCGTGCGGGCCCCCTGCTTAACCAACATGTCAGCCTGCTGGTTTCCCTCGCTACGGGGTTCAGTGGTGGAATGTGCCTTCACCTTATGTATGTAGATATTCCCTTCCTCCCTTACGGCTTTCATGATCTTTTCCAGTAGGGGCTTAATTGCCAGGGGTCTCCCGTCTGCGGATGTGAATCCACGGCGGGACGAATTGCATGTGAACATACTGTCCGAGCAAATCGTGTATGGGGCAGGGAATTCTTCGGGGGGTGTGACTACATACACCACCGCAGACAGTTCAGCGTGCTGGGTGCTCATAGAACTGGGGAGTTTAATCGCCAGGGCAATGCCTGCCTTGGGGGTCATAAACTCCGCAGCCTGTGAGTTGTTCACCCGCAGATACCGTACTTGAACTGTCCACATAGATCTCTCGGCCTGTGGGGTGTAACCCAGCCCGAAAGCCAATGTTAATTTCCCATACCGCTTCTACGGAACACCGGTGGGCTGTCCCTGGATAAATCATGTTGGCTGTGAGTCTTGGCTCGCAGAGACCTTTACCCGTAAGTCCATTTGAGAGAGGAGCAGGGTCCAGTAAGCAATGAGGGCACTGCTCACTGTCCCGTCCTTAATTCTCTCATCCAGGAGCATTTGGGTGGGTGTATGGTGGGTAAGGAGTGTGATAGTGAACCCCCCTGTGAAGATCAATGATCTTGTCATAGCCCAGTGAGTGGCTAGGAGGTGCCGCTCACAGTTGGAGTATCCCTTCTCCACGTCCGTGAGTATCCTGGAGGAGTAGACCAGTGGTCTCAGCCGGCCGTGCTGCTCTTGGAACAGTACTGCGCTCAGGCTGTCCCCACTGGCTGCTACCTCCAGGAAAAACTCTTTACCCCCCATCTATGGCCCCTAGAGCTGGCGCGGTCTGCAGGTCTTTCTTGAGTTGGATAAATGCTGCCTCGGAACCTTTGTCCCATTCCCACTCCACCCCCTTATGTTGGAGTCGAAGCAGAGGGGCTGCTGTGGCTGCATAATCTTCAATGAAATCTCTGCAGTGCCCGGTTAGCCCTAGAAAAGATCTTACTCCTGTTACTGTGTTGGGCGTGGGTAACTTCTGCACTGCTTCCCTTCTAGCTTTGTCTATGGCTCTCTCCCCAATGCGCACAGCCACTCCTTCAGGCCGAGCTGTGCCTTCTTGGGGTTTACTTTAAATCCCTCTTCTTTCAGCAGCTCCAGCAGCTCAGCCAGCAGTGGGCCATGCTCCTCCCCCTCATCGGTGAACAGGAGCAGGTCATCTACATAATGTACTAATTGCTGGGGTCTGCTGAAACTCTTTAAACATTTGGCCAAACACTGATGGAAAATACTGGGGCTGTTGTGGAAGCCCTGAGGGAGACAGTTCCAAGTATATTGCTGTCCTTTAAAGGTAAAAGCAAACTTGTACTGATCTTCCCTTCTTAAAGGTATGGACCAGAACCCGTTGGAAATATCCAGCACCGTGAAGGTGGTCACGGAGGCTGGGATACTTCCAATGAGGTCGGCGACAGCAGCAACAGTGGGTGCACAGGCAGGGATGTTACGGTTGAGGACTCGATAATCCACCGTGGCTCTCCAGGAGTTGTCCGGTTTTTTAACCGGCCACAATGGAGAGTTCACATGGGTAGCTATTGGTCCCAATACCCCCTGTTTAACTAAAGAACCCAAAGCTGTTTCCATGTCTGCCTCCGCCTCCCTGGGGAAGTTGTACTGTCTCTGAGGTTGGGTCATGGGGTCCCTATCTATACTAATCTCGACCCCGTTTATTCTTCCACAGTCGTGTTTGTGAGTGGCAAAAGCTGCAAGGTTTTTCCTCACATATTCTTGATATTCTACAGGGGTGTTACTGACCAGTGATTCAAGGTCGTAACCCTCCTTTGGTTTCATGGTGCACACCGTCCCTTTTCCTTGTTTTCCCAGGATAACCATCACCTCACTCTCCTGTCCCATATAGATTGACCCCCAAAGACAGTGGTTTCTTAAATGCACTAGGATCCCATGGCCTCGGATGAAGTCAGCCCCCAGCATCCCTCTCCCTTCCTGCTCCCACTTCATCAGGACACAAGTCCACTTAGTGTGGAGTGTACCTAAATGAATGGAGAGCGGAACGGAGAATGAGCCAGCCTGATCAGTGCCTGTGAAACCCACCAAGCTGTAGGGGACCCCGTTAGACAGAGGTGAGGTGGTGGGGTTAGCTGCATAGACAAGGGTGCTTGAGGCACCGGTGTCCAGCAGGTAAGTCCCTTTCACCTTTTCCACTTCCATCTGTACGGTCGGTCTCCCCCACGCATCATTCTCGAGGGCACACAGGTGGCCAGACTGTGCCTGTCCTAGATATGGTTTTGGTTGGGAGGGGGCAGATGGGATTTCGGTACCGGTGGCGGTGGCTATCTTTCCAGGGCCATCTAACATGGCTCGGAGCTCAGTTAAAAAGGTCTCAAATGAGTGGGGAGGGACTGGCTTATCTGTCTCGGTCTTTTGGGCAGGGGCTGGAGAATTCTTTCCTGCGCTATTCTTCCAAGGATTTTTACAATCCTTTCTCCAGTGTCCACTCTTTCCGCACCCAAAGCAGGTACGTTTTGTATCAGAGGGGTTGCCCCCGTCGTAGCGCCATTCCCTCTTATCTTGGCTAGGTCAGATTTCGTGAACCCTTTCCTTTTGTGAGTGCTCTTCTGTCCCTTTGCCGCTTCTGTAAGATAGGGTTAACTGCCTAAGCACTCCTTGTTCTGTGGCTTGGAGAACCCTGGGGTCGAACCAGGCCTCAGCCTTGGTTCTTATTCTGGGTAAACTGTTAGCTACTCGGCTTCGGAGCCAGTGTGCTAATTCGTCCGGGTTTAAGTGATCCCTGTCTATGTCCCCACTGCAGGCACTTTTGTACACCGGCCACAGTCGGTCTGCGAAAGCCTGTGGGGTTTCTCCTGCGAGCTGCACCGTTTTCTCTACTCTAGAGAAGGGACTCCCGTCATTGCAGCCCATAGCTTCTAAAATGTCTTTCTGGATGGCAGAAAGTGTTTTCTGTCCTCTTTTGCTCTCAGTAGAGAGGGACTGGTACAGTTTGCTGTCTAGGGATAGGAGAAGCATCTTTGCCATTTCTGCATAATCGCACCCATTAATATTCCCTGCCTGTTCAACTTCCACAAAGTGAACCGAGGGGTCTCCCTTTGGAATTAGCTTTCCCAGGTGGCTTATCATAGCTCTAAGCTGGTGGGGAGTGTGGGGAACCACAAACTGACTTTCCAGGGGCCCTTGACCCCCGCTAAGGGTGGGCGGGCCAAACTTCTGTTGCCGGACCGGGCACATTGGCCCTGGTTCTGCCTCTCCCTGTTCTGGCTCACCTCCCTCTTTTCCCTGCGGCCAAGCCGAGCTGAAACTCGCTGCTACAGGTGGTGGTGGTTCACTAACCCTGTCCGCCCCGCAACTGATTTGCCCCTCCTGCTGCTGAACCGGTGTAGTCACCGGTGCTACAGGTGGTGGCGGGTAGTTTCTTCCTTCTCTTCCAGGTTTACCTGGAGCGTACCCGGGCTTATTAGGCATACCATGCCTTTTGCCTTGGACAGAGCAAGGTTTAAACTTTTAATTTGCTGCTGGCAGGGACCATGGTCTCCCGATTCAAACCCATTAGTGCTAGCTACTTGATACGCTGCTTACTCATCTTTTAATCTTTCCTGGAGCTCTTTTACTTGTAGGGTGAGGTGAGTGCTTTCCTCCCTCAGTGATTTTTCATTACTTTTGACCTCGGTAACCTGACATTGAAAATAGTCCTGACTGTTTTTAAACCTTTCCATTATTTGGGTCCTTTCCTGTTTTAGATTACAGAGTTCTCCTGATAATCTTTCTTCTGACATAACCCTTTCCTGGTAGCTCTCTGCACATTCCCATAACTCTGCCTGCAATGTTTCATTCATTCTGTCTAGCATTTGGACCTGTCACTGTAGACAGACCAACCAAACTGCTTTCTCCACTGCTTTTTTGTGATCTTTACTTGCTGTCCACTGGGCTGCAGCGTCAGCCGGAGGTTCAGTGCGCAATAGACTAAGCACCCATTCCTTAGTTACATTCACTTTCTTATACACATAGGAGGAAATCCTCTCTTCCATTTTGGTTCTTTGCCCCAAACCAGCACTCTCTGCATCACACCCCGTGTACCAGAGTCCTGCTGCGGTTGCCATTTGTAAGGCCGGGGTGGGGGAGGTTTGGGGTGTGTTGTGGTCTCTATGAGAGGGTCAGGTTCCCTTCTGACTAACTGGAGCGGTTTCAAATCGCTCCCCCTCCCTTGGGTTCTGTACTCTGGATTTATTTGGGGGGTGTAACAAAAGTGCAGGGGATACTGGTTTAATGCAAAGAACTTTGGTTTTATTACAATCAAGGTAATACAGGCTTATTACTCGAGTACCGAAAATACATGGCAAACTTACAATCACTCTAATAAAGAAAAAGACAAGGAAAGGTACAAGGTCAAACTTATAATCACTCTAATAAAGTACCATACACTGCACATTCAAAGGGGGTTGCAGTAAAATTATACCTCCCACCTCCCAATACCTAATTCTAGTTAGGTTAGACTCCAGGGCGGCAGGGATTTATGCTTACCAATCCTTTTGATAGTTAATGGTAGATGGTGATGTTCTTCCTTCCTTCAGGACTTCAAGACTTCGAGGTTGGAGAAGTTAGTTTAACAACTGTCACGTTGGTTTCTCTCCTTGTCTTGATGAGGTAGTAGTGACCACCTCTCTCCCCCACTAACCTCTGTTGAAAAACAGGGACAGTGATACGATTTCAGTGTTCTAATCTTGCTGCCCAATCTGTTCACAATCCTTTATATAATTTTGGCAGGCTTGGTTCTTCTTTGTAATATTTTGTCAGGCTCGTTAAAGTTGATATGTCTTGGGTGGGTTGATCTTCGAAAAACTGTTTCCTGATGGAAAAATTAGTTTGGTAATTGCAATGTCCTTTTGTGCTTAGTCTTTCGCATACAAGCTGGATTGGGCCTCTTTGTGATGTATATGCTGAAAATGGTTTGTCCAGACCCATGTTGATGGGGAGCTATCTCTGGGTGATACTGTGATGGTAATGTCTCTTGTGGAGGAAGATTTCCAAATACTCATTCTTCCAGGCAGTCCTCAGTCCTCACAACCAGACAGTTCCAATAATCAAGTGGGCGCCCTTTGTTCCCTAGGTCCGCCCACAGACTTGAATTTGTCTTGTAAAAGTTCATAACTCTATTAAAGTTGGTAGTTTCTTCCATAAGCACTTTAGAGTTCCAAACTTTTCGGTAGATAGTACCAAATTAAATTTCCTTTCGAATGAGCCTAAACACAGGGGGGGTTCTGGTGACTTTTGCTCTGTGCACTGGGTTAGTCGTTTTCATCATACGCATAGCCAAACATCTAATCAAAGCAAACAAACTGTATAATGCTACTATTACAACAAATACATATATAATTCCTTGTATCAATGAGCCTAGCCATCCTGTGGCCCAGCCCCACAGTGTGGTAGCTGGGGTTTTTCTCAGCTGTTCTATCTCCTTTTTGATGTGGTCTGCTAGGTTGGTGATATCCTCGGAACTATCCGGGATATACGTGCAACATTCAGTGCCAATCAAGGCACATGTCGTTCCCCCCCTCTCCACCAGGATGAAGTCTAAGGCCATTCGGTTTTGTAAGGCCACTGTGCGAATGGCCACCATTTTGGCATTTGTTTTAAGTAGGGCTCCCGCGGTGTCATTAGCCACCTTTTCCAGGGCGGATGCCATGTTAATGGACTCCCTTGCTAATTTACCAATTCCATACCAAGGAACCAGAATGGCGAAGAACATTTCAGTCTCTGTAATCGCCCATTTACTCCTCCGTGGAGAAAACAGCCCTGGAAGGGAAGTGGAGTGGTGAATGTCGGGTATCACATAACCCACATAACAAGATCCTGTCCAGTTCTGTGGCAGCCAGCAATAAGCCCTGTGGCCGCAAATAAAGTAGGTACCGTTGTATGGGGAATATTGGCTACCTCCTATCATTACCCATCCTTGTGTAAAGTTCTGGCCTGAGGTGGTCTTATTTGGGAAATGCAGGAAGCTCTGCATGCTTCCTTTCATCACATTCACGTTTTGCCTACACGTACTATTCCCCATTCCCTGCCCTCCGGTTTGGTTTCTGATCAGACATACCGACCCTTGTGGCCTTCCTATTCCTGAGGTGTTAGTCAGGACTAAGAACGGAGGTTATAATTGGGCTGATACCACTCCAAAAAGGTGTTTAACCCATAACCCGCCGAACGCCATTCGGCCTTTGGTAATTCTACGTCTTCCCCCAGACTATTGGTCCTGTTCCCGTTCGTACAGTTCTGGTTAAAAAACCATTCCGCCATCTCAGATTCATTGAGGGGGACCGGTCTCAAAGGAATTCCTCCCTTTGAATGGGTAGGTACCTGCGCACATACCCAACAACTGGAGATGTTGGCTTCCTTAGCATAGCTATATGACATGCACATAAAAGTATTTACATGTAGCTCCATGTTACAGAGGGGAAGGGTCAGACCCACGAGTACAATCAGTCCAAACATTTTGTTGGAATTCAAAAGTTCAGTACTTTTAGTCTGTTTCCGATACGGGTGCCCGTTTAATGTGCGAGGCGTGGATCCAAGCCTTTTTCCCTTGGATTTTAACCGCCGATCGGGTCGTCAGTAATACTTGGTATGGTCCTTCCCACTTGACTCCCAGCGGTTCTTTGTGTATTTTCTTTATGTATACCCAAACTCCTGGGACGATATCGTGTCCTCTCTCTGGGGGTTCCCCCCAAGCCGCTTTTACCTGTTGGGAAGCAGAACTGATAGCATTTGTTAAATTCTGGCAATATTCCAACTATGTGTCTCTCATCAGGTGACAGTCTGCTTTTCACAGATCGATGGTCCCCGGGAGAGACATTTGTCTCCCGGTGATCACCTCAAAAGGGCTTAAGCCCGTGGTTCGGTTTGGGGTGGCCCTGATGCTGCACATGAACATTGGGAGTGCTTGAGGCCATGGGATCCCCTCTTGGTGGTACTTGGCCAGTCGTTCTTTCAAAGTTCGATTCATACGCTCCACTTGGCCTGACGATTGTGGGTGATTAAGGGCAATGTAGATTGCATGTGATGTTGAACAATCTGCAGACTCTCGGCACTTGGCTCCAGTAAAATGGGTCCCCTGATCAGAGTCAATACTTGTGGGGACTCCCCATCCAGGTATATAGTCTTTACACAGCACCTTAGCCGTGTGCGTGGTGGTGTTCCTTCGGGTGGGTACGGCTTCCACCCACCTAGAGAATCGATCCACAATCACCAAGATGTCCGCATACCCCTGACATGAGGGCAATGAGATATAATCTACTTGTAAATTTTGGAAAGGCCCTGCCGGGGCCGGAGGTCGGAGAAGGGGCATTGTAGTGGAGGGCCTGGGGTTATTTTTCTGGCAAGTGACGCACCTGTCCACCGTGGCTTGAGCGCGTTTCCTAAAACCCCGGCCCCATCAGCTCTTCTGGAATCGAGCCGTCATTTGTTGGCGGGCTAAGTGCCCCCAGGAGTGTATTTGTTGGGCCAAAAAGGGCATTTGCGCTTGTGGTGCCACTGGTTTCCCTATCTCAGGCTGCCTCCACATTCCATCCGCCCACAGCTTTATCCCTTCACTTATCCATTCCCATTTTTCCGTCCGGAGACATTCCTCCTGCACTTTTGCCAGGTCATGTATCAGCATTCGGGTCCCCAGTTGACATACAAGGGTGCCCTTCTCTGGTTCCATTAAGGCGGCTTCCTTAGCTGCCTGGTCGGCCCGTGCTTTCCCTTTAGTCTCATCTGTATTCTCCTTCATATGGGCCTTGCATTTCAGGATAGATTCCTCCTCTGGCAGCAGTAATGCTTCAAGTAGGTCGCGGACTTCCACCCCATTCCATATTGGGGTTCCTGCTGCAGTCAAGAATCCTCTCTTCCGCCGTAACTGGCCGAAATCATATGCCACCCCAAAAGCGTACCTGGAATCCGTGTATATATTAGCTGTTTGTCCCTCGGCTACGCTGCAGGCTTCGGCCAGTGCTCCCAATTCGGACTGCTGAGCGGAGGTTCCGGCGGGGAGCCCCCCCTTCCTTACTACCTCATGCAGCGTCGTGACTGCCCAGTCCGCCTTCCGGATTCCATTCTCCACAGGTGAGGATCCGTCCGTAAATAGGATCAAGTCTGGATTGGGTAATGGCTCTTCGGCTGCTGCAGCGGCTCCTTCTGCTTCTTCTAACATGTCCGCACAGTCGTGCTGGTCTTCATACCCTTCTTCAGGCAGGGGGAGCATGGTGGCTGGATTAACCAGGCTAGCTCGTACAATATACAGGTTTGGAGCTTCCAGGACTGTTATCCATCTGGCTGAGGTCACCTGGGTGACCCGGTTCATGGATAACATAGCATTTACTGTATGGGGACACTTGATGACCAGTTTCTAGTCTAAGATTAATCCCGCCATTACCATTACTGCTCAGCCTGTAGCTTCCATGGCCCTCAGGCAACTTCCCCATCCGAGAGCCACTGTGTCTAGTTTGGCCGAGTAGTATCCGATGGGCCTCTGTTGGTCCCCTTGTTCTTGAGTCAGGATAGCAGTCATGTATCCTTCTTTTTCATGCACGAATAGGGTGAAGGGCTTCCTGGTGTCCGGGATCCCTAGGGCGGGTGCTGTGCACAGGGCCTGTTTCAGTTTTTCAAACACCTCCTTTTGCTCCTCAGCCAGGGTGATAGCTTCTTTTGAGGTCCGTTTTCCTTTTAGCAGGTCATTCAATGGTTGTGCCAATTGTGTGTAGGAGTCCACCCAGTTCCAATTAAAATTGCACAGACCCAAGAAGGATCGAAGTTCCTGGATCGCGGCGGGCTGTTTAGCCGCGCGAATAGCCTCGGTCCTATCCTGGGTCAGTCCCCGCTCTCCCATTGAGATCTTTTGTCCCAGGTAAATTACTTCTTCCTGGGCTATCTGGGCCTTGGCCATCCTGGCCTTGTATCCCTTTTCGACGAGGTGGTCCAATAAGGTCAGCACGTCTCATTCATGCTGTTCTTCCGTGGTGGATGCCAGTAGAATATCATCGACATATTGTATGACCGTAGATACCATCGGGGGTATCTCCCTTAAGTGACCCTGGAGGGCCATGTGGAACATTGTTGGGCTGCTGTGGAACCCTTGATGTTGACGGGTCCATGTGTATTGCTGTCCCTGGATGGTAAAGGCAAACCACGGCTGCACCTCCGGGGCCAAAGGAATTGCCTAAAATCCGTTGGCCATATCAATAATGGAGAAGTATTTGTCAGAGCCTGAAATAGAGTGGACAAGTCCGCTAACAACGGGGCTTTTTGGTCAATGCACTAGAGAGCCTTCCGGTAGTCCACCGTCATAGAAACATAGAAAATAGGCCCTTCGAGCCTGCACCACCGTTGACTAAGATCATGGCCGATCATTCCCTCAGTACCCCTTTCCTGCTTTCTCTCCATACCCCTTGATCCCCTTAGCCATAAGGGCCATATCTAACTCCCGCTTGAATACATCCAATGAACTGGCATCAACAACTCTCTGCGGCAGGGAATTCCACAGGTTAACAACTCTCTGAGTGAAGAAGTTTCTCCTCATCTCAGTCCTAAATGGCCTACCCCTTATCCTAAGACTGTGTCCCCTTTTCTGGACTTCCCCAACATCGGGAACATTCTTCCTGCATCTAACCTGTCCAGTCCCGTTAGAATCTTATACGTTTCGATGAGATCCCCTCTCATCCTTCTAAACTCCAGTGAATAAAGGCCCAGTTGATCCAGTCTCTCCTCATATGAGAGTCCAGCCATCCCTGGAATTAACCAAGTGAGCCTTCGCTGCACTCCCTCAATAGCAAGAATGTCCTTCCTCAGATTAGGAAACCAAAACTGAACACAATATTCCAGGTGAGGCCTCACTAAGGCCCTGTACAACTGCAGTAAGATCTCCCTGCTCCAATGCTCAAATCCCCTAGCTATGATGGCCAACATACCATTTGCCTTCTTCACCGCCTGCTGTACCTGCATGCCAACCTTCAATGACTGATGAACGATAACATCCAGCTCTCGTTGCACCTCCACTTTTCCTAATCTGCCTCCATTCAGATAATAATCTGCCTTCGTGTTTTGCCCCCAAAATGGATAACCTCACATTTATCCACATTATACTGCATCTGCCATGCACTTGCTCACTCACGTAACCAGTCCAAGTCATCCTGCAGCCTCTTAGCATCCTCCTCGCAGCTCACACCGCCACCCAGTTTTGGGTCATCTGCAAACTTAGAGATATTACACTCAATTCATTCATCCAAATCGTTAATGTATATTGTAAAGAGCTGGGGTCCCAGCACTGAGCCCTGCGGCACTCCACTAGTCACTGCCTGCCATTCTGAAAAGGAACCGTTTATCCCGACTCACTGCTTTCTGTCTGCCAACCAGTTCTCTATCCACATCAGTACATTACCCCCAATACCATGCGCTTTGATTTTGCACACAAATCTCTTGTGCGGGACCTTGTCAAAAGCCTTTTGAAAGTCCAAATACACCACATCCACTGGTTCTCCCTTGTCCATTCTGCTCGTTTCATCCTCAAAAAATTCCAGAAGATTCGTCAAGCATGATTTCCCTTTCATAAATCCATGCTGACTTGGACCTATCATGTCACCTCTTTCCACATGCGCTGCTATGACATCCTTAATAGTTGATTCCATCATTTTACCCATTACCGATGTCAGTCTAACCAGTCGATAATTACCTGTTTTCTCTCTCCCTCCCTTTTTAAAAAGTGGTGTTACATTAGCTACCCTCCAGTCCATCGGAACTGATCCAGAGTCGATAGCCTGTTGGAAAATGATCACCAATGCATCCACTATTTCTAGGGCCACTTCCTTAAGTACTCTGGGATGCAGACTATCAGGCCCCGGGGATTTATCAGCCTTCAATCCCATCAATTTCCCGAACACAATTTCCCACATAATAAGGATATTCTTCAGTTCCTCCTTCTTACTAGACCCACTGTCCCCTAATACATTCCGAAGGTTATTTGTGTCTTCCTTCGTGAAGACAGAACCAAAGTATTTGTTCAATTGGTCTGCCATTTCTTTGTTCCCCATTATAAATTCACCTGAATCCGACTGCAAGGGACCTACGTTTGTCTTCACTAGTCTTTTACTCTTCACATATTTATAGAAGCTTTTGCACTCAGTTTTTATGTTCACTGCAAGCTTCCTCTCATACTCTATTTTCCCTCTCTTAATTTAACTCTTAGTCCTCCTCTGTTGAATTCTAAATTTCACCCAACCTCAGATTTATTACTTTTTCTAGCCAATTTATATGCCTCTTCCTTGATTTTAACACTATCCTTAATTTCCCTTGTTAGCCTCGGTTGAGCCACCTTCCCCGTTTTATTTTTACTCCAGACAGGGATGTAAAATTGCTGAAGTTCATCCATGTGATCTTTAAATGTTTGCCATTGCTTATCCACCATCAACTCTTTAAGTATCCTTTGCCAGTCTATTCTAGCCAAATCACGCCTCATACCATTGAAGTTACCTTTCCTTAAGTTCAGGACTCAAGTTTCCGAATTAACTGTGTCACTTTCCATCTTAATAAAGAATTCTACATGTTATGGCCAATCTTCTCCAAGGGGCTTCGCAAACCAAGATTGCTAATTAGTCCCTTCTCATTACACATCACCCAGTCTAGGATGGCCAGCTCTCTAGTTGGTTCCTCAACCATCCCTAATACACTCCAGGAAATCCTTCTCCAGTGCATTGCTACCAGTTTGGTTAGCCCAAACAATATGTAGATTAAAGTCGCCCATGATAACTGCTGGACCTTTATTGCACACATCCCTTATTTCTTGTTTGATGCTGTCCCCAACCTCACTACTACAGTTTGGTGGTCTGTACAGAACTCGCACTAGCGTTTTCTTTGGTATTCCGCAGCTCCACCCATACCGATTCCACATCATCCAAGCTAATGTCCCTCCTTACGATTGCATTAATTTCCTCTTTAACCAGCAACGCCACCCCGCCTCCTTTTCCTCTCTGCCTATCCTTCCTAAATGTTTAATACCCTGGATGTTGAGTTCCCAGCCTTGATCATCCTGGAGCCATGTATCCATGATGCCAATTACATCATATCCGTTAACTGCTGTCTGCGCAGTTAATTCGTCCACCTTATTCCGAATACTCCTCGCATTGAGGCACAGGGCCTTCAGGCTTGTCTTTTTAACACACTTTGCCCCTTTAGAATTTTGCTGTAATATGGCCCTTTTTGTTTTTTGCCTTGGGTTTCTCTGCCCTCCACTTTTACTATTCTCCTATCTATCTTTTGCTTCTGACTCCATTTTATTTCCGTTTGTCTCCCTGCATAGATTCCCATCCCCCTGCCATGTTAGTTTAACCCCTCCCCAACAGCACTAGCAAACACTCCCCCTTGGACATTGGTTCTGGTCCTGCCCAGGTGGAGACTGGTCCCACTTGTACTGGTCTTACCTCTCCCAGAACCGGTTCCAATGTCCAGGAATTTGAATCCCTCCCTTCTGCACCATTCCTCAAGCCACATTCATCTGAGCTATCCTGCGATTCCTACTCTGACTAGCACGTGGCACTGGTAGCAATCCTGAGATTACTACCTTTGAGGTCCTACTTTTTAATTTAGCTCCTAGCTCCCTAAATTTGTCTTATAGGTAAAAAACGGGATGAGTTCCTACATCATTGGTCGCTATATGCACCACAACACTTGGCAGTTCACGCTCCCCCTTCAAAATGTCCTGCAGCTGCTCCGAGACATCCTTAACCTTTGCACCAGGGAGGCAACATGCCATCCTGGAGTCTCGATTGTGGCCGCAGAAACGTCTATCTATTCCCCTTACAATAGAATCCCCTACCACTCTTTTTCCTGCCCTCCTGTGCAGCAGAGCCACCCATGGTGCCATGAACTTGGCTGCTGCTCTCCCCTGATGAATCATCTGCCTCAACAGTACCCAAAGCGGT
Source organism: Pristiophorus japonicus (assembly GCF_044704955.1). Classification (NCBI taxonomy): domain Eukaryota; kingdom Metazoa; phylum Chordata; class Chondrichthyes; family Pristiophoridae; genus Pristiophorus; species Pristiophorus japonicus. Next base: position 5,543,274 of record NC_091984.1, on the reverse strand, counting down.
GTATCTGTTTTGCAGGGGGATGACCGCAGGGGATTCCTGGACTACCTTCCTTCCACTGCTCTTCCTGTTGGTCACCCATCCCCTCTCTGGCTGTGTAACCTTTACCTGCGGTGTGGCCAACTCACTAAATGTGCTATTCACGACATCCTCAGCATCGCGGATGCTCCAGAGTAAATCCACCCGCAGCTCCAGTGCCGCAATGCGGTCTGTCAGGTGCTGCAGCCGGATACACTTCCTGCACATATAGTCGTCAGGGACACTGGGAGCGTCCCTGACTTCCCTCGTAGCACAGGAGGAGCATGACACGTGTCCAAGCTCTCCTGCCATGACTTAACCCTTAGATTAACTTAATTTGAAAACAACAATGCTAAAGGTTACCGACCCATAAAGAAAAAGAAAAAGTTAAATGATGAGGATATCAGTGAGTACATTGTATCTTTAAAAAACTATCCATTCACTGTCATTTTGGAAACTTTCAGGACTGAGCATTGCATGACAGCTTTGTTTGTGGGATGAAAAATAAAGCAATCAGAGGGAAGTTGTTGACAAACCGTAAACTGAAACATAGAAATATAGAAACATAGAAAATAGGTGCAGGAGAAGGCCATTCGGCCCTTCGAACCTGCATCACCATTCAATAAGATCATGGCTGATCATTCGCCTCAGTACCCCTTTCCTGCTTTCTCTCCATACTCCTTGATCCCGTTAGCAGTAAGGGCCATATCTAACTCCCTCTTGAATATATCAAATGAACTGGCATCAACAACTCTCTGCGGTAGGGAATTCCACAGGTTAACAACTCTCCGAGTGAAGAAGTTTCTCTTCATCTCGGTCCTAAATGGCATACCCCTTATCTTTAGACTGTGACCCCTGGTTCTGGACATCCCCAACATCGGGAACATTCTTCCAGCATCTAACCTGTCCAGTCCCGTCAGAATGTTATATGCTTCTATGAGATCCCCTCTCATCCTTTTAAACTCCAATGAATACAGGCCCAGTCGATCCAGTCTCTTCTCATATGTCTGTCCTGCCATCCCGGGAATCAGTCTGGTGAACCTTCGCTACACTCCCTCATAGCAAGAAAGTCCTTCCTCAGATTGGAGACCAAATCTGAACACAATATTCCAGGTGAGGCCTCACCAAGGCCCTGTACGACTGCAGTAAGACCTCCCTGCTCCTATACTCAAATCCCCTAGCTGTGAAGGCCAACATACCATTTTCCTTCTTCACCGCCTGCTGTACCTGCATGCCAACTTTCAGTGACTAATGCACCATGACACCCAGGTCCCGCTGCACCTCCCCTTTTCCTAATCTGCCATTCAGATAATATTCTGCCTTCGTGTTTCTGACACCAAAATGGATAACCTCACATTTATCCACATTATACTGCATCTGCCATGCATTTGCCCACTCACCTAACCTGTCCAAGTTACCCTGCAGCCTCTTAGTGTCCTCCTCACAGCTCACACTGCCACCCAGCTTAGTGTCATCTGCAAACTTACACTAAATTACACTAAATTCCTTTATCTAAATCATTAATGTATAAATAGCTGGGGTCTCAGGCACTGAGCCCTGCGGTATCCCACTAGTCACTGCCTGCCATCTGAAAAGGACCCGTTTATCCCGACTCTCTCCTTCCAGTCTGCCAACCAGTTCTCTATCCATGTCAGTATATTACCCCCAATACCATGTGCTTCAATTTTTCACACCAATCTCTTTGTGTGGGTCCTTTCAAAAGCCTTTTGAAAGTCGAAATACACCACATCCACTGGTTCTCCCTTGTCCACTCTACCAGTTACATCCTCAAAAAATTCTAGAAGTTTTGTCAAGCATGATTTCCCTTTCATAAATCCATGCTGACTTGGACCGATCCTGTCACTGCTTTCCAAATGCGCTGCTATTTCATCTTTAATAATTGATTCCAACATTTTCCCCACTACTGATATCAGGCTAACTGGTCTATAATTACCCATTTTCCCTCTCCCTCCTTTTTTCAAAAGTGGGGTTACATTAGCTACCATCCAGTCCATAGGAACTGATCCACAGTCAATAGACTGTTGGAAAATAATCACCAATGCATCCACTATTTCTAGGGCCACTTCCTTAAGTAATCTGGGATGCAGAACATCAGGCCCCGGGGATTTATCGGCCTTCAATCCCATCAATTTCCCTGACATAATTTCACGCCTAATAAGGATTTCCTTCAGTTCCTCCTTCTCACTAGACCCTGACTTTTGATTTTGCTTGTCAGGCAGTTATGTAAAACTAAATGGCCGACCAATACTCCCGAGAATTTTGCGCCATTTCCAATCATCAAGCAACCGAGGTTAAAAATAAAAGGCAGTTGGGCCCCAAGACTTCAGCAACTGGCCAAAGTAACGATGCAGTGAGGTCATGCTATCGGTGTCTGGGACAACACATTGCTCAAAGCTGTCCATATGTGTTTCTTCTGCATGAAAACTGGGCATCTTGCGAAGGTGTGCCGACTGAAGAGTAAACTGATTTTCAATGCTGGAAGTAGAAATCGCCAGACACCACATAGCAATGAAGAGAAGCAACAGGACGAGGAGGTTCTGGAGATACTCATTATCAGAAGCACAAGGATATCTAACAGTGATTCGCAAAGTATTGTCAACCAAGTAGACGTAGTAGGAACCAGGATACTCATAGAAATCGACATTGGTGCATCCATGAGCACAGTGCAGGAATCACTATATCTTGACAAGTTGAATGATTTTCGACTGGAGAAATTGAAGAAGAGCTGCAAGGATACTCAGGTGAGCAAATTCCTGTGGTAGGATGGATCAGTACACCACTGAAATACAAGGATCAGTTTCAGAGCTTGCTTTTCATAGTAGTTGCAGGAGACAAGCCTGTCTTGATAGGTAGAAATTGGTTGGGATCCCTGAAGCAGGATTGGAATGAGATTACTTCTTCAATAAGGAGGGAGAAGTGTTATCGAGCTCCCCCTATTGGACTACTGCTCCACCTCGTGGACTACTGTGGTAATGCATCTACTGATATAAGTACAATAAAAGGGTCATGTGGCAAAGTCACATTATGACAGTTTCTGTATTGGACCCATCTAGTGTAGTGTGTTTCTCAGGGATGTTGTAAGAATATATCACACTTCCTTTGTTCCTTAAAGTTCAGCCTGCAACCCCACTCCTGCACCGTGCACAGGGTGAGATACTTCAACACTTCAACTCATTCTTACAACCTGCACAACATCATTTGTTCCCCACTGTCTGTTACAGTCAACATTGAGCTTAGTGTGCTAAATATTGATGTCTTGCAGAGCTATTAAAGATTCTCACACACCGCATTAATTCACCCAAACATTGCAGTAAAGAAGCCGTTTATACAGTGACATTTGCATCAAGTTTATATATTCAACCTCCATCGGTGATCAGGTGAATTATTTCACATCAACATTTCGGATGTGATTATTTTTTCCTATTTTCAGCTGTTGGCATTTTAAACAATTCATTCTGGGATGTGGGCTTCGCTGGCATGGCCGGCATTTATTGCCCGTCCCCAGTTACTGTGAGATTGTTCACCCTTTCAAGATCTGTCACATTAACCCTTCATTTCCCTGAGAAGGAGGTGGTGGGCCTTCCCAAAACGCTTCCCAGCCAATGAAGTACGTGTGAAGTGTAGTCACTGCTGTAATGTAGGAAACATGCAGGATCTGCAATAGCCCTGCAATTATCACCCCTTCAAGTATTTATCCAATTCCCTTTGGAAAGTTACTATTGAATCTGCTCCCACCGCCCTTTCAGGCAGCGCATCCCCGATCACAACAACTCGCTGCGTAATAAACATTGTCCTCATCTCCCTCTGGTTCTTTGGCCAAATACCTTCAATCTGTGTCCTCTGGTTACCGACCCTCCTGCCAGTGGGAACAGTTTCTCTTTATTTACTCAATCTACAACACACTTATATTACATTACAAAATCACTGGTTAGGCCCCAGCTGGAGTATTGTGTCCAATTCTGGGCTCCACACTTTGAGAAGGATGTCAAGGCCTTGGAGAGGGTGCAGAGGAGATTTACTAGAATGGTACCAGGGATAAAGGACCTCAGTTACATAGAGAGACTGGAGAAACTGGGGTTGATCTCCTCAGAGCAGAGAACGCTAAGGGGAGATTTAATAGAGATCGTCAAAATTATGCGGGGTTTTGATAGAGTAAATAAGGAGAAGCAGTTTCCAGTGGCAGGAGGGTCGGTAACCAGAGGACACAGAATGAAGGTGAATGGCCTCTTCCTATGCTGTATCATTCTATGATTCTGTTACATTACAATGATATTACATTACAATTATATTATTTTACAATTCTATTGCGGGACTTTTTAACCAACTTGCGCATCTAACAGCCACAAATGAGACAAAAGTCGATGTTGATGATACGAAGAATCTTAAAGAAGAGATTCTCCTTTCCACGAGTGACTCAATCCGACCATTAGGAGGAAATCGAGATCTTACTCGCTCGCAGAAAATGAGTCTGGCCGTGTAATGTCATATTTCTCAATGTTGCCAACATTTCAGTGAATGAATTCTCAGTGCGGCCGTCTTTATCTGTGGGCCTGGTCTTCAGCTCGCTCCAACCAGCTTCTATTGAGGGTCAATTGTTGTTTTGCACAGGCCCAAAGCCTGGGATTGAGGCCCATCGATTTACCACGATGATTGTGGACAGAAAACGAAGCCGGAAATGACGGGCCTCCCCTAGCCTTTGGGCCTGGGCTACGGGTGAACTGAGATCAGGGACATGAGCCTCCTATTGGCCCAGTCACTGTGGCTCTGAGTCCCCTTACTGAGCGAGTCAGGGAGCGCAGTTTCAAACACTGTGTTTATCCATTATAATGAAGTGTGTAATAAAGCAATAACACTGACAGGATAATGTTACCGCGCTGAGCACTGATTATGGGCTGTTGAGCGTGAATGGAATGTGTAATGAACACACTGAGTGCAATCTCTCTTTCACCAGCTGACGATTATTCCATATTCCCCTGTGAATATATTTCCCTGTTCAGTCGCTGTTTGTGGGAACGGATCACATTCTCCAGTCTGCTTTGTGAATAAATCCATTTCCAATCGTCACTCCGCTGCTGATCGGAGGCACCTTAGGGAATGAGCCGTGTGTTGGAATCATTCAAATGTACATAGAATGTACAGCACAGAAACAGGCCATTCGGCCCAACTGCACCATGTGGTGTTTATGCTCCACTTGAGCCTCCTCCCACCCCATTTCATCTCACCCTATCACCATATCCTTCTATTCCCTTCTCCCTCATGTGTTTATTTCACTTCCCCTTAAATGCATCGATAATTTTCGCCTCAATTATTCCCTGTGGTAGTGAGTTCCACATTCTCACCACTCTCTGGGTAAAGAAGTTTCTCCTGAATTCCTGATTGGATTTATTAGTGACTATCTTTTATTGAAGGCTTCTAGTTAAGATAAAGATCAGCCATGGTCTGATTCAATGTGGACCAGGCTCAAAGGGCTGAATGGCCTCCTCCTGTTCCTACAAATGGGGGAACAGGCTCAAAGGGCTGAATGGCCTCCTCCTGTTCCTACAAATGGGGGAACAGGCTCGACGGGTTGAATGGTCTCCTCCTGTTCCTACAAATGGTGGGCCAGTCTCGAGGGGGTGAATGGCCTCCTCCTGTTCCTACGAATGGTGGACCAGGTTTGAGGGGTTGAATGGCCTCTTGTTCCTATGAATGATGGACCAGGCTCGAGGGGTGAACCGGAAGGAGCTGGAAGCTAGAGGTTAGATGTTGCTGAAAGTGTCGGGGCGAGTCTCTCACTGAGTCCCAATCAAACAGCAGTTAATGGGACTGAGTGGATTGTGGATGAGTAAATAAGGAGAATTGGTTTACGCAGTGAGTTGTTGTGATCTGGAATGTGCTGCCTGAAAGGGTGGTGGGAGCAGATTCAATCGTAACTGTCAAAAGGAAATTGGATAAATACTTGAAAAGGATAAATTAGCAGGGCTATGGGGAAGAGCAGGGTGGTGGGGCTAATTGGAGGGCTCTGTCACAGAGCCAGCACAGGCACGATGGGCCGAATGGCCTCCTTCTGTGCTGTGAGATCCTGTGATTCTCTGAACACCACGTCACCAGAATAGAGATATTCCACACTCCCAGCTCCTCCCGTGTTCTCCGATCACCTTCCTGTGGGATTGGGGTTTTCAGACCAGCTGTGGGACACGGCAACATCTAAAGGGGACGATCTTTACCCCGGGACAGATCAAACTCACCACATCCCAACATCAGCAAAATCAAAGCAGCAGCAATATTGAGACACACAGATTGATGGGAGTGACATTTCAATCTGCACATCGCAGAGGGAAACGTGTTTAAAGAGGATATTGGAAGTGAGAATCTCTCCTGCCTGATGTGGGCTTTCTGGGGCCCCAACCTGATCCTCAGGGATATTTCCTGGGATGGATGAGCTGCTTCGGAGAGTTTACAGAAGGTTCAGAGAGCGACAAATCATCTTTATTCATGGAATAATAAGCCTGTCTCTCTGGTAGTTTATTGTGTCTGCGAGTGTGTCTGTATCCATTTGTGGATAGCTGCATGTGTGTGTGTTTGCGTCTTTGTGTGTTTGCAGAAGTGTATCAGTCATTGTGAGTGTGTGAGTGTGAGCCTGTCAGTCCTTGTGAGTGTGTGTGAGTGTGTGAGTGTGAATGTGAGTGAGTGTGTATGCATGAAAGAGTATGTGAGTGTTTGTGAGTGTGAGCGTATGTGTGTTTGTGTAAATGTGTCAGTCATTGTGAGTGAGTGTGTTTGTGTGTGACTGGGTCAGTCTTTGTGAGTGTGAGTGTGTATGAGTTGGTGTGTGTGAGTGTGTGTGTGAGTGTGAGTGTGAGTGTGTGTGTGTCAATTTGTGGATAGCTGCATGTGTGTGTGTTTGTATAAGTAAGTCAGTCCGTGTAAGTGTGTGTGTGTATGTGTCAGTCCTTGTGAGTGTGCGTGTGCAAGTGTCGATTGTGGAGAGCTGTGTGTGCTTGTTTGTGTCTTTGTGTGTTTGCATAAGTGTGTCAGTCCTTGTGAGTCTGAGTGTGTGTGAGTTTGTCAGTCCTTGTAAGTGTGTGCGAGTGTGTGTGAGTGTGTGTGTGTTTGTGTAAGTGTGTCAGTCCTTGCGAGTGTAAGTGTGAGAATGTGCGAGTGTGTGCAGGTTTGTGTGGGTGTGTCGATTGTGGAAAGCTGTGTGAGTGTATGTGTGTGAGTGTATGTGTGAGTTTGTCAGTCCTTGTGAGTGTGAGTGTGTGTGTGTGTGTGTCAATTGTGGATAGCTCTGTGTGTTTGTGTGCTTGCATAAATGTGTCAGTCCTTGATAGTGTGAGTGTGTGTATATGAGAGTGTGTGTGAGTGTGAATACGTGAGAGAGTGTGAGTGTACATGAGAGCATGTTTGAGTGTGTGTGTACGTGAGAGCGTGTGTGAGTGTGTGAGTCCGTGAGAGCGTGTGTGAGTGTGTGTGTACATGAGAGCGTGTGTGAGCATGTATGTGCGTTTTTATACGTATCTGTGTCAGTGAGTGTGTGTCTGTATCTGTGTGTGTCAGTTTGAGGGCAAGAACATTTCCCAGCAAGCCACATCAGGAGATATTAGGACAGGTGACCAAAGCTTGGTCGAAGATGTAGTTTTTAAGGAGTGTCTTAAAGTAGGAGAGAGAGGTAGAGTGACGGAAAGGTTTAAGAAGGGAATTCCAGAGCTTAGGGCCTAGGCAGCTGAAGGCACAGCCAACGATGGTGGAGTGATGGAAATCGGGGGATTTACAAGAGGCCAGAATTGGAGGAGTGCAGATATCTTGGAGGCTTGTAGGACTGGAGGAGGTTACAGGGATTGGGAGGGGTGTAGGGTGGGAGGGGGTTACAGAGATAGGGAGGGGTGTATTTTGGGAGGGGGTTACAGAGATAGGGAAGGATGTGGGGTGGGAGAGAGTTACAGAGATAGGGAGTGGTGTAGGGTGGGAGGGAGTTAGAGATAGGGTAGGGCTTGGGCCATGGAGGGATTTGAACACAAGGATGAGAATTTTAAATTCGAGGCATTGCCGGACTGGGGGACCAATGTAGGTCAGCAAGCACAGGGGTGATGGGTGAGTGGGACTGGGTACGAGACTTACTGCTGTGCTAGGAGCGTGGGCCTGGATTATGGGCTCAATCCACCGAGGTGTGACTGGGCTGTGAATTTCAGAATGAAACCTCGAAACGAGGAACAACATTAAAATGGAACAAGCAAAGGCTCCATGTGAAAAGCCGTGATGATAATCAGAGATGGAAAGAGAAACTTCAAATCTTCAACAAGAGGAAATAGTTAGTGAGGATCAGACATCACTCCCCAATAAACTGATCACAAATCACCAGACATCTTCCCATCAGACCCCAGTCACCCGCTCCAAACTCATCCTCCACACTAGTTTCACACCCATTAAACAGCCGGCACTTTCAATCCAGTCCCAGTAATCATCATCAGCAGCCTGGGATAATATATCTCCATCCAGAATTGGCATTACTGGCTCACATCACCTGTCAGACCCTGTGGGAAAGGTTTTGTTAAACAACTATTAGAGGAGAGCGTTTCTCTATAGTGATCGGAGAGATCTGTCCAGGGATGTGACTCCCTGAGGTCACAGAACGATGTCAGGCCCTGGGATGGGAGATGGTTGTGGAAACAATCTCGTTTTCTAACAAGGTTCACTTTATGTCAGAAAGATTTCAACCAGAATAAGCTGCGAGTGATCAGCAGCACTTTCCCAAAACCTGGAGCCTCTGGGAATGGGCCTCCATTCCCTGTAATTGCTTCTCAGCCATTTGGTTCCAGTGAGGAGAATTATAGCAGAGAATGCGAGGTTAGGAAGGAGCATTCAACACTCAGAGGCACTCAGCACAATCCTACAAATATTTCTGTTCAACAAATATCTCCTTCGAGCAGAGAAGGTTCAGGGGAGATTTAATAGAGATGTTCAAAATTATCAGTGGCTTTGATCGAGTAAATAAGGAGACACTGTTTCCAGTGGCAGGAGGGTCGGGAACCAGAGGACACAGATTGAAGGTAATTGGCAAAAGAACCAGAAGGAGATGAGGAGAAATGTTTTTATGCAGCAATTTGTTGTGATCTCAAATGCGCTGCCTGAAAGGGCGGTGGGAGCAGATTCAATAGTAACTTTCAAAAGTGAATTCGATAAATACTTAAGAACATAAGAAAATAAGAAATAGGAGCAGGAGTAGGCCACGCGGGAGTAGAACCTGCTCCGCCACTCAATAAGATCATGGCTGATCTGATCATGGACTCAGCTCCACTTCCCCGCCCACTCCCCATAACCCCTTATCCCCTTATTGTTTAAGAAACTGTCTATTTCTGTCTTAAATTTATTCAATGTCCCAGCTTCCACAGCTCTCTGAAGCAGCGAATTCCATAGATTTACAACCCTCAGAGAAGCAATTTCTCCTTATCTCTGTTTTAAATGGGCGGCCCTTTATTCTAAGATCATGCGCTCCAGTTCTCGTTTCCCCATCAGTGGAAACATCCTCACTGAATCCACCTTGTCAAGCCCCCTCATAAGCTTATATGTTTCAATAAGATTCTTCTAAATTCCAATGAGTAGAAGCCCAACCTACTCAGCCTTTCCTCTTAAGTCTAACCCCTCATAGAAACATTGAAAATAGGTGCAGGAGTAGCCCATTCGGCCCTTCGAGCCGGCACCATCATTCAATATGATCATGGCTGAACATGCAACTTCAGTACCCCATTGCTGCTTTCTCTCCATACCCCTTGATCCCTTTAGCTGTCAGGGCCACATCTAACTCCCTTTTGAATATATCTAATGAACTGGCCTCAACAACTTTCTGTAGTAGAGAATCCACAGATTCACAATTCTCTGAGTGAAGAAATTTCTCCTCATCTCGATCCAAAATGGCTTATCACTTATCTTTAGACTGTGACCCCTGGTTCTGGAATTGCCCAACATCGGGAACATTCTTCCTGCATGTAACCTGTCCAATCCCGTCAAAATTTTATATGTTTCTATGAGATCCCCTCTCATTCTTCTAAATTCCAGTGAATATAAGCTTAGTTGATCCAGTCTTTCTTCATATGTCAGTCCTGCCATCCCGGGAATCAGTCTGGTGAACCTTCGCTGCACTCTCTCAATAGCAAGAATGTCCTTCCTCAGATTACGAGACCAAAACGGTACACAATATTCTAGGTGTGGCCTCACCAAGGCCCTGTATAACTGCAGTATGATCTCCCTGCTCCTATTCTCAAATCCTCTCGCTATGAACGCCAACATGCCATTTGCCTTCTTCACCACCTGCTGTACCTGAATGCCAAATTTCAATGACTGATGTACCATGACACCCAGGTCTCGTTGCACCTCCCCGTTTCCTAATCTGTCACCATTCAGATAATATTCTGCCTTCCTGCTTTTACCATCAAAGTGGATAACCTCACACTTATCGATATTATACTGCATCTGCCCTGCATTTGCCCACTCAGCTAACCTGTCAAAGTCACCCTGCAGCCTCTTAGCATCCTCCTCACAGCTTAACCTGCCACGCAGTATAGTGTCATCCGCAAACTTGGAGATATTACACTCAATTCCTTCGTACAAATCATTTATGTATAGTGTAAATAGCTGGGGTCCCAGCATTGAACCTTGCTGTACCCAACAATTACTGTCTGCCATTCTGAAAAGGACCCATTTATTCCTACTCTTTGCTTCCTGTCTGCCAACCAGTTCTCTATCCACATCAATACTTTATCCCTATATCATGTGCTTTAATTTTGCACACTAATCTCTTGTGTGGGACCTTGTCAAATGCCTTTTGAAAGTCCAAATACACAACATCCACTGGTTCTCCCTTGTCCACTCTACTAGTTACTTCCTCGAAAAATTCTAGAACATTTGTCAAGCATGGTTTCCCTTTCATAAATCCATGCTCACTTGGACCGATCCTGTCATTGCTTTCCAAATGCGCTGCTATTACAGCTTTAATAATTGATTCCAACATTTTCCCCACTACCGATGTTAGGCTAACCAGTCTATAATTGACTGTTTTCTCTCTCCCTCCTTTTTTAAAAAGTGGTGTTACATTAGCTACCCTCCAATCCATAGGAACTGATCCAGAATCTATAGAAGGTTGGAAAATGATCACCAATGCATCCACTATTTCTATGGCCACTTCCTTAAGTACTCTGGGATGCAGACCATCAAGCCCTGGGGATTTATTGGCCTTCAATCCCATCTATTTCCCGAACACCATTTCCTGACTAATAAGGATTTCCTTCAGTGCCTCCTTCTCGCTGGACCTCGGTCCCCTACTATTTCCAGAAGGTTATTTGTGTCTTCCTTATTGAAGACAGAACCAAAATATTTGTTCAATTGGTCTGCCATTTCTTTGTTCTCCATTATAAATTCACCTGATTTTGAATGCAAGAAAACTACATTTGTCTTCACTAATCTTTTTCTCTTCACATATGTATAGAAGCTTCTGCAGTCAGTTTTTAGGTTCCCTGCAAGCTTCCTCTCATACTCTATTTTCCCCCTCCTAAGTAAACCCTTTGTCGTCCTCTGCTAAATTCTAAGTTTCTCCCAGTCCTCAGGTTTGCTGCTTTTTCTGGCCAATTTATATGCCTCTACCTTGGTTTTAACACTACCCCTAATTTCCCTTGTTAGCCACGGTTGAGTTTTTACGACAGGCATGGATGTACAATTGTTGAAGTTTATCAATGTGATCTTTAAATATCTGCCATTGCCTATCCACTGTCAGCCCTTTAAGTATCATTCGCCAGTCTATCCTAACCAATTCACGTCTCATACCGTCGAAGTTACCTTTCTTTAAGTTTTTAAGTTCAGGACTCTAATCTCTGAGTTAACTATGTAACTCTCCATCTTAATGAAAAATTCTACCATATTATGGTCACTCTTCCCCAAGGGGTCTCGCACAACAAGATTGCTAAATCACCTCCGGAATCAACCTAGTGAACCTTCTCTGAACTGCCTCCAAAGCAAGTATATCCTTTCATAAATATGGAAACCAAAACTGCATACAGTATTCCAGGTGTGGCCTCACCAATACCTTGTATAGCTGTAGCAAGACTTCCCATCTTTTATACTCCATCTCCTTTGCAACAAAGGCCAAGATACCACTAGCCTTCCTGATCACTTGCTGTATCTGCGGACTATCCTTTTGTGTTTCATGCACAAGTACCCGCAAGTCCCGCTGTACTGCAGCACTTTGCAATCTTTCTCCATTGAAATAATAACTTGCTCTTTGATTTTTTTCTGCCAAAGTGCATGACCTCACACTTTCTAACATTATACTTCATCTGCCAAATTTCTGCCCACTCACTTATCCTGTCTACGTCCTTCTGTAGATTTTTTGTGTCCTGCTCATGCATTGCCTTTCCTCCCATCTTTGTATCATCAGCAAACTTGAAGAGAAAGATTTTCTTGACTGTGGGGAAAGTGCAGTGAGTGGGACTAATTGGATCGCTTGTTCAAAGAGCCGGCACAATACAAGCCTAGTCTGTGCAACCTGTCCTCATAATCTAACCCTTTTAGCCCCGGTATCATTCAGGTGAATCTGTGCTCACCCCCTCCAAAGTCAATATATCCTCCCTGAGGGGCGGTGCCCAGAACTGAACGCAGTGTCCAGGTGGGGTCTGACCAGACATATCACTTCCATCCCTCTGTAATCCGCCTCCGAGATAAATACCGTCAGCCTTGTTAATTATTGTTTGTCCTGTCCACTAGCTTTGAGCGATATCTGTACCTGGACCCTGAATCTCTCGGCTCCTCCACAGTTCCGAGCTTCTTACCATGTAGGAAATACACTGATCGATCTTTCTAAGGTCCAAAGTGGATGACCTCACACTTCTCCACATTGAACTCCATCTGCCACAGTTTCCCCCTCACTCAATCGGTCAATGTCCCTTTGTAACCTTCTGCTCACTTGGGACCATGTGGACAATCATTGGAGCCTCAGGGACTGGCCGAACCAATCAAAACCCTTGGTTTGTAGGATCTGAATGCGACCAACACCAGGCTCCATTCTAATTGGAGGGTTTGGATGACCACTCACTGAGCTTTACTCTCACGATCCATGACGCCATCTGAAGCCTGTGATCCAGTTCCAACCCTTGTAGCAACCAACTGATCAGAGATTGTAAGAAGCTGAACATCAAATAATCAAATCTCGCCGTGTCAGTGAGGCATTGCTCACCTGTTGGAGAAAACGGCATCTTATCCCCGACCTCGGTAACAGACCCAGCCCAACACCAACAACTGGCATCGGTAACAACAACAACTGGCATCGGCAACAGCAACAACTGGCATCGATAACACCAACAACTGGCATCAGTAACACCAACAACTGGCATCAGCAACAGCAACAACTGGCATCGATAACAATAACAACTGGCATCGGTAACAACACAACTGGCATCGGCAACAGCAACAACTGGCATCGGTAACAGCAACAACTGGCATCGTTAACAACAACAACTGGCATTGGTAACACCAACAACTGGCATCATTAACAACAACAACTGTAATCGGTAACAACACAACTGGCATCGGTAACAGCAACAACTGGCATCGATAACACCAACTGGCATCGGCAACAGCAACAACTGGCATCATTAACAACAACAACTGGCATTGGTAACACCAACAACTGGCATCGGTAACAACAACAACTGGCATTTATATAGCGCTTTTAATGATGTTAAACGTCCCAAGGCACTTCACAGGAACATTATCAAACAAATGTGACACCGAGCCACATGAGGAGATATTAGGATAGGTGACCAAAAGCTTAGTTAAAGAGGAAGGTTTTAAGGAGCATCTTAAAGAAGGAAAGAGAGCTTGAGAGACAGAGAGGTTTAGGGAGGGAATTCCAGAGCTTAGTAACCAGGCAGCTGAAGGCACCGGCACCAATGGTGGGGCGAAGGGAGTGGGGGATGGATGAGGTCAGAATTGGATGAGCGCAGAGATCACGGAAGTTGTAGGGCTGGAGGAGTTTACAGGGATAGGGAGGGGTGTAGAGTGGGAGGGGATTACAGAGATAGGGAGGGGTGTAGGGTGGGAGGAGGTTACAGAGATAGGGAGGGGTGTAGGTTGGGAGGGCATTACAGAGATAGGGAGGGGTGTAGGGTGGGAGTAGGTTAAAGAGATAGTGAGGGGTGTAGGGTGGGAGGAGGTTACAGAGATAGGGAGGGATGTAGGGTGGGAGGGGATTACGGGGATAGGGAGGGATGTAGGGTGGGAGGGGATTACAGGAATAGGGAAGGGGGTAGGGTGGGAAGGGGTTACAGGGATAGGGAGGGGTATTCGTTGGGAGGCAGTTAGCGTTAGGGAGGTGTGTAGGGCTTCAGGGGGTTACAGAGATAAGGAGGGGTGTAGGGTGGAAGAGGCTTACATAGATAGGGAGGTGTTTAGGGCTAGAGGTATTACAGGGATAGGGAGGGGTTTAGAGTATGAGGGGTTTACAGGGATGGGGTGTGTAGGGCTGGAGGTGGTTACAGAGATAGGGAAGGGTGTAGGGCGGAAGGGGGTAACAGAGATGGGGGGAGTGTATTCGGGCTTACAGGGATAGGGAGGGGTGCAGGGAGGGAGGGGATTACAGAGATAAGGAGGGGTGTAATTGGGAGGGGGTTACAAGGATAGAGAGTGGAGTCGGGTGGGAGGGGGTAACAGAGATAGGGAGGGGAGTAGTATTGGGGGGTGTTACAGGGATAGGGAGGAGTGTAGGGTGGGAGGAGTTTATAGTGATGGGGATTACAGTACTGTCCCTGCTTTAATAACAGAGAGTGTCCCTCATTTTCATTCCTCGGGCAGTGACTGGGGAATGAGAGTGCTGAGGGTCATGGGGACGTTTGTCTGCTTAATCCCATCATCTGATGGAATGATGTGCAGATGGACCTTGGAATAATCACATTGTCTGCGATTCCATTAATCACTGGCAGCCAGAAACAGGGCATTCAAATTGCTGAATAGATGTCCCAACCTGTCATGCAGCAGTCCCGCTGAATCTGTGATATTCAGTATAACTGGTGTTAAACATTTGATTCCTTCATCTTCCAGCCCGCACCAGCCACATTACTCCCTCTCAAGGGGACTGATTTAATTTGCGATTATAATAGCCTTGGGTTGAGATGTTTTGACTGCAATGATTTTCTGTCCTTGTCGCTCAGTGTCTGAAGCGCAGGACGGGGGACGAACTTGTTGGTCTGCCTGGTGTCAGAGTGTGGAGTGAGGTGAAGGGTTAAGGATGAGTTGGAGCTGACAGTAATGGGACCGAGGGCAGGACTTTGCTCAGCTCAGTGCACGAGTCAGTGGGCTGGAGCTCAGGTCAATAAGTGGCTTCTCTTAAACAGTTCATTAAAAGGAAGAAATGTTCTTTCTATAAACTCCGAGCTCTCGCAGAAACTCACTTTCATGGGGCAAGAAGACATCAGCCAATGAGAATCCATCTGTTGCCCCATTGGAAGAGGAGCAGAGAGATCTCCCGTTGTCCTGATCAACATTCCTCCACCAACCAATGAAGAGTTTACATCAACCAAGTGCAATAGTATGGAGGGTGACTGAAGGCAGCCTCAGAGTGTCACTGGGCCCTTCCGTGAATGTGAGGGGTAACAGAACTCTCTGTGGGTCCTCCACCTCTCCGAGATCACTGTGCTCCTCCAACACCAGGACCGTGAGAGGTAACAGATCTTCCCTACAATAAAGGGTGTGGGGAGTGAGGCGGAGAGTGGGATTAGACTGGGTGGGGTATTAAAGGGTGCGAGGAGTGAGGGGGAGAGTGGGATTAGACTGGGTGGGGTATTAAAGGGTGCGGCGAGTGAGGGGGAGAGTGGGATTAGACTGGGTGGGATAGTAAAGGGGTGCGGGGAGTGACGGGGAGAGTGGGATTAGACTGGGTGGGGTATTAAAGGGTGCGGGGAGTGAGGGGGAGAGTGGGTTTAGACTGGGTGGGATATTAAAGGGTGTGGGGAGTGAGGGGGAAAGTGAGATTAGACTGGGTGGGATAGTTTACACGAACACTACAGATATTGTTGGGTGGAGTTAATCGATGGGCTAGTGGAGTTTTCCACTTCTTAACAATCTTATTCAGACTTTTCCCCACAAATACCATTTGCTAGTCTTTAGATGGAGAGAAGTTTAACTTGTCTTCATTATCCAAGAGAATCAGACTTGAACCTGATGGATTGAAGCAGTGATAAAGCTGCTGCTCTCTCAGCTTTATTGTACTCACCTTTAGCATCTCTTTTCAATTCAAGGTCACTCACTGATGCAAATCACAGGCTCCCTGCTGGTAAGGAAAACACAAATAACCTTGCAGAAATATTAGGGAATAGAGGGTCGAGGGAGAAGGAGGAACTGAAGGAAATCCTTATTAGTCAGGAAATTGTGTTAGGGAAATTGATGGGATTGAAGGCCGATAAATCCCCAGGGCCTGATAGTCTGCATCCCAGAGTACTCAAGGAAGTGGCCCTAGAAATAGTGGATGCATTGGTGATCATTTTCCAGCAGTCTATCGACTCTGGATCAGTTCCTATGGACTGGAGGGTAGCTAATGTAACACCACTTTTTAAGAAAGGAGGGAGAGAAAAAACGGGGAATTATAGACCGGTTAGCCTGACATCAGTGGTGTGGAAAATGTTGGAATCAATTATTAAAGATGAAATAACAGCACATTTGGAAAACAGTGACAGGATCGGTCCAAGTCAGCATGGATTTATGAAAGGGAAATCAGGCTTGACAAGTCTTCTAGCATTTTTTGAGGATGTAACGAGTAGAATGGTCAGGGGAGAACCAGTGGATGTGGTGTATTTGAACTTTCAAAAAGCTTTTGACAAGGTCCCACACAAGAGATTGGTGTGCAAAATTAAAGCACATGGTATTGGGGGTAATGTACTGATGTGGATAGAGAACTAGTTGGCAGAGAGGAAGCAGAGAGTCGGGATAAACGGGTCCTTTTCAGAATGGCAGGCAGTGACTAGAGCAGTGCCGCAGGGCTCAGTGCTGGGACCCCAGCTATTTACAATATACATCAATGATTTAGATGATGGAATTGAGTGTAATATCTCCAAGTTTGCAAATGACATGAAGCTGGGTGGTGGTGTGAGCTGCGAGGAGGATGCTAACAGGCTGCAGGGTGACTTGGACAGGTTAGATGAGTGGGCAAATGCATGGCAGATGCAGTATAATGTGGATAAATGTGAGGTTATCCAGTTTGGTGACAAAAACAGGACGGCAGAATATTATCTGAATGGTGACAGATTAGGAAAAGGGGAGGTGCTACGAGACCTTGGTGTCATGGTACATCAGTCATTGAAGGTTGGCATACAGGTACAGCAGGCGGTTAAGAAAGCAAATGGCATGTTGGCCTTCATAGCGAGAGGATTTGAGTACAGGGGCAGGGAGGTGTTACTACAGTTGTACAGGGCCTTGATGAGGCCACACCTGGAGTATTGTGTGCAGTTTTTGTCTCCTAACTTGAGGAAGGACATTCTTGCTATTGAGGGAGTGCAGCGAAGGTTCACCAGACTGATTCCCGGGATGGCAGGATTGACATATGAGGAGAGATTGGATCGACTGGGCCTGTATTCTCTGGAGTTTAGAAGAATGAGGGGGGATCTCATAGTAACATATAAAATACTGACGGGATTGGACAGTTTAGATGCAGGAAGAATGTTCCCGAAGTTGGTGAAGTCCAGAACCAGGGGACACCATCGAAGGATAAGGGGCAAGACATTTAGGACCGAGATGAGGAGAAACTTCTTCACTCAGAAAGTTGTTAACCTGTGGAATTCTCTGCTGCAGAGAGTTGTTGATGCCAGTTCGTTGGATATATTCAAGAGGGAGTTAGATATGGTCCTTACGGCTAAAGGGGTCAAGGGGTATGGAGAGAAAGCAGGAAAGGGGTACTGAGGTAATGATCAGCCATGATCTTATTGAATGGTGGTGCAGGCTCGAAGGGCCAAATGGCCTACTCCTGCACCATTTTCTATGTTTCTATGTTTCTTTGTAACAAGGGCAGACATCGACGATGAGAATCAACACCGCCTCCAGTGCACCAGCGCAACCTTCGGCCACCTGAGGAAAAGAGTGTTCGAAGATCAGGCCCTCAAATCTGCCACCAAGCTCATGGTCTACAGGGCTGTTGTGATACCCACCCTCCCATATGGCTCAGAGACGTGGACCATATACAGTAGACACCTCAAATCGCTGGAGAAATACCACCAACAATGTCTCCGCAAGATCATGCAAATCCCTCGGGAGGACAGACGCACCAACATTAGCATCCTCGACCAGGCCAACATCCCCAGCGTTGAAACACTGACCACACTCGACCAGCTCTGCTGGGCAAGCCACATTGTTCACATGTCTGACACAAGACTCCCAAAGCAAGCGCTCTATTCGGAACTCCTACAGGTTGGGCAGAGGAAACGTTTCAAAGACATCCTCAAAGCCTCCTTGATAAAGTGTAACATCCCCACCGACACCTGGGAGTCTCTGACCAAGGACTGCCCAAAGTGGAGGAAGTGAATCCGGGAGGGGGATGAGCACCTTGAGTCTCATTGCCGAGAGCATGCAGAAATCAAGCACAGGCAGCGGAAGAAGCGTGCGGCAAACCAGTCCCACCCACCCTTTCCTTCAATGACTGTCTGTCCCACCTGTGACAGAGACTGTAATTCTCATATTGGACTGTTCAGTCACCTGAGAGCTCATTTTTTGAGTGGAAGCAAGTCTTCCTTGATTTCGAGGGACTGCGTCTGATGGTGATATTTCAGTGCTGTTTGTGGGATCTTCCTGTGCATATTGGCTGCCCTGTTTACTGACATTATAATAGTGACAGCACCAAACATAAAACTTCATTGGCGATGAAGCACTTGGGGCATCTTTCTTTCTCTCTCTCTCTCCCCCCAATCTTTATCTTTCTTTGCCTCTTTCTACTTCTCTCTGTCTTTCTCTTTCTCTCTCTCCCTTTTTCTGTCTCTGCCTATCTCTCTCACACCCTCTTTTCTCTCACTCCCTGTTTCTCTCTGTCTCTCGCTCTGGCTCTTTTTCTCTCTCTCTGTCTCTTTCCCTCTGCTTTTTTCAGTGTCCCTGTCCCTCTCGCGCTCTCTCAGCCTTTCTCTCTCTCCCTCCCTCTTTCTCTGTCTCTGCCTATCTCTCTCGCACCCTCTTTCTCTCACTCCCTGTTTCTCTCTGCCTTTCTCTCTCTCCCTCTTTCCCTTTATCTCTCTCTTTCTTCCTCTCACTCCCTCCCTCTCTTTCTTTCTCTCGCTCTCTTTCTCTCTTCATTTCTCTTGCTCTCTCCCTTTCTCTTTCTCTCTCTCTCCCTCTGTTTGAATGGGGAGAAATTACAACATGCTGCGGTGCAGAGGGACCTGGGGGTCCTTGTGCATGAATCCCAAAAAGTTAGATTGCAGGTGCAGCAGGTAATCAGGAAGGCGAATGGAATGTTGACCTTCATTGCAAGAGGGATGGAGTACAAAAGCAGGGAGGTCCTGCTGCAACTGTATAGGGTATTGGTGAGGCCGCACCTGGAGTACTGCGTGCAGTTTTGGTCACCTTACTTAAGGAAGGATATACTAGCTTTGGAGTAGGTACAGAGACGATTCACTAGGCTGATTCCGGAGATGATGATAGATTGAGTAGACTGGGTCTTTACTCGTTGGAATTCAGAAGGATGAGGGGTGATCTTATAGAAACATTTAAAATAATGAAAGGGATAGACAAGATAGAGGCAGAGAGGTTGTTTCCACTGGTCAGGAGACTAGAACTAGGAGGCACAGCCTCAAAATACGGGGGAGCCAATTTAAAACCGAGTTGAGAAGGAATTTCTTCTCCCAGAGGGTTGTGAATCTGTGGAATTCTCTGCCCAAGGAAGCAGTTGAGGCTAGCTCATTGAATGTATTCAAGTCACAGATAGATAGATTTTTAACCAATAAGGGAATTAAGGGTTACGGGGAGCGGGCGGGTAAGTGGAGCTGAGTCCACGGCCAGATCAGCCATGATCTTGTTGAATGGCGGAGCAGGCTCAAGGGGCTAGATGGCCTACTCCTGTTCCTAATTCTTATGTTCTTATGTTCTCTTTGTCTCTTTGCCTTTCTCACTCCCTGTTTTTTCTCTATTCCTCTCTTTCTTTCTCTCCCTCTCCCTCTCTCTCTCGTTCTTCATTCAGTGTTTTAGTGGAGCTGTGAACCATTTAGAATATCCTAACTCCATTTACCCACCTTGGCTCCATAATCTCATAATATCCTTGGCCAGCAAAAATCTATCGATCTCAGATTATCTATCTCGATCTGCATGGATCGCACTCACACATGCTGAAGAGGCAATAATATGCTGCGAGCTAATTGAGAAATGGATTGCCTGCTTTCCCGTTCCACATTGCCCAGGATTTATATTGTGGATCAGTTACCCACCGCTCTGGTGTTAATGAGCCTGGGCTGAGGTTTGGAGCTGGTTATCGGACAGTGCTCGACTGAGACTTCAATCGTCTTTGTGTGTCAGCCGAGGCTCAGTGCCTGCACACGAGCCCCTTTCACCATCTCAGCACGTCCCAAACCGCTTTACACCCAGTGACGTACTTCTGAACTAACAAGGAACAACTTGCAGGGCTCTGGGGAAAGAGCGGGTAGTGGGACTAATTGGATCGCTCTGTCACAGAGCTGGCACAGGCACGATGGGCCGAATGGCCTCCTTCTGGGCTGTGAGATTCTGTGATGTTTGTCCAGACCTTTAAAGACGTGTATCAGATCAACTCTCAGTCTGATTCTCTCCAGTGAAAATCAATTCTTCCCCATTTAAAATATCTCCTCTCAGTATTTTTCATTTGCGAATCAATTTTATGATAAATATAATAAGAATAAAATGTGGGCAAATCTCACCGGGTGTCACCTTAAAAGGGCAGGAATGGAAATAAACGATACCGGGGTGAGGGGCTGCTCATTGTCTGTCTGTGTCTCTCACTGGGCGAAGGACCTGCATTATTCATCGGATGCCTGGCTCATGCTGAGAGTCACATTGAAACTGATTCAGATCTTTTACAAAGCATTGATAATACTGCGGCAATAGAACGCTTCATTCAATATCATTTAAATACGGAATAATCGGCCTGAAATTGTACCCCAGGACTAAACAAAGAGGAAAGAATTCATCAGAACGGAAATGTAACTCAGTACCCAGGTCAGAATCACAGAATCTCACAGCACAGGAGGCGGCCATTCGGCCCATCGAGCCTGTGCCGGCCCTTTGAAAGAGCGATCCAATCAGTCCCACTCCACGCTCTTTCCCCGTAACCAAATCTCTCCACTTCAAGTATTTTCCCACTTCCCTTTTGACAGTTACTATTGAATCTGCTCCCACCGCCCTTTCAGGCAGCGCGTTCCAGATCACAACAACTCGCTGCGTAAAAATTGTTTCCTCATCTCCCTTCTGGTGCTTTTTCCAATTTAATAAAAAGAAAGTCTTGCATTTCTACAGCACCTTTCATCACTGTTGTAATGTCGGAAACACATTATATAATTTGCACACAGCATGCTCCCACCAACAACCATCATCATCATCATCCTAGGCATTCCTTCGAAATCGAGGAAGACTTCCTTCCACTCTAAAAATGAGTTCTTAGGTGACTGAACAGTCCAATATGGGAATTACAGTCTCTGTCACAGGTGGGACAGACAGTCGTTGAGGGAAAGGGTGGGTGTGTGGGACCGGTTTGCTGCATGCTTCTTCGGCTGCCTGCACTTGATTTCTGCATGCTCTCGGCGATGAGACTCGAAGTGCTCATTTAGGGCGGTCTTGGGCCAGGGACTCCTAGGTGTCGGTAGGGATGTTGCATTTTTCAAGGAGGCTTTGAGGATGTCTTTGAAATGTTTCCTCTGCCCACCTGGGGTTCGCTTGCCATGAAGGCGTTCCAAGTAGAGCGCTTGCTTTGGGAGTTTTGTCGGGCATGCGAAGAATGTGGCCCACCCAACGGAGCTGGTCAAGTGTGGTCAATGCTTCGATGCTGGGGATGTTGGCCTGGTCAAGGACGCTAACGTTAGTGCGTCTGTCCTCCCAGCGGCTTTGCAGCATCTTGCGGAGACATAATTGGTAGTATTTCTCCAGCATTTTGCGGTGTCTACTGTACATGGTCCATGTCTCTGAGTCATTGATACAGTGCCTTACACAGCCTCAGGATGATGTGTGACTCGGAGGGGAACATGGAGGTGATGGTGTTCCCTGGCATCTGTTGCCCTTGTCCTTCTAGTTGGTGACAAGGAAGTCCAAGACGACTGGAGACCAGGCCCTGCTGTATGGGCCTAGATGCCTATGGTGGGATATGAGCTGTAAGCTCTGTGCTGAGCAGTGCCTTACGGAGCGATGGTGAGAGATCCAAGGTGTGGATTTTTAAAAAATGTGTGGGACTATGGAGCATCCTCCTCCCATCCTCTCTCATCTAACTACAGTACGCAGATGATGCTTGCATCTGCACACACTCAGAGGCCGAACTCCAAGCCAGCATCAATACCTTCACCGAGGCGTAACTAAATATCCGTCAGACAAAGGTCCTCCACCAACCTGACCCCACCACACAACACTGCCCCCTGGTTAACAAAATCCATGGTGAGGCCTTGGACAATGTGGACCATTTTCAATACCTCAGGAGCCTATTATCAGCAATGACGAGGTCCAACACCGCCTCCAGTGTGCCAGCGCAGCCTTCGGTCGGCTGTGGAAGAGAGTGTTTGAAGAACATAACCTCAAGTCTGGCACGAAGATTACGGTCGATGTAAGTAGTGATAACTGCCTTCATATATAGCAGACATCTCAAAGCACTGGAGCTCTGCTTGATGGTTTGGACTGCCCGTTCCACTTGATCATTGGATGCGGGCTTAAACAGGGCAGACCTGATAAACTTGATGCCATTTCGGGTCATAAACTCGTTGAATTCCAAGCTGGTGAAACATGGTCCATTGTCACTAACAAGGACGTCGGGCAAACCATGGGTGGCGAACATGGCCCAGAGGCTTTCAATGGTGGCAGTGGACGTACATGATGAAATTATTATACGTTCAATCCATTTAGAGTAAGAGTCCACTGCTACTAGGAACATCTTTCCTAGAAAGGGGCCAGCGAAATCTACATGGACTCTGGACCACGGTTTGGAAGGCCATGATCTCAGACTCAGTGGGGCCTCCCTTACTTAGAAACATAGAAACATAGAAAAAAGGTGCAGGAGTAGGCCTTTCAGCCCTTCGAGCCTGCACTACCATTCAATAAGATCATGGCTGATCATTCAACCTCAGATAGCTAGAGGATTTGAGTATAGGAGCAGTGAGGTCTTACTGCAGTTGTACAGAGCCTTGGTGAGGCCACAGCTTGAATATTGTGTTTAGTTTTTGGTCTCCTATTCTGAGAAAGGACGTTCTTGCTATTGAGGGAGTTCAGCGAAGATTCACCAGACTGATACCCGGGATGGCAGGACTGACATATGAGGAGAGACTGGATCAACTAGGCTTGTATCCACTGGAGTTTAGAAGAATGAGAGAGGATCTCATAGAAACATATAAAATTCTGACAGGATTGGACAGGTTAGAGGCAAGAAGAATGTTCCCATTGCTGGGGAGTTCCAGAACCAGGGGTCACAGTCTAAGAATAAGGGGTAAACCATTTAGGACCGAGATGAGGAGAAACTTCTTCACTCAGAGAGTGGTTAATCTGTGGAATTCTCTACCACAGAAAGTTGTTGATGCCAGTTCGTTAGATATATTCAAAAGGGAGTTAGATATGGTCCTTATGACTAAAGGGATCAAAGGGTATGGAGAGAAAGCAGGAAAGGGGTACTGAGGTTGAATGATCAGCCATGATCTTATTAAATGGTGGTGCCGGCTCGAAGGGCCAAATGGCCTGCTCCTGCACTTAATTTCTATGTTTCTATGTTACATTGGTGAATGCTTGACTCCAATTCCGAGTCAATGCCGGGCCACCAAACGTGTGACCTGGCGATAGCCTTCATCATGATTATGCCTGAGTGGGTACTGTGAAAGTCGCGTACAAATATTTCCCTGCATTTCTTTGGCAAAACTACATGATTCCCCCATAGGTGGCAGTCCAAATGGATGGACATTTCATCCTTGCGTTGGTGGAATGGCTTAACTTTGTCTTGCATTTCCCCGGGAACCGCCGACCAGCTCCCATTGAGGACGCAGCCTTTTACTTCTGATAGCACAGGGTCCTGGCTAGTCCAGGTCCTGATCTGGCGAGCCGTGACGGGTGACACCTCACTCTCAAAAGCATCTATTACAAGAAGCAAGTCTGCGGGTTGCGCCATTTCCACCATGGTGGGGGCAATGGTAGCCGACTGAGAGCATCAGCACAGTTCTCAGTGCCAGGTCTGTGGCAGATTACATAATCATATACAGATAACATTAGTGCCCATCTTTGGATGAGGGATGAAGCATTGGTGCTAATACCTTTGCTTTCTGAGAACAGTGAAATGAGCGGCTTGTGGTCGGTTTCGAGCTCGAACCAGAGTCCAAATAGGTATTGGGATATTTTCTTAACCCCGTACACGCATGCTAATGCTTCTTTCTCGACCATACTTTCAGCCTTAGATAAACTTCTGGACGCATATGCAACCGGTTGCAGTTTGCTTGACACATTGGTTTACTGTAGAAACATAGAAACATAGAAAATAGGTGCAGGAGTAGGCCATTCGGCCCTTCGAGCCTGCACCGTCATGCAATAAGATTATGGCTGATCATTCCCTCAGCACCCCTTTCCTGCTTACTCTCCATACCACTTGATCCCCTTAGCCGTAAGGGCCATATCTAACTCCCTCTTGAATATATCCAATGAACTGGCATCAACAACTCTCTGCGGCATGGAATTCCACAGGTTAACAACTCTCTGAGTTAAGAAGTTTCTCCTCATCTCAGTCCTAAATGACCTTCTCCTAAAACTATGTGCCCTCGTTCTGGACCTCCCCAATATTGGGAACATTCTTCCCACATCTAACCTGTCCAGTCCCGTCAGAATCTTATACGTTTCTATGAGATCCCCTCTCATCCTTCTAAACTCCAGTGAATAAAGGCCCAGTTGATCGAGTCTCTCCTCAAATGACACTCCAGCCATCCCTAGAATTAGTCTGGTGAATCTTTGCTGCACTCCCTCAATAGCAAGAATGTCCTTCCTCAGATTAGGAGACCAAAACTGAACACAATATTCCAGGTGAGGCCTCACTAATGCCCTGTACAACTGCAGTAAGACATCCCTGCTCCTATATTCAAATCCCCGAGCTATGAAGGCCAACATACCATTTGCCTTCTTCATCACCTGTTGTACCTGCATGCCAACCTTCAATGACTGATGAACCATGACACCCAGGTCCCGTTGCACCTCCCCTTTTCCTAATCTGCCGCCATTCAGATAATATTCTGCCTTCGTGTTTTTGCCCCCAAAATGGATAACCTCACATTTATCCACATTACACTGCATCTGCCATGTATTTGCCCACTCACCTAACCTGTCCAAGTCACCCTGCAGCCTCTTAGCGTCCCCCTCACAGCTCACACCGCCACCCAGTTTAGTGTCATCTGCAAACTTGGTGATATTACACTCAATTCCTTCATCCAAATCGTTAATGTATATTGTAAAGAGCTGGGGTCCCAGCACTGAGCCCTGCGGCACTCCACTAGTCACTGCCTGCCATTCCGAAAAGGACCCGTTTATCCCGACTCACTGCTTCCTATCTGCCAACCAGTTCTCTATCCATGTCAGTACATTACCCCCAATACCATGCGCTTTAACTTTACACACCAATCTCTTGTGTGGGACCTTGTCAAAAGCCTTTTGAAAGTCCAAATACACCACATCCACTGGTTCTCCCTTGTCCACTCTGCTAGTTACATCCTCAAAAAATTCCAGAAGATTCGTCAAGCATGATTTCCCCTTCATAAATCCATGCTGACTTGGACCGATCCTGTCACTGCTTTCCAAATGCACTGCTATCAATCCTTAATGATTGATTCTAAAATTTTCCCACTACTGATGTCAGGCTAACCGGTCTATAATTACCCATTTTCTCTCCCTCCTTTTTTTAAAAATAGTGTTACATTAGCTACCCTCCAGTCCATAGGAACTGATCCAGATTCGATAGATTGTTGGAAAATGATCACCAATGCATCCACTATTTCTAGGGCCACTTCCTTAAGTACTCTGGGATGCAGACTATCAGGCCCCGGGGATTTATCAGCCTTCAATCCCATCAATTTCCCTAACACAATTTCCCGCCTAATAAGGATATCCCTCAGTTCCTCCTTCTCACTAGACCCTCGGTCGCCTAGTACTTTCGGAAGGTTATTTGTGTTTTCCTTCGTGAAGACAGAACCGAAGTATTTGTTCAATTGGTCTGCCATTTCTTTGTTCCCCATTATAAATTCACCTGAATCCGACTGCAAGGGACCTACATTTGTCTTCACTAATCTTTTTCTCTTCACATATTTCTAGAAGCTTTTGCAGTCAGTTTTTATGTTCCCTGTAAGCTTCCTCTCGTACTCTATTTTCCCCCTCTTAATTAAACCCTTAGTCCTCCTCTGTTGAATTCTAAATTTCTCTCAGTCATCAGGTTTGCTACTTTTTCGAGCCAATTTATATGCCTCTTCCTTGGTTTTAACACTATCCTAAATTTCCCTTGTTAGCCACGGTTGAGCCACCTTCCCCATTTTATTTTTACTCCAGACAGGGATGTAAAATTGCTGAAGTTCATTCATGTGATCTTTAAATGTTTGCCATTGCTTATCCACCGTCAACCCTTTAAGTATCCTTTTCCAGTCTATTCTAGCCAATTCACGCCTCATACCATCAAAGTTACCTTTCCTTAAGTTCAGGACCCTAGTTTCCGAATTAACTGTTTACTCTTCATCTCTCCATATTATGGTCACTTCCCCAAGGGGCATTGCACAACAAGATTGCTAATTAGTGCCTTCTCATTACACATCACCCCGTCTAGGATGGCCAGCTCTCTAGTTGGTTCCTCGACATAACACACAACCGACCCTGTACGAAGTTGCATCATAAGCTAGTACTAAATGTTTACACAGGTCATACAATACAAGTAACTTGTTAGAATATAGCAGGTTTCTGGCCTTATTAAAGGCTGTCTCTTGAGATTTACTCCAAACTCAGTCGTCGCCCTTACGTAGCAATAAATGCAAAGGTTCCAGCAAAGTGCTCAAACCCGGTAGATAGTTACCAAAATAGTTGACGAGTCCCAGAAATGAAAGCAGCTCCGTCACATTCTGTGGGCTGGGTGCATTCTTGATGGACTCCATCTTGGAGTCCGTGGGTCTGATGCCGTCCGCCGCCATCTTTCTCCCCAGAAATTCGACCTCTGGCACTAGGAAAACACACTTAGGGCGTTTCAGCCTGAGTCACACTCTGTCCAGTCGCTTTAGAACCTCTTCCAGGTTGTGCAAGTGTTCGGTGGTGTTACGACCAGTGATCAGGATGTCGTCTTGAAACATCACAGTGCGCGGAACCGATTTCAGCAGACTCTCCATTTTCCTCTGGAAGATGGCCGCAGCCATCTTTGTGAACAACTTCCCCCCTGCTGGCGTTGTGAACAGGTCATCCGCTTTAGGTAGTGGGTACTGGTCCTTTAACGAGACTCGGTTGATCGTTACCTTTAGTCACCACAGATTCTGACCGTCCCATCACTTTTCAACATGGGAACAATTGGACTGGCCCACGCATTGAACTCGACTGGCAATATGATCCCCTCTCATTGAAGTCTGTCCAGCTCGATCTCGACTTTCTCTCGCACCTTGTATGGAACCACGTGGGCCTTGTGATGAACGGGTCATGCATCAGCGACAAGGTGGATCTGCACTTTGATGCCTGTGAAGTTGCCGATGCCTGGCTCGAATAACGATGGGAATTTCTTCAGCACTTGGGCGCACGAGGCTTCATCCACTGAAGGGTGTGCTTTAATGCCGTCCCAGTTCCATCGGATCTTTCCTAGCCAGCTTCTGCTGAACAGCGTTGGGCCATCACCTGGTACAATCCATAGTGGTAAATCATGCACAACTCCTCGCTGCCAAAGACTGGTATGAGCTCTTTGGTGTAAGTTTGCAACTTGGTGTGGATCGGGCTTATTTTTGGCCTTTGTGGCTTCTTGTCCCACAGTTTCTCAAAGGCCTTCTGGCTCATAATTGACTGACTCGCTCCCATGTCCAATTCCATGGAAACTGGAATGCCGTTTAATTTGACTTTCAACATTATCGGAGGGCTTTTGGTGGTGAAGGTGTGTACCCCATACACTTCCTCTTCAGCCTCGGGTTGAGTTGCCTCTCCTACTCGCTCAGCGTGATCCACGCCGGATCGGTCATCTTCTGTCGACTCTGCCATGTGGTGAATCGCAGCACATCTGCACATTCGCTGGAGGTGCCCCATTGTTCTACAGCCCTTGCACATGTAGTGCTTGAATCAACATTGATGGGCTCGATGATTACCCTGCAGCACCAACATGGTGTTAATGGATTCGCATTCACGTCCCACGGCGGACTCTGAGTCATCCTAGGTCTGGCCTCTGCAGGCGTGTAGGCCCTGCCATGTACAGTTCTGCCTGCTGAAGGCATTATTTTCTGCACAGTACTTGCCGGTGTGCTTCGATGCTGCAAAGATATCTGGTTAGTGTTATCCTTTTTGGACATGAAAGGCTGGGCTATCGTGATGGCCTTGCTCAGATCTAGGGATTTGGCAGATAGCAGTTTGCGAAGAATGACCTGGTGGCCGATTCCAAGCACGAAAAAGTCCCGCAACATTTGCCCCAAAAATCCAGCAAATACGCACGGTCCCGCAAGGTGTCTTAGGTCGCCACGTCCTGGCCCTCGGAGCGATGGTGCGTATAAAAGCGATACCTGGCCATTAAGATGCTCTCCTTTGGCTTGAGGTGTTCTCGAACCAGCGTGCACAACTCTTCACATGTCTTCTCCGTTGGTTTCGTCACTGCTAGCCGATTTTTGATGAGGCCATATATCGTGGACCCGCAAACGGTGAGGAGAATTGCCCTGCGCTTGACCGCGGTTTCTTCCGTGTCCAGCTCATTGGCCATGAAGTACTGGTCAAGACACTCAGCAAATGCTTCCCAATCATCAGCCTCAACAAATCTCTCAAGAATACCAATGGCAGCGATAACCGCATGAAAGTTCGTGATCTGTTACTCATCGCCAATTGTTATGTCCTGAATAACTCCACAAGACTGTATATTGTAAGCTCAAACTATTGTGACCTTGGTCTCTTTAATGTAACTCCAGAGTGAGGAAACAGCATGGTAGACTGCCTTTTTTACCTGCTTGCCCAGGGTGTGCAGGAGACCCTTGGGTCTCCTACAGGTGGCAAGTCTTACACATTGGTAAAGTTTACATACATAACACTGTGGAAGAAGCCTTGGCCAGTTGCTGCAGTGCATCCTGTGGATGGTAAACACTGCAGACACGGTGTGCTGGGGGTGGAGGCAGTGAGTGTTTAAGATGGTGGATGGGGTGTGAATCACACCGACTGCTTTGTCCTGGGGAAGAGGTGGAATCATTTTGTGGACACGTGTAAACTTACTCCTTTTGAGCTGGGAATGACCTTTTGGGCTTTGCCTGATGACTGAGCCCTGATAAACATTCCAGAACTTCACTCAACATTCCCCACAGTCATTAATGTGACTTCCTAGCTAATCACATTCCCACCCTCCTGTCTGACTGTTGGTCCTCCAGTGAAGTGTTGACAAAGAGAATCCATTAACGGAGATAAATGGTGAAGGTTGGAAGCCGAGCCTCCGTTGTGCAGTGATTGGCTGAATCTTACACTGGAGCTGATTGCAAGCTGATCTCTCTCGGTGAGGCAGGGCAGTGGTTCCTGATAGAAAATACGCACAGCTTGTGATCACAACACAAATCTGTCAGACCACACTCTGTCAAATCCTCACTGGGAAGCTTTTAAATGGAAGGGAAGATGGGCCTCTCACTATTTGAGACACGGACCATAGAGACGGCAAGTGGTTGTGGGATCAGCTCAGAAACCTCCAAGAGTTGTTGAGGGAGAATTCACTGTAGGAGGGGCAGTACTGAGGGAGTGCTGCACTGTGGGAGGGGCAGTACTGAGGAAGCGCTGCACTGTGGGAGGGGCAGGACTGAGGGAGTGCTGCACTGTCAGATGGGTAGTACTGAGGGAGTGCTGCATTGTCGGAGTGGCAGTATTGAAGGAATGCTGTATTGTCGGAGGAGCAGTACTGAGGGAGTGCTGTACTGTCGGAGGAGCAGTACTGAGGGAGCGCTGCAGTGTCGGAGTGGCAGTATTGAAGGAATGCTGTACTGTTGGAGGGGCTGTACTGAAGGAATGCTGTATTGTCGGAGGAGCAGTACTGAGGGAGCGCTGCAGTGTCGGAGGAGCAGTAGTGAGGAAGTGCTGCACTGTCAGAGGGGCTGTACTGAGGGAGTGCTGCACTGTTTGAGGGGCAGTACTGAGGGACTGCTGCACTGTCGGAGGGGCAGTATGGAGGGAGCACTGCACTGTGGGTGGAGCAGCTTTGGGGGAGTGCTGCAATGTTGGAGGGGCAGTACTGAGGGAGCGCTGCATTCTGGGAGGGGCAGTACTGAGGGAGTGATGCACTGTCGGAGGGCAAGTCCTGAGGGAGCCCTGCTCTATCGGAGGGAGACAGTACTGAGGGACAGCTGCACTGTCAGCAGAGCAGTACGAAGGGAGTGCTGCACTGTCGGAGGGGCAGTACTGAGGGAGAGCTGCACTGTTGGAGGTGCACTACTGAGGGAGCACTGCACTGTCAGAGGGGCTGTACTGAAGGAGTGCTGCAATGTCCAAGGGGCAGTACGAGGGAGCACCTCACTTACAGAGGGGCACTACTGAGGGAGAGTTGCACTGTCAGTGGGGCAGTATTGAGGGAGTGCTACACTGTCGGAGGGGCAGTACTGAGTGAGCACTGAACTGTTGACGGGCAGTACCAAGGGAGTGCTGCACTGTCAGAGAGGCAGTACTGAGGAAGCACTGCACTATCGGAGGGGCAGTATTGAGAGAGTACTGCACTGTCAGAGGTGCAGTACTGAGGGAGCACTGCACTGTTGGAATGGCAATACTGAGGGAGTGCTCCATGGTCGGAGGGGCAGTACTGACTGATGCTGCACTGTCAGAGAAGCAGTACTTAGGGAGTGCTGCACTGTTGGAGCAGCTGAACTGAGGTAGTGCTGCACGGGCGGAGGGGCAGTACTGAAGGAGTGCTGCAGTGTCAGAGGGCAGTACTGAGGGAGTGCCGCACTGTCGGGGGGCAATACTGAGGGAACGCCGCGCTGTCGGAGGGGCAGTGCTGAGGAAGTGCTGCATTGTACGACGGGAAGTACTGAGGGAGTGCTTCATTGTCTGCAGTGCCGGCTTTTGAATGGGATGTTGACCGAAATTCTGTCTCAGGTGAACGTAAAAAAATCCCACGGCAGTATTTCGAAAAGATCGGGGGAATTCTCCCAGGCATCCTGGCAAATACTTATCCGTCAAGCAGCAGTGATGAAGCAAATTTACTGACCATTATCACAATTCTGTTTGTGGGAGCTTGCTGTGCGCAAATTGGCTGCCGCTTGCCATACATTAGAACAATGACTACACTCCAGAGGTACTTTACTCTCTGTAATGCACTTTGAGATGGCCTAAGGTTCTGAAAGACTCTATCAAAATGCATGTCATTCTTTCTAATTTGAGAGCAATTAATTCCTCGTAACAGGGAGGAGAATATTTACTTACCAGACTCATTAAAGCAACACTGATCTCGGCCGATTGGAGCTGAGACAACACACACTGTGAGCGGCAAACAAACTGATGTAACGCTGTGTACTGCACTTTTTTTGACAGACAGGCTTCTGGCCAGCCCCCTGCCCGTACTGCACTTTTTTAACTGACAGGCATCAAGCTCCGCCTCGCCGAATCGTTCCATGAAAGTGGTGCCAAGAAGCAGGACCAGAGGATACGACACTCTCCCCCGTTACCGGTGGTCCTGGGCCCTAGAGTGGTGTGGGTGGGAAAGAGGCT
Source organism: Pristiophorus japonicus (assembly GCF_044704955.1). Classification (NCBI taxonomy): domain Eukaryota; kingdom Metazoa; phylum Chordata; class Chondrichthyes; family Pristiophoridae; genus Pristiophorus; species Pristiophorus japonicus. The sequence continues at coordinate 5,511,180 of NC_091984.1, read as the reverse complement.
GGGGAGAGAAGAGAGAGAGTGGAGAGAGAGAGGCTGGGTGGTGTGGAGAGAGAAAGAGAGACTGTGGAGAGAGAAATGGGCTGGGGGAGAGATAGAGACTTAAGAACATAAGAACACAAGAATTAGGACCAGGAGTAGGCCATCTAGCCCCTCGAGCCTGCTCCGCCATTCAATAAGATCATGGCTGATCTGGCCGTGGACTCGGCTCCACTTACCCGCCCGCTCCCCGTAGCCCTTAATTCCCTTATTGGCTAAAAATCGATCTATCTGGGATACATTCAATGAGCTAGCCTCAACTGCTTCCTTGGGCAGAGAATTCCACAGATTCACAACCCTCTCGGAGAAGAAATTCCTTCTCAACTCGGTTTTAAATTGGTTCCCCCGTATTTTGAGGCTGTGCCCCCTAGTTCTAGTCTCCCCGACCAGTGGAAACAACCTCTCCGCCTCCATCTTGTCGATCCCTTTCATTATTTTAAATGTTTCTATAAGATCACCCCTCATCCTTCTGAACTCCAACGAGTAAAGACCCAGTAGACTCAATCTATCATCAGAAGGTAACCCCCTCATCTCCGGAATCAGCCTAATGAATCGTCTCTGTACCCCCTCCAAAGCCAGTATATCCTTCCTTAAGTAAGGTGACCAAAACTGCACGCAGTACTCCAGGTACGGCCTTACCAATACCCTATAGAGTTGCAGCAGGACCTCCCTGCTTTTGTACTCCATCCCTCTCGCAATGAAGGCCAACATTCCATTCGCCTTCCTGATTACCTGCTGCACCTGCAATCGAACTTTTTGGGATTCATGCACAAGGACCCCCAGGTCCCTCTGCATCTCAGCATGTTGTAATTTCTCCCCATTCAAATAATATTCCCTTTTACTGTTTTTTTTTCCAAGCTGGATGACCTCACACTTTCCGACATTGTATTCCATCTGCCAAACCTTAGCCCATTCGCTTAACCTTTCCAAATCTCTTTGCAGCCTCTCTGTGTCCTCTCCACAACACGCTTTCCCACTAATCTTTGTGTCATCTGCAAATTTTGTTACACTACACTCTGTCCCCTCTTCCAGGTCATCCAAGTAAATTGTAAACAGTTGTGGTCCCAGCACCGATCCCTGTGGCACACCACTAACCACCGATTTCCAACCCGAAAAGGACCCATTTATCCCGACTCTCTGCTTTCTGTTCGCCAGCCAATTCTCTATCCATGCTAATACATTTCCTCTGACTCCGTGTACCTCTATCTTCTGCAGTAACCTTTTGTGTGGCACCTTATCGAATGCCTTTTGGAAATCTAAATACGCCACATTCATCGGTACACCTCTATCCACCATGCTCGTTTTATCCTCAAAGAATTCCAATAAATTAGTTAAACATGATTTCCCCTTCATAAATCCATGCTGCGTCTGCTTGATTGCACTATTCCTATCTTGATGTCCCGCTATTTCTTCCTTCATGATAGTTTCAAGCAATTTCCCCACTACAGATGTTAAACTAACCGGCCTATAGTTACCTGCCTTTTGTCTGCCCCCTTTTTTAAACAGAGGCGTTACATTAGCTGCTTTCCAATCCGCTGGTACCTCCCCAGAGTCCAGAGAATTTTGGTAGATTATAACAAATGCATCTGCTATAACTTCCGCCATCTCTTTTAATACCCTGGGATGCATTTCATCAGGACCAGGGGACTTGTCTACCTTGAGTCCCATTAGCCTGTCCAGCACTACCTCCGTCGTGATAGTGATTGTCTCAAGGTCCTCCCTTCCCACATTCCTGTGACCAGCAATTTTTGGCATGGTTTTTGTGTCTTCCACTGTGAAGACCGAAACAAAATAATTGTTTAAGGTCTCAGCCATTTCCACATTTCCCATTATTAAATCCCCCTTCTCATCTTCTAAGGGACCAACATTTACTTTCGTCACTCTTTTCCGTTTTATATATCTGTAAAAGCTTTTAGTATCTGTTTTTATGTTTTGCGCAAATTTACCTTCGTAATCTATCTTTCCTTTCTTTATTGCTTTTTTAGTCATTCTTTGCTGTTGTTTAAAATTTTCCCAATCTTCTAGTTTCCCACTAACCTTGGCCACCTTATTCGCATTGGTTTTTAATTTGATACTCTCCTTTATTTCCTTGGTTATCCACGGCTGGTTATCCCTTCTCTTACCACCCTTCTTTTTCACTGGAATATATTTTTGTTGCGCACTATGAAAGTCCTCCACTGTTCCTCAATTGTGCCACCGTTTAGTCTGTGTTTCCAGTCTACTTCAGCCAACTCTGTCCTCATCCCACTGTAGTCCCCTTTGTTTAAGCATAGTACGCTCGTTTCTGACACAACTTCCTCACCCTCAATCTGTATTACAAATTCAACCATACTGTGATCACTCATTCCGAGAGGATCTTTTACTCGGAGATCGTTTATTTTTCCTGTCTCATTACACAGGACCAGATCGAAGATAGCTTGCTCCCTTGTAGGTTCTGTAACATACTGTTCTCAGAAACAATCCCGTATGCATTCTATGAATTCCTTCTCCAGGCTACCCCGTGCGATTTGAGTTGACCAATCGATATGTAGGTTAAAATCCCCCATGACTACTGCCATTCCTTTTTCACATGCCACCATTATTCCCTTGATTATTGCCCGCCCCACCATGAAGTTATTATTTGGGGGAGACTGCGGAGGAGAGAGAGAGAGACATGGGTGTGGGGGGGGGGGAATGGGGGCGGTCGGAGGGTTGAGATGGAAGTCAGGGAAGATGGATCACGTTCTTCCAAACCACTACAAGGGAAATCGTCGGAGTGGATGATATTCAGAAGACACGACACTGTCACTATTCACTTCATACTCAATAAACCTGTGAATAATCCGTACACAATGCCTGTCCCATCTATGGAGGGGGGGAGGGGGAAGGATGCACTTGGACTGGGGTAAGGCACTTCAGCTGCAGGAGGGATGTACTTGTACTGGGGTATGCGACTTTGGCTGGCACTTATTGTCTTCTGGGGAGCTCTGTCCTCTATCGCTTCGGGAAGTCAAAGTGGATCGAGTTACAATTTGCAAAGTGAGTGAGACTTTGGGATGGGCGGTTCCAGTTACACATTGTTGTGAAACTTCAGGGTGTGGTATATCCACTAAGGGGACTAATCAGAAACAAAGGGTGGTGCACGTTGGTCATTTTGGCAGTACAAATAAACAGTCCCGTACAAACTCCCCTTAACCAAATCTCTGCGTGCTAATTGGCTGCTCGGTTTCCTACTTCATAAATTGACTACATCCACTGGTTCCCCTTTATCTCCCCTGCTAATTACATCCTGAAAAAGCTCTAATAAATTAGTTAAACATGATTTCCCTTTCAGAAAACAATGTTGACTCTGCTCAATCATATATTAATTTTCTAAGTGCCCTGTTACCACTTCTTTAATAATGACCTGCGAGGGAACATCTGCAGCAGGTCGGGGCCGTAAAAGGAGCATACCACTCCAGGGAGCAGCATAAGCTGGTGCAGGAGGGCGACGGCAGTGAAGAGGGCGACTGGATTGGACATCAACATAATCCACTCGGTGTTTGGTGCATGGGCAGGCCCAGCAGAAGCGGCGAGGTCGGAGCGAAGGAACTGCGAAAGATTACAGAGTGACTTGATCGGGGCGCAGGAGAGGCTTGAGTTTGGGGCGCAGAAGAGGCAAGAGCCCAGGAGCAGCGCGGGCCAGCACACACTGCGATATGTGTGCGCACCAGGTCCGTGTAGCAGAGCTGGTCTCCAGTCGTCTTGGTTAATCCTTACCATCGAACCAAGACCTAGCTCTGTCAAGCCCGTGTGGGGGCTGGTGTGCAACGGCCATCACGTGTTAAAATAATCCATGCAGAGACATCTTCCACCCTTCAGGATGTAGCTCGGGACCTGGAATATTAGGTCCTTCAGTGACACACCTGTGAACTCATCCCTTTTTGGTGTGGAAGCAAGTGGTCCTCGATACGAAGATGTAAGATGAATAATGGGTTCCAGCATTTTCCCGGTGAATGGCGGAACAGGCTCGAGATGCTGAATGGCCGCCTCCTGTTCCTATATTCCTATGGATTCTGTCTTAGTGTAGTGGCTCTCTCGCTATATCTGAAGCACGATGAATATTTATATTTATTTTCAACAAGTCCCTAAACAGTTTGTGTTGAGCTCCTGTCTGTGGCCATGCGAGAGGTGAAAGGTCACAATGAGCGCAATTAATTTCTCATACCAGGGAGGAGAATATTTAATTACCAGACTCATTGAAGTAACACTGATCTCACTAGATTTGAGCTGAGTCAACGCACACTGTGTGTGCAGACAAACTCCCCTTAACCCATTCTCTGTGAAGCACAGAAACCAGTGAAATGCAGAACAATCTCAAATCAAATCAAGTCTTCACTTCAGGGCAATGGCTGGAAATCAGACATCTCACTGGAGAAAATCTCTGCTGGTTCAACACAAGCGACAGGTCTAATTATACATCGAGCGGATAATAAGGGAGTTGGCAGATTGTGAGCTCCTTCTGTTCCTCTGGGCACTTGAGGGATAATTAGTGGGTCAGGCTCCAATTATAAGGATGTCACTGGCATCAGAATCTGAGCTAAACAGTGTGACCTCAACAAGAAATTACTGGAGAATCAGCATCTGTATCAAACTGGACTGGACCCAGACTGTTCACACCCAGTGCATGGCCATCCCATAATACAGTTATAACATCACCATATTCCCCAGGTATAACATCACCATATTTCCCAGGTATAACATCACCATATTCCCCAGGTATAACATCACCATATTCCCCAGGTATAACGTCACCATATTCCAGGTCTTACAACTATTTTGAGTTGAACGTTTAAATCAAGTATCCCCTTTTTTTAAAGGGCACGAGAACCCATAAATCCAAATTAATTTGGAAACTTTATCAAAATCATGTTTCCGGGGTGATGATGCACTCCAGTCCCCCCGGTGCCCATTCTCGCAGAAGGCCGCAACGTACCAGTGGACACCGTGTGCTCCATCTCCAGGGGCTGAACGACCCACGCGACGGCCCGCTGCCTGGTCCAGGTCTTACATGACCAAATTAGACAGGTGCAATGTTGCAGCGCTCCCCGAGTACAGCCCCTACAACAGTGCAGCGCACCCTCAGTACTGCCCCTCTGACCGTGCAGCGTCCCTCAGTACTGCCCCTCCAACAGTGTAGCACTCCCTCAGTATTGCCCCTCCAACAGTGCAGCGCTCCCTGAGTATTATCCCTGCAGTGGGAGTGTCAGCCTGGATTTTGTTCTCAAGTATCTGGATTGTGGGCTTGAACCCACGACCTTCTGACTTAGGGGCGAGAGTGCTGCCCACTGAGCCACGGCTGACACACAATGCATTGAAACTAGGCACAGCCCATAATATAGAGCATGATGTGGTTTAGTCGCTCACTCTCAGGATGAGGATGTGTGAGTGAATGATTCACACAATGAATGATGTGAAGCGAAGTTTGTAAATTGCTTGTTGATCGAGGCAGGCGAGCGAGAGGAGTGGAAGAAAATCTTCTTGAGGTGTGTGTGTTGTTGGGAGTAAAGTGCAAGGCCATCAGTAACGGTGGGTTAGTCACCAGGGAGCTGCTGTCAGAGTGAGATTGGAACGCTGATGACCTTATATTGATGTTTCTGTCTGCTGGGCAGGATATGCTCCTGCTCTTTTCACTCTTCGATAGTACGCGGCCCACTAATTACTGGGAGGATCGCCACCCCAATGTGACAGGGTTTGCATTTTAGAAATGTGGAGCCTGTCATCCTGCCCGTGCCCTTTGAACTACGAACTCTTGGGACAGTTTCCGACCTGCCCGGATTGCAGCTGGATATGGAAAAAATGTCTAACCATTTACTGTCTCCATCCTGATCACAGGACCCTCCCTATATCTCATAGGGTCAGAGAATCTCACAGCGCAGGAGGAGGCCATTCGGCCCATCGGGCCTGTGCCCGCTCTTTGAAAGAGCTATCCCATTAGTCCCACTCCATGCTCTTTCCCCAGAGTCCTGCTAATTTACCCCCTTCAAATATTTATCCAATTCCCTTTTAAAAGTTAGAATTGAATCTGCTTCCACCGCCCTTTCAGGCAACGCGTTCCAGATCACAACAACTCGCTGCGTAAAATAAACTCTCCCCTTAACGTCCCAGCTCTAAGGAGAATAATCCCAGCTTCTCCAGTCTCTTCACATCCCTTCACAGTTTATCTTCACGTTTTCCAATGGGATCAGGAAGCAGTGACCATAACGATATAAAGTACCCGACCTGGGCTGTGTTATTGATTCATTCTCGGGATGTGGGCTTCACTGGCAAGGTCTTCATTGGCTGGGAAGCATTTTGGGACACCCTGAGGTCGTGTAAGGCGCTATAGAAATGCTAGTTCTTTCTTTTCTGTAGAACAATGGGAATAAAATAGGATTTATTTTACCATTCAGGACACAAGTTGATTTGTGAGATGTTATCAGTGTTTGATACTGTGTGTAATGTTTCTGTCGGTCTTGTCTTTAACCTCACTGAACCATTATTACTCTGGGCAAATCCCAGCTCTATCTGGAATCTCCATCAGCTGCAGTGACAGCACAGTCCCAGACTGGGCAGGATGAATGTGTCCTCAATCTATCGACGTGTTACTGCTTCACGGTGTGAGGTTCTCCCAGTGACTGATGGGGGAGCTGGAAGGTCAGTGTCAATGGGTCCCTATTGTCCCAGGGAACCTGATCCATCTTCACCATCTGGGCAATCTTCAGTTCATTGTCCCAGGGCATCTGATCCATCTTCACCATCTGAGCAATCGTCAGCTCATTGTCCTAGGGCCCCTGATCCATATTGTCATGTATGTACTTTTGGGATCACTAGCCACTAGATGGCATCATTGTTGGATGCCATTGGGCTGCACGCACGTGTGTGCAGCCCAAGTATAAAAGGCCAGCCATTTTGTATATTAGTCATTTTGGGCCTTAATAAAGCAGAGCCAAGGCCATACCTCTTGGAGTTAAACAGTACTCAGTCTAACAATTATTGCATACACAACACATCTTCACCATCTGGGCATTTGCTCATTTATTTTATTGATGGTTTGTGGGAGCTTGCTGTGCACAGATTGGCTGGGGCAGTTCCAACATTACAACAGTAAGCACACTCCAGGAAAGTAATTGATTGGCCGTGATGGGATTTGGGATGTCCTGCAGTGGTGAAAGACGCTATAATTCTTTCTTTGCTTTCTGTATGTTGACCAATCACAGCGATCGATCTCGATCAATGAGTCTACAACAGACGTAGACATGAGGTGAGGAAACCCCAGTAGTGGAGAGCTTTGGGAACCAGAGGTCCAAAGTCCCCTGTTCCTCCTGAGCTCCCTACACTCACCAAACGGCACGTCCCAAATTACTCCGATACTGGGGCACAAAATGGTATTTATGGGGGAAATCGATCTCATTCACCTTTGAATGAATCAATACTAACTGCTCTCACCATCTCCCTAGGGAGCCTTTTCCATAGGTTGACCACTCGCTCACTTTGTTTCCCCAGATTAGTTTAGAAATCCAAGAGTATGAGAGGAAGTTTGCTGGGAACATAAAAACTGACTGCAAAAGCTTCCTAGATATGTGAAGAGAAAACGATTAGTGAAGACAAATGTCGGTTCTTGCAGTCAGAATCAGGTGAATTTATAATGGGGAATAAAGAAATGGCAGACCAACTGAACAAATACTTTGGTTCTGTCTTCACGAAGGATGAGACAAATAACCTTCCGGAAATACTAGGGGACTGAGGGTCTAGCGAGAAGGAGGAACTGAAGGAAATCCTTATTAGTCAGGAAATTGTGTTAGGGAAAATGATGGGACTGAAGGCCGATAAATCCCCAGGGCCTGTTAGTCTGCATCCAGAGTATTTAAGGAAGTGGCCCTAGAAATAGTGGATGCATTGGTGATCATTTTCCAACAGTCTATTAACTCTGGATCAGTTCCTATGGACTGGGACGTAGCTAGCACAACCTCACTTTTTGAAAAAGGAGGTAAAGAGAAAATGGTGAATTATAGACCAGTTAGCCTGACATCAGTAGTGGGGAAAATGTTGGAATCAATTCTTAAAGATGAAATAACAGCACATTTGCAAAGCAGTGACAGGATCGATCCAAATCAGCATGGATTTATGAAAGGGAAATCATGCTTGACAAATCTTATAGAATCTTTTGAGGATGTAACGAGTAGAGTGGACAAGGGAGAACCAGTGGATGTGATGTATTTTGACTTTCAAAAAGCTTTTGACAGGGTTCCACACAAGAGATTGGTGTGCAAAATTAAAGCGCATGGCATTGGGTGTAATGTATTGACGTGGATAGAGAACTGGTTGACAGACAGGAAGCAGAGAGTTGGGATAAACGGGTCCTTTTCAGAATGGCAGGCAGTGACTCGTGGGGTGCCGCAGGGCTCAGTGCTGGGACCCCAGCTATTTACAATATACATCAGTGATTTAGATGAAGGAATTAAGTGTAATATCTCCAAGTTTGCAGATGACACTAAGCTGGATGGCGGTGTGAGCTGTGAGGAGGATGCTAAGAGGCTGCAGGGTGACTTGGACAGGTTAGGTGAGTGGGCAAATGCATGGCAGATGCAGTATAATGTGGATAAATTTGAGGTTATCCACTCTGGTGGCAAAAACATGAAGGCAGAATATTATCTGAATGGAGGCAGATTAGGAAAAGGGGAGGTGCAACGAGACTTGGGTGTCGTGGTACATCAGTCATTGAAAGCTGGCATGCAGGTACAGCAGGTGGTGAAGAAGAAAAATGGCATGTTGGCCTTCATAGCTAGGGGACTTGAGTATAGGAGCAGGGAGGTCTTACTGCAGTTGTACAGGGTCTTGATGAGGCCTCTCGTGGAATATTGTGTTCAGTTTTGGTCTCCTAATCTGAGGAAGGACATTCTTGCTATTGAGGGAGTGCAGCGAAGGTTCACCAGACTGAAGCCCGGGATGGCAGGACTGACATATGAGGAGAGACTGGATCGACTGGGCCTGTATTCACTGGAGTTTAGAAGAATGAGAGGGGATCTCATCGAAACATATAAAATTCTGACGGAACTGGACAGGTTAGCTGCGGGAAGAATGTTCCCAATGTTGGGGAAGTCCAGAACCAGGGGTTACAGTCTAAGGATAAGAGGTAAGCCATTTAGGACTGAGCTGAGGAGAAACTTCTTCACTCGGAGTGTTGTTAACCTGTGGAATTCTCTACTGCAGAGAGTTGTTGCTACCAGTTCATTAGATATATTCAAGAGGGAGTTAGATATGGCCCTTACGACTAAAGGGATCAAGGGGTATGGAGAGAAAGCAGGAGAGGAGTACTAAGGTGAATAATCAGCCATGATCTTATTGAATGGTGGTGCAGGCTCGAAGGGCCGAATGGCCTACTCCTGCACCTATTTTCTATGTTTCTATATTTCTATGAGCAAAGTGAAGTGATTGGAGATTCAAGTGGAAACAATTCCACTTTATTAATATTTAAACAGGAGACATCAGGCCCAGATATAAATAATGAATAAAGTGTGTGCAGAATGCCGGGTATGTTTGACCTTCAGATCAGCGCTGCACTGTCTGAGGATTTCTCTGAAACCTTTCACTAAAGCTTCCAATTGTGTTTCTACAATCGTCAATTTCTGGCCCTGCTCAGGACTCAGAGCCTGAAATCACAACAGGGAGAGTTTGGGAGAAATGGTCAACATGTTCAGCTGGGAAACATAGAGCTTGCATTTCTATCGCGCCTTTCACCACCTCAGGATGTCCCAAAGCGCTTCACAGCCAATGACGTATTTCTGAAGTCACTGTTGTAATGTGGGAAATGCGAAAGACAATATGAGCCATGCAAGATCCCACAAACAGCAATGTGATAATGACCAGATCATCAGTTTTGGTGATGTAGGTCAAAGTATGAATATTTACCAGGACACTGGGGCGAACTCCCCGATCTTCAAAATACTGCAGTGGGATCTTTTATGTCCATCTGAGGTGGCAGAAATTAACTTGGTTTAACATGTCACGCGATATACGGCACCTCCGACAATGCAGCACTCCCTCAGTAGTGCCCCTCTGGCAGTGCAGCACTCCCCCTAGGGCAATGCAGCACCCTCTCAGTACTGCCCCTCCAACAGTGCAGCACTCCCCCTACGGCAGTGCAGCACCTCCTCAGTACTGCCCCTCCGACAATGCAGCACTCCCTCAGTACTGCCCCTCCGACAGTGTGGCAACCTCTCAGTACTGCCCCTCCGACAGTGCAGCACTCCCTCAGTACTGCCTCTCCGACAATGCAGCACTCCCTCACCACTGCTCCTCTGACAGTGTGGCAACCTCTCAGTACTGCCCCTCCGACAGTGCAGCACTCCCCCTACGGCAGTGCAGCACCCCCTCAGTACTGCCCTCCAATAGTCCAGCACTCTCCCTACGACAGTGCAGCACTCAGAGTGAGAATTCAGAGTTTGAGCGGTAGCGTACCTGAGCAAGAGCAGATGGAGGCCCGAGAGTGGGGATAAAATCACAGCAGACCTGCAACTTCAAGGAATCTGATACGGCAAGTGTGATCTCCTGGACTAGTTTCCATTGCCTGGTTGGATCGGAAAGGAGTTTTCCCAGATTTTTTCCCCAATTGGCCTGGGTTTTAATCTGTTTTTTTGCATCTCCCAGAAGATCGCACGGTTCCGGGTGAGGAGAACTCTGCTGTGTGACATCACAGGTAAGGCAGGTAAGTGATTGGTACTGTCTGTGGGCTAAGTTTTTCTTTTAAATTAACATAAAGCATATAACTAAATTCTAAAACCTAACCTTTATTTGTTTAACTAAGTTAATAAACTGTATTGGGTAAATACTTGATTAACGCTAAACTAATGAATTAAATAAAATAATGGGAAAACAGGAGATATGGTACTGCTGCAATATGTGGGAGCTTCTTGACGTTTTGGTCCAAGGCGACTATATCTGCAGTAAGTGTCTGCGGCTTGATGAACTTCGGCTCCGAGTTGAGGAGCTGGAGTCCGAGCTGCAGACATTGCGAGATATCAGGGAGGGGGAAAGTTACCTAGATCTTTTGCTCCAGGAGGCAGCCACACCCTCCAGATTAAATACTTTAGAATTGACACGTGGTCATGGACAGGAGGGTGTGACTGCGAGTGAAGCAGGTAAGGGGATCCAGGAGGTAGTATTACAGGAGCCTCAGTCCCTGCACTTGTCCAATAGATTTGAGGTTCTTGCAACCCTTGTGGACAAGTGTGCAGACTGGGGACGAGCAGACTGACCAAGGCACTGTGGTACAGAAAGCCATTCCAGTGAGGGGAGTAAAGAGGCAGGTGGTTGTAGTCGGGGACAGTATAGTTAGGGGGATAGATAGGGTTCTCTGCAGCTGAGAGCGTGCGTCCCAAAGGCTGTGTTGCCTACCTAGTGCCAGGATAAAGGACATCTCCTCCGGGCTGGAGAAGAACTTGGAGTGAGAGGGGGAGGATGCAGTTGTCGTGGTACACGTAGGTACCAATGACATAGGTAGGACTAAGAAAGAGGTTCTGCTGAGAGAGTTTGAACAGCTGGGGACTAAAGTGAAATGCAGAACCACAAGCAAATTGGCATAGGGTCAATAGAATCAGGGAGATGAATGCGTGGCTCAGAGGTTGGTGTGGGAGAAGTGGGTTTCGATTCGTGGGGCACTGGCACCAATACTCAGGAAAGAGAGAGCTGTTCCTTGGGGATGGATTACACCTGAACTATGCTGGGACCAGAGTTCTCGCGAACCAAATAACTAGGGAGGTAGACAAGGCTTTAAACTAAATAGCTGGGGGGGGGGGGGGAGGCGGGGGGTGGGGGGAGAGGACGGTCGCAGTGGAGAGCAATCTACAATGTTAAAGAGAAAAGAAAAGGAAGCAATGCAGGAAAGAGATTGTGGTAAGAATAACCAGATTATGTCAGGAAGGGAGAGAGTATACAAACAAAAGAGTGCACTAATAAATAGGGTCCAGGTAAGAAAAAAATAGTGATAAGACAAATAGGACGATAGTACAAAATAAGGTTAAGATGTCTAATGTTAAAAAGACGAATCTAAAAACATTGTATCTGAATGCACCAAGCACCTGTAATAAGGCAGACAAATTAACAGCGCAAATAGATGTAAACGGATACGATACAGTTGCAATTATGGAGACATGGTTGCAGGGTGACCAGGGTTGGGAACTGAATATCCAAGGATATTCGCTATTTAGGAAGGACAGGCAAAAAAGGAAGAAGGGTGGTGTGGTGTTGTTAGTAAAGGATGAAATCAGTGGAATAGTGAGAAAGGATATTGGCTCAGAAAATCAAGATGTAGAATCAGTCTGGGTGGAGCTAAGGAGCACCAAGGGGCAGAAAACATTGGTGGGAGTTGTCTATAGGCCTCCAAACAGTAATGGTAATGTAGGGGATGGCATCAAACAGAAAATTAGAGATGCATGTAACAAGGGTACTACAGTAATCGCAGGTGACTTTAATCTACATATAGACTGGCCAAACCAAATTAGTAATAATACTGTGGTAGATGAAATTCTGGAGGATGTACGAGATGGTTTTTTAGACCAGTATGTTGAGGAGCCTACTAGGGAACAGGTTATCCTAGATTGGATATTGTGAAATGAGAAGGGGTTAATTAACAGTCTTGTTGTGTGGGGTCCTTTCAGGAAGAGTGACATTGAACTAGATTTTACACTTTTCTTCAGATCACCCAAAAATGGGTGGTATTTCCAGCGTGGGCGGTAAAACTGGGTTTTCAGATCGCTGGCTTCTCGGCCATTCTCAAAGCACCTAGTCTCCATTTCTGAAATTGGATGTGAGCGCGAGCGATATGAAATGGGCGGTAGCGTTAAATCTCTCTGACCTTCTGTTGTAAAATGTCGCCATCCTTAGCAACGGCATGGCAATGCTCGATTCCCGCGATTCAGCAGGTCAAGGGTCATCATGACATGCGCAGAAGAAGAGACAGAGAGAGAAAGGCACTGAGAGGGACTGAAATTGTGTGTGGCTGTGGTGTGGGCTTGTTGGCTGTTGTGGGAGGCACGAGGGAGATTCACCAGCAGCAAAAAGCCTACTAAGCACCGAGTTTTTGTCCAACAAATAATATATAATATGGAAGGGATGGAGGAGGCCCTGGAGCTGGTAGCCAGGAACACTGGTGGCAGAGGGCTCCCAGTGGTCCCGGAGCACGGCACAGCACCCCAAGGTGCCGCACCCCCATTGCCAACGACAAATCAGAGCCAGGAGCAACATCTTGCTTCTGGCTCGGAGCACGTTCCCACCTCGAGACCGTTCTCTCCCGTATCCGTCCAAGCAGCAGTTCGACTGTCAACCCTCACCACTGCCCCTGCCCCCAATGAAGCATCGCCTGAGGGGCTCCTTGGCCAGGCAGCTTGGAGTCAGGAGGGGAATGGGAAGGGGTAAAGGTGGGGAAGAGAAGTGGTAGGGGGTGGTGGGTGGGGGAAGGTTTGGTTTTTATAGAAATACTTACAATTTCAGACAAATGTTCGGTTTAAATGTTTTTTATTTAACAAGACCTTGATGCGCATTGGCTCAGATAGCTGCACCGTTACATGCTGCTGATTCCTTAACATCAAAGGGTATAATTACACTTAACTTCAATCAAATTAAACTTTAATTGTCACCAAGGTGATGCACACCATTGATGTATGAGTTGCACACCCAGCAGTGTGTCAGCTTTGTAAATACCACCAACGTTCTTTCAGGCAAAGCGCTCATTAATGTGCTCCTGACGTAAGGCTCGTGCAGCTATCATGCCACCACGGGCCCTTTCAAGCTGTCTACAGCAGGGAGTGGGGGCATGGCTTCAGCAGCAGCCTGATTGGCTGGGCCGATGTCAGCATCCGCCTCCTCGTCCTCCTCTTCCTCCCTCTGTTGAGGTGGACTGTCAGACTCTTCAGGAAATTCTTGTCCCATCCTGATAGCCAAGTTGTGTAGCATGGAGCACACCACCACTTGCTCAAGGTGGTATTGGAGCTCGCCTCCTGAGTGGTCCAGGCATCTAAAGCGCTGCTTGAGCACATCAATGGTTTTCTCCACGGTATTGAGAGTGGCTCGGTGGCTATTGTTGTATCGCCTCTCGGCTTCGGTGTGGGTGTCACGCAAGGGAGTCATCAGCCAGGTGGCGAGGCCATATCCTTTGTCACCAAGCCTCCAGCATTGACCTTGTGGCTGATTGTTAAACAAGTCAGATACAGTGCTCTCACGCAGGATGTGAGCATATGAATACTGCACGGAAATTTAAAATTCACTGCCATTATAATTTGCTGGTGGTCAACAACGAGTTGGACATTCAGGGAGTGGAATCCCTTGCGGTTCCTGAAAACCTCTACATCCTGAAAAGGTGCCCGCATCGCGATGTGCATACAGTCTATTGCTCCCTGCACCTTGGGGAAGTTTGCAATTCTGGAGAAGCCTAGAGCCCTCTCAGTCTGTGCCTCCCTGGCCATACGGAAGCTTATCAAGTCCCTCTTGCATGCATACAGGGCTTCAGTGACCTGTCTAATGCAGCAATGTGTGGCTTGCTGAGACAGAACGCAAATGTCGCCAGCTGAGGTCTGAAAAGAACCCGATGCATAGAATGACAGTGCCGCGATAACTTTGACCTCGAAGGACAGTGCAGTACTGTTGCTGCTGGCAGGCTGCAGATCTCCCCTTATGAGCTGGCATATCTCAGTGATAACCTCTTTGTGGAAGCCCAGTGTCCGAAGACAGGTGTCGGGCAAGTCGAGGTAAGACCGCTTGTCCCTGTATTTACAGGGGGTGTAACGTCTGGTCCTCCTCATCAGTCTGGCACATTTTACATTGGGCACATAATGTTGTGGGGTGAAACTTCGGTCATTTCGAGTCTGCAGCATGTAATTGCTCATCAAGAGATGGTGAGAAAGGACAGGCCCCATTGCAATGTTTTCCACCAATTGGTCACAAAAAATGAATGTCCCGACGAAGATACCTATTAAATTCCAATCATTCACAGTATGATAAAGATGTTTGTACAGATGTTCACATCACCTCAAAAGATCTCCAGAATATATCTGAACTCCCACGAGGTTGAAGCAGAGCAGCCTTTTAAATGATGCGACATGTGATGTAGAACATGACGTCCATAACGCTGGGATTCATTCCGGTTAGTTCCACTTTTTCTGGGCGTTTTTTTGGGCAAGCGATATTGTAGGCGATATGTGTGCGAGGTGGTGAAAGTGATGCTGGGCGATCTCCTGGCCATTAGTTTAGGCAAATGTGATCTTTACGACAAATAAAAGTGGGCGGTCGGTATTATTGAATCTCGACGTTAACTCCGCGCCAAAACTAACACTGGGCGATATTATGGCCATTGATTTCGCCCATTGTGATGATTGCACCCCAAAAAATTGAGTGGGTGGTATTATTTTTTCTCGGCGTTACGCTCATGAAGAAAGTAACGCTCAGCGATAAGTTTCCGAAAAATGCCCGTCAGTTTCAATTTTGTGGCTAAATGGGCGATATAGGGACATTATACGTCATTTCAGCGATAAAATGGACGTTAAGTGGGCATTAAGCATGCAAATAAATTGGAAAATCTAGCTCCATAACATGATTGAATTCTTTATTACGGTGGAAAGTGAAGTAGTCCAATCCGAAACTAGGGTCCTAAATCTAAACAAAGGAAACTACGAAGGTATGAGAAATGATTTGGCTATAACAGATTGGGAAGATTCATTAAAAGGCATGATGGTGGATAGGCAATGGATAAAAATTTAAGGAACAAATGCATGAGTTGCAACAGTTATACATTCCTTTCTGGCATAAAAACACAAAAGGAAAAGTGGCCCAACCATGGCTAACAAAAGAAATTAAGGATAGTATTAGATCCAAAGAGGAGTTATACAAAGTTGCCAGAAAAAGCAGCAAGCTTGAGGATTGGGAGCAGTTTAGAATTCAGCAAAAAAGGACCAAGAGTTTGATTAAAAGGGGAAAAATAGAGTATGAGAGTAAATTTGTTAGGAACATAATAACCGACAGCAAAAGTTTCCACAAGTACATAACAAGAAAAAGATTAGCAAAGACAAATGTGGATCCTTTACAGACAGAAACGGGAGAATTTATAATGGGGAACAAGGAAATGGCAGAACAATTAAATAAATGCTTTGGTTCTGTCTTCATGGAAGAGGACACAAATAATGTTCTAGAAATGTTAGGGAACCAGGGGTCTAGTGAGCAAGAGGAATTAAAGGAAATGATTATTAGTAAGAAAATTGTGCTGGAGAAACTAATAGGACTGAAGACCAATAAATCCCCAAGGCCTGATGATCTGAATCCCAGAGTACTAAAAGAGGTAGCCATGGAAATACTAGATGCATTGGTTGTCATCTTCCAAAATTCTATAGATTATGGAACAGCTCCTGCAGATTGGAGGGTGGCAAATGTAACCCCACCATTTAAAAAAGGAGGGAGAGAGAAAACAGGGAACTACAGACCGGTTAGCCTAACATCAGTAGTAGGGAAAATGCTAGTGTCTATTGTAAAGGATGTGATAACGACACACTTAGATAATATCAACGGGATTAGACAAAGTCAACATGGATTTATGAAAGGAAAATCATGTTTGACAAACCGACTGGAGTTTTTTTGAGGATGTAACCAATAGAATAGATAAGGGAAAACCAATGGATGTAGTGTATTTGGATTTTCAGAAAGCCTTTGATAAAGTCCCACATAAGGGGTTAGTGTGCAAAATTAAAGCACATCGGATTGGGGGTAATATACTGGCATGGATTGAAAATTGGTCAACTGACAGGAAACAGAGAGCAGGAATAAACCGGTCTTTTTCGGGGTGGCGGGCAGTGACTAGTGGGGTACCACAAGGATCAGTTCTTGGGCCCCAGCTATTCACAATGTATATAAATGATTTGGATGAGGGAACCAAATGTAATATCGCCAAGTTTGCTGACGACACAAAACTAGGTGGGATTCTGAGTTGTGAGGAGGATGCAAAGACACTGCAAGGTGATTTAGATTGGTTGAGTCAGTGGGCAAACACATGGCAGATGCAGTATAACTTGGATAAATTTGAAGTTATACACTTTAGTAGGAAAAACATAAAGACAAAATATTACTTAAATTGTGATAGCTTGGGAAACGTCGATGTACAAAGGGACCTGGGTGTCCTTGTACACCAGTCATTGAAAGCAAACATATAGGTGCAGCAAGCAGTTAGGAAGGCAAGTGGTATGTTGGCCTTAATTGCAAGAGGATTTGAGTATAGGAGCAAGGATGTCTTACTTCAATTGTACAGGGCCTTGGTGAGACCGCACCTGGAGTATTGTGTGCAGTTTTAGTCTCCTTACCTAAGAAAGGATATACTTGCCGTGGAGGGAGTGCAGCGAAGGTTCACCAGACTGATTCCTGTGATGGCAGGACTGTCGTATGAGGAGAGATTGGGTTGACTTGGTCTGAGTTTAGAAGGATGAGAGGGGATCCCATTGAAACATATAACATTCTGACTGGGTTGGATAGGCTGGATGTGGGAAGGATTTTTCCCCTGGCTGGGAAGTCTAGAACAAGGGAACACAGTCTCAGGATACAGGAAAGGAAATTTAGGACTGAGATGAGAATTTTTTTCAATCAGAGGGTGGTGAACCTGTGGAATTCTCTCTCGAAGAAAGCTGTGAAGGCCAAGTCACTGAATATATTTAAGGAGATAGAGAGATTTCTAGACACAAAAAGCATCAAGGGGTATGGGGGAATATGGTTTTGAGATAGAGGATCAGCCGTGATTATATTGAATGGCAGTGCAGGCTCGAAGGGCCAAATGGCCTATACTGCTCCTATTTTCTATGCTTCGATATTTTCTCCCTCAGTCATCATCATCATAGGCAGTCCCTCGGAATCGAGGATGACTTGCTTCCACTCTTAACATGAGTTCTTAGGTGGCTGTACAATCCAATACAAGAACCACAGTCTCTGTCACAGGTGGGGCAGATAGTCGTTGAGGGAAAGGGTGGGTGGGACAGGTTTGCTGCACGCTCTTTCCGCTGCCTGCACTTGATTTCTGCATGCTCTCGGTGACAAGACTCGAGGTGCTCAGCGCCCTCCCAGATGCACTTTCTCCACCCAGGGCGGTCTTTGGCTAGGGTCTCCCAGGTGTCAGTGGGGATGTTGCACGTTATCAGGGAGGATTTGAGGATGTCCTTGAAACATTTCCGCTGCCCACCTTTGGCTACTTTGCAGTGAAGGAGTTCCGAGTCGAGCGCTTGCTTTGGGAGTCTCGTGTCTGGCATGCGAACTATGTGGCCTGCCCAGTGGAGCTGATCAATTGTGGTCAGTGCTTCGATGCTGGGGATGTTGGCCTGGTCGAGGACGCTAATGTTGGTGTGTCTGTCCTCCCAGGGGATTTGTAGGATCTTGCGGAGACATCGTTGGTGGTATTTCTCCCGTCACTTGAGGTGTCTACTGTACATGGTCCATGTTTCTGAGCCATACAGAAGGGCAGGTATTACTACAGCCCTGTAGACCATGAGCTTGGTGGCAGTTTTGAGGGCCTGATCTTCAAACACTCTTTTCCTCAGGCGGCTGCACTGGAGGCGGTGTTCGATCTCGTTATCAATGCCTACTCTTGTTGCTAGGAGGCTCCCGAGGTATGGAAAGTGGTCCATGTTGTCCAGTGCCGCACCATGGATCTTGATGACTGGGAGACAGTGCTGTGCGGTAAGGACAGGCTGGTGGAGGACCTTTGTCTTGCTGATGTTTTGCATAAGGCCCGTGCTTTCGTACGCCTCAGTAAATACGTTGACTATGTCCTGGAGTTCAGCCTCTATATGTGCGCAGACACAGGCGTCATCCACGTACTGTAGCTTGACGACAGAGGTTGGGTTGGACTTGGACCTGACCTGGAGACGTTGAAAGTTGAAGTGCCATGCTCTACCTCACAGTCAACAAGTCTCCCACTGGTTCTGTAGTTTAGTTCCACTCCAGCGGGAGGCTTGTTGACTGTGAGGTCGAGCATGGCAGCGAGGAAGATTGAGAATAGGGTTGGGGCGATGACGCAGCCCTGTTTGACCCTGGTTGGATGTGGACTGAGGCTGTCATGGATCCGCTGGTAAGGATCACGGCCTGCATGTCGTCGTGGAGCAGGCGGAGGATGGTGTCGAACGTTTGTGGGCATCCGACAGCACCAGCCCTTATACATGGCCTTCTTCGACCTTACAAAGGCCTTCTCCCTTAGTACTGCCCCTCCAGCTGTGCAGCGCTCCCTTACAGGAATCTTGCATCCTTATCTGGTCTGGGCCTTCATGGTGCTCCAATTTAGGATTCTGCAGAACAGTGACTGTTACTAGCCAAAGTACATGAATATTTCTAGTTAATGAGCATCAAAGATTATCACAAATGAAATCAAATAACATTTTAACCTCATTAGATAACATCCCATGCTGAAACTGAATAGCTTCATTAAATTCAAGTAACGATCTTAATTCAGATTCACCGAGGGTTAATTTGACTAATTTATGCAACAATATCTTCAGGGGCAGAATCTGTTATCCTGAATATTTTATTGATCACACTGAGATCCATGAATTACATTACCCCCTCATCGAACCCATGTAATTACTACATCCTGATCAATATTCTTGGTAGAAGCTATTGAATTATTAATGAAGGTGATCTATTCATGGGCAGCTTTTCTTCCTCCTCCTCTCACAGGGACCTGGATTCACTCTCACTCTCACTGTAGTTGTAGCAATGTTAGCAAAGGTTTAACAATCACACTGCACATTACCAGTTCAACTATTTTCGTTGTGCACTTTAAACAAATGCCCCCTGCAAGGGGGGGTCACACTCCAAAATACATGTTTTTTTCCAGTGCCCCTTTTTTTTGAGGGGGAGGGTTTTTTTTAGGGCACTAAAAATAGAAATTATACAAGTGCACCCTGGCTAAAAGTGGTGGGGGTGGGGGGGGGCACTAAAACCGGCAAATTGAACAAATTAAACTTTAAACTTAAATGATCAAATTAAAATTTGGTTGCTGGGGGTGATGATGCCGGTGGGGAAGGCCACGAGAGTACTGGTGGACACCGCATGCTCCATCTCCAGGGATACCCTGGCTCGGATGTAACCACAGAAGAGAGGCAGGCAGTCGGGCTGAACGACCCTATAACTATTCATGGGCAACTCTTTTTGGGTTAGATCGAGTGCCCCCCAATCTGGGGGACACTCCAGACACTTAACTGCCCCCAACAGCTCTACAACTCTTTTTGGGGGGGGGGGGAGACAAAATAAACATTAAATCAAGTGTCCCCTAATCTGGGGAACACTCCAGCCACTTTTCAAATGCCCTTTTATTTGTGTTTTTTTTGTGTTTTTTTGACTTTTTTGGGGGATTTTTTGTGATTTTTTGGGGGCAATAAAATCATAAAGTTTACAAGTGCCCCCTATAAAAGGGGAGGGGGACACTAAAAATCCGGCAATTAAACAAATTAAACTTTAAAACATATAAAATCAAATTAAAATTTGGTTGCCGGGGGTGATGATGCACTCCAGTCCCTCCGGCGCCCACCTCTCGCGGAAGGCCGCGAGCGTACCGGTGGACACCGCGTGCTCCATCTCCAGGGATACCCTGGCTTGGATGTAACCGCGGAAGAGAGGCAGGCAGTCGGGCTGAATGATCCCATAACTATTCATGGGCAGTCCCACTCCTGAATCAACAGGTGGAAACCAAGCTCCTTCCCAGGCCGATTTCCAGCTCATTGGACTGACAGATGGGTCATTGAGAGAAGATTTATGGATCATTAAGAGAAAATTGATGGGTCATTGAGAGAAGATTGATCAGTCATTGATAGAAGATTGATGCGTCATTGAACATAAGAACATAAGAAATAGGAGCAAGAGTCGGCCATATGGCCCCTTGAACCTGCTCCGCCATTTAATACGAACATGGCTGATCCAATCATGGACTCACGTCCACTTCCCTGCTCGCTCCCCATAACCCCTTATTCCCTTACTAGTTAAGAAACTGTCTATCTCTGTCTTAAATTTATTCAATGTCCCAGCTTCCACAGCTCTCTGAGGCAGCAAATTCCAGTGATTTACAACCCTCTGAGAAAATAAATTTCTCCTCATCTCAGTTTTAAATGGGCGGCCCCTTATTTTAAGATTATGCCCCCGAGTTCTAGTCTCCTCCATTAGTGGAAACATTCTCTCAGCATCCACCTTGTCAAGCCCCCTCATAATCTTATATGTTTCGATAAGATCACCTCTCAATCTTTTGAATTCCAATGAGTAGAGGCCCAATCTACTCAACCTTTCCTCATAAATCAACCCCTCATCTCCGGAATCAACCAAGTGAACCTTTCCTGAACTGCCTCCAAAGCAAGTACATCCTTTCGTAAATATGGAAACCAAAACTGCACGCAGTATTCCAGGTGTGGCCTCACCAATACCCTGTATAGCTGTAGCAAGACTTCCCTGCTTTTATACTCCATTCCCTTTGCAATAAAGGCCAAGATTCCATTGGCTGTCTTGATCACTTGCTGTACCTGCATACTAACCTTTTGTGTTTCATGCAAAAGTACCCCCAGGTCCTACTGTACTGCAGGAATTTGCAATCTTTCTCCATTTAAATAATAACTTGCTCTTTGATTTTTTTCTGCCAAAGAGCATGGCCTCACACTTTCCAACATTATATTCCATCTGCCAAATGTTTGCCTACTCACTTAGCCTGACTATGTCCTTTTGCAGATTATTTGTGTCCTCCTCACATATTGCTTTTCTTCCCATCTTTGTATCATCAGAAAACTTGGCTACATTACACTTGGTCCCTTCTTCCAATTTGTTAACATAGATTGTAAATAGTTGGGGTCCCAGCATTGATCCCAGCGGCACACCACTAGATACTGATTGCCAACCTGAGAATGAGCCATTTATCCCGACTCTCTGTTTTCTGTTCGTTAGCCACTTCTCTAACCATGCTAATATATTATTCCCAACCCTGTGAAATGTTATCTTGTGCAGTAACCTTTTATGTAGCACCTCATCAAATGCCTTCTGGAAGTCCAAATACACCACATCCACTGGTTCCCCTTTATCTACCCTGTTCGGTACATCCTCAAAGAATTCCAGCAAATTTGTCAAAGATGACTTATCGTTCACAGAAACAGAGAAACATAGAAAATAGGTGCAGGAGTAGGCCATACAGCCCTTCAAGGCTGCACCACCATTCAATATGATCATGGCTGATCATGCAACTTCATTACCCCATTCCTGCTTTCTCTCCATACCCCTTGATCCCTTTAGCCGTAAGGGCCACATCTGACTCCCTTTTGAATATATCTAATGAACTGGCCACAATAACTTTCTGTGGTAGAGAATTCCACAGGTTCATAATTCTCTGCGTGAAAAAGTTTCTCCTCATCTCGGTCCTAAATGGTTTACCCCTTATCCTTCGACTGTGACCCCTGGTTCTGGACTTCCCCAACATCGGGAACATTCTTCCTGCATCTAACTTGTCCAATCCCGTCAGAATTTTATACATTTCTATGAGATCCCCTCTCATTCATCTAAAATTCCAGTGAATATAAGCCAAGTCGATGCATTCTTTCTTCATATGTCAGTCCTGCCATTCCGGGAAACAGTCTGGTGAACCTTTGCTGCACTCCCTCAATAGCAAGAATGTCCTTCATCAGATTACGACACCAAAACTGAACACAATACTCAAGGTGTGGTCTCACCAAGGCCCTGTAGAACTGGTAAGACCTCCCTGCTCCTATACTCAAATCCCATCACTATGGAGGCCAGCATGCCATTTGCTTTCTTTACTGCCTGTGTATCTGCATGCCTACCTTCAATGACTGATGTACCATGACACCCAGGTCTCATTGCACCTCCCCTTTTACTAATCTGTCACCATTCAGATAATAATCTGTCTTCCTGTTTTTGCCACCAAAGTGGATAACCTCACACTTATGCACATTATACTGCATCTGTCATGCATTTGCCCATTCACCTAACCTGTCCAAGTCCCTCTGCAGCCTCCTAGCATCCTCCTCGCAGTTCGCACTGCCACCCAGCTTAGAGATATTACATTCAATTCCTTTGTTTAAATCATTAATGTATATTGTAAATAGCTGGGGTCCCAGCACTGAACCCTGCAGCACCCCACTAGTCACTTCCTACCATTCTTAAAAGGACCCGTTTTTTTCCCACTCTCTGCTTCCTGTCTGCCAACCAGTTCTTTATCCACGGCAATACATTACCTCCAATACCATGTGCCTTAATTTTGCACATTAATCTCATGTGTGGGTCCTTGTCAAAAGCCTTTTGAAAGTCCAAATACACCACATCCACTGGTTCTCATTTATCAACTCTACTCGTTACATCTTCAAAAAACTCTAGAAAATTTGTCAAGCATGATTTCCCTTTCATAAATCCATGCTGACATGGACCGATCCTGTCATTGCTTTCCAAATGCACTGCTATTACATCTTTAAAAATTCTGCCCTTCGGTGTTTCGCAGCTCTACCCATATAGATTCCACATCATCCATGCTAATATCCTTCCTTACTATTGATTAATCTCCTCTTTAACCAGTAACGCTACCCCACCTCCTTTCCTTCCTATCTGTCCTTCCTGAACATTGAATACCCCTGGATGTTGAGTTCCCAGCCTTATTTACATTTGAGCCATGTCTCCGTAATCCCAATTACATCATATCCGTTAACAGCTATCTACGCAGTCAATTCATCCACTTTATTACGAATGTTCCTTGCATTGAGACTCAGAGCCTTCAGGCTTGTCTTTTTAACACTCTTTGTCCTTTTAGAATTATGTTGTAATATGGCCCTTTGTGATTTTTGCCCTTGATTTCTCTGCCCTCCACTCTTGCTTTTCTTCTTCCTACCTTTTGCTTCTGCCCCCTTTTTACTTCCCTCTGTCTCCCTGCATAGGTACTCATCCCCCTGCCATATTAGTTTAACCCCTCCCCAACAGCACTAACAAACGCTCCGCCTAGGACATCAGTTCCGGTCCTGCCCAGGTGCAGACCGTCCGGTTTGTACTGGTCCCACCACCCCCAGAACCAGTTGCAATGTGCCAGGAATTTGAATCCCTCCCCTTTGCACCATTCCTCAAACCACGTATTCCTCTGAGCTATCCTGCAATTCCTACTCTGACTAGCATGTGGCACTGGTAGCAATCCTGAGATTACTACATAAATCCATGCTGACTCTGCCTGACCGGATTATGCTTTTCCAAATGTCCTGCTACTGCTTCTTCAATAATGGACTCCAACATTTTCCCAACCACATATGTTAGGCTAACTGGTCTATAGTTTCCTGCTTTTTGTCTGCCTCCTTTTTTAAATAGGGGTATTACATTTGCAGTTTTACAATCTACTGGAACCTCCCCAGAATCCAGGGAATTTTGGTAAATTACATCCAGTGCATTCACTATCCCTGCCACGACTTCTCAAGACCCTAGGATGCAAGCCATCAGGTCCAGGGGATTTATTTGCCTTTAGTCCCATTATCTTACTGAGTACCATCTCCTTAGTGATTGTGATTGTGTTAAGTCCCTCCCCCCCTATAGCCCCTTGACTCTCCGCTTTGGGAAATTGTTAGTGTCCTCTACCAAAAAGATGTTACAAAATATCTCCATGTTCCCTATTACTAATTCCCCGGTCTCGTCCTCTGAGGGACCAACATTTATTTTCGCCACTCTTTTCCTTTTTATATACCTATAGAAACTCGTGCTATCTGTTTTTATATTTTGTGCTAGTTTACTTTCATAGTCTATCTTTCCTTTCTTAATCATCTTCTTCGTCATTCTTTGCTGGCTTTTCAAAGCTTCCAAATCTTCTGTCCCCCCAGTAGTTTTGGCCACTTTGTATGCCCCTGTTTTTAATTGGATACCATAATTTATTTCTTTAGTTAGCCACGGATGCATTTCTTTTCTCTTGCACCCTTTCCTCCTCATTGGAATATATTTTTCTTGAGAGTTGTATAATATCTCCTTAAATGTACACCACTGGTCATCAACCGTCCTACACTTTAATCTATTTTCCCAGTCCAATTTAGCCAACTCTGCCCTCATAGTTTCCTTTATTTAAGCTTAGTATGCTGGTTAGAGATATTGAGAGAAGATTGATGGGTGATTGAGAGAAGATTGATGGGGCAGTGCTGAGGTAGGGCTGCACTGTTAAAGGGCAGTACCTTGGGACTGCTGCACTGTTGGAGAGGCAATACTGAGGTAAAATAAGATTACAAGTTTAAGTAAAACTGAAATATTAAACAGATAGGATTCTTGTAGGTTTAAGCAGAGACAAAAAAGCAAGTTAGCTTGGTTAATTAGCCAGCTAGTAAAAACTCGTTCCCTAAACAGGCCAGTGGTGAGTCAGCTAGAAACAGTATAAAAAGAGAGGGCTTTGTGCAGACCAACACGGAGTGCACCAACAGCTCAGAGTGCAAAGATAAGAGTTCGGGCAAGTGGGAGCGGGAGGTGTTGCTTTGTCTTGTTTTCCCCACTAGTGCTGACTCCCTGATCTGGCAGGAAAAGAAAATGAAGTATGACGTCGCAGTCAAGAGGGTAAGTGATTGGCTGGTTGATTGCTGAGTAGTTTTTCTTTTTTCCTTATCTTGTCAGGAAGAAGCCTTTGGCATTGTTGCCAAATTAGGTTAAGGGTTGTCATGGCAGGAGAGCCCAGACCCATGTCATGCTCCTCCTGTGTCATGTGGGAAATCAGGGATGCTTCCACATGGACTCACTCTGCAGCATGCGCGATGCTGAGGATGTCATGGATAGCACGTTCAGTGAGTTGTTCACACCGCAGGTAAAGGTTACAAAGGCAGATTGGGAATGGGTGACCATCAGGCAGAGCAGGAGTAGGAAGGTAGTGCAGGAATCCTCAGTGGTCATCTCCCTCCAAAACAGATATACCGCTTTGGATATTGTTAGGGGAGATGGCTCCCCAGGGGAAGGCAGCAGCAGCCAAGTTCATGGCACCGTGGGTGGCTCTGCTGCACAGGAGGGCAGGAAAAAGAGTGGGAGAGCTATAGTGATAGGGGATTCGATTGTAAGGGGGATAGATAGGTGTTTCTGCAGTCGCAACTGAGACTCCAGGATGGTATGTTGCCTCCCTGGTGCAAGGGTCAAGGATGTCTCGGGGTGGCTGCAGGGCATTCTGGAGAGGGAGGGTGAACAGCCAGTTGTCATGGTGCATGTAGGTACCAATGATATAGGTAAAAAGTAGGATGAGGTCCTACAAGCTGAATTTAGGGAGCTAGGAGTTAAATTAAAAATAGGACCTCAAAGGTAGTAATCTCAGGATTGCTACCAGTGCCACGTGCTAGTCAGAGTAGAAATAGCAGGATAGCTCAGATGAATAAGTGGCTTGAGGAGTGGTGCAAGAGGGAGGGATTCAAATTCCTGGGACATTGGAACCGGTTCTGGGGGAGGTGGGACCAGTACAAACTGGACGGTCTGCACCTGGGCAGGACCAGAACCAATGTCCTCGGGGGAGTATTTGCTACTGCTGTTGGGGAGGGTTTAAACTAATATGGCAGGGGGATGGGAACCTATGCAGGAAGACAGAGGGAAATAATGTGGGGGTAGAAGCAAAAGTTAGAAAGGAGAATAGTAAAAGTGGAGAGCAGAGATACGCAAGGCAAAAATCAAAAAAGGCCACATTACAGCAAAATTCTAAAGGGACAAAGAGTGTTAAAAAGACAAGCCTGAAGGTTCTGTGCCTCAATATGAGGAATATTCGTAATAAGGTGGATGAATTAACTGCACAAGCAGCTATTAACGATTCTGATATAATTGGGATTACGGAGACATGGCTCTCGGGTGACCAAGGCTGGGAACTCAACATCCAGGGGTATTCAACATTCAAGAAGGATAGACAGAAAGGAAAAGGAGGTGGGGTAGTGTTGCTGGTTAAAGAGGAAATTAATGCAATAGTAAGAAAGAACATTAGCTTGGATGATGTGGAATCCATATGGGTAGAGCTGCGGAATACTAAAGAGCAGAAAACGCTCGTGGGCGTTGTGTACAGACCATCAAACCGTAGTCATGAGGTTGGGGATGGCATCAAACACGAAATTAGGGATGCATGCAATAAAGATACAGCAGTTATCATGGGTGACTTTAATCTACATAATGATTGGGCTAACCAAACTGGTAGCAATGCGATGGAGGAGGATTTCCTGGAGTGTATTAGGGATGGCTTTCTAGACCAATATGTCGAGGAACCAAATGGGGAGCTGGCCATCCTAGACTGGGCATTGTGTAATGAGAGAGGACTAATTAGCAACCGTGTTGTACGAGGCCCCCTGGGGAAGAGTGACCATACTATGGTAGGATTCATTTTTAAGATGAAGAGTATCACAGTTAATTCAGATACTCGAGTCCTGAACTTAAGCAAAGGTAACTTCGATGGTATGAGAAGTGAATTGGCTAGGATAGACTGGAAAATGATACTTAAAGGGTTGACAGTGGATGGGCAATAGAAGACATTTATAGATTACATGGATGAACTTCAACAATTGTACATCCCTGCCGGAGTAAAAATAAAACGGGGAAGGTAGCTCAATCGTGGCTAACAAGGGAAATTAGGGATTGTGTTAAATTCAAGGAAGAGGCATATAAATTGGCGAGAAAAAGCAGCAAACCTGAGGACTGGGAGAAATTTCGAATTCAGCAGAGGAGGACAAAGGATCTAATTAGGAGTTGGAAAATAGAGTACGAGAGGAAGCTTGCAGGGAACATAAAAACTGACTGCAAAAGCTTCTATACATTTGTGAAGAGAAAAAGATTAGTGAAGACCAACGTAGGTCCTTTGCAGTGAATTTATAATGGGGAACAAAGAAATGGCAAAACAAATACTTTGGATCTGTCTTCATTAAGGAAGACACAAATAACCTTCCGGAGGGTCTAGCGAAAAGGAGGAACTGAAGGAAATCCTTATTAGTCAGGAAATTGTGTTCAGGAAATTGATGGGATTGAAGGCCGATAAATCCCCAGGGCCTGACAGGCTGCATCCCAGAGTAGTTAAGGAAGTAGTGGATGCATTGGTGATCATTTTCCAACATTGTATTGACTCTGGATTAGTTCCTATGGACTGATGGAGGGTATCCAATGTAACACCACTTTTTAAAAAAGGAGGGAGAGCGAAAACAGGGAATGATAGTCCAGTTAGCCTAACATCAGTAGTGGAGAAAATGTTGGAATCAATTATTAAAGATGAAATAGCAGCGCATTTGGAAAGCAGTGACAGGATTGGTCCAAGTCAACATGGATTTATGAAAGGGAAATCATGCTTGACAAATCTTCTAGAATTTTTTGAGGATGTAACCTATAGAGTGGACAAGGGAGAACCAGTGGATGTGGTGTATTTGGACTTTCAAAAGGCTTTTGACAAGGTCCCACACAAGAGAATGGTGTGCAAAATTAAAGCACATGATATTGGGGGTAATGTATTGACGTGGATAGATAACTGGTTGGCAGACAGAAAGCAGAGAGTCGAAATAAACGGGTTATTTTCAGAATGGCAGGCAGTGACCAGTGGGGTGCTGCAG
Organism: Pristiophorus japonicus; assembly: GCF_044704955.1. Lineage (NCBI taxonomy): Eukaryota > Metazoa > Chordata > Chondrichthyes > Pristiophoridae > Pristiophorus > Pristiophorus japonicus. Next base: position 5,482,591 of record NC_091984.1, on the reverse strand, counting down.
GGCTCAGTGCTGAGAACCCAGCTATTTACAATATACATCAATTATTTAGATGAAGGAATTGAATATAATATATCCAAGTTTGCAGATGACACTAAGCTGGGTGATGGTGTGTGCTGTGAGGAGTATGCTACGAGGCTGCAGGGTGACCTGGACAGGTTAGGTGAGTGGGCAAATGCATGGCAGATGCAGTATAATGTGGATAAATGTGACATTATCCACTTTTGTGGCAAAAACAGGAAGACAGAATATTCTCTGAATGATGACAGGTTAGGAAAAGGGGAAATGCAACGGGACCTGGGTGTCATGGTACATCAGTCATTGAAGTTTGGCATGCAGGCACAGCAGGCAATGAAGAAGGCAAATGGCATGTTGGATTTCATAGCTAGAGAATTTGAGTATAGGAGCAGGGAGGTCTTACTGAAGTTGTACAGAGCCTTGGTGAGGCCACACCTGGAATATTGTGTTCATTTTGGTCGCCTAATCTGAGGAAGGACGTTCTTGCTATTGAGGGAGTGCAGCGAAGGTTCACCAGATTGATTCCCAGGATGGCAGGATTGACATATGAGGAGAGACTTCATCAACTGGGATTGTATCCACTGGCGTTTAGAAGAATGAGAGGCGATCTCATAAAAAAAAAATTCTGACGGGATTGGACAGGTTAGAGGCAGGAAGAATGTTCCTGTTGCTGGGGAGTTCCAGAACCAGGGGTCACAGTCTAGGAATAAGGGGTAAGCCATTTAGGACCGAGATGAGGAGAAACTTCTTCACTCAGAGAGTGGTTAACCTGTGGAATTTTCCACTGCAGAAAGTTGTTGAGGCCAGTTCATTAGATAAAATCAAAAGGGAGTTAGATATGGCCCTTATGGCCAAAGAGATCAAGGGGTATGGAGAGAAAGCAGGAACGGGTTAGTGAGGTTGAATGATCAGCCATGATCTTATTGAATGGCGATGCAGGCTCGAGGGGCTGAATGGTCTGCTCCTGAACCTAATTTCTATGTTTCTATGAGTGCTGCACTGTCAGAGAGGCAGTTCTGAGGGAGTGCTGAGGTGTAGGATGGGCAGAACTGAGGGAGTGCTGCACTGTTGGAGGAGTAGTACTGAGGGAGTGCTGCACTCTCAGCGGGGCAGTGCTGAAGAAGTGCTGCAATGTCGGAGAGACTTTACTAAGGGGCGCTGCACGGTCGAAGTGACAGGACTGAGGGAGTGCTGCACTGTTGGAGGGTCAGTACTACGGGAGCGCTGCAGGGTTGGAGGGTCTGTACTGAGGGAGCGCTGCACTGTCAGTTGGAGAGTACTGAGCGAGTGCTGCATTGTCAGAGGGGCAGTACTGAGGGAGTGTTGCACTGTTGGCGGGTCAGTACTGAGGGAGTGCTGCACTGTCGGAAGGTCAGTACTGAGGGAGTGCTGCACTCTTGGAGGGACAGTACTGAAGGAGTGCTGTACTGGTGGAGGAGCAGTACTGAGGGAGCGCTGCACCCACACACTCCCTGTTCAGCCTCGTCAGTGTTCCTGCAGATTGATTTCCCAAAGCTGATATTGTGTTTGTGTTTTTCTACAGTGATCAATAACAGAAACCCAGTGGCAGCGATAAAGATCTCCCCACACTGATGGTCCCGACAGCTGCTCAATCACTGCCAGCAAAACACAGTCTGTTTCAAGCATTTATATTCCTCACACCCAAACCCATCCCCCTGAACTGGGAATGACCCAAAGATTGATGAGCAGGAGAGTGAGTGAGAATAACTGGTTCATCCCAATGATTGGAGGGCAGCAGGCAGCGAATCACAGAATCTCACAGCACAGGAGGCCATTCGGCCCATCGTGTCTGTCCTGGCTCTTTGTAAGAGCTATCCAATTATTCCCACTCCCCCACTCTTTCCCCATAGCCCTGCAAATTATATCTTTTCCAGTATTTATCCAATTGCCTTTTGAAAGTTACTATTGAATCTGCTTCCACTGCCCTTCAGGCAGCACATTCCAGATCACAACAACTCGTGGGTAAAATAAATTCTACTATTTTCCCCCTCTGATTATTTGCCAATTATTTTAAATCTTTGTCCTCCGGTTACTGAACCTCCTGTCACTGGGAACAGCTTCTCTCTATTTACTCTGTCAAAACCTTAATGATTTTGAACACCTCTATCAAAATATTGTTTAATCTTCTCTGCTCTAAGGAGAACAATCCCAGCTTCTCCAGTCTCCCCACATAACTGAAGTCCCTCATCCCTGGTACCATTTGAGTAAATCTCCTCTGCACCCTCTCCGAGGCCTTGACATCCTTCCCAAAGTGCGGAGCCCAGAATTGGACACAATACTCCAGCTGGGGCCTAAGCAGTGATTTACAAAGGTTCACCATAACTTCCTTACTTTTGAAAAGAAAGAGAAAGATTTTCCAGCGAAAGTGAAGCCTGTGCTTTGCAATAAAAGGAGGACCTACGCTCCCGATAGAAATCACTACCAGAATCTGCAATTACCCAGATTGGGCCACAATCACTCTCTGATCTTCACTGATTTCTGCTTCCCTCCAAATCCAGGCTCATTTCCCTCGTACTGAACTGAAGACAAACCACATCCTGTGACATGTAACTCCAGCACCCTCACGAACTCAGATTACAGTTTCATCGTTCGTTCTGCCCGTGGATTCAATGTTGCAAACCCAGTGAGCCTAACATGGTGAAAAATGCAGATTATCTTTCACTGCCCTGATTATCGTTTACTGCTGTCCAGTTACAGCGAGTGAGCCATAAACTCCTTTTATTTCTCACAGCCCACAGAGAGTGTTTGAAGCACAATTGAACATCACCGATCCTGATCTATAACTCAGTGCCGGAGGTCCTGCTTGGAGAAGATTCACTAAATCAGCTCATTGTTTAAACTGCCACAAGCCATGTGAGATTATTCAAAACACATCTTTATCACAAAGCTCACACATCCTCAGGAACAGACTGAAGGGAGAGAGACTCGCTCACCCCTAGCCCAGGGAACACTGTCTGGGGGGAGAGACTCGCTCACCCCGAGCCCAGGGAACACTGTCTGGGGGGAGAGACTCGCTCACCTCTAGCCCAGGGAACACTGTCTGGGGGGAGAGACTCGGTCATCCCTAGACCAGGGAACACTGTCTGGGGGGAGAGACTCGGTCATCCCTAGCCCAGGGAACACTGTCTGGGGGGAGAGACTCACTCATCCCTAGCCCAGGGAACACTGTCTGGGGGGAGAGACTCGCACACCCCTTGCCCAGGGAACACTCTCTGGAGACACAAACTGTGGGTTGCTCGCAGTGAATCTCAGCAATAAACACTCACACAAAGTACCTTCAACACTGGGTCACCAGAGAATTGATATCTGACTTACCGCTAAACATTTCATGGTTCTTCAATCCAACATATTCAAAGAGTAATGCGTAATGTTTAAACATTAATGAAAGGCAGAAACTGCACTGAGCTCAAAGGGACACAGGAAGGAATTGTAATCACAGAAAGACTTGCATTTCTATAGCGCCTTTCCCCACCTCAGGACGTCCCAAAGCGATTTCCAGCCAGTGAAGCTTTTTGAAGTGAGCTCACTGTTGCAATGTGGGTTTGTGAGTTGGTCCCAGGAGTAGTGAGTGGGGTCTCGAGCTCATAATCCAGGCCCACACTCCCAGCGCAGTCCTGAGGGAGCGGCACTGTCCTCATACCCCCTCCCCACCCCATCCGCCGCACTCCCCTCACTCCCCACCCCCTCACTCCCCCCATATTCCCCTCTGCCCTCACTCCCCCCATCCTTCCCCTCCCCCTCACTTACCCACTCACCCCCATCCCCCTCCTACCCCTCACTCCCCTTTCTCCCTCCTCACTCCCACTCCTGGGGAGCGGGGGAGAGAGAGAGCTTGAGGGGGAGGTGTGGAGTCAGAGTGAGAGGGAGGAGGAGAGTGAGAGGGAGGAGGAGAGAGAGATTGAGAGGGAGGGGGGAGACAGAGAGTGAGAGGGAGGGGGGGAGACAGAGAGTGAGAGGGAGGGGGGAGACAGAGAGTGAGAGGGAGGGTGGGAGACAGAGAGTGAGAGGGAGGGGGGGAGACAGAGAGTGAGAGGGAGGGGGGAGACAGAGAGTGAGAGGGAGGGTGGGAGACAGAGAGTGAGAGGGAGGGAGGAGACAGAGAGTGAGAGGGAGGGGGAGGGAGACAGAGAAACACAGGCACAAACTGTCAATGATCTGGGCCACATTTTTATTGATGAATGAAGAAAGTGAAATTTGACCCTCGCCTCTCCGCAAGTATTGACCGGAAACTTATCTGGACCAGCCACATAAATACTGTTTCCCAGATTCACCTCACGTCGCGTGGAGACAAATTCCATTGCAAGGCTGGAATGTGTCAGAGTGAATTAACCCCGCCTTGCTCCAGGACCCAGTTTAAACAAAGATTTCTCTAGCTGACTATTCCCAGAATCTGATTATTCCGGCAAACCACTGAAATCGCAATAAATAAAAGACAGATTTCTGAGCAGCAAATCAGATCATTGTGTCATTAAACCATCACAAGCTGCCCTCGAGGCAATCTTCAAACACTCGATTCAATGTTGGGATGTGAGCGGGAGTTAGTGTAACCCAGACTCCAGCACTTTCTCCTCACATTGCTGACAATTGCCAGACCTGACTTCAGTCTCCGACAGCCCGTTACTCTTTATCGCAGCTCTCACCCTCCCAGCCTTTGTCACCAGCTCCCGGGGCCAGCCGGGGTCAGTGGGTAGCACTCTCGCCTCTGGCTCAGAAGGTCGTGTCTCCACAACTTAATGAGGAACAGGAGGAGGCCATTCAGCCCCTCGAGCCTGTACTGTTCAATGTTGGGATGTGAGCGGGAGTTAGTGTAACACAGACTCCAGCACTTTCTCCCACACATTGCTGACAATTCCCAGACCTGACTCAGGGGACATGGGCCCTTTAAACATGGGCACAGGTGATATTGTCATTGAAAATAAGGAAATGGCGGACTTGCTGAATAATGACTTTATATCGGCCATCACAGGACAGGAAGAGGATAAAATACCAGAGATGGACCGGGGTGGAAGATATGTCACAGTTTATATAAATCTCTGGTCAGACCCCACCTGGACACTGCGTCCAGTTCTGGGCACCGCCCCTCAGGGAGGATATATTGGCCTTGGAGTGGGTGAGCGCAGATTCATCAGAATGATACCGGGGCTAAAAGGGTTAAATGATGAGGACACGTTGTATTCCTCGAGTATAGAATATTGAGTGAATTGATTGAGATGTTTAAGATGATGAAAGGATTTGATGGGGTAGATAGAGAGAAACTATTCCTTATGGTTTAAAAACTAGGATGAAAACACTCTACCTAAATGCACGCAGCATTAGAAATAAAGTAAATGAGTTGACGGCACAAATCATTACAAATGGGTATGATTTGGTGGCCATTACAGAGACATGGTTGCAAGGTGGCCAGGACTGGGAATTAAACATACAGGGGTATCTGACGATTTGGAAAGATAGGCAGGAAGGGAAGGAAGGTGGGGTAGCTCTGTTAATAAGGGATGATATCAGGGCAGTTGTGAGGGATGATATTGGCTCCAATGAACAAAATGTTGAATCATTGTGGGTGGAGATTAGAGATAGTAAGGGGAAAAAGTCACTGGTCGGCGTAGTTTATAGGCCCCCAAATAATAACTTTATGGTGGGGCGGGCAATAATCAAGGGAATAATGGAGGCATGTGAAAAAGGAACGGCAGTAGTTATGGGGGATTTTAACCTACATATCGATTGGTCAAATCAAATCGCAGGGGGTAGCCGGGAGGAGGAATTCATAGAATGCATATGGGATTGTTTCTTAGAACAGTATGTAACAGAACCTACAAAGGAGCAAGCAATTTTGGATCTGGTCCTGTGTAACGAGACAGGAAAAATAAACGATCTCCTCGTAAAAGATCCTCTCGGAATGAGTGATCACAATATGGTTGAATTTGTAATACAGATTGAGGATGAGGAAGTTGTGTCAGAAATGAGCGTACTATGCTTAAATAAAGGGGACTACAGTGGGATGAGGGCAGAGTTGGCTTGAGTAGACTGGAAACAAGGACTAAACGGTGGCACAATTGAGGAACAGTGGAGGACTTTTAAGGAGCTCTTTCATAATGCGCAACAAAAATATATTCCAGTGAAAAAGAAGGGCGGCAAGAGAAGAGATAACCGGCCGTGGATAACCAAGGAAATTAAGGAAAGTATCAAATCAAAGACCAATGCGTATAAGGTGGCCAAGGTTAGTGGGAAACTAGAGGATTGGGAAGATTTTAAGCAACAGCAAAGAATGACTAAAAAAGCAATAAAGAAAGGGAAGATAGATTACGAAGGTAAACTTGCGCAAAACATAAAAACAGATAGTAAAAGCTTTTACAGATATATAAAACGGAAAAGAGTGACTAAAGTAAATGTTGGTCCCTTAGAAGATGAAAAGGGGGATTTAATAATGGGAAATGTGGAAATGGCTGAGACCTTAAACAATTATTTTGCTTCCGTCTTCACAGTGGAAGACACAAAAACCATGCCAAAAATTGCTGGTCATAGGAATGTGGGAAGGGAGGACCTTGAGATGATCACTATTACTAGGGAGGTAGTGCTGGACAGACTAATGGGACTGAAGGTAGACAAGTCCCCTGGTCCTGATGAAATGCATCCCAGGGTATTAAAAGAGATGGCGGAAGTTATAGCAAATGCATTTGTAATAATCTACCAAAATTCTCTGGACTCTGGGGAGGTACCAGCGGATTGGAAAGCAGCTAATGTAACGCCTGTTTAAAAAAGGGGGCAGACAAAAGGCAGGTAACTATAGGCCGGTTAGTTTAACATCTGTAGTGGGGAAAATGTTGAAACTATCAGTAAGGAAGAAATAGCGGGACATCTGGATAGGAATAGTGCAATCAAGCAGACGCAGCATGGATTCATGAAGGGGAAATCATGTTTAACTAACTTACTGGAATTCTTTGAGGATATAACGAGCATGGTGGATCGAGGTGTACTGATGGATGTGGTGTATTTAGATTTCCAAAAGGCATTCGATAAGGTGCCACACAAAAGGTTACTGCAGAAGATAAAGGTACGCGGAGTCAGAGTAAATGTATTATCATGGATAGAGAATTGGCTGGTGAACATAAAGCAGAGAGTAGGGATAAATGGGTCCTTTTCCAGTTGGAAATCGGTGCTTAGTGGTGTGCCACAGGGATCAGTGCTGGGACCACAACTGTTTACAATATACATAGATGACCTAGAGGAGGGGACAGAGTGTAGTGCAACAAAATTTGCAGGTGACACTAAGATTAGTGGGAAAGCGGGTTGTGTAGAGGACTCAGAGAGGCTGCAAGGAGATTTGGATAAGTTACGCGAATGGGCTAAGGTTTGGCAGATGGAATACAATGTCGGAAAGTGTGAAGTCATCCACCTTGGAAAAAAAAGCAGTAAAAGGGAATATTATTTGAATGGGGAGAAATTACAACATGCTGAGGTGCAGAGGGACCTGGGGGTCCTTGTGCATGAATCCCAAAAGGTTAGTTTGCAGGTGCAGCAGGTAATCAGGAAGGCAAATGGAATGTTGGCTTTCTTTGCGAAAAAGATGGAGTACAAAAGCAGGGAGGTGTTGCTGCAACTGTATATGGTATTGGTAAGGCCGCACCTGGAGTACTGCGTGCAGTTTTGGTCACCTTACTTAAGGAAGGATATACTAGCTTTGGAAGGGGTACAGAGACGATTCACTAGGCTGATTCGAGAAATGAGGGGGTTACCTTATGATGATAGATTGAGTAGACTGGGTCTTTACTCGTTGGAGTTCAGAAGGATGAGGGGTGATCTTATAGAAACATTTAAAATCATGAAAGGGATAAACAAGATAGAGGCAGAGAGGTTGTTTCCACTGGTCGGGGAGACTAGAACTAGGGGGCACAGCCTCAAAATACGGGGGAGCCAATTTAAAACCGAGTTGAGAAAGAATTTCTTCTCCCAGAGGGTTGTGAATCTGTGGAATTCTCTGCCCAGGGAAGCAGTTGAGGCTAGCTCATTGAATGTATTCAAGTCACAGATAGATAGATTTTTAAGCAATAAGGGAATTAAGGGTTACGGGGAGAGGGCGGGTAAGTGGAGCTGAGTCCACGACCAGATCAGCCATGATCTTATTGAATGGCGGAGCAGGCTCGAGGGGCTAGATGGCCTACTCCTGTTCCTAATTCTTATATTCTTATGGTGGGAATCCGCAACAAGGGGGCATGACCTAAAAATAAAGACTTGCATTTATCGAGCGCCTCTCACAACCTCAGGATGTCCCAAAGCACTTTACAGCCAAGGAAGTATTTTTTGAAGTGTAATCACTGTTGTGATGTAGGAAACTTTTTGCATTGCAAGATCCCACACAGAGCAATATGATAATGAGCAGATAATCTCCTTTAGTAAGGTTGTTTAAGGTGAAGAGATGCAAAATTCACAAGAACCCCCTCCCCCACCCCCTTTGTTTGGGCTCATTCGAAAGAAAAGTTAATTTGGGACAATCCGCTGCAAAGTTTGGAACCCTAAAGTGCTTATGGAAGAAACTACGAACTTTAATTGAATTTTGGATTTAAAAGACAAATTCAAGGCTGTGGGTGGGCCTAAAAGGACTAACAGGAGACAACCTGATTAAGTGAGACTACCTGGGTGAGAGAACTAAAGTAACCTGTCTGGAGAAATGGGTATTCGAGAATCCTTCACCACAAGAGACATTAACATTGCAAAAATGGCCCAGAGATAGCTAACCATCAATTTGAAATTGGAAAACCATTTCAGCATATGCATCATGAAGAGTCCCAATCCAGCCTGGATGCGAAAAACTAAGCACAAAAGGATATTGCAATTACCAAACTAATATTTCCATCAGGAAACAGTTTTTGAACATCAACCCTCCCAAGACATAGCAACTTTTAATGAGCCCGCCAAAATAATACAAAGAAGAGCCAAGCCCACCAAATTTAAACAAAGAATTCTGAACTGATTTGGCACCAAGATTAGAAACTCTGAAATCGTATAACAGAGGTCAGGTTGCTAAGTAGCTACAAGGTTGCTACTACCTCAGATGACAAACTATGCCATACTACAGCAGGTGCTATACTGTGATTATGCCATCAAGACAAGGAGAGAAACCAACGTGACAGTTGTAAACTAACTTCTCCAGCCTCGAAGTCCTGAAGGAAGGAAGAACATCACCATCGTGGCAGCAACCGACCACAACCAACGTGGTATCAACGAAAAACCACCGCGATCGACCAAACTCGAAACAAAACTCCAACGGGGAAAAACTGAGGAATCAAAAAGTTTCCACTCCACAATCTAATCCTGACCTACCAATGAGTAAAACATTACCTAAAAGACTATAGAAGCCTATTTCTAACGAAGAAAATCAGGTACTTACCCCTTAGATCCAAAACGTGCCTTATCGCATCAGCGGACTCAACCCAACTGAAGATTGCGCAGCAAGAAGTCTTCTCTAATGTTCGGGGTAAGGCAAGCAGACCCTGCCACATCCAACGAACCCTGAAACCGTGATCTATCGCTAACTGTCAAAAGGATTGGTAAGCATAGTCCCTGCCTGCCCTGGAGTCCAACCTAGCTATAATTAGTTATTGGGAGGTGGGAGGGGTAATTCTACTGTCACCCCCTTTGAATGTAATATGTTGTTCTCTATTAGAGTCGTTATAAGCTATTATAACCCCCTCTGAGTGTGTAAGCTATTGTTCTTTAATAAGTTTGAATATGTTTTGTCATTGTACTTTCTTATTAGAGTAATAAGTTTGTAATTCCTTGACTGAAATAAAATCAAAGTTCTTTTGCATCAAACCAGTGCCCTTTGCACTTTGTCACATCCCACAAATAAATCCAGAGTCCGGAACCCAAGGGAGGGAGAGCGATTCAAACCACTCAAGTTGGTCAGAAGGGAACCTGACCCCCTCATAGAGACCACCCCCTTACAAAGGGATAAATATTGGCACCAGGACCCCAGGGAGAACTCCCCTGCCCTTCTTCGAAATAGTAGCTGGGGGATCTTTTACGTCCACCTTAAAGGGCAGACGGGTCTCCATTTAACATCTCATCCCAAAGACGGCACCTCTGACTGTGCATAGAGAGAGAGAGAGAGCGCGAGAGGGAGAAAGTGAGAGAGAGAGAGAGAGAGAGAGAGAGAGAGTGAGAGAGAAATCTGCCGCTCTGTACATCAGCCTGTCCTACAAGCCCTGTTGTATAAAATGTGGATCAGAGAGACACAGCCTCTCTCGCTCGGTGAATCAATGAACACTGAGAATCTCCTCCTTCTCAATCCCAGGCACAGAATCCTCAGGAATATCTCTCCCGCTGATGTCCCATATCTCCGGGGCAGGTATTCCCAGCATTACTTCCATCACTTCACCATTCCACAGCCCAGTGGGGTTTACAAATACAATTGTTCTCTTTCTTATATTTTCAATGAGTTTCCCTGTTTTAGCTTTGCAATTCTGGGGAGAGAGAAGTCTCGGGTTGAATCCTGGCTCCAGATCGATGAGAAGTGCTCATTGCCTCTAAAAATCCATCTGTCGGAGTCTCAGAAACACCGGGAATAATTCAAATGGGAACATGATTTTAGCAAAGCTCCCGCCCCATCGATGGGTATTTATTTGTGAGCTGGTGACTGAGAGCGGGACTTAACCTGCACTGAGCTGGTGGGGTCAAAGAAAGGCTGGTGCAGGGACTGCTAGTTACTGGTGCAGGGGCTGCTAGTTACTGGTGCAGGGTCTGCTAGTTACTGGTGCAGGGTCTGCTCGTTACTGATGCTGGGACTGCTAGTTACTGGTGCGGGGACTGCTAGTTACTGGTGCAGGGGCTGCTGGTTACTGGTGCAGGGGCTGCTAGTTACTGGTGCAGGGATTGCTAGTTACTCGTGCGGGGGCTGCTAGTTACTGGTGCAGGGGCTGCTGGTTACTGGTGCTGGAGCTGCTAGTTACTGGTGTGGGGGCTGCTAGTTACTGGTGCAGGGGCTGCTAGTTACTGGTGCAGGGATTGCTAGTTACTCGTGCGGGGGCTGCTAGTTACTGAAGGCATGCTGCACTGTCGGAGGGGCACTTTCAGAGACTGAACTCCAAGCCATCGTCAACATCTTCACTGAGCTATATGAAAGCATGGGCTTTACACTAAACATCCGTAAGACAAAGGTCCTCCACCATCCTAACCCTGCCACACAGCACTGCCCCTCCAGCATCAAAGTCCACGGCACGGCCTTGGACAACATGGACCACTTTCCATACCTCAGGAGCCCACTATCAGCAAGGGCAGACATCATCGCCGAGGTCCAACATCGCCTCCAGTGCGCCAGCGCAGCCTTCAGTCGCCTAAGGAAGAGAGTGTTCGAAGATCAGGCCCTCAAATCTGGCACCAAGCTCATGGTCTACAGGGCTGTAGTGTACCTGCCCTCCTGTATGGCTCAGAGATGTGGACCATATATAGTAAACACTTCAAATCGCTGGAGAAATACCACCAATGATGTCTCTGCCAGATCCTGCAATGCCCCTGGGAAGACAGACGCACCAACATCAGTGTTCTCAATCAGGCCAACATCTCCAGCATTGAAGGACTGACCACACTCGACCAGCTCTGTTGGGTGGGCCTCATTGTTCGCATGTCTGACACAAGAACTCCTATACACCAAGCGATCCCCAGGTGGGCAGAGGAAACGTTTCAAGGACACCCTCAGAGCCTCCTTGATAAAGTGCAACATCCCCATTGACAGCTGGGAATCCCTGGCCAAAGACTGCCCTAAGTGGAGGAAGAGCATCCGGGAGGGTACTGAGCACCTCGAGTCTCATCGCCAAGACCAAGCTGAAACCAAGCGCAGGCAGCGGAAAGAGCGTGCGGCAAACCAGTCCCACCCACCCTTTCCCTCAACGACTGTCTGTCCCACCTGTGACAGGGACTGTAATTCCCGTATTGGACTGTTCAGTCACCTGAGAACTCACATTTAGAGTGCAAGCAAGTCTTCCTTGATTTCGAAGGACTGCCTATGGTAATGACTGAGGGAGTGCTGCACTATCAGAGGGGCAGTAATGAGGGAGTGCTGCACTGTCGGAGGGGCAGTAATGAGGGAGTGCTGCACTGTCGGAGGGGCAGTACTGAGGGATTGCTGCACTTTTGGAGGTGCTGTCTTTTGGATGAGACATTAAACCCTTCTGCCCTGTCAGTTAGACTTAAAAGATCCCATAACCAGTATTCGAAGGAGAGCAGATTAGTTCTCCCCCGTGACCTGGGCAATATTTATCGCTCAACCAACATCACTCAAACAGATTATCTGGTCATTTATCTCATTGCAGTTTGTTGGATCTTGCTGTGTGTAAATTAGCAGCCCCATTTCCTACATTACAACCGTGACTATGCTGTAAATATACTCCATTGCCTGTGAAGCACTGTGGAATGTCCTGTGGTGGTGAAAGGCGCTATAGAAATACAAGTCCTTTCTTTAAATGCATCCAGTTGTCTCTTGTACTCTGTCCCTTTGTTCGGATGTCACATGACCTTAACTGAGCCCCAGTGCAGTGCGTGAGCACAGGGTGAACATCACTGAGGGGTTTCCAGTGTAACAGGTGCTGACACAGTCCCACTTTCAAAAGGCAAATGTGACTCAGACTTTAAACCCAATATTTAAATCTATAAATTACATCTCACATTGGAGACAAGAACAGGCTGAAAATGTTCCCATGTTAACCCTTCAGGAACTTCAGTAAAATTCTCGTGATCCTGTTCAAATCCCTCCATGGCCTCGCCCCTCCCAATCTCTGCAATCTCCTCCAGCCCTGCACCTCTCCGAGATCTCTGCGCTCCTCCAATTCTGGCATCTTATCCATTCCCGATTTTAATTGCTCCACCATCGGTGGCCGTGCCTTCAGCTGCCTGGGCCCTATGCTCTGGAATTCCCTCCCTAAACCTCTCCGACTCTCTAGCTCTCTCTCCTCTTTTAAGATGCTCCTTAAAACCTAGATCTTTGACCAAGCTTTTGGTCACCTGCCCGAATATCTCCTTATATGGCTTGGTGTCAAATGTATCTGTTTTATCTTCTAACACTACTGTGAAGCACCTTGGGGCAATTTGCTATGTTAAAGGCGCTATATAAATGCCAGTTGTTGTTGTTGATATTAAACATTAAACAAAAACAGTTGTTGAAAAGCCGGAATGTTGAGCGTGAAAGTCGTCAGCTTCCTCTGTGAAACAACGAGTCTTTGAGGCTGTCTGTAATATAGAGCTCCACCCAGTGGCCTCCAGCTCGACCTAGTAGCCCACTGCTCCACCCAGTGGCCCAGTGGCCCACTGCTCCATCTAGTGGCCCACAACGCCACCCACCGAGTGGCCTACTGCTCCACCTCGTGGCCTACAGTGCCACCTAGCGGCCCACTGCACCACCCCGTGGCCCACTGCTCCACCCCGTGGGACTGTTGATGGGAAGATTTGTTCACAGGAGCTCAGTCATCAGGATGTGAGTCTTTGAGCAGAGCTGGAGGTTTGAGAAGAGATTGTAATTACACCGAGGGAGAGAGCTCAGTCGATCGATCACACTGTCACACGGAATATGGAGACAAGATTTCACTCCACATTTTCCCCATATCTCCAGCACTTTCACCACCCACGGCTTCGATGGCTGGAGAATAAACGGCCGTTAAATCCCCATCCAACCCACGCTATTCCTGGGGGAAACTCTCCGCCCACACACAACTCGGGAGATGGGGAGGAAGAGAGAGGGGCGAGGTGTTGGGGGAGGAAGAAGGTAGAAGAGTGGGAACTAGGGCAAAGGAGGTGGAGTGGGGAAGGGAAGGGGAGGGGTTGGGCAGAGGGAGTGGGTCAGTGATATATCAATGTGTTTACCCTGAGGTGGGGAGGGGCAGTGATATATCAATGTGTTTACCCTGAGGTGGGGTGGGGCAGTGATATATCAATGTGTTTACCCTGAGGTGGGGTGGGGCAGTGATATATCAATGTGTTTACCCTGAGGTGGGGAGGGGCAGTGATATATCAATGTGTTTACCCTGAGGTGGGGTGGGGCAGTGATATATCAATGTGTTTACCCTGAGGTGGGGAGGGGCAGTGATATATCAATGTGTTTACCCTGAGGTGGGGAGGGGCAATGATATATCAATGTGTTTACCCTGAGGTGGGGAGGGGCAGTGATATATCAATGTGTTTACTCTGAGGTGGGGAGGGGCAGTGATATATCAATGTGTTTACCCTGAGGTGGGGAGGGGCAGTGATATATCAGTGTGTTTACCCTGAGGTGGGGTGGGGCAGTGATATATCAATGTGTTCACCCTGAGGTGGGGAGGGACAGTGATATATCAATGTGTTTACTCTGAGGTGGGGAGGGGTAGTGGTATATCAATGTGTTTACTCTGAGGTGGGGAGGGGCAGTGGTATATCAATGTGTTTACTCTGAGGTGGGGAGGGGCAGTGGTATATCAATGTGTTTACTCTGAGGTGGGGAGGGGCAGTGGTATATCAATGTGTTTACTCTGAGGTGGGGAGGGGCAGTGGTATATCAATGTGTTTACTCTGAGGTGGGGAGGGGCAGTGGTATATCAATGTGTTTACTCTGAGGTGGGGAGGGGCAGTGGTATATCAATGTGTTTACCCTGAGGTGGGGAGGGGCAGTGATATATCAATGTGTTTACCCTTAGGTGGGGTGGGGCAGTGATATATCAATGTGTTTACCCTGAGGTGGGGAGGGGCAGTGATATATCAGTGTGTTTACCCTGAGGTGGGGTGGGGCAGTGATATATCAATGTGTTCACCCTGAGGTGGGGAGGGACAGTGATATATCAATGTGTTTACTCTGAGGTGGGGAGGGGTAGTGGTATATCAATGTGTTTACTCTGAGGTGGGGAGGGGCAGTGGTATATCAATGTGTTTACTCTGAGGTGGGGAGGGGCAGTGGTATATCAATGTGTTTACTCTGAGGTGGGGAGGGGCAGTGGTATATCAATGTGTTTACTCTGAGGTGGGGAGGGGCAGTGGTATATCAATGTGTTTACTCTGAGGTGGGGAGGGGCAGTGGTATATCAATGTGTTTACGCTGAGGTGGGGAGGGGCAGTGGTATATCAATGTGTTTACTCTGAGGTGGGGAGGGGCAGACTCTGAGCTGATGAATTGTCGGCCACACAGGGTTTTCTGGAGAATGAGACATGAATCCACTGTCCCCTCGCCCCTTTCGAGAATGTCCCCAACTTGCCCGCACTCCCTCAGGTCTTGTGTCTGAATTATTCCAGGATCATTTCCCTCTCCTCACTCCTTGGGAACATTTTGATTTGCTCGTTGCCTTGAGCAGAGAAACAAACTGCCGATTGAGACACAAAGCCCGGGGGGTGAGGTTTAATCTCCGCACGGTGTGAAGAATGGGTCGAGCGTGAATTTTCCAGGAACTGTCCCACAGATAACCTTGAAAACTGCTGTGGTCGAGGAGAGAGATTTCCTGATGGAACCCGATCACAACAGAAATAAAGAGGCGGATAAAATGCAGCAACAAGCCCAGAGTTTGGACATTGTGGGTCAGGCTGGTGAAAAGGAATCTGAAATCACGACAATTCCAACAGATAAACAGCGTATCAGAATGGAACAAACACCAGGTCAATCTGTCAATGTTTGCAATCACTGGAAGTAATATTGAGTCCCGAGGGGATTGTGCTCCGTGACGGTGATGTTGGGGAAATTGTGTGTAAATGTAGTGGTTCTGTTCCTGGACCAATAATCCAGGGATCGGGAATTCACATCCCACCCGCGCAGTCTGGGAATTTAGAATTCAGTTTATAAACTCTGGGATCAGTAAAAGTGACCATGAAGCTGTCGGATTGTAAAAACTCAATTGGTTCACTGATGTCCTTTCGGGATGGAAACCTGCCGCCCTTAGCCGGTCTGGGTCTATATGTGACTCCAATCCCATAACAACGTGGTTGACTCTTAGCTGCCCTCTGAACTGGCCGAGCGAGACACTCAGTTTGTATCAAACCCGCTCCCAGCGGCTCAAGAAGGCCCACCCCACCTTCTCAGGGAAACGCGGGATGGGCAATAAATGCTGGCTGTGCCAGCAATGCCCACATCCCCAGAATGAATTTTAAAATCGGTCTGGGGAGATTATTTATTATTAATTTGGTTCCGTCCCTCTCAGGGTTTGTGTCTGTAAAACTGTTGGCAAATTGGAGAAAGAGGATGATGGAGAGACCTCAGTCAAGAAGGTTCAGGAATAGATTTTGTCCCAAACTTCTGATTGGTGTTTCTGATCGAGGAAAAGGAGTGAGACAGCAAATAATATTTCCAGGATAGAAAGCTGCCTTGGGACTTCAAACATTAGCTTTTTCAGGCCCAACCTGCTCAACCTTTTTTCACATGACAACCTCTTCATCTCAGGAATCAACTAGCGAACCTTCTCTGAACTGCCTCCAATGCAAGTATATCCCTCCTTAAATAAGGAGACCAAAACTGTACACAGTACTCCAGGTGTGGCCTCACCAATACCCTGTCCAGTTGTAGCAGGACTTTCCTACTTTTATACTCCATCCCCCTTGCAATAAAGGCCAACATTCCATTTGCCTTCCTAATTTCTTGCTGTACCTGCATGCTAACTTTTTGTATTTCATGTACAAGAACCCCCAGATCCCTCTGTACCACCGCATTGTGTAATCTCTCTCCATTTAAATAATAATTTGCTTTTTTATTTTTCCTACCAAAGTGGATAACCTCACATTTTCCCACATTATACTCCATCTGCCAAATATTTGCATACTTATTTACCAATCTATAACCCTTTGTAGATTCTTTGTGACCACCTCATAACTTGCTTTCCCACCTAGCTTTGTATCATCAGCAAATTTGAGTACATTACAATTCAAGTCATTAATATAAATTGTAAATAGTTGAGGCCCCAGCACTGATCCCTGTGGCAGCCCACTAGTTACAGTTTGCCAGCCTGAAAATGACACATTTATCCTAACTCTCTGCTTTCTGTTAGTTAGTCAATCCTGTATCCACGCAAATATATTACCCCCAACCCCGTGAGCTCTTATCTTGTACAGTAACCTTTTATGTGGCACCTTATCAAATGCTTTCTGTTAATCTAAATACACAACATCTACTGGTTCCCATTTATCCACCCTGCTCATTACATCCTCAAAGAACTCAAGCAAATTTGTCAAACATGATTTCATTTTCATAAAACCATGCTGACTCTGCTTGACTGAATTATAATTTTATAAATGTCCTGCTACTACTTTCTTAATGATTCCAGCATTTTCCCAACGACAGATGTTAGGCTTACTGGTCTATAATTTCCTGTTTTCTATCTTCCTCCTTTCCTAAATATGGGCATTACATTTGCAGTTTTCCAGTCTGCTGGGACCTCTCCAGAATCCAGAGAATTTTGGTAGATTACAGCCAATGCATCCACTATCTCTGCAGCAATTTCTTTTAAGACCATAGGATGCAGGCCACCATGTCCAGGGGACTTGTCTACCTTTAGTCCCATTAGTTTGCCGAATACTTTTTCTCTCATGATAGTGATTATTTTAAGTTCACTCCCCCCCCCCCCCCAATAGCCCCTTGATTATCAATTATTGGGACGCTTTCTACTGTCTTCTACCGTGAAGACCGATACAAAATATTTGTTCAACATCTCCGCCATTTCTCTGTTTCCCGTTATTAATTCCTCAGTCTCTTCCTCTCAGGGACCAATGTTGACATTAGCTACTCGCTTCCTTTTTATATACCTCTTACTGTCTGTTTTAATATTCCTTGCGAGTTTATTCTCATAAGCTATTTTCTCTCTTTCATTTTTTAGTCGTCTGTTGCTGGTTTCTAAAAATTTCCCAATCCTCTGGCGTTCCACTGTTCTTCGCAACCATAATTTATGTTTCTTCATCGAATCTCACAGCACAGGAGGATGTTGGGACCATCATGCCTGTGCTGGCTCTTTGAAAGACCTATCCAATTAGTCCCACTCCTCTGATTTTTCCTCATAGCCCTGAAAATTCCTTCCTTTTCAGAATTGGTAAAAGCACCAGGGAGATGAGGAATAATTTCTTTACACAGCGAGTTGTTGTGATCTGGAATGCGCTGCCTGAAAGGGCGGTGGGAGCAGATTCAATGGTAACTTTCCAAAGGGAATTGGATAAATACTTGAAGGGGAAACATTTGCAGGGCTGTTGGGAAAGAGTGGGGAGTGGGACTAATTGGATCGCTCTTTCACAGAGCCAGCACAGGCACGATGGGCCGAATGGTCTCATTCTGTGCTGTATCATTTGATGGTTCTATGATTTTATGAATTGTACAAAGTCACCTAGTTTTTCTTAATGTTCTTACTGTTTTGATCAATTTCGAGACACATTACATTTTTACGTTTCTGTGTTGTTACCAGGGCGATCTTCCAGATTGCAATAGAGCAATCAACAGCACGATAAGCCATGTGTTGCTCTGGCCCAGACATCACAACACTTCAATATTACATTAAAGTCCCAGATTCCTGTAGTAAGCTGCTCTCTGTGTAGGTTGAGGGCATCAGATTGTTACAGATAAGCTGCTGTAATGGAGAGCGCGGCTTTAGTGAAGTCTGATTGAAGGTTCCGCATTTCTGTAACCTCCTCCTGCCCTACACACCTCCCCATCTCTGCAACCCCCTCCAGAACCTACACCCCTCCCCATCTCTATAACCTCATCCCACCCTACACCCCTCCCCTTCTCTGTAACCTTATCCAGCCCTACACCCCTCCCCATCTCTGCAACCCTCTTCCGTCCTACAACATTTTGAGATCTCTGCGTTCCTCCAATTCTGGCCTCTTGTCCATCCCCCACTTCCTTCACTCCACCATTGGTGGCTGTGCCTTCAGCTGCCTGGGCCCTGCACTCTGGAATTCCCTCCCTAAACCTCCCTGCCTCTTTACCTCTCTCTCCTCTTTAAGACACTTTTTAAAACCTACCTCATTGACCAAGCTTCTAGTCACCTGTCCTAATAACTCTGTATGTGGTCCAGTCGCCTTAGTTAATCCTTGCCACTGGACCAAGACCTAGCTCTGTTAAACCCGTGTGGTGGCTGGTGTACAATGGTCACCACACATTAAAAAATTCACGCACAGACATCTTCCACCCTTCAAGATTTAGTTCAGGACCTGGAATATTAGGTCCTTCATTGAAACACCTGTGAACTTTTTGGCGTGGGAGCAAGTCATCCTCGATTCGAGGGACTGCCTATAATGATGATGATGATGTATGTGGCTCAATTTTTGTTTGATAACGCTCCTGTAAAGCGCCTTGGAAGGTTTTACTGGAAGCATGGATTGAGGATTGCTTAACGGACAGAAAACAGAGAGTAGGAATAAATGGGGCATTTTCGGATTGACAGGCTGTAACTACTGGGCCACCACAAGGATCGGTGTTTGGGCCCCAGCTATTCACAATCTATATCAATGATTTGGATGAGAGACCAAATGTAATATATCAAGCTTGCTGATGATACAAAGCTAGGGAGGAATGTAAGTTGTGAGCAGGATGCAAAGATGCTTCAAGGGGATATAGACAGGCTAAGTGAGTGGGCAAGAACATGGAATTATTGGCCCAAATTTCCCCAGCCACCTAGCGCGGTGCAGTTAGGGGTGGTACACCGACTTTCTAAGCCAAGAAAAACGGCAAAAACTTACCTTCTCTTTGACCGCTCCCTCGTCGCCCGGATCCATCGGCATGGCGCTGCAGAGCCTGCGGGGGGCGGAGCTGGGCCGGCAGGGGGACAGGGCTTGCGCCCAGTGTCTTGTGGAGTGCCGGCAGGAGGACGCATGTCTGCATGCGCAGTGCAGCAGGAAGCTTGGCAATTGGCCAATTAAAGGGAGAGCGTCCTCAGTATAATTGGTAATGGACCATATATAAAGGTAAGGTTTAAATATTGATTTTTGTGTGGCTGAGGAAGTGGAAAGGAGTGCTGGAGAGGTGGAAAAAAGGTGAGAAGTGTGATTCTTGAACATTACCTGAGTGTAAGTCCAATACACGAATGGCGCAAGAGCGTGCAACACAAACAAAGAATTTCCTCCATGAGGAAGTGGACAAACTAGTGACTGTCATTGAGGAGAAATGGCTGGAGCTGGATATCAGCAAGAGTGGTCGGTCAAAGGTTTCACTCAAGGAAATGAGAAGAAGATGGAACCTAGTTGCAGAAGAATACTCCGCTGGGGACAATATCGCAAGATCTGGAAACCAGTGCAAGAAGAAATGTCAGGACATTGGTCAAGTAGTGAGTGTAACTAATATCTTAATCTTTAAATTGAATTGCAATTAAAAATGTGACCAGCTGTACGGGTCTCGCCTATCAGAAGCGCACTATGTGTGAAAATTTATATTTTCATCTTTGCAGAAGAAATTGGCCCACAACAAAAGGGAAAGACTTAGAACAGGAGGAGGTCCACCAAATCTGCACTAACTGTCACCCCTGGAACAGAGGGTTGCTGCCTTGCTGAGTCGCATCGGCAGAAAATGAACCAGCTCTGCACAAGCTGGACTCGCTTGCGAGGGTGAGGGTGAATCATTAAAATGCATAGTCGCCCTTCAAATCAACACGCTGACTGGCCTGTTATGCGTCAGACTACCCATCCTACCCCATCATTTGATACGAACCATTTGACTGTTCTGTTGTATTTTGCAGAAGAAGAAGACACTCCTCAAGATCCTGAAGATCCACCAGAGGATCCAGATGCAAGCGCTCCAGACCAAGGCGGGTGGGAAGAGGAGAGGTACATGGAAATGTGTTCATGAGAGAATGCTAACCACGATATGGCTCAGTCCATAGCAAAGGGCATCACACTGCCAGAAACCTCCATGAGCTCCTCGGCGACATTCCATGGTTTCACACCTTCCGAGGTCGTGGGTCCCAGTGGCAGTCATGAAATGCATGTTGGGACACCCAGTGCTCCTCCGTCCCAGCCTGTGCCTCACACTGCAGGGTTGCCACTAGGCAGACCCACGGCGAGGGGAAGGAGAAGCTGACCAGTCTCTCCTGAGATGCAGCCCTCAGCAGAGGTTAATCAGGTTCTGTCATTGGGTGAGGAGACTAATGCCCTCACAAGATCACTCGTACGGCCGTCAGTGGGGTGCATTATGAAGTAGCGACACTGTCGGATAAAATCTCAGCACTGAGACGGGAAGTGAGTGCGGGCATTTTAGAGGGTGTGCTAATGATGGCAGATGCCATGATGGAGCTAACTTCTGCAATCAGGACACTTCAATCCACGTGCCAGCCACCGGTGAGACCCAAGCCGGGCTCCCAACCCCCTCCCACTCCCCACCACAACCATCACCAACCCTATGAGGAAGTGCACTTTTCCCAAGATATGGGTGAGGGATGGGTGCAGCCTTTCTTTGCTGTTGTTGTTGTCATTGACGTGCACTGTCAATAAAATATATTTTGCATTAAAACTGAATCATGTTCCATTAGGACCACACAACATTTAGGGACAGCTGTAAAAAGTAAAAATCCCTCACCCCAACAGTCATGCGTGCCTGCCGCCCCTAGCCCTGGCGGGAGGGCTAGCTGGTGTGTTCTGCAGTCGGCAAGGTAGGACTGCTCTGTTTTCAGTAGCTGATTTATCTTTCATTTATTTTTGATGATGTTGTGCAGCTGTTGTGCTGAAGATGTTGTGATGTTGTGCTGATGTTGTGAAGGTCTTTAGTACTTTGGAATCTTATAACTCACCTTCCGCCCGCCACTCCGTCTCTGGCTACCTGCGCTGACTTCTTAAATGTAGCTAAGGTTTTTCTGTGCCTACAAATGTGGCTACATACACTGGCCTAACTTAGTTTTGGAGTAACTTTCAGCTGGCCAAATTTGCTTCTATGGCCAGAAGAGGGATAAGTGGCTTGTCACTCCCCCTTTTGGAGAGAACAAACTAAACTAGAAAAAAATCTAACTAACTGACTTAAATTGGAGCAAGTTAAATGGGGAAATTTGCAATTTTTAAGTTACTCCAAAAAAAGCTACTTACTCCAAAAAAAAACAGGGCAACTCCTGGGGAAATTTGAGCCCATAATGTGGAGAAATGTTATCCACTTTGGTAGGAAAATCAAAAAGCAAAGTATTTTTTAAATGGTGAGAGATTAGGAAATGTTGGTGTTCAGAGGGACCTGGTTGTCCTTGTACACCAACCACTGAAAGTTAACATGCAGGTACAGCAAGCAATTAGGAAAGCAAATGGTTTGTTGGCCTTTATTACAAGAGGATTTGAGTATGAGTAAATATGTCTTATTGCAATTATACAGAGTCCTGGTGAGACCACATCTCGAGTATTGTGCATAGTTTTGGTCTCCTTAACTAAGGAAGGATACACTTGCCATAGAGAGAGTGTAACAAAGGTTCACCAGACTGATTCTTGGGATGGGGCGATTGTCCTATGAGGGGCGATTGAGTAGACTAGGCCCATATTCTATAAAGTTTAGAAACATAGAAACATAGAAAATAGGTGCAGGAATAGGCCATTCGGTCCTTCTAGCCTGCACCGCCATTCAATGAGTTCATGGCTGAACATTCAACTTCAGTACCCCATTCCTGCTTTCTCGCCATACCCCTTGATCCCCCTAAGGACCTCATCTAACTCCTTTTTGAATATATTTAGTGAATTGGCCTCAACAACTTTCTGTGGTAGAGAATTCCACAGGTTCACCACTCTCTGGGTGAAGAAGTTCCTCCGCATCTCGGTCCTAAATGGCTTACCCCTTATCCTTAGACTGTGACCTCTGGTTCTGGACTTCCCCAACATTGGGAACATTCTTCCTGCATCTAACCTGTCTAACCCCGTCAGAATTTTAAATGTTTCTATGAGGGCCCCTCTCATTCTTCTGAACTCCAGTGAATACAAGCCCAGTTGATCCAGTCTTTCTTGATAGGTCAGTCCCGCCATCCCGGGAATCAGTCTGGTGAACCTTCGCTGCACTCCCTCAATAGCAAGAATGTCCTTCCTCAGGTTAGGAGACCAAAACTGTACACAATACTCCAGGTATGGCCTCACCAATGCTCTGTACAACTGTAGCAATACCTCCCTGCCCCTGTACTCAAATCCCCTTGCTATGAAGGCCAACATGCCATTTGCTTTCTTAACCGCCTGCTGCACCTGCATGCCAACCTTCAATGACTGATGTACCACGACACCCAGGTCTCTTTGCACCTCCCCTTTTCCTAATCTGTCACCATTCAGATAATAGTCTGTCTCTCTGTTTTTACCACCAAAGTGGATAACCTCACATTTATCCACATTATACTTCATCTGCCATGCATTTGCCCACTCACCTAACCTATCCAAGTCGCTCTGCAGCCTCACAGCATCCTCCTCGCAGCTCACACTGCCACCCAACTTAGTGTCATCCGCAAATTTGGAGATACTACATTTAATCCCCTCATCTAAATCATTAATGTACAGTGTAAACAGCTGGGGCCCCAGCACAGAACCTTGCGGTACCCCACTAGTGATCTCATACAAAGTTCTTAAAGAGCTTGACAGGGTAGATGGAGCGAGGATGTTTCCTATGGCTGAGACTCTAGAACCAGGGGTCATAGTCTCAAAATAAGGGATCGGCCATTTAGGATTGAGATGAGGAGACATTTCTTCACTCAGAGGATTGTGAATCTTTGGAATTTTCTACCCCAGAGTGCTGTGGAGGCTCAGTCATTCAGTATATTCAAGACTGAGATCGATAGATTTTTCGATATCAAGGGAATGAAGGGAAATGGGGATAGTGCAGGAAAGTGGATTTGAGGTAGAAAATCAGCCATGATCTCATTGATTGGCGGAGCAGGCTTGAGGGGCCGAATGGCCTACTTCTGCTCCTATTTCTTATGTTCATATGTTAAAGGCGTTATATAAATGCTGGTTCAGTTTTTGAACACGTGCTGGAGGGAGTTTCAGAGAATCAGTCCCATTCTTCCTTGAAGTGAAAGTAGTTTAATTTCTGTTGCTTGTTGACTTGATGCAGGGCTGTAATGAGCTGACCGGATATTCCCAGAGTGAGCAAGGTTATATTGGGCAATGTCTGGGCCAGGCAGCTAATGGAGCAATAACTCTGTGTTGTGGGTCATTCAGATCATTCTCAGCTGTGAACAGAACAGTAACGAGCCCCCGAGGGATGATAAAAGCTGCCCACAGGATAGTTGGCCCAGACAGGAGACAGAAAGAGCAAAGATTGGGGCCTTCGACACACAACCTGTTCCTGAGATTTCATATTTGGGGAAAGGGGATCAGCTTGTTATACTGTTGATATCAGAAAGGATTCGATATCGGAGGGGATTAGATCAGCAATCTTCATAAGGAATTACATTAATTTGTAAGAAATGGTGGATATTTATTTTGAGTGAAGAGGATTTAATGATTTGTGAGGATGAATATTCGGGGCCTATGTCCCGTGTACTGATGATCCACTGACAGCTTTAGAGATTCTTTCCTGCCCAGCTCATTGCTCTTTTATTCTGCAGTTTGCTGTGATGCTGATTAAATTCACATTGTGTCGGTGTAATGTAAAACTAGTGAGATTCTAACATTGCAATCGAGCTGTACAGGGTCTGTGACAGACAAGAGACATTTGGAAACAATCTTTAGCTGAATTTCCCCATCGCTGCGAAACGTTTAGTGATTTTAAAATCCAAATGTAGTCAGGGTGAATGGGAATAGTCAGGTTAGGAGGGGCAGTAGTCAGGGTGAATGGCAATAGTCAGGTTCGGAGGGGCAGTAGTCAGGGTGATTGGCAATAGTTAGGTTAGGAGGGGCAGTAGTCAGGGTGAATGGCAATAGTCAGGGTAAGTCTTCAGTTCGAATGTAATGAACCTGCTAAAATCCACCAATAACAGGAGATGTTTTATTCCAATGAAGAGCTGTGGATATAATTTCCCAGCATTAATAATTCAGCTGCTGGCCACGATCGATGCTAATCACTCGAGCTCATTACCTCCCATTATTTGCTGCGATATTAATTTATTGGAATTGAAGCTCCAGTTCTTTTCTGTCCTGTATATTATGGGCTGGATCTGTACTCAAACACCCCGATTGGTGCTGAGTAAAACTTTGCTGGGATTGGTGTGGAACAAAGTGTCTCTGAATGTCCCAACATTAAAAAGGGAGTCGGTGTTTGAGACAATCCCGGACTCCAGATTCCTACCACACTTTCTAGACTGAGGCCTTTCGGGCTTCACCCACTGATGGTGGATACGGGGCCAGAAACACAGTCAGCAGGATCATTATGGGATGGCCTTAAAATGTATTAAGAGGCATGGGTGTGTTTACTGGGAGCTGTGTTTAGATTAGCATTCACCCAGTGTACATTTAGGGGGTTTGTATTCACACAACATCACTGGGCTGAATCTGGTCTTACTGTGTCGGCACTGAGGCAATTATGGGGCAATAATTGGAGATTGTTTAACTCATTTTTGCTTAATCAGGACTGATATATTACTGGGACATGACAGAGATAAGATTACCCAGGACTGATATATTACTGGAACATGACAGAGATAAGATTACCCAGGACTGATATATTACTGGGACATGACAGAGATAAGATTACCCAGGACTGATATATTACTGGAACATGACAGAGATCGGATTACCATCACCAGGAACTATTAACACAAAAAAACATGAAGACAGCTTGTCTAATTTATAATGAGAGTCCAGCCTATCACCGATGCGTCTGTCCATGATAGTATTGGTCGGAGTGACCACCGCACAGTCCTTGTGGAGACCAAGTCCCATCTTCACACTGAGGACAACCTCCATTGTGTTGTGTGGCACTCCCACCGTGCTAAGTGGTATAGATTCAGAACAGATCTAGCAGCTCAAACCAGGGCACCCATGAGGCGCTGTGGGCCATCATCAGCAGCAGAACGGCATTCCACCACAATCTGTAACCTCATGGCCCGGCATATCCCTCACTCTACCATTAACATCAAGTCAGAGGACCAACCCTGGTTCAATGAGGAGTGCACAAGAGCATGCCAGGAGCAGCACCACTTGTATCTAATAATGAGGTGTCAACCTGGGGAAAATGCAACACAGGACTACATGCATAGTAAACAGCGGAAGCAGCATGCTATAGACAGAGCTAAGTGACCCACAATCAATGAATAGGATCCAAGCTCTGCAGTCCTGCCACATCCAGTCGTGAATGGTGGTGGACAATTAAACAACTAACGGGAGGAGGAGGCTCCATGAATATCCCCATCCTCAATGATGGCGGAGTCCAGCACGTGAGCGTAAAAACCAACTTGCCAGAAAGGCCGAGGTCCCCACCATCGCACATGCCCCTCGAACGGTGCAGCACTCCCTCAGTACTGCCCGTCCAACAGTGCAGCGCTCCCTCAGTACTGCCCCTCGAACAGTGCAACACTCTCTCAGTACTGCCCCTCCAACAGTGCAGCGCTCCCTCAGTACTGCCCCTCCGACAGTGCAGCGCTCCCTCAGTACTGCCCTTCAACAGCGCAGCGCTCCCTCAGTACTGCCCTCCGACAGTGCAGAGCTCCTTCAGTACTGCCCTCCAACAGTGCAGCATTCCCTCACTATTGCCCCTCCGACACTGCAGCACTCCCTAAGTCCCTCCGTCCATCCCCGGGGTGTGCACCCCCGTTCTCTCCCCCCCCCCGAGCTCTTTCTCTGCCCCTGCCCCCGCCCCCACGGACTCTTTCTCTGCCGGTGCCCGGGGGGTTTGGGGGGGGAGGTTTGCCGATTCCAGGATACAGTTTGAACGGAGCCGACGATGGTGACCCGCCTTTCGACAATGCAGCATGGCGTGGAAACAGCCATCGGCAGCTCGGGCCGCACTGCACTCTGGGAAATCGAGTCAGCTGACACCATGACCCTGGACAGGAAGGGGAGGAGCCAACATGGGGGAGGCCATGTTAACGCAGTGAAGTCATTTCCCGTGAGGTCACTGATGTTCCAAACTGGTTGTTGCATTTACACAAATAACAATTCGAAAAATAATGGAGCTTACATAAATATTTCAACATTCAAGAACTTTCTATCTCCTGAGCACCATTTATATCAATGCAAGTTCTTTCTTCCTTTAAATGATGTTGTAGTTTATGTCTAAGGCCCTTCCCCAGATGTTGCAGCAGCTGTGTCAGAGGCCTGGGACTGAGTTACAAGCCCACCCTCCCCTCCAGTCAGTGTTGGCCAGTGAGAGGGAGGGAAAGGGAAGTGGGAATGGTCGGAACAATGAAGGAGGAAGAAGGGAAAAGTTTACAAATAAACATCGACAATGATAAAAAGGTCAGTGGAAAGTGAACACCCAGAAACCCAAATACTTCCCACAGACTCTCCCTGTCCCGTGAGTCCGGGGCTGAGATTTATATTCCAGCTGGCTTCAGTCAGAAATAAGGATCTCATCGTTGAATTATTGATCTTTCCGACCTGTTTATTTCAACTTGTTTTAACTCTCACTGGACATCCTGTCAGCAGAGGCAGTAAATATTTCATTGGGGAGTGTGATGGTGACATTGTTTGCTCAGGGTTCTGACCGACAGTCGATGAGACACGTGTTCGGTGAAATCTCAAAGAGCTTTTTAAAGGAAAGTTGAACTTTAGGTGTGAGCCGTGGCTCAGTGGGCAGCACTCTCGCCTCGGGGTCAGAAGGTCAGGGGTTCAAGCCCCAGTCCAGATACTGGAGCCCATAATCCAGGCCAGCACTCCCAGTGCAGCACTGAGGGAGTGCTGTCATCTCATCTCTGCCCTGGGTCACGGAGGGAGTTGGATTTCAGCTCAGAGACAATTTCTCACAGAAATGTTGTCAAGTTGTTGAAATATCCTCAGTGTTTTGGTGTCTCCACTCATTTAATAACCTCTCAGCTGTCTGCCTGAGCTCCCAAGCCCCTCACTTCCACCACCTAGAAGGACAAGGAGAGCAGGCGCATGGAAACACCATCACCTCCACATTCCCCTCCGAGTCACACACCATCCCGACTTGGAAATATCGGCCATTCCTTCATCGTCGCTGGGTCAAAATCCTGGACATTATTGAACCAGATGGGTTTTTACAACAATCCGGTAATTTCATGGTCACCATTACAGATACTAGCTTTGTTTTTATTACAGGTTGTTGTTTAATGAACTGAATTTAATTCCCCAGCTGCTGCAATGGGATTTGAACTTACATCCCTGGATCATTAGTCGTCTGATGAATTACTAGTCCAGTAAAAAGCTAAGTGATTGGTTGGTGAGCATTTCTCTCTTTTTCTCTAAAACTAGGGCAGTGTAAATTAAGAGCTATGATTATAGCTTAGAAATTGTAAATAAATAATTGAGTGATATTTCAAAACTTAAAAACCAAATTAGTTAAATAAAACACAAGTCGGCGGACCCAAGAGCAGGCAGAGCAGAGCAGCAGAGGAGCGGGATAAAGGAGCTCGGAGAGCGGGAGCGACTCAACAGAGGCAACAATCGCAAGGGTGACGTCAGAGTGATGTCAGCTCAAGGGATACAGCTGATTGGTGAGTAGCCCGTGAGTGTTTCTGTCTTCTAGTTTTAAGTTTAGTTCATATTCAAATAGTTCATATTTCACAGTTTAGTTAATAGTCAGATAATGAGAGGCAGGGCAGGGCAGCTCAGTCCCATGGAGTGCACATGTCGGAAGTCCTGGACACTTTGTGTAGCCTGCACGACCACACGTGCAAGAAGTGTCACTAACTACAGCAACTCGAGCTCCGGGTTTTGGAGCATGAGCGGCGGCTGGAGTCACTGCAGTGCATCCGTGAGGCTGAGAACTTCATGGATAGCACATTACTAGAGGTGGTCACCCTGCAGCTTAAGAGTGTGCAGGCAGAGAGGAAGTGGGTGACTATCAGACAGAGGAGGAGGACCAGGTAGGTAGTGGAGGAGTTCCCTGAGTGCATCTCACTCTCCAACTTGTATTCTGTTTGAGTACTGGTGGGGGCGATGGTTCCTCTGGGGAGTGCAGCCAGAGCCAAGTCCATGGAACCACGGGTGGCTCAGCTGCACAGGTGGGGAGGGCGGAAGAAGAGTTGAAGAGCAATAGTGGTAGCGGATTCGATAGTCAGGGGACCAGACAGGCATTTATGCGGCCGCAGACGTGACTACAGGATGGTATATTGCCTCCCTGGTGCCAGGGTCATGGATGTCACTGAGTGACTGCACGGCATTCTGGGGGGGAGAGGGTGAACAGCCAGAAGTCATGCTCCATATCGGTACCAATGATATAGCTAGAAAGAGGGATGAGGTCCTGCAGGCAGATTATAGGGAGACAGAAGAGAGATTAAAAAGCAAGACCTCAAAGATGGTAATCTCTGGATTATTCCAGTGCCACATGCTAGTGAGTACAGAAATAGGAGAATAGGACAGATGAATGCGTGATTGGAAGGATGGTGCAGGAGGGAGGGCTTTATATTCTTGAGGCATTGGGACCTTTCCTAGAGGGAGGTGGGACCTGTACAAGCCAGACAGAATGCACCTCAACAGAACCGGGACCAATAACAGAACCGGGACTGATAACAGAACTGGGACCGATAACCACATGAGGGGAAGGGGGGAGGGGAGGGAAGGGAGATGGGGCAGGGGGCGGGGGGTGGGGGGGTTTGGTAGTGCTGTTGGAGAGGGTTTAAACTAACTTAGCAGGGGGATGGGAACCTGAGAATAGATTCAGTAGGGACAGAAGCAAAGCTGGAATTGGGCAGCAGAGAAGTAGAACGTGTACTTGGAACACAGGGGAAACAAGGCCTAGAAAATAGACAACAGGGAAGTTTGACAGTACTAAATCGTATATACTTCAATCCAAGGAGTATAGGGAATAAGGCAGATGTACTGAGAATACAGATAGATACTTGGGAGTATGATATTATAGCTATTACTGAGACATGACTGAAAGATGGGCAGGTATGGAAGCTCAACATTCCTGGTTACAGGGTTTTCAGACGCAATAGAGAGGGGGGTAAAAAAAGTAGGGGGCGGGGGGGGGGGGCGGTCACAGTATTGATTTGCAAAACAATTATAGCTGTGAGGAGGGATGATATGTTGGAAGGATCATCAAATGAGGTGATATGGGTTGAATTGAAGAACAAAAAAAGGGAGATCACACTGCTGCAAGTGTCTATAGACCCCCAAACAGTCAGAGGGAGATAGAAGAGCAAGTATGTAGACAAATTTCTGTGAAGTGCAAAAACTGTAGGGCAGTAATAGTAGAGGATTTCAACTACTCTAATATTAACTGGGATAGAATTAGTGTGAAAGGTATAGAGGGTGCGAGATTCCTAAAATGCATTCAGGATAACTTTTCTAGTCAGTATGTAGCAAGCCCAACAAGGGAGGGGGTGGTTCTGGACTTAGTTTTGGCAAATGAAGCTGGGCAGGTGGAAGCTGTATCAGTGGGAGAACATTTAGGTGCTAGTGATCATAATTCAGTTAGAATTAGGGTATTTATGGAAAAGGACAAAGATCGACCAGGAAAAAATTCTCAATTGGGGAAATGCTAATTTTGTGAAGCTGAGAGTTGACTTAGCCATGGTGGACTGGAAACAGCAACTTGAGGTAAATCAGTGTCAGAGCAGTGGGAGACATTCAAGGAGGAGATCCAGAGGGTTCACAGCAAGTATGTTCCCTTAAAGAAAAAGGGTGTGGCTCACAAATCTAGAGCCCCTTGGATGTTAAGGGACATACAGGGTAGGATAAAGAAATAAAGGGAGGCTTATGGCTGATACCGAGGGCTCAATACTGCAGAAACTCTAGAGGAGTATAGAAAGTGTAGGGGTGCAATTAGTAAGGAAATTAGGAAAGCAAAGAGAGAGCATGAAAAGATTTTGGCACGTAAAATCAAGGAAAACCCAAAGATGTTTTATATATTCATTAAGTGTAAGAGGATAAATATAGAAAGAGTAGGGCTCATGAGAGACCATAAAGGTAATCTGTGTGTGGAAGTGGATGACATGGGTATGGTTCTTAATGAATATTTACATCTGTTTCCACAAGTAAGAGGGGAGATGCAGACATTGTAATCAGGGAGGAAGAGTGTGAAATATTACTGAAATAAACATAGTGAGAGAGGAAGCATTAAGGGGCTTAGCAGCTTTGAAACTGGATAAATGCCCAAGCCCAGATGAAATGTATCCCAGGCTGTTAAGAGAAGCAGAAGAGGAAATAGCAGAGGCTCTAACCATCATTTTCCAATCCTCTCTAGCTACAGGTGTGTTGCCAGAGGACTGCTAATGTTGTACCCTTGTTTAAAAAGGGAGAAAGGGATAGACCGAGTAACTACATGTCTATCAGCCTAACCTAAGTCATCGGGAAATTATTGGAACAAATTCTGAGGGATAGGCTAAATCTTCATTTATTAATGATGGACAGTCAGCATGGGTTCGTTAAGGGATGGTCGTGTCTGACAAACTTGATTGAAATTTTTGTGGAACTGTGACTGGAAGGCTGTTTCCAGTAGGGTTCCACAGGGCTCAGTACTAGGTCCCTTGCTTTTTGTGGTATATATCAATGATTTAGACTGGAATGTAGGGGGTATGTTTAAGAAGTTTGTAGATCATACTAAAATCAACTGCATGGTTGATGATGAAGAAGAAAGCTGTAGAATGCAGGAAGATATCAATGAACTGGTCAGATGGGCAGAACAGTGGGAAATGGAATTTAATCCGGAGAAGTGTGAGGTAATGCATTTGGGGAGGGCTAACAAGGCAAGGGAATGTACATTCAATGGTAGGACACAGAGAAGTGTAGAGGAACAAAGGGACCTTGGAGTGCATGTGCACAGATCCCTGAAGGTAGCAGGTGAATATGATGGAGTTTGTTACAGGTGTGAACCATGAAAAGCCTGTCATCACATTCAGACAAAGTGAAACAGATTATTGTTGGACATAGAATGGTAGAATGGTGACAGCACAGAAGAAGGCCATTCAACCTGTCGAGCCCAAGCCGGCTCTCTGCAATTACACTTCAGCCAGTCCCACACTCCTGTCTTTTCCCCGTAGCCCTGCAGTTTATTTTTCCTTCAGATACTTATCTAATTCCCTTTTGAAATAAAACATTGAGCCTGCCTCCACCACCCTTTCAGGCAGTGCATTCCAGATCCTAACCACTCGCTGCGTAAAGAAGTTTTTTCTTACATCACTTTTGGTTCTTTTGCCAATCACCTTAAATCTGTGTACATTGCTCCTCGACCCATCTGCCAATGGGAACAGTTTCTCTCTATGTACCCTCATGATTTTGAGCACCTCTATCAAATCTCCTCTCAATCTTCTCTACTCCAAGGAGAACAATCCCAGCTTCTCCAATCCTTCAATGCAACTGAAATCCCTCATTCCTGGAATCATTCTCGTAACTCTTTTCTGCTCCCTCTTTAAACTAATTAGTGGGGAGCGGGGGTGGGGGGGGGAGGGTTCAGGTGAGCAAAAATGTAAAAAGTCAACGAATAAGGAGAAAGACATTTGGAAAACCTTAATTCTATCAAGCAGAGTAAACATGGTTTTATGAAAGGAAAATCATGTTTGACAAATTTGCTGCAGTTCTTTGAGGATGTAACAAGCAGGGTGGATAAGGGGGAACCAGTGGATGTGGTGTATTTGGATTTCCAGAAGGCGTTTGATAAGGTGCCACATAAAAGGTTACTGCACAAGATAAAAGTTCACAGGTTGGGGGTAATATATTAGCATGGATAGAAGATTGGCTAACTAACAGTAAACAGAGTCAGGATAAATGGGTCATTTTCCAATTGGCAAACAGTAACTAGTGGGCTGCCGCAGGGATCGGTGCTGTATCCTCAAATTTTTACAATCTATTTTAATGACTTGGATGAAGGGACCGAGTGTAATGTAGCCAAGTTTGCTGATGATACAAAGATGGGTGGGAGAGCAAGTTGTGAGGAGGACTCAAGAAATCTGCAAAGGGATATAGACAGGCTAAGTGAGTGGGCAAAAATTTGGCTCATGGAGTATAAAGTGGGAAAATGTGAGGTTATCCACTTTGGCAGAAAAAATAGAAAAGTAAATTATAATTTAAATGGAGAAAAATTGTAAAGTGCTGCAGTACAGAGGGAACTGGAGGTCCTTGTGCATGAAACACAAAAATTGAGTATGCAGGTACAGCAAATAATCAGGAAGGCAAATAGAATGTTGGCCTTTATTGTAAGGGGAATAGAGTATAAAAGCAGAGGAAGTCCTGCTGCAACTATACAGGGTATTGGTGAGGCCACACCTAGAGTACTGCGTACAGTTTTGGTCTCCGTATTTAAGGAAGGATGTACTTGCATTGGAGGCTGTTCAGAGAAGGTTCACTAGGTTGATTCCGGAGATGAGGGGGTTGACTTATGAAGATAGGTTGAGTAGAGTGGGCCTATACTCATTGGAGTTCAGAAGAATGAGAGGTGATCTTATCAAAATATACAAGATAATGAGGGGACTCAACAAGGTGGATGCAGAGAAGATATTTCCACTCATATGCGAAACTAAAACTAAGGGGCACAGTCTCAGAATAAGGGACTACCCATTTAAAACTGAGATGAGGATTAATTTCTTCTCTCAAAGGGCTGTAACTCTGTGGAATTCTCTGCCTCAGTGAGCTGTGGAGGCTGGGTCATTGAATATATTGAAGGCAGAGATAGACAGATTTTTGAGTGATAAGGGAATAAAGGATTATGGGGAGCGGGCAGGGAAGTGGAGCTGAGTCCATGATCAGATCAGCCATGATCTTATTAAATGGCGGAGCAGGCTCGAGGGGCCAAATGGTCTACTGCTGTTTCTATTTCTTATGTTCTCTCCAAGGCCTTCACATCCATCCTAAATTGTGGTGCCCAGAATTAGACACACTACTCCAGTTGGGACCAAACCAGTATTTTACACAGGTTCATGATAATTTTCACTTTTCTACTCTATAGCTCTATTTATGAAGCCCAGGATCCTGTAAGCCTTTCAACTGCTTTCTCAACCTGTCCTGCCCGAGTTATGCACACATACCCCCAGGTCTCTCCGTTCACGCACCCACTTTAGGATTGTACCATTTTAGTTTATATTTCCTCCTCTCATTCTTTCTACGAAAATACATCACCTCACACTTTTCTGCATTAAATTTCTTCTGCCATGTTCGCCCATTTCACCAGCCTGTTTATATCTTCCTGAAGTCTATCACTATCTTCCTCACTGTTCACTATACCTCCAAGTTTTGTGTCATCTGCAAATTTTGAAATTGTGCCTTGTACACCCAATGTCCAAATCATTAATATATATCAACATAAACAGTGATCCTAGAACCGACCCCTGGGGAACACCACTGTGTACCTTCCTCTAGTCCGATAAACAACTGTTCACCGCTACACTGTTTCCTGTCACTTGGCCAATTTGGTATCCAGGCTGCCACTGTCCCTTTTATTCCAGGGGCTTCAATCTTCCTGGCACGCCTATTATGCAGCATAATAGCAACTTATTGTTGGACATGATTCGGTGAATTACAATTAAACAGAAGCTGGAATGAACCCAGCGCTGCTCAGTTCCACAGAGCTCAGAGGAAGGGCCGTTCAATCTTCCACACACAGTATTTGTGCTGGGAAATCCTGACGTCACTTTCAATCACAAGCGGACCTCTTGTGAGGGGGTTAATGGTCAGTTGACACATCAAATTCTAAATCATCTTGGGAATGAACATCTACTATCTTTTCACTCAGTAAAAAGAAACCAAAAACTTGAATAATTTGAGATTAAACCAAATCCTAATCTGACATATATAGTTACGCCCAACAATGGTATCTCACAGGGTGCAGGGACACCGTCTCAGTGAACTCAGTCCAGTACCGGGGAGTGGCGATCCCCACAACCCCAGCCAGTGCCAGCCGTGGCTCAGTGGGTAGAACTCTTGCCACTGAGCCAGAAGGTTGTTGGTTCAAGTCCCACTCCAGAGAATTGAGCACAGAAATCTAGGCTGACACTCCAGTGCTGTACTGTGGGTGTGCTGTACTGACGAAGGTGCTGTCTTTCAGATAAGATTTTAAACTGAGACCCTGTGTGTGATCTCAGGTGGATATAAATGATCCCATTGAACTATTTCTACGAAGATAAGGGGAGTGAACCTGGTAACCTGACCAATATTTATCCCTCCATCAACATCACCAAAAACATATTATCTGGCCAGTATCTTATTGCTGTTTGTGGGAGCTTGCTGTGCGCAAATTAGCTGCAGCGTTTCGTATATTACAAGAGTGACTACACTTCAAAAGCACTTCATTGGTTGTAAAGTGTTTTGAGACGTCCTGAAGCCGGAGAAGGCGCTAGAGAAATGCCAGACTTTCTATCTATCTGTCTTTCCTGGGCGGCCGGTTTAAAGTGCAGAAATGGTGCTGCCCTCTGCGGGGAAACCTGGAATTACCTGGCTTTACAATTATCAGTTATTCATTTCACCCCAATCGTACGCTATGGTTGAAGTCTTATATCTCCGACGCGCTGCGCCGGATTTCCTCCAGGAATGACTCGTTTCAACGAGGACGCTGAGACACAGCAGGCAGTGTCAAGTAGCAGGATCTGTGAAGTTGCACGGCGGTGTTAGCATGGTAGGATAGAAAACAACTTTACGTCCTATATCTTAGCGGGCCTATGGCCGAATGTGTCCCTTCCACACCTGATCCCAGGGTGGGCGCAGGGTCACCGAATGGTACCTGAATGAACTCAGTCCGATTTCCCCCAGCCCTGGCTCTTTCTGAAGACCAGTCTCAAACGCAGCGGGTTGTTCTAAGGATGTTGAGCTGGCGCTCTGTTCGGCAGAGCTACAATAGCCGGACGGAAACCCGATGCACGTTCCCTATCTCAGCGAGTCTGAGGCCAACCGTGTCCCTTCGACAACTGGTCCTGGTGTGGGCTGTAACAAGTTCGATACCGGACTTTAGCTTTGTATGCAAAAATCTTTTTATTATAAGAGGTGTAAATACACATTTCAACATTAGACGTACAGAGAAATAAATCATACAACCGCGTGCACTTTCTCTGGGTAGAGAACTCTTGTTGCTCGTTCCACGGATGATTTTCTCTACAAATTGTACAGAAAAGCTTGGAATCGTTATTTTTAATGCATTTGTCTCTTTATTTTTCCAAACATACAAAAGTATATTCCCTATATATACACACAATATTATAACAAGTTTGTCATATTATTTACCAACAGGAACGAAAAAAATCTGATCTCTTTCTTGAAAGAAATAGTAGTTTCCTCTCATTGAACTGAAGGAACTGTCAAAACACTAAGCCCAGACTTACCATCTTATTATTATTCAGTTCTTTGTGGCTCATATTATGGAATTTAGAAGTTGTGCATAGTTAGATTTGTGCTGATTCATCCCAAATACACAATAGTCTTGGGTATTGAGTTTCTCTCGTGCTGTGTATTGCAGCCTTCGTACAATCTGCAGCCAGACGCTGGTAGTGAAAAAGGCACTTTCTATCTTTATTTAGGACTCGTTTTCTTCTTCCTCCTCATCATCCTCCTCCTCCTCCTCCTCGTCATCTTCGTCGTCATTACCATCTTCATCACCTCCTCCTCCTCCTCCTCCTTTCTCCTCCTCGAGCATCTTCAGGTATTCACTTATATCGTTATACTGGGATTTTCAGGAAACAGTCAGTAACAATCAATTATCAATCGCAGGTGTTGTTCAACAAGACTGCTGGAAAGATTATTTCCGACAAAGGTAACAGATGCAACTTGTTTTTCCCTGTTAACATTGTTCTTTATCCTGGCTAACTCTTAATTGGGCACAAAACAAGTCACGAATCCTACGTCATGTGTTACAGCAAATAATTGCAAGGTAGTGTTTGTTAAAACAGATGCTGGACTCACCGAATACTAAATCATCTTGGAATGAACATCTATAATCTTCTCATTCAGTAAAAAGCAACCAAAAGCTCTAATCATATGAGATTAAACCAAATCCTAATCCTATGTATATGGGTATACACAACAAAGGTATCGAGGGCGCAGGTACACCATGTTTGAGTGAACGCAGTCTGGTACCGGGGAGTGGCTCCGTGGGTAGAACTCTCGCCAGTAAGCCAGATGGTTCGCGCTTCAAGTCCCACTCCAGAGATTTGAGCGCAGAAATCTAGGCTGACAGTCCAATGCTGTACTTTCGGTGTACTGTCCTGACGAAGGTGCCGTCTTTCAGATAAGATTTTAAATTCAGTCCCTGTGTGTGATCTCAGATATAAATGATCCCATGGCACTATTTCAACAAAGAGAAGGGGAGTGAACCTTGTTGCCTGGCCAATATTTATCCCTCCATCAACATCACCAAAAACAGATTATCTGGCTAGTATCTTATTGCTGTTTGTGGGAGCTTGCTGTGCGCAAATTAGTTGCAGCCTTTCGGATATTACAACAGTGACGGCACTTCATTGGTTGTAAAGCACTTTGGTACATCCCGAGGTCCTAGAAGGCGCTAGAGAAATGGCAGACTTTCTATCTATCTTTCTTTCCAAGGCAGCCGGTTTAAAGTGCAGAAATGAGTGCTGTCCTCTGCGGGGGAAAACTGGAATTACCCTGTTTTATAATTTCCAGTTATCCCTTTCACCCCAATCATCGGCTCTGGTTAAATGATCATATGTCCGGCGTTCGGAGTCCGATTTCCTCCAGCCCTGGCTCTTTCTGAAGACCAGTCTCAGAGGCAGCAGGTTGTACCAAGGATTTGGGGCTGTGTCTCTGTTCGGCAGAGTTACAATAGTCGGACGGAAGATCGATGTGCGTCCCATATCTCAGCGGGTCTGAGGCCAACCGTGTCCCTTCTACAACTAGTCCTGGTGTGGGCTATAACAAGTTCGATACCTGACTAGCTGTGGGTGCAAAAATCCTTTTATTGTATGAGACTAAATTTAAATACATACAGTACATTCCAACATTAGACATAGAAACATAGAAACATGGAAAATAGGTGCAGGAGTAGGCCATTCGACCTTTCGAACATGCACCACCATTCAATAAGATCATAAGAACATAAGAATTAGGAACAGGAGTAGGCCATCTAGCCCGCTCCGCCATTCAACAAGATCGTGGCTGATCTGGCCGTGAACTCGGCTCCACTTACACGCCCGCTCCCCGTAACCCTTAATTCCCTTATTGGTTAAAAATCTATCTATCTGTGATTTGAATACATTCAATGAGCTAGCCTCAACTGCTTCCTTGGGCAGAGAATTCCACAGATTCACAACCCTCTGGGAGAAGAAATTCCTTCTCAACTCGGTTTTAAGTTGGCTCCCCCAGATTTTGAGGCTGTGCCCCCTAGTTCTAGTCTTCCCAACCAGTGGAAACAACCTCTCTGCCTCGATCTTGTCTATCCCTTTCATTATTTTAAATGTTTCTATAAGATCACCCCTCATCCTTCTGAACTCCAACGAGTAAAGACCCAGTCTACTCAATCTATCATCATAAGGTAACCCCCTCATCCCTGGAATCAGCCCAGTGAATCGTCTCTGTACTCCCTCCAAAGCCAGTATATCCTTCCTTAAGTAAGATGACCAGAACTGCACGCAGTACTCCAGGTGTGGCTTCACCAATACCCTATACAGTTGCAGAAGGACCTCCCTGCTTTTGCACTCCATCCCTCTCGCAATGAAGGCCAACATTCCATTTGCCTTCCTGATTACCTGCTGCACCTGCAAACTAACTTGTTGGGATTCATGCACAAGGAGGCCGGACAATCCACGATAACATCCATCTGGTCCGGGACCTCATCCATTGTTCCCAGGAGGCTGGTCTGTCGGTCGCCTTCCTATCCCTCGACCAAGAGAAGGCGTTCGACAGGGTGGATCACGACTATCTGCTCGGAACTCTGCGCGCTTTCGGGTTCGGGACGCATTTCGTCGCCCGGATCCGACTTTTGTACGCCGCCGCGGAGTGTCTGATTAAGGTTAACGGGTCCTTGACGGCGCCCCTTCGCTTTAGGAGAGGGGTGCGCCAGGGATGCCCCATGTCCGGCCAGTTATACGCCGTTTGCGTGGAGCCTTTCCTGCGCCTCTTGCGGACGAGGTTGACGGGACTGGCTCTGCAAGGGCCGGGCGTGGAGGTCGTCCTCTCGGCTTACGCCGATGACGTGCTCCTCGCGGTAGAGGATCCCGCTGACCTGCGGAGGATGCGTGAGTGCCAGGAGATTTACTCGGCCGCGTCCTCCGCCAGGATCAACTGGGAGAAATGTTCCGGACTCCTGGTGGGTCAGTGGCGGGTGGACTCCCTGCCGGAGGAGCTCAGGCCTTTTGCCTGGAGCACGACCCATCTCCTCTATCTGGGAGTCTACCTTAGCCCCGACGAGGAAGCCTGGCCGGCGAACTGGCAGGAGCTGGAGGCCAAGGTCGCCGCTCGCCTAGGGCGCTGGACAGGACTGCTCCGAGTGCTGTCCTACAGGGGTCGAGCGCTAGTCATAAACCAGCTGGTGGCCGCAATGCTGTGGTACCGGCTGGTCACTTTGACCCCTCCCCCTGCGTTTGTCGCCAAGATACAGAAGAAGCTGGTGGACTTCTTCTGGAACAACAGGAAGCACTGGGTCTCTGTCGCGGTCTTGAGTCTCCCGCTTGAGGAGGGCGGTCAGTCGTTGGTGTGCGTCAGCGCCCAGCTCGCGACTTTCCGTCTTCAGACCCTGCAGAGATACCTTTACGTCGAGCCCCCTCCTAGGTGGTGTGCTCTGGCGAGGTATTTCTTCCGCCAGCAGCTCGACCTCAATTATGACACGCAGCTCCTGTTTGTGAACTTGGGGGGTGCCAGGACCGCCCTCCGGGAGCTGCCTGTCTTTTACAGGGAACTTATCAGGGTCTGGAACAAAGTCTCCACCAAGCGCAGCTCTCCGCCGGCTGGAGTGGCGGCCGTCCTGCAGGAGCCGCTGCTCGGGAATCCGTACCTCCACGGCCGAGGCTTCATGTGGCGGTCGGAAGAGAGGGCTGTGGCTGGTGAGGTGACCAGGGTCAGGGACCTGCTCGATGGCGGAGGAGCGGGCTGGATGGCGCCAGTCACGCTGGCGCGGCGCCTAAATTCTGCCAACGTCCGCCGCGCGGCCGATGCCATCGAGTCGCTAAAAACAGCTCTGGGCCCTGACTCCGTTAGGTGTATCGAGGAGGCTCAAGCACGTGGGGAGATCCCGTCCGAACTGACCCCCGTCCGGACGGAATTCCTCATCGGCGCCAAACCCCGGAACCTCCCTCGGGGGCCGGCGCCTCACAACTTGAGCCGCCTCGGGGAAATCCCCTCCGTGCCTTTCAGTTCCGCGCGGAGGGGTTTCCTGTACGGGCTGCTCCTGCACACCCTCAACTTTGCCATCCTCGCCGGCCGTCCGGACACGCCATGGCGCACCATCTTGCCGTCCGGAGGAGGCGGGGGTCCCCGATGGAGGGCACTCTACGCAGGGGTCCTCCCACTATTCATCGGGGACTTGGCCTGGAGGGTGGTGCACGGAGCAGTGCCGTGCAACAAATTTTTAAGCCGGTTCACGGACTCCCAGGCCGCCTGCAATTTCTGCGGTCTGGAGGAGTCCGTGTTCCATGTTTTTATGGAGTGCACAAGGTTGCAGCCCCTGTTCCATTATTTGAAGGGGCTGCTCCTGAAATTCTGGCTGCACTTCAGTCCCACTCTCCTGATCTTTGGGCACCCTGTGCGGAGGGGAGCGGGTAGGTCCGAAGGCCTCCTCGTAGGACTGCTCCTGGGCACGGCCAAGGGTGCCATCAGCCGGTCCAGGCAGCGGGCGGTCGAGGGGGTCGTTCAACCTGACTGCCTGCCTCTCTTCCGCTCTTACATCCGGTCCAGGGTGTCCTTGGAGATGGAGCACGCGGTGTCCACCGGTACGCTCGCGGCCTTCCGCGAGAGGTGGGCACCGGAGGGACTGGAGTGCATCATCACGCCCGGCAACCAAATTTTAATTTGATTTTACGTTTTAAAGTTAATTTGTTTTAATTGCCGGTGCTTTTAGTGTCCCCTTCCCTTTTATAGGGGGCACTGGGGAAAAATTGTGATTTTAGTGCCCAAAAAAAAAAAAAAACAAAAAAAAAAAGAAAAAACAAAAAAAAAAACACAAAAAAAGGGGGGGAAAAAATGGGCCTTGTAAATGTCTGGAGTGTCACCCAGGTCGGGTGGCACAGTTTAATGTTTATGTTTTCGCAGGTAGACTCTAAAAGAGTTTCATGCACAAGGAGGCCGGACAATCCACGATAACATCCATCTGGTCCGGGACCTCATCCATTGTTCCCAGGAGGCTGGTCTGTCGGTCGCCTTCCTATCCCTCGACCAAGAGAAGGCGTTCGACAGGGTGGATCACGACTATCTGCTCGGAACTCTGCGCGCTTTCGGGTTCGGGACGCATTTCGTCGCCCGGATCCGACTTTTGTACGCCGCCGCGGAGTGTCTGATTAAGGTTAACGGGTCCTTGACGGCGCCCCTTCGCTTTAGGAGAGGGGTGCGCCAGGGATGCCCCATGTCCGGCCAGTTATACGCCGTTTGCGTGGAGCCTTTCCTGCGCCTCTTGCGGACGAGGTTGACGGGACTGGCTCTGCAAGGGCCGGGCGTGGAGGTCGTCCTCTCGGCTTACGCCGATGACGTGCTCCTCGCGGTAGAGGATCCCGCTGACCTGCGGAGGATGCGTGAGTGCCAGGAGATTTACTCGGCCGCGTCCTCCGCCAGGATCAACTGGGAGAAATGTTCCGGACTCCTGGTGGGTCAGTGGCGGGTGGACTCCCTGTCGGAGGAGCTCAGGCCTTTTGCCTGGAGCACGACCCATCTCCTCTATCTGGGAGTCTACCTTAGCCCCGACGAGGGAGCCTGGCCGGCGAACTGGCAGGAGCTGGAGGCCAAGGTCGCCGCTCGCCTAGGGCGCTGGACAGGACTGCTCCGAGTGCTGTCCTACAGGGGTCGAGCGCTAGTCATAAACCAGCTGGTGGCCGCAATGCTGTGGTACCGGCTGGTCACTTTGACCCCTCCCCCTGCGTTTGTCGCCAAGATACAGAAGAAGCTGGTGGACTTCTTCTGGAACAACAGGAAGCACTGGGTCTCTGCCGCGGTCTTGAGTCTCCCGCTTGAGGAGGGCGGTCAGTCGTTGGTGTGCGTCAGCGCCCGGCTCGCGACTTTCCGTCTTCAGACCCTGCAGAGATACCTTTACGTCGAGCCCCCTCCTAGGTGGTGTGCTCTGGCGAGGTATTTCTTCCGCCAGCAGCTCGACCTCAATTATGACACGCAGCTCCTGTTTGTGAACTTGGGGGGTGCCAGGACCGCCCTCCGGGAGCTGCCTGTCTTTTACAGGGAACTCATCAGGGTCTGGAACAAAGTCTCCACCAAGCGCAGCTCTCCACCGGCTGGAGTGGCGGCCGTCCTGCAGGAGCCGCTGCTCGGGAATCCGTACCTCCACGGCCGAGGCTTTATGTGGCGGTCGGAAGAGAGGGCTGTGGCTGGTGAGGTGACCAGGGTCAGGGACCTGCTCGATGGCGGAGGAGCGGGCTGGATGGCGCCAGTCACGCTGGCGCGGCGCCTAAATTCTGCCAACGTCCGCCACGCGGCCGATGCCATCGAGTCGCTAAAAACAGCTCTGGGCCCTGACTCCGTTAGGTGTATCGAGGAGGCTCAGGCACGTGGGGAGATCCCGTCCGAACTGACCCCCGTCCGGACGGAATTCCTCATCGGCGCCAAACCCCGGAACCTCCCTCGGGGGCCGGCGCCTCACAACTTGAGCCGCCTCGGGGAAATCCCCTCCGTGCCTTTCAGTTCCGCGCGGAGGGGTTTCCTGTACGGGCTGCTCCTGCACACCCTCAACTTTGCCATCCTCGCCGGCCGTCCGGACACGCCATGGCGTACCATCTTGCCGTCCGGAGGAGGCGGGGGTCCCCGATGGAGGGCACTCTACGCAGGGGTCCTCCCACTATTCATCGGGGACTTGGCCTGGAGGGTGGTGCACGGAGCAGTGCCGTGCAACAAATTTTTAAGCCGGTTCACGGACTCCCAGGCCGCCTGCAATTTCTGCGGTCTGGAGGAGTCCGTGTTCCATGTTTTTATGGAGTGCACAAGGTTGCAGCCCCTGTTCCACTATTTGAAGGGGCTGCTCCTGAAATTCTGGCTGCACTTCAGTCCCACTCTCCTGATCTTTGGGCACCCTGTGCGGAGGGGAGCGGGTAGGTCCGAAGGCCTCCTCGTAGGACTGCTCCTGGGCACGGCCAAGGGTGCCATCAGCCGGTCCAGGCAGCGGGCGGTCGAGGGGGTCGTTCAACCTGACTGCCTGCCTCTCTTCCGCTCTTACATCCGGTCCAGGGTGTCCTTGGAGATGGAGCACGCGGTGTCCACCGGTACGCTCGCGGCCTTCCGCGAGAGGTGGGCACCGGAGGGACTGGAGTGCATCATCACGCCCGGCAACCAAATTTTAATTTGATTTTACGTTTTAAAGTTTAATTTGTTTTAATTGCCGGTGTTTTTAGTGTCCCCCTCTCCTTTTATAGGGGGCACTGGAAAAATTTGATTTTAGCGCCCCAAAAAAAAAAACCAAAAACCAAAAAAAAAAAAGGGGCTTGAAAATGTCTGCTGTGTCACCCAGGTCGGGTGGCACCGTTATTGTTTTATGTTTCCACAGGTAGACTCTAAAAGAGTTTCATGCACAAGGAGGC
This sequence comes from Pristiophorus japonicus, assembly GCF_044704955.1. Taxonomy (NCBI): domain Eukaryota; kingdom Metazoa; phylum Chordata; class Chondrichthyes; family Pristiophoridae; genus Pristiophorus; species Pristiophorus japonicus. Next base: position 5,438,984 of record NC_091984.1, on the reverse strand, counting down.
CGGACAATCCACGATAACATCCATCTGGTCCGGGACCTCATCCATTGTTCCCAGGAGGCTGGTCTGTCGGTCGCCTTCCTATCCCTCGACCAAGAGAAGGCGTTCGACAGGGTGGATCACGACTATCTGCTCGGAACTCTGCGCGCTTTCGGGTTCGGGACGCATTTCGTCGCCCGGATCCGACTTTTGTACGCCGCCGCGGAGTGTCTGATTAAGGTTAACGGGTCCTTGACGGCGCCCCTTCGCTTTAGGAGAGGGGTGCGCCAGGGATGCCCCATGTCCGGCCAGTTATACGCCGTTTGCGTGGAGCCTTTCCTGCGCCTCTTGCGGACGAGGTTGACGGGACTGGCTCTGCAAGGGCCGGGCGTGGAGGTCGTCCTCTCGGCTTACGCCGATGACGTGCTCCTCGCGATAGAGGATCCCGCTGACCTGCGGAGGATGCGTGAGTGCCAGGAGATTTACTCGGCCGCGTCCTCCGCCAGGATCAACTGGGAGAAATGTTCCGGACTCCTGGTGGGTCAGTGGCGGGTGGACTCCCTGCCGGAGGAGCTCAGGCCTTTTGCCTGGAGCACGACCCATCTCCTCTATCTGGGAGTCTACCTTAGCCCCGACGAGGGAGCCTGGCCGGCGAACTGGCAGGAGCTGGAGGCCAAGGTCGCCGCTCGCCTAGGGCGCTGGACAGGACTGCTCCGAGTGCTGTCCTACAGGGGTCGAGCGCTAGTCATAAACCAGCTGGTGGCCGCAATGCTGTGGTACCGGCTGGTCACTTTGACCCCTCCCCCTGCGTTTGTCGCCAAGATACAGAAGAAGCTGGTGGACTTCTTCTGGAACAACAGGAAGCACTGGGTCTCTGCCGCGGTCTTGAGTCTCCCGCTTGAGGAGGGCGGTCAGTCGTTGGTGTGCGTCAGCGCCCAGCTCGCGACTTTCCGTCTTCAGACCCTGCAGAGATACCTTTACGTCGAGCCCCCTCCTAGGTGGTGTGCTCTGGCGAGGTATTTCTTCCGCCAGCAGCTCGACCTCAATTATGACACGCAGCTCCTGTTTGTGAACTTGGGGGGTGCCAGGACCGCCCTCCGGGAGCTGCCTGTCTTTTACAGGGAACTCATCAGGGTCTGGAACAAAGTCTCCACCAAGCGCAGCTCTCCGCCGGCTGGAGTGGCGGCCGTCCTGCAGGAGCCGCTGCTCGGGAATCCGTACCTCCACGGCCGAGGTTTTATGTGGCGGTCGGAAGAGAGGGCTGTGGCTGGTGAGGTGACCAGGGTCAGGGACCTGCTCGATGGCGGAGGAGCGGGCTGGATGGCGCCAGTCACGCTGGCGCGGCGCCTAAATTCTGCCAACGTCCGCCATGCGGCCGATGCCATCGAGTTGCTAAAAACAGCTCTGGGCCCTGACTCCGTTAGGTGTATCGAGGAGGCTCAGGCACGTGGGGAGATCCCGTCCGAACTGACCCCCGTCCGGACGGAATTCCTCATCGGCGCCAAACCCCGGAACCTCCCTCGGGGGCCGGCGCCTCACAACTTGAGCCGCCTCGGGGAAATCCCCTCCGTGCCTTTCAGTTCCGCGCGGAGGGGTTTCCTGTACGGGCTGCTCCTGCACACCCTCAACTTTGCCATCCTCGCCGGCCGTCCGGACACGCCATGGCGTACCATCTTGCCGTCCGGAGGAGGCGGGGGTCCCCGATGGAGGGCCCTCTACGCAGGGGTCCTCCCACTATTCATCGGAGACTTGGCCTGGAGGGTGGTGCACGGAGCAGTGCCGTGCAACAAATTTTTAAGCCGGTTCACGGACTCCCAGGCCGCCTGCAATTTCTGCGGTCTGGAGGAGTCCGTGTTCCATGTTTTTATGGAATGCACGAGGTTGCAGCCCCTGTTTTATTATTTGAAGGGGCTGCTCCTGAAATTCTGGCTGCACTTCAGTCCCACTCTCCTGATCTTTGGGCACCCTGTGCGGAGGGGAGCGGGTAGGTCCGAGGGCCTCCTCGTAGGACTGCTCCTGGGCACGGCCAAGGGTGCCATCAGCCGGTCCAGGCAGCGGGCGGTCGAGGGGGTCGTTCAACCTGACTGCCTGCCTCTCTTCCGCTCTTACATCCGATCCAGGGTGTCCTTGGAGATGGAGCACGCGGTGTCCACCGGTACGCTCGCGGCCTTCCGCGAGAGGTGGGCACCGGAGGGACTGGAGTGCATCATCACGCCCGGCAACCAAATTTTAATTTGATTTTACGTTTTAAAGTTTAATTTGTTTTAATTGCCGGTACTTTTAGTGTCCCCCTCTCCTTTTATAGGGGGCACTGGAAAAAGGAAAAATTTGATTTTAGTGCCCCAAAAAAAAAACACAAAAAAATAAATAAAAAAGGGGCCTTGTAAATGTCTTGTGTGTGTCATCCAGGTCGGGTGGCACGGATACATGTTTTATGTTTTTGCAGGTGAACTCCAAAAAGAGTTTCATGCACAAGGAGGCCGGACAATCCACGATAACATCCATCTGGTCCGGGACCTCATCCATTGTTCCCAGGAGGCTGGTCTGTCGGTCGCCTTCCTATCCCTCGACCAAGAGAAGGCGTTCGACAGGGTGGATCACGACTATCTGCTCGGAACTCTGCGCGCTTTCGGGTTCGGGACGCATTTCGTCGCCCGGATCCGACTTTTGTACGCCGCCGCGGAGTGTCTGATTAAGGTTAACGGGTCCTTGACGGCGCCCCTTCGCTTTAGGAGAGGGGTGCGCCAGGGATGCCCCATGTCCGGCCAGTTATACGCCGTTTGCGTGGAGCCTTTCCTGCGCCTCTTGCGGACGAGGTTGACGGGACTGGCTCTGCAAGGGCCGGGCGTGGAGGTCGTCCTCTCGGCTTACGCCGATGACGTGCTCCTCGCGATAGAGGATCCCGCTGACCTGCGGAGGATGCGTGAGTGCCAGGAGATTTACTCGGCCGCGTCCTCCGCCAGGATCAACTGGGAGAAATGTTCCGGACTCCTGGTGGGTCAGTGGCGGGTGGACTCCCTGCCGGAGGAGCTCAGGCCTTTTGCCTGGAGCACGACCCATCTCCTCTATCTGGGAGTCTACCTTAGCCCCGACGAGGGAGCCTGGCCGGCGAACTGGCAGGAGCTGGAGGCCAAGGTCGCCGCTCGCCTAGGGCGCTGGACAGGACTGCTCCGAGTGCTGTCCTACAGGGGTCGAGCGCTAGTCATAAACCAGCTGGTGGCCGCAATGCTGTGGTACCGGCTGGTCACTTTGACCCCTCCCCCTGCGTTTGTCGCCAAGATACAGAAGAAGCTGGTGGACTTCTTCTGGAACAACAGGAAGCACTGGGTCTCTGCCGCGGTCTTGAGTCTCCCGCTTGAGGAGGGCGGTCAGTCGTTGGTGTGCGTCAGCGCCCAGCTCGCGACTTTCCGTCTTCAGACCCTGCAGAGATACCTTTACGTCGAGCCCCCTCCTAGGTGGTGTGCTCTGGCGAGGTATTTCTTCCGCCAGCAGCTCGACCTCAATTATGACACGCAGCTCCTGTTTGTGAACTTGGGGGGTGCCAGGACCGCCCTCCGGGAGCTGCCTGTCTTTTACAGGGAACTCATCAGGGTCTGGAACAAAGTCTCCACCAAGCGCAGCTCTCCGCCGGCTGGAGTGGCGGCCGTCCTGCAGGAGCCGCTGCTCGGGAATCCGTACCTCCACGGCCGAGGTTTTATGTGGCGGTCGGAAGAGAGGGCTGTGGCTGGTGAGGTGACCAGGGTCAGGGACCTGCTCGATGGCGGAGGAGCGGGCTGGATGGCGCCAGTCACGCTGGCGCGGCGCCTAAATTCTGCCAACGTCCGCCATGCGGCCGATGCCATCGAGTTGCTAAAAACAGCTCTGGGCCCTGACTCCGTTAGGTGTATCGAGGAGGCTCAGGCACGTGGGGAGATCCCGTCCGAACTGACCCCCGTCCGGACGGAATTCCTCATCGGCGCCAAACCCCGGAACCTCCCTCGGGGGCCGGCGCCTCACAACTTGAGCCGCCTCGGGGAAATCCCCTCCGTGCCTTTCAGTTCCGCGCGGAGGGGTTTCCTGTACGGGCTGCTCCTGCACACCCTCAACTTTGCCATCCTCGCCGGCCGTTCGGACACGCCATGGCGTACCATCTTGCCGTCCGGAGGAGGCGGGGGTCCCCGATGGAGGGCACTCTACGCAGGGGTCCTCCCACTATTCATCGGGGACTTGGCCTGGAGGGTGGTGCACGGAGCAGTGCCGTGCAACAAATTTTTAAGCCGGTTCACGGACTCCCAGGCCGCCTGCAATTTCTGCGGTCTGGAGGAGTCCGTGTTCCATGTTTTTATTGAATGCACAAGGTTGCAGCCCCTGTTCCACTATTTGAAGGGGCTGCTCCTGAAATTCTGGCTGCACTTCAGTCCCACTCTCCTGATCTTTGGGCACCCTGTGCGGAGGGGAGCGGGTAGGTCCGAGGGCCTCCTCGTAGGACTGCTCCTGGGCACGGCCAAGGGTGCCATCAGCCGGTCCAGGCAGCGGGCGGTCGAGGGGGTCGTTCAACCTGACTGCCTGCCTCTCTTCCGCTCTTACATCCGATCCAGGGTGTCCTTGGAGATGGAGCACGCGGTGTCCACCGGTACGCTCGCGGCCTTCCGCGAGAGGTGGGCACCGGAGGGACTGGAGTGCATCATCACGCCCGGCAACCAAATTTTAATTTGATTTTACGTTTTAAAGTTAATTTGTTTTAATTGCCGGTGCTTTTAGTGTCCCCTTCCCTTTTATAGGGGGCACTGGGGAAAAATTGTGATTTTAGTGCCCAAAAAAAAAACAAAAAAAAGAAAAAACACAAAAAAAAAACAAAAAAGGGGGGAAAAAAAGGGCCTTGTAAATGTCTGGAGTGTCACCCAGGTCGGGTGGCACCGTTTAATGTCTTTATGTTTTGCAGATAAACTCAAAAGAGTTTCATGCACAAGGAGGCAGCGGCCGCGTGGCCTAATGGATAAGGCGTCTGACTTCGATTACAACCGCAAAGTTATCAGAAGATTGCAGGTTCGAGTCCTGCCGCGGTCAACTTTGCTCGCTACGTGAAATTTTGCTCAAAAGAGTTTCATGCACAAGGAAAAAAAGGGCCTTGTAAATGTCTGGTGTGTCACCCAGGTCGGGTGGCACGGTTTAATGTGTTTTGTTTTGCAGATAAACTCCAAAAAGAGTTTCATGCACAAGGGAAAAAAAGGGGCCTTGTAAATGTCTGGTGTGTCACCCAGGTCGGGTGGCACGGTTTAATGTGTTTTGTTTTGCAGATGAACTCCAAAAAGAGTTTCATGCACAAGGAAAAAAAAGGGGCCTTGAAAATGTCTGGTGTGTCACCCAGGTCGGGTGGCACGGATTAATGTGTTTTGTTTTGCAGATGAACTCCAAAAAGAGTTTCATGCACAAAGAAAAAAAAGGGGCCTTGAAAATGTCTGCTGTGTCACCCAGGCGGGTGGCACGGGTTAATGTTTGTTTTTTTTCAGGTAAACTCAAAAGAGTTTCATGCACAAGGACCCCCAGGTCCCTCTGCACCGCAGCATGTTGTAATTTCTCCCCATTCAAATAATATTCCCTTTTACTGTTTTTTTTCCAAGGTGGATGACCTCACATTTTCCGACATTGTATTCCATCTGCCAAACCTTAGCCCATTCGCTTCACCTATCTAAATCTCTTTGCAGCCTCTCTGTGTCCTCTACACAACCCGCTTCCCCACTAATCTTTGTGTCATCTGCAAATTTTGTTACACTACACTCTGTCCCCTCTTCCAAGTCATGTATGTATATTGTAAACAGTTGTGGTCCCAGCAGCGATCCCTGTGCCATACCACTAACCACCGATTTCCAACCCGAAAAGGACCCATTTATCCCGACTCTCTGCTTTCTGTTAGCCAGCCAATTCTCTATCCATGCTAATACATTTCCTCTGACTCCGCGTACCTTTATCTTCTGCAGTAACCTTTTGTGTGGCACCTTATCGAATGCCTTTTGGAAATCTAAATACACCACATCCATCAGTACACCTCTATCCACCATGCTCGTTATATCCTCAAAGAATTCCAGTAAATTAGTTAAACATGATTTCCCCTTCATGAATCCATGTTGCGTCTGCTTGATTGCACTATTCCTATCTAGATGTCCCGCTATTTCTTCCTTAATGATAGATTCAAGCATTTTCCCCACTACAGATGTTAAACTAACTGGTCTATAGTTACCTGCCTTTTGTCTGCCCCCTTTTTTAAACAGAGGCGTTAAATTAGCTGCTTTCCAATCTGCTGGTACCTCCCCAGAGTCCAGAGACTTTTGGTAGATTATAACGAATGCATCTGCTATAACTTCCGCCATCTCTTTTAATGCCCTGGGATGCATTTCATCAGGACCAGTGGACTTGTCTACCCTGAGTCCCATTGGCCTGTCCAGCACTACCCCGCTAGTGATAGTGACTATCTCAAGATCCTTCCTTCCCACATTCCCGTGACCAGCAATTTTTGGCATGCTTTTTGTGTCTTCCACTGTGAAGACCGAAGCAAAATAATTCTTTAAGGTCTGAGCCATTTCCACATTTCCCATTATTAAATACCCCTTCTCATCTTCTAAGGGACCAACATTTACTTTGGTCACTCTTTTCTGTTTTATATATCGGTAAAAGCTTTTACTATCTGTTTTTATGTTTTGCGCAAGTTTACTTTCGTAATCTATCTTTCCTTTCTTTATTGCTTTCTTAGTCATTCTTTGCTGTCGTTTAAAATTTTCCCAATCTTCTATTTTCCCACGAACCTTAGCCATCTTATACGCATTGGTTTTTAATTTGATACTCTCCTTTATTTCCTTGGTTATCCACGACTGGTTATCCCTTCTCTTACCGCCGTTCTTTTTCACTGGAATATATTTTTGTTGAGCACTCTGAAAGAGCTCCTTAAAAGTCCTCCACTGTTCCTCAATTGTGCCACCGTTTAGTCTGTGTTTCCAGTCTACTTTAGCCAACTCTGCCTTCATCCCACTGTGGTCCCCTTTGTTTTAGCATAGTACGCTCGTTTGAGACACTACTTCCTCACCCTCGATCTGTATTACAAATTCAACCATACTGTGATCACTCATTCCGAGAGGATCTTTTACTCGGAGATCATTTATTATTCCTGTCTCATTACACAGGACCAGATCTAAGATAGCTTTCTCCCTTGCAGGTTCTGTAACATGCTGTTCTAAGAAACAATCCCATATGCATTCTATGAATTCCTCCTCGAGGCTACACCGTGCGATTTGAGTTGACCAATCGATATGTAGGTTAAAATCCCAAATGATTACTGCCATTCCTTTTTCACATGCCTCTATTATTCCCTCGATTATTGCCCGCCCCACCGTGAAGTTATTATTTGGGGGCCTATAAACTACGCCCACCAGTGACTTTTTCCTCTTACTATGTCTAATCTCCACCCACAATGATTCAACATTTTGTTCATTAGAGCCAATATCGTCTCTCACACCTGCCCTGATATCATCCTTTATTAACAGAGCTACCCCACCTCCTTTCCCTTCTTGTCTATCTTTCCGAATTGTCAGATACCTCTGTATGTTTAATTCCCAGTCTTGGCTCCCCTGCAAACACGTTTCTGTAATGGCCACCAAATCATACTCATTTACTTTATTTCGAATGCTGCTTGCATTTAGATAGTGTTTTAATACTAGTTTTTAAACCATGATTTTTAGTTTTGACCCCTCCTGCAGCCCCTTTATATTCATACATATTGTCCCTTCCTATCACCTTGTGGTTTACACTTACCCCAGTGCTACTCTGTTGCCTCCTGCCTTTTGAATTCTTTCTTGGGGTCCTGTTCATCTGAGCCCTCTACTGGGTTCCGAATACTCCTTGCTTTGAGGCACCGAGCTTTCATGCTTGCCTTTTTATTACACTTTGACCCTTTAGAATTTTGCTGTATAGTGGCCCTTTTTTATTTTTTGCCTTGGGTTTCTCTGCCCTCCACTTTTACTCATCTCCTTTCTGTCTTTTGCTTTTGTCTCCATTTTGTTTGCCTCTGTCTCCCTGCATTGGTTCCCATCCCCCTGCCATATTAGTTTAATTCCTCCCCAACAGCACTAGCAAACACTCCCCCTAGGACATTGATTCCGGTCCTGCCCAGGTGCAGACCGTCCAGTTTGTACTGGTCCCACCTCCCCCAGAACTGGTTCCAATGCCCCAGGAATTTGAATCCCTCCCTGCTGCACCACTGCTCAAGCCACGTATTCATCTGAACTATCCTGGCTGATCATTCACCTCAGTACCCCTTTCCTGCTTTCTCTCCATACCCCTAGATCCCTTTAGCCGCAATGGCCATACGTAACTTCCTCTTGAATATATCCAATGAACTGGCATCATCAACTCTCTGTGGTAGTGAATTCCACAGGTTAACAACTCTCTGAGTGAAGAAGTTTCTCCTCATCTCAGTCCTAAATGATTACCCCTTATCTTTAGACTGTGACCCCTAGTTCTGGACTTCCCCAACATCGGGAACATTCTTCCTGCATCTAACCTATCCAGTCCCCTCATAATTTTATATGTTTCTACAAGATCCCCTCTCATCCTTCTAAACTCCAGTGAATACAGGCCCAATCGATCCAGTAATTAAATCATACAACCGCGTGCACTTTCTCTGGGTAGAGAACTCTTGTTGCTCCTTCCAATGATGATTTTCTCTACAAATTGTACAGAAAAGCTCGGAATCTTCAAACTGGGATTCTCAGGAAACAATGTCACTAACAATAATTACCATAGCAGGTGTTATTGAACAAGACTCCTGGAAAGATTATTTCCTTCTAAAATAACAGATGCAACTTGTATTTACTCTGTTAACGACTGTTCCTTACCATGGCTATCTCTGAAGTGGGAACAAAACAAGTGACGAATCTAATCTCATGTGTTACAGCAAACAATTGCAAAGTAGTGTCTGCTAAAACAGTTCCTGAATTATCAAATTCTAAATCATCTTGGGAATGAACATTAACAATCTTTTCATTCAGTCAAAAGAAACCAAAAATTTTAATAATTGAGATTAAACACAATCCTAATCTGACATATATAGGTACGTACAACAATGGTATCTCACAGGGCGCAGTGACATTGTCTCAGTGAACTCAGTCCAGTACCGGGGAGTGGCGGTCCCCGTAACCCAGCCAGTGCCAGCTGTGGCTCAGTGGGTAGAACTCTTGCCTCTGAGCCAGAAGGTTGTTGGTTCAATCCCCACTCCAGAGAATTAAGCACAAGACATCTAGGCTGAAACTCCAGTGCTATACAGTGGGTGTGCTGCACTGACGAAGGTGCCGTCTTTCAGGTAAATTGCTAAACTGAGTCCCTGTGTGTGATCTCAGGTGGACATAAATGACTTTAATCGACATATTTAATGGGCTATCCAAACTGGTAGCAATGCGGTGGAGGAGGATTTCCTGGAGTGTATTAGGGATGGTTTTCGAGACCAATATGTCAAGGAACCAACCAGGGAGCTGGCCATCCTAGACTGGGTGATGTGTAATGAGAAAGGACTAATTAGCAATCTTGTTGTGCGAGATCCCTTGGGGAAGAGTGACCATAACATAGTAGAATTCTTTATTAGGATGGAGAGTGACACAGTTAATTCAGAAACTAGGGTCCTGAACTTAAGGAAAGGTAACTTCGATGGTTTGAGGCGTGAATTGCATAGAATAGACTGGCAAAGGATACTTAAAGGGTTGACGGTGGATAGGCAATGGCAAACATTTAAAGATCACATGGATTAACTTCAGCAATTGTACATCCCTGTCTGGAGAAAAAATAAAACGGGGAAGGTGGCTAACAAGGGAAATTAAGGATAAATCCAAGGAAGAGGCATATAAATTGGCCAGAAAAAGCAGCAAACCTGAGGACTGGGAGAAATTTAGAATTCAGCAGAGTAGGACAAAGGGTTTAATTAAGAGGGGGAAAATAAAGTACGAGAAAAAACTTGCCAGAACATAAAAACTGACTGCAAAAGCTTCTATAGATATGTGAAGAGAAAAAGATTAGTGAAGACAAACGTAGGTCCCTTGGAGTCGGATTCAGGTGAATTTATAATGGGAAACAAAGAAATGGCAGACCAATTGAACAAATACTTTGGTTCTGTCTTCACGAAGGAAGACACAAATAACCTTTCAGAAGTACTAGGGGACCGAGGGTCTAGTGAGAAGGAGGAACTGAAGGATATCCTTATTAGGCGGGAAATTGTGTTAGGGAAATTGATGAGGTTGAAGGATGATAAATCCACGAGGCCTGATAGTCTGCATCCCAGAGTACTTAAGGAAGTGGCCCTAGAAATAGTGGATGCATTGCTGATCATTTTCCAACAGTCTATCGACTCTGAATCAGTTCCTATGAACTGGAGGGTAGGTAATGTAACACCACTTTTTAAAAAGGGAGGGAGAGAGAAAGCGGGTAATTATAGATCGGTTAGCCTCACATCAGTGGGAGGAAAATGTTGGAATCAATTACTAAGGATGAAATAGCAGAGCATTTGGAAAGCAGTGACAGGATCGGTCCGAGTCAGCATGGATTTATGAAGGGGAAATCATGCTTGACAAATCTTCTGGAATTTTTTGAGGATGTAACTAGTAGAGTGAACAGGGAGAACCAGTGGATGTGGTGTATTTGGACTTTCAAAGGGCTTTTGACAAGGTCCCACACAAGAGATTGGTGTGCAAAATCAAAGCACATGGTATTGGGGGTAATATACTGAGGTGGATAGAGAACTGGTTGGCAAACAGGAAGCAGAGAATCGGGATAAACGGGTCTTTTTCAGAATGGCAGGCAATGACTAGTGGAGTGCCGCAGGGCTCAATGCTGGGACCCCAGCTCTTTACAATATACATCAATGATTTAGATGAAGGAATTGAGTGTAATATCTCCAAGTTTGCAGATGACACTAAACTGGTTGGCAGTGTGAGCTGTGAAGGGGACGGTAAGAGGCTGCAGGGTGACTTGGACAGGTTAGTTGAGTGGGCAAATGCATGGCAGATGCAGTATAATGTGGATAAATGTGAGGTTATCCACGTTGGGGGCAAAAACGCGAAGGCAGAATATTATCTGAATGGCGGCAGATTAGGAAAAGGGAAGGTGAAACGAGACCTGGGTGTCTTGGTTCATCAGTCATTGAAAGTTGGCATGCAGGTACAGCAGGCGGTGAAGAAGGCAACTGGTATGTTGGCCTTCATAGCTAAGGGATTTGAGTATAGGAGCAAGCAGATCTTACTGCAGTTGTACAGGACCTTGGTGAAGCTTCACCTGGAATATTGTGTTCAGTTTTGGTCTCCTAATCTGAGGAAGGACGTTTTTGCTATTGAGGGAGTGCAGCGAAGGTTCACCAGACTGATTCCAAGGATGGCTGGACTGACATATGAGGAGAGACTGGATCAACTGGGTCTTTATACATTGGAGTTTAGGAGGATGAGAGGGGATCTCATAGAAACATGCAAGATTCTGATGAGACGGGACAGGTTAGGTGCAGGTAGAATGTTCCCGATGTTGGGGACGTCCAGAACCAGGGGACTTACGATAAGGGGTAGGCTATTTAGGACTGAGATTAGGAGAAACTTCTTCACTCAGAGAGTTGTTAACCTGTGGAATTCCCTGCCGCAGAGAGTTGCTGATGCCAGTTCATTGGATATATTCAAGAGGGAGTTAGATATGGCCCTTACGGCTAAGGGGATCAAGGGGTATGGAGAGAAAACAGGAAAGGGGTACTGAGGGAATGATCAGCCATGATCTTATTGAATGGTGATGCAAGCTCGAAAGGCCGAATGGCCAACTCCTGCACCTATTTTATATGTTTCTATGTTTCTAAGATGAAATGTCTATACAGGCAGACTGCCTTCTGTGGGGCAATCAAGTAGTGGTCTCCAAGAAGGGCAGAGACACCTTCATCAATGACCTTCACAGTACCCACCCAAGCATCGTAATGATAAAAGTGATAGCCAGATCCGTGTGGTGGCCCGGTATCGATGCGGACTTGGACGTAATACATTTTCACAGTTAAGCAATATACCCAGGAAGGCTCCGGAAAGTTTATGGTCTTGGCCCTCCAAACTGTGGTCTCGGGTACATGTCGACTATGCAGGCCCGTTCTTGGATAAAATGTTTCTTGTGGTTGTAGACGCGTACTCCAAGTGGATTGAATATGAGATAATGTCGGCTAGCACGTCCGCTGCCACTACTGAAAGCCTGAGTGCCATGTTTGCCACACATGGCTTACGCGATGTCCTGGTGAGTGACAATGGGCCATGTTTTACCAGTGCTGATTTCAAAGAATTTATGACCCGTAACGGGATCAAACGTGTCACATCTGCTCCGTTTGAACCAGCGTCCAATGGTCAGGCAGAGAGAGCAGTACAAACAATCAAGCAAGGCTTGAAGAGAGTAACTGAAGGCTCACTGCAGACTCGGCTATCCAGAGTCCTGCTTAGCTACCGCATGAGACCCCACTCACTCACTGGGATCCCACCTGCTGAACTGCTCATGAAAAGAGCACAAGACAAGGCTGTTGTTAATTCACCCTGATCTACATGAACAGGTAGAGAGCAGGCAGCTTCAACAAAGTGCATAGCATGATAGCGCAAATGTGTCGCGCGAGATTGAATTCAGTGATCCTGTATTTGTATTAAATTATGGACAAGGTCCCAAGTGGCTTCCCGGCACTGTCATGGCCAAAGAGGGGAGCAGGGTGTTTCGGGTCAAACTTTCAAATGGACTCATTCACCGGAAACACTTGGACCAAATCAAATTCAGATTCATGGACTATACTGAGCAACCCACCTTGGACCTTACCTTTTTTCATCCCCCAACATACACACCAGTGGCAAACAGCACCATGGTTGACCAGGAAGCAGAACCCATCATCCACAGCAGCCCTGCAGGGCCCAACACACCAAGCAGCCCAGCAAGGCCAGCTGCACAGCAGCCCAGCGAGGGCCCAACCAATGATTCAACAGCACCAGCTTTCACACCGAGACGATCAACCAGGGCAAGAAGGGTCTCAGATCGACTCACATTGTAAATAGTTACACTATGACTTTGGGGGGGAGTGTTGTTATATATGTGGACTTGTATTTACTCTGTATAGCCACCAGAGGGCTCATCCCCTGGAGTCCCAAGGGATCCCATAATCCCTTGGAGCACAGGTATTTAAGGAGGCTTCACAGGTTGGAGAGGCACTTTGGAGACCTGCAATAAAAGACTAAGGCCACACTTTACTTTTAGCTCAGAGTGTTCAGTCTGACTCTTTCTCCATACTCAACACTCCCTCTCCCCCTTCTGCTTGTAGGTGAGGGTGATGATGCCTCTCCTCATCGATTCTGAAATGCTGCCGGCCAGAAGCATACCCCCGTACACTTCCAGCAGGTCTGGGCCCATCCAGTCCCACAGAGCTGACTACAACTCGACCAGTAAGCCGTCGCTTCCGGGAGTTTTACTCATCTCGAAGGACCGGACGGCCTTTGTCAGCTCGTCCAGAGTTAGCGGGTGGTCCAGACTCTCCCGCTCGCTGTCGTCTAAGACCTCCGAGATAGACGACAGGAAAGACTGCGCGGCCGCGTGGTCTGTGGGCTTGACGTCGTACAGCCTGGCATAGAAGGATTTGCTGATCCTCAGCATGTCAGGCTGCGAAGACGTCACAGAACCATCTTCTTCCTTTAGGCTGCTGATCACAGAGCTCCCCCTGTGTACCTTTTTAAAGAAGAAATACGAACACGTCTCATCCTGCTCGACGGAGCAGACTCTGGAGCGGAAGATGATTTTGGAGGACTCTGAGGCAAAGAGCGAGGCTTGCTGGCCCTTCACCTCTTCGAGTTCCTCCGCGACATCGACCCCCATCGACTGTAGCAGGAGCAGGTTTTGCATGCTCTTCTGGAGTTGGTACAATTCCCTCTATCTCCCTCTCGCCTCCTGAACACCTTTGAGGATGAAGAACCTCTTGATGTTTGTCTTGATTGTTCCCCACGAGTGCATCGGGGAATCGCAGAGGGGTTTTACGGTTCTTCAACCTTTGTAATCCCTCTTGAGTTCCTCAACATTTTCCGGAGTCAACATTTTCACGTTCAGCATCCATATCCCCCCTGCCAACTTTCTGGTCTTCCTGTGGGCGACAGTCGGCCAGTAGGAGGCAGTGGTCAGAAAAGAACACCGGCGTGACGTCGGTGGATCTGACCTTGAGCGTGTGGGACACAAACAGGAAGTCTATTCTGGAACGGACGGACCCGTCTGGTCTCGACCAGGTGTATCTGCGTGGTGCTCCGTCTGCAGGGTTGCTGAAGACGTCGCACAGCTTGGCATCTTTTACAGTGTCCATCAGGAATCTGGACGTGGCGTTCAGTTTGCTGTCGGCTCTGCTGGATCGTCCAGCTGCATCGATGAAGCAGTTGAAGTCACCGCCCTGAATGACCGGCCTGGAATTGCCGGCAGCAGTGGGAGCTGCTGGAAGAGGGCCAAGCGCTCGTTCTTGAGAGCTGGAGCATAAACATTAATTAGCCTGAGAGGGGCATTTTTCTACGTTACATCTGCTACGAGGAGGCGGCCGCCAACCACCTCCTTAACTTCAGCAGAATACCCAGGCCGGAGGACCGGCAATCGTTGCCTCCTGACCAGATGGAAGGTCCATGGGACCACCATCATGACCACTGCCCGTAACTGCTGAAGTGTGGCAGACAGCAAGAACAGCAGGTCTGCTTTGACCTTGGCAAGGTACTCCAAGATGGAAACACATCGTGTAGTGGATTTTACGCTACGCACGTTGATGGATGCAATTTTTAAATCCATTTTAAAGTTAGTGGTTACAGTCCAATCATGACATTACAAAAGACAATCCTTTATGTCGGAGACCTGCCCAATGGCCTGTTCCTGCATACATAGATCAATTCTAAAAAAGTCTACTGCACCTGGGCTGGGCTACGAGTCGTCCTCTGCCGTGGTGGTGCTTCGACCAGGGGACTGCAGCATTATTGACATGAAGTCCGATATGTCATCTGCGCTATCCTCGCCTGGTGTTGGTGGTTCCCACTTTTCATTACTCACAACGTTCTGGAGCAGGGGTGCATCGGTCGTTTCGTCGCTCCCAGTATTCCGGAGGTGGGGAGCGCTCGGCACTTCGCTGCTCCCGATGTCCCGGAGCTGGGCTGCGTTGGTCGCTTCTTCGCTCCCAGTATTCCGGAGCTGGTGTGCACTGAGCACTTTGCTGCTCCCGGTTTCCCGGAGCTGGACTGCACTGGTCGCTTCACTGCTCCCGGCCGCCTGGGGCTGTGGATTGGCGTTTTGCCTCTTGTTCTGGTGGCGGTAGTGAGGGATTTTGTCTCGCCTTCGTCATCAGACGAGCTGCCACCGCTGTTGTCCGTTGTGGACGTTAGCCGTGAGAGGATTGGTCCAAGTCAGCATGGATTTATGAAAGGGAAATCATGCTTGATGAATCTTCTGGAATTTTTTGAGGATGTAACTAGCAGAGTGGACAAAGGAGAGCCAGTGGATGTGGTGTATTTGGACTTTCAAAAGGCTTTTGACAAGGTCCCACACAAGAGATTGGTGTGCAAAATCAAAGCACATGGTGTATTGGGGGTAATGTACTGACATGGAGAGAACTGGTTGACAGACAGGAAGCAACGAGTCAGGATAAATGGGTCCTTTTCAGAAAGGCAGGCAGTGACTAGTGGAGTGCCGCAGGGCTCAGTGCTGGGACCCCAGCTCTTTACAATATACATTAACGATTCAGATGAAGGAATTAAGTGTAATATCTCCAAGTTTGCAGATGACACAAAACTGGGTGGCGGTGTGCGCTGTGTGCAGGGTGCTAAGAGGCTGCAGGGTGACTTGGACAGGTTAGTTGAGTGGGAAAATGCATGGCAGATGCAGTATAATGTGGATAAATGTGAGGTTATCCATTTTGGGGACAAAAACACGAAGGCAGAATATTATCTGAATGGAGGCAGATTAGGAAAAGGGGAGTTGCAATGAGACCTGGATGTCATGGTTCATCAGTCATTGAAAGTTGGAATGCAGGCACAGCAGGCGGTGAAGAAGGCAAATGGCATGTTGGCCTTCATAGCTAGGGGATTTGAGTATAGGAGCAGGGAGGTCTTACTGCAGTTGTACAGGACCTTGGTGAGGCCTCATGTGGAATATTGTGTTCAGTTTTGGTCTCCTAATCTGAGGAAGGACATTCTTGCTATTGAGGGAGTGCATCGAAGGTTCACCAGGCTGATTCCAGATATGGCTGGACTGACATATGAGGAGAGACTGGATCAACTGGGCCTTTATACTGGGAGTTTAGAAGGATAAGAGGGGATCTCATAGAAACATGTAAGATTCTGATGGGACTGGACAGGTTAAATGCGGGAAGAATGTTCCCGATGTTGGGGAAGTCCAGAACCAGGGGGCATAGTCTTAGGATAAGGGGTAGGCCATTTAGGACTGAGATGAGGAGAAACTTCTTCACTCAGAGAGTTGTTAACCTGTGGAATCCCCTGCTGCAGAGAGTTGTTGATGCCAGTTCATTGGATATATTCAAGAGGGAGTTAGATATGGCCCTTACAGCTCAAGAGATCAAGGGGTATCGCGAGAAAACAGGAAAGGGGTACTGAGGGAATGATCAGCCATGATCTTATTGAATGGTGGTGCAGGCTCGAAGGGCCGAATGGCCTACTCCTGCACCTATTTTCTATGCTTCTATGTTTCCCTTTCGTTTCAGCAGGTGCCCTTGCTTGCCTCTTTTCCTGAGGCTTGCGGGCCTTTTTTTTGACGGTCTGCCATCCCTCTTCATCTTCTGCTACATTTCCTGGCAGCATCCATGATGCGCACATCCTACGTGAAAGTGCTATCCCTGACCTGTTTGTCAATCAGCCAGAAGGTCACGGTTGGATGCTGGGAGATAAAGGATATGGCCTTGCCAGTTGGCTGATGACCCCTCTGTGTAATCCCATCACCGAAGCACAGAAACGTTCTAATGAATGTCACATAGTGACTCACAACATCGTTGAAAAGACAATTGGCTTCCTAAAGCAGTGCTTCAGATGCCTGGATCATTCTGGAGGCAGCCGACAGTACTACCCTGACGAGGTCGCAGAGTTTATTGTGGAGTGTTACATGCTGCATAACCGAGCGATAACAAGAGGACAAGTAATGCCAGATTGGGCTGCAGGTCCACCTCCAGAAGGAGGGGAGACAGAAGAGCCAGCCGGTGAGGATGGAGAGGAGGAAGCGGCAGAAGAGGATGCAGGCGCGGACATAGGGGAGCACAATCAGCCTGGCAATCTAGCACTGGTACCACCACCCCCTCCCGAAGACCAGGAGCCAGGGGCAGTTACACGGCCGCTAATCTGTTGCATCAGCAGCTAATTCATGAATGCTTTGCATGAACTATCATTGTGCGTTTTCAAATGTTCATTTACAGTTACGGTTAATCAAAAGTTTCATTTGCGTGGGGTTTCATTGTTGTCTTGCCTGTACTGGCCTATCATCGGCATTAATGCTTACTTTAAGTGAAGTTTAAGTAAAGTACTGCTGCAATAAAAGAATAAAAAATAAGGATGAACAACTGTAAATTTGTTAACGAATGTAACTAAGAGAAAAGGCACAAAAAAATTTGTTTTGTTTTTATTAACAAAGAAAATTATTTTTTTTAAACTAACACCCTCCCTCCATCCCCACCCCGCCCCCCACAACCCACCCTTCTCTCAAATCCCAATGAACATTGAACAAAACAATAACGACAACAATTTTCAAGCAACAACAAAAAACAATGCAACAATTCATACAAACATAGAAACATAGAATCATAGAAAATAGGTGCAGGAGTAGGCCATTCAGCCCTTCTAGCCTGCACCGCCATTCAATGAGTTCATGACTGAACATGCAACTTCAGTACCCCCTTTCTGCTTTCTCGCCAATTCCCTTGATCCCCGAGTAGTAAGGACTTCATCTGACTCCTTTTTGAATATATTTAGTGAATTGGCCTCAACAACTTTCTGTGGTGGAGAATTCCACAGGTTCACCACTCTCTGGGTGAAGAAGTGTCTCCTCATCTCGGTCCTAAATGGCTTACCCCTTATCCTTAGACTGTGTCCCCTGGTTCTGGACTTCCCCAACATTGGGAACATTCTTCCTGCATCTAACCTGTCTAAACCCGTCAGAATTTTAAACGTTTCTATGAGGTCCCCTCTCATTCTTCTGAACTCCAGTGAATACAAGCCCAGTTGATCCAGTCTTTCTTGATAGGTCAGTCCCGCCATCCCGGGAATCAGTCTGGTGAACCTTCGCTGCACTCCCTCAATAGCAAGAATGTCCTTCCTCAGGTTAGGAGACCAAAACTGTACACAATACTCCAGGTGTGGCCTCACCAAGGCCCTGTACAACTGTAGCAACACCTCCCTGCCCCTGTACTCAAATCCCCTCGCTATGAAGGCCAACATGCCATTTGCTTTCTTACCGCCTGCTGTACCTGCATGCCAACCTTCAATGACTGATGTACCATGACACCCAGGTCTCGTTGCACCTCCCCTTTTCCTAATCTGTCACCATTCAGATAATAGTCTGTCTCTCTGTTTTTACCACCAAAGTGGATAACCTCACATTTATCCACATTATACTTCATCTGCCATGCATTTGCCCACTCATCTAACCTATCCAAGTCGCTCTGCAGCCTCATAGCATCCTCCTCGCAGCTCACACTGCCACCCAACTTAGTGTCATCCGCAAATTTGGAGATACTACATTTAATCCCCTCGTCTAAATCATTAATGTACAGTGTAAACAGCTGGGGCCCCAGCACAAAACCTTGCGGTACCCCACTAGTCACTGCCTGCCATTCTAAAAATCCCCATTTACTCCAATCTTTGCTTCCTGTCTGACAACCAGTTCTCAATCCATGTCAGCACACTACTCCCAATCCCATGTGCTTTAACTTTGCACATTAATCTCTTGTGTGGGACCTTGTCGAAAGCCTTCTGAAAGTCCAAATACACCACATCAACTGGTTCTCCCTTGTCCACTCTACTGGAAACATCCTCACAAAATTCCAGAAGATTTGTCAAGCATGATTTCCCTTTAACAAATCCATGCTGACTTGGACCTATCATGTCACCTCTTTCCAAATGCACTGCTATGACATCCTTAATAATTGATTCCATCATTTTACCCACTATCGATGTCAGGCTGACTGGTCCATAATTCCCTGTTTTCTCTCTCCCTCCTGTTTTAAAAAGTGGGGTTACATTGGCTACCCTCCACTCAATAGGAACTGATCCAGAGTCAATGGAATGTTGGAAAATGACTGTCAATGCATCCACTATTTCCAAGGCCACCTCCTTAAGTACTCTGGGATGCAGTCCATCAGGCCCTGGGGATTTATCGGCCTTCAATCCCATCAATTTCCCCAACACCATTTCCCGACTAATAAGGATTTCCCTCAGTTCCTCCTCCTTACTAGACCCTCTGACCCCTTTTATATCCGGAAGGTTGTTTCTGTCCTCCTTCGTGAATACCGAACCAAAGTACTTGTTCAATTGGTCCACCATTTCTTTGTTCCCCATTATGACTTCCCCTGATTCTGACTGCAGGGGACCTACGTTTGTCTTTACAAACCTTTTTCTCTTTATATATCTATAGAAACTTTTGTAATCCGTCTTAATGTTCCCTCCAAGCTTCTTCCCGTACTCCATTTTCCCTGCCCAAATCAAACCCTTTGTCCTCCTCTGCTGAGTTCTAAATTTCTCCCAGTCCCTGGATTCGCTGTTATTTCTGGCCAATTTGTATGCCACTTCCTTGGCTTTAATACTATCCCTGATTTCCCTTGATAGCCACGGTTGAGCCACCTTCCCTTTTTTATTTTTATGCCAGACAGGAATGTACAATTGTTGTAGTTCATCCATGCGGTCTCTAAATGTCTGCCATTGCCCAGCCACACTCAACCCCACAACAATTAAACAGTGATAAACACACCCCTTACCCTACCTGCGGCCACATTTCCCTCCAGGTCCTTTCCCGCCCCGTGTTCTTACCCCACCCACCCGTTTTGGTCTACACTGACTGACACCAAGACGTTGTGCAGTGTGGGACGGCAAGACTTCCTGCCGTGGTGGAGGTGAAGGAGAGGAAGTTGAAGCTTGAGGTGCAGCGCCGTGTGCAGCAATCAACGCATGCCAAAGGGCATTGGTCGCGGCGGTTTGCTCACAAATTGCCTCCAACGTCTCTCGTGCTGTCTCTGTTTGCACAGAAGACTAGTTGGAGAAGTTTGTGCTGAACTCGCTTCAGGTTGCGGAGAACTGGCTCCAGTTTGCTAATAAACATGCAAAAGCCTGGATAAGGTCGTGACCGATCTCGACCGTCTCCCTGCACAGGGATATCAAGCTCTCCGTCTGGCCCTCCATGGTAGGCGATTGTCCACCCTGCTGACCCGACCTCTGTGGTGTCGGCGTTGGCAATAGTTCGTGCCTTGAAGTCACCACCTATACACCGCTTGGTCCAGGTGCCTCATCCATCTCAATTGAGATGGCCGCAGGTTGTTCCACCCCAACAAAAACAAGATCGTCCTCTTCCTCCTCCTCCTCCTCCTCCTCCTCCAACGCCTCCTCCTCCTGCTCTTCCTCCACATTTGGAAGCTGTTCCTCTTTTTCCTCCTGCGAGGTAGTTGATGTTCCAGGAGGAGTGGTAGATTCTAACGACACTTGACCTTAAAAAGACAAATGACATTTCTAAACATTTCTAAACATTTCAAGACAACTTATTCGGATATTAACGGTGCTCATTGTTAATAAACATACATAACAATACATATCAATTTTTCAATAACCCATTACATAAGAATACTTTGCAATGCCCCATATGCACAAGGGTTCACCAGGGCTGACATGACCTCATTCATGAATCAAGATTACCTTAAATGTATATATCATATTGCATTATCATTGCAGGACATTACATATGTAACTAAGATATTTTAAAGATGTATTTGATAATGTTTGATACATTGCACATTTCCCATTACTCATGAAACTCAAGGGTGGGTTTGGCCACACCACGGGTTGTGACCGAACGGCTGTCAGGCCCCACTAAGGTGACCGCAAGCTCCTCGTATACAGAAAGTTGTTGAACTTGAGCAGAGCCGCCGCCTGTCCTCCTCTGCTCGGCTCTATTCATAGAAATCTTCTTCTGTAAATGATAAGATAATATTGCATGGCATAAGCTAATTGACTTGGTAATAAACATTTAAGATTGACATATTTGAATGTTCGATTAGAATCTTGCATTGCCTTGCATATGAACAATACGAACAATATTCCATAATATAAAATTCAACTTAGTGTTAGGATGCATAAATTATTTCATAATTTCATTAATTAATACTAAACGAAATGACATTGAAGATTCCAATTAAAAATTCCATACATCATTTAAATATTTCATGTGTATAATTTTAAATATAAAATGCAACTTACTCTGGCTGCTGCCAGCAGCCTGTTCCATCTTTTCCTGCACTGGTCAGGTGTACGCACTTTGTTGGATGCCGATGTGCCCAGATTCTCCTATATGCACGGATTGGTGATTTCCCATGCCCACCCCATGTTAAATCAGCTCACCTGCCGCTCACTATATTCACCAACACCTCGGTGGCCTCCTCGCTAAAGGGTTTAGCCCTTTTACGTTCCATTTTTCCCTCCATTGTAATATATAGTTAAATACATTTTTAATTATATTAGATGATATATTGTATATTATCTATATATTGGTCAAAGAAATTATTTAAAACACAAAAACAATGAATAATTAACAAGATTTAGATTTTCAATTCAAACACACTCGAACAGCTACTCTTCTCTTCTTTCCCCTCTCTCTCTCTCTCTGACCCTCCCTGTGCTTCTGAGCATGTGTGATGATCCCTGACCTCTCAAAACGCAGCAAAGAAACTCATCCACAAAAAAAATCCCACACGTGCGCACAATAGCGTTGCTAGGGAAGCTTTTTTTTAATTCCGTTATTGGTGGGTGATCGTGAGATCGCCGAAAAATCACATCACCCATTTGACATTGCCAGGGTAAGGCCGAGTGGAAAATTGCAAAACAAAAATGGGCGATGTGCCAGCGATCAGCAAGGAAGAGACGTCCCACATCGCTGGAACATCGACAACTTTTTTGGACGATGGCCCCCTAGTGGAAAGTCTGGCCCATAGAAATTTACAGCATAGAAGGAGGCCATTCAGCCCATTGTGTCTGCGCGGCCGACAAAGAGCTATCCGCCTAATCCCACTTTCCATCTCTAGGTCCATAGCCCTGCAGGTTATGGCACTACATGTGCACATCCAAGTACGTTTTAAATGTGGTAAGGGTTTCTGCATCTACCACCCTTTCAGGTAGTGAGTTCCAAACTCCCACCACCCTCTGACTGAAGAAATTTCCGCTTAAATCCCCTCTAAACCTTCTAACCAATTACTTTAACTCTGTGCCCCCTGGTTGTTAACCCCTCTGCTAAGGGAAATCATCATAGGCAGTCCCTCGAAGCGAGGATGACTTGTTTCCACGCCAAAAAAGAATGAGTTCACAGGTGTTTCAATGAAGGAGCTATTATTCCAGGTCCCGAAACACATCCTGAAGGGTGGAAGATGCCTGTGTGTGGATTGTTTTAATGTGTGGTGACTGTTGCACACCAGCCACCACACGGGCTTGATAGAGCTAGGACTTGGTCCAGTGGCAACATAACATAAGAACATAAGAATTATTAACAGGAGTAGGCCATCTAGCCCCTCGAGCCTGCTCCGCCATTCAACAAGATCATGGCTGATCTGGCCATGGACTCAGCTCCACTTACCGGCCCGCTCCCCATAACCCTTAATTCCCTTATTGGTTAAAAATCGATCTATTTGTAATTTGAATACATTCAATGAGCTAGCCTCAACTGCTTCCTTGGGCAGAGAATTCCACAGATTCACAACCCTCTGGGAGAAGAAATTCCTTCTGAACTCGGTTTTAAATTGGCTTCCCCGTATTTTGAGGCTGTGCCCCCTAGTTCTAGTCTCCCCGACCAGTGGAAACAACCTCTCTGCCTCTATCTTGGCTGTCCCTTTCATTATTTTAAATGTTTCTAGAAGATCACCCCTCATCCTTCTGAACTCCAACGAGTAAAGACCCAGTCTACTCAATCTATCATCATAAGGTATCATCATCAGCTGAGTGAATCATCTCTGTACCCCCTGCAAAGCTAGTATATCCTTCCGTAAGTTAGGTGATCAAAACTGCACGCAGTACTCCAGGTGCGGCCTCACCTCTACCCTGTACAGTTGCAGCAGGACCTCCCTGCTTTTGTACTCCATCCCTCTCGCAATGAAGGCCAACATTCCATTCGCCTTCCTGATTATCTGCTGCACCTGCAAACTATTTTTTGGGGATTCATGTACAAGGACCCCCAGGTCCCTTTGCAGCGCAGCATGTTGTAATTTCTCCCCATTCAAATAATATTCCCTTTTACTGTTTTTTTTCCAAGGTGGATGACCTCACATTTTCCGACATTGTATTCCATCTGCCAAACCTTAGCCCATTCGCTTAACGTATCTAAATCTCTTTGCCGCCTCTCTGTGTCCTCTACACAACCCACTTTCCCACTAATCTTTGTGTCATCTTCAAATTTTGTTACACTACACTCTGTCCCCTCTTCCAGGTCATCTATGTAAATTGTAAACAGTTGTGGTCCCAGCACCGATCCCTGTGGCACACCACTAACCACCGATTTCCAACCCATTTATCCCGACTCTCTGCTTTCTGTTTGCCAGCCAATTCTCGATCAATGCTAATACATTTCCTCTGACTCCGCGTACCTTTATCTTCTGCAGTAACCTTTTGTGCGGCACCTTATCGAATGCCTTTTGGAAATCTAAATACACCACATCCATCGGTACACCTCTATCCACCATGCTCGTTATATCCTCAAAGAATTCCAGTAAATCAGTTAAACATGATTTCCCCTTCATGAATCCATGTTGCGTCTGCTTGATTGCACTATTCCTATCTAGATGTCCCACTATTTCTTCCTTAATGATAGCTTCAAGCATTTTCTCCATGACAGATGTTAAACTAACCGGCCTATAGTTACCTGCCTTTTGTCTGCCCCCTTTTTTAAACAGAGGCGTTACATTAGCTGCTTTCCAATCCGCTGGTACCTCCCCAGAGTCCAGAGAAATTTGGTAGATTATAACGAATGCATCTGCTCTAACTTCCGCCATCTCTTTTAAGATCCTGGGATGCATTTCATCAGGACCAGTGACTTGTTTACCTTGAGTCCCATTAGCCTGTCCAGCACTACCCCACTCGTGATAGTGATTATCTCAAGGTCCTCCCTTCCCACATTCCCGTGACCAGCATAGTTTTTGTGCCTTCCACTGTGAAGACCGAAGCAAAATAATTGTTTAAGGTCTCAGCCATTTCCACATTTCCCATTATTAAATACCCCTTCTCATCTTCTAAGGGACCAACATTTACTTTAGTCACTCTTTTCTATTTTATATATCGGTAAAAGCTTTTACTATCTGTTTTTATGTTTTGCGCAAGTTTACTTTCGTAATCTATCTTTCCTTTCTTTATTGCTTTCTTAATCATTCTTTGCTGTCGTTTAAAATTTTCCCAATCTTCTAGTTTCCCACTAATCTTGGCCACCTTATACGCATTGGTTTTTAATTTGATACTCTCCTTTATTTCCTTGGTTATCCACGGCTGGTTATCCCTTCTCTTACCGTCCGTCTTTTTCACTGGAATATATTTTTGTTGAGCACTATGAAAGAGCTCCTTAAAAGTCCTCCACTGTTCCTCAATTGTGCCACCGTTTAGTCTGTGTTCCCAGTCTACTTTAGCCAACTCTGCCCTCATTCCACTGTAGTCCCCTTTGTTTAAGCATAGTACGCTCGTTTGAGACACTACTTCCTCACCCTCAATCTGTATTATAAATTCAACCATACTGTGATCATTCATTCCGAGAGGATCTTTTATTAGGAGATCGTTTATTATTTCTGTCTCATTACACAGGACCAGATCTAAGATAGCTTGCTCCCTTGCAGGTTCTGTAACATACTGTTCTAAGAAACAATCCCTTATGCATTCTATGAATTCCTCCTAAAGGCTACCCCGTACGATTTGATTTGACCAATCGATATGTAGGTTAAATTCCCCCTTGATTACTGCCGTTCCTTTTTCACATGCCTGCATTATTCTCTTGATTATTGTCCGCCCCACCATGAAGTTATTGTTTGGGGGCCTATAAACTACGCCCACCAGTGACTTTTTCCCCTTACTATCTTTAATCTCCACCCACAATGATTCAACATTTTGTTCATTAGAGCCAATATCATCTCTCACAACTGCCCTGATATCATCCTTTATTAACAGATCTACCCCACCTCCTTTCCCTTCTTGTCTATCTTTCCGAATTGTAAGATACCCCTGTATGTTTAATTCCCAGTCTTGGCCACCCTGCAACCACGTTTCTGTAATGGCCAACAAATCATACCCATTTGTAATGATTTGTGCCGTCAACTCATTTACTTTATTTCGAATGCTGCGTGCGTTTAGGTAGAGTGATTTAATTCTCGTTTTTAAACCATGATTTTTAGTTTTGACCCCTCCTGCAGCCCCTTTATATTCATACATATTGTCCCTTCCTATCACCTTGTGGTTTTCACTTACCCCAGTGCTCTGTTGCCTCCTGCCTTTTGCATTCTTTCTTGGGGTCCTGTTCATCTGAGCTCTCACCCACTCTAACTAGCTCAGAGCCCTCTCCTGGGTTCCGAATACTCCTCGCATTGAGGCACCGAGCTTTCATGCTTGCCTTTTTATTACACTTTGACCCTTTAGAATTTTGCTGTACAGTGGCCCTTTTTGCTGTACAGTGGCCCTTGGGTTCCTCTGCCCTCCACTTTTACTCATCTCTTTTCTGTCTTTTGCTTCTGTCTCCATTTTGTTTCCCTCTGTCTCCCTGCATTGGTTCCCATCCCCCTGCCATATTAGTTTAACTCCTCTCCAACAGCACTAGCAAACACTCACCCAAGGGCATTGGAGAGAGGCGGGAGTCGAGAGAGGCAGGGGCCTATAAAAGGCTCAGCAGTCCGGGGAGCGTCGAGAGAGGCGGGAGTCGAGAGATGCAGCGGCCTATAAAAGGCTCAGCAGTCCGGGGAGCGTCGAGAGAGGCGGGAGTCGAGAGAGGCAGCGGCCTATAAAAGGCTCAGCAGTCCGGGGAGCGTCGAGAGAGGCGGGAGTCGAGAGAGGCAGCGGCCTATAAAAGGCTCAGCAGTCCGGGGAGCGTCGAGAGAGGCGGGAGTCGAGAGAGGCAGCGGCCTATAAAAGGCTCAGCAGTCCGGGGAGCGTCGAGAGAGGCGGGAGTCGAGAGAGGCAGCGGCCTATAAAAGGCTCAGCAGTCCGGGGAGAGTCGAGAGAGGCGGGAGTCGAGAGAGGCAGCGGCCTATAAAAGGCTCAGCAGTCCGGGGTGCGTCGAGAGAGGCGGGAGTCGAGAGAGGCAGCGGCCTATAAAAGGCTCAGCAGTCCGGGGTGCGTCGAGAGAGGCGGGAGTCGAGAGAGGCAGCGGCCTATAAAAGGCTCAGCAGTCCGGGGAGCGTCGAGAGAGGCGGGAGTCGAGAGAGGCAGCGGCCTATAAAAGGCTCAGCAGTCCGGGTACCGGTGCAGCTCCAGCTGAGAGAAGTCAAAAAAGAAGTAGAAAGAAATCAAAAGGTGACGTCACAGCCAACGTGGTAAGTGATTGGCTGCTGATTGGTGAGTAGTTTTTCTTTTTCTTTATTAATCAGTAACTTTTAACATTGTTGTCGGCAATTTAAGTGTATCTAAGGGTTAAGTCATGGCAGGACAGCTCGGTCACGTGATATGCTCCTCCTGTACCATGTGGGAACACGGGGACAACACCAGTGTCCCTGACGACTACATGTGCGGGAAGTGTGTCCACCTCCGGCTACTGACGGTCCGCGTTGCGGAGTTGGAGCTGAAGGTGGATTCACTCTGGAGCATCCACGATGCTGAGAATGACGTGAGTATCACGTGTAGCGAGTTGGTCTTACCGCAGGAGAAGGGTCCACAGCCAGCGAGGGAATGGAAGACCAGCAGGAAGAGTAGTGCAAGGAAGGTAGTGCAGGGGTCCCCTGTGGTCATCCCACTGCAAAACAGATACACTGCTTTGAGTGCTGTTGAGGGGGATGACTCATCAGGAGCGGGCAGCAGCAGCCAAGTTCATGGCACCGTGGCTGGCTCTGTTGCACAGGAGGGCAGGAAAAAGAGTGGGCGAGCGATAGTGATAGGGGATTCAATTGTAAGGGGAATAGATAGGCGTTTCTGCGGCCGAGACTCCAGGATGGTATGTTGCCTCCCTGGTGCAAGGGTCAAGGATGTCTCGGAGCGGGTGCAGGACATTCTAAAAAGGGAGGGAGAACAGCCAGTTGTCGTGGTGCACGTTGGTACCAATGACATAGGTAAAAAAAGGGATGAGTTCCTACGAAATGAATTTAAGGAGCTAGGAGCGAAATTAAAAAGTAGGACCTCAAAAGTAGTAATCTCGGGATTGCTACCAGTGCCACGTGCTAGTCAGAGTAGGAATCGCAGGATAGCTCAGATGAATACGTGGCTTGAGCAATGGTGCAGCAGGGAGGGATTCAAATTCCTGGGGCATTGGAACCGGTTCTGGGGGAGGTGGGACCAGTACAATCCGGACGGTCTGCACCTGGGCAGAATCGGAACCAATGTCCTCGGGGGAGTGTTTGCTAGTGCTGTTGGGGAGGAGTTAAACTAATATGGCAGGGGGATGGGAACCAATACAGTGAGATAGAGGGAAACAAAAAGGAGGCAAAAACAAAAGACCGAAAGGAGATGAGGAAAAGTGGAGGGCAGAGAAACCCAAGGCAAAGAACAAAAAGGGCCATTGTACAGCAAAATTCTAAAAGGACAGAGGGTGTTAAAAAAACAAGCCTGAAGGCTTTGTGTCTTAATGCAAAGAGTATCCGCAATAAGGTGGATGAATTAACTGTGCAAATAGATGTTAACAAATATGATGTGATTGGGATTACGGAGACGTGGCTCCAGGATGATCAGGGCTGGGAACTCAACATCCAGGGGTATTCAACATTCAGGAAGGATAGAATAAAAGGAAAAGGAGGTGGGGTAGCATTGCTGGTTAAGGAGGAGATTAAGGCAATAGTTAGGAAGGACATTAGCTTGGATGATGTGGAATCTATATGGGTAGAGCTGCAGAACACCAAAGGGCAAAAAACATTAGTGGGAGTTGTGTACAGACCTCCAAACAGTAGTAGTGATGTTGGGGAGGGCATCAAACATGAAATTAGGGGTGCGTGCAATAAAGGTGCAGCAGTTATAATGGGTGACTTTAATATGCACATAGATTGGGCTAACCAAACTGGAAGCAATACGGTGGAGGAGGATTTTCTGGAGTGAATAAGGGATGGTTTTTTAGACCAATATGTCGAGGAACCAACTAGGGGGGAGGCCATCTTAGACTGGTGTTATGTAATGAGGGAGGATTAATTAGCAATCTCGTTGTGCGAGGCCCCTTGGGGAAGAGTGACCATAATATGGTGGAATTCTGCATTGGGATGGAGAATGAAACAGTTAATTCAGAGACCATGGTCCAGAACTTAAAGAAGGCTAACTTTGAAGGTATGAGGCGTGAATTGGCTGGGATGGATTGGCGAATGATACTTAAGGGGTTGACTGTGGATGGGCAATGGCAGACATTTAGAGACCGCATGGATGAACTACAACAATTGTACATTCCTGTCTGGCATAAAAATAAAAAAGGGAAGGTGGCTCAACCGTGGCTATCAAGGGAAATCAGGGATAGTATTAAAGCCAAGGAAGTGGCATACAAATTGGCCAGAAATAGCAGCGAACCTGGGGACTGGGAGAAATTTAGAACTCAGCAGAGGAGGACAAAGGGTTTGATTAGGGCAGGGAAAATGGAGTATGAGAAGAAGCTTGCAGGGAACATTAAGACGGATTGCAAAAGTTTCTATAGATATGTAAAGAGAAAAAGGTTAGTAAAGACAAACGTAGGTCCGCTGCAGTCAGAATCAGGGGAAGTCATAACGGGGAACAAAGAAATGGCGGACCAATTGAACAAGTACTTTGGTTCGGTATTCACGAAGGAGGACACGAACAACCTTCCGGTTATAAAAGGGGTCGGGGGGTCTAGTAAGGAGGAGGAACTGAGGGAAATCCTTATTAGCCGGGAAATTGTGTTGGGGAAATTGATGGGATTGAAGGCCGATAAATCTCCAGGGCCTGATGGACTGCATCCCAGAGTACTTAAGGAGGTGGCCTTGGAAATAGTGGATGCGTTGACAGTCATTTTCCAACATTCCATTGACTCTGGATCAGTTCCTATGGAGTGGAGGGTAGCCAATGTAACCCCACTTTTTAAAAAAGGAGGGAGAGAGAAAACAGGGAATTATAGACCGGTCAGCCTGACATCGGTAGTGGGTAAAATGATGGAATCAATTATTAAGGATGTCATAGCAGTGCATTTGGAAAGAGGTGACATGATAGGTCCAAGTCAGCATGGATTTGTGAAAGGGAAATCATGCTTGACAAATCTTCTGGAATTTTTTGAGGATGTTTCCAGTAGAGTGGATAAGGGAGAACCAGTTGATGTGGTATATTTGGACTTTCAGAAGGCGTTCGACAAGGTCCCACACAAGAGATTGATGTGCAAAGTTAGAGCACATGGGATTGGGGGTAGTGTACTGACATGGATTGAGAACTGGTTGTCAGACAGGAAGCAAAGAGTAGGAGTAAATGGGTACTTTTCAGAATGGCAGGCAGTGACTAGTGGGGTACCGCAAGGTTCTGTGCTGGGGCCCCAGCTGTTTACACTGTACATTAATGATTTAGATGAGGGGATTAAATGTAGTATCTCCAAATTTCGGATGACACTAAGTTGGGTGGCAGTGTGAGCTGCGAGGAGGATGCTGTGAGGCTGCAGAGCGACTTGGATAGGTTAGGTGAGTGGGCAAATGCATGGCAGATGAAGTATAATGTGGATAAATGTGAGGTTATCCACTTTGGTGGTAAAAACAGAGAGACAGACTATTATCTGAATGGTGACAGATTAGGAAAAGGGGAGGTGCAAAGAGACCTGGGTGTCATGGTACATCAGTCATTGAAGGTTGGCATGCAGGTGCAGCAGGCGGTTAAGAAAGCAAATGGCATGTTGGCCTTCATAGCAAGGGGATTTGAGTACAGGGGCAGGGAGGTGTTGCTACAGTTGTACAGGGAATTGGTGAGGCCACACCTGGAGTATTGTGTACAGTTTTGGTCTCCTAACCTGAGGAAGGACATTCTTGCTATTGAGGGAGTGCAGCGAAGGTTCACCAGACTGATTCCCGGGATGGCGGGACTGACCTATCAAGAAAGACTGGATCAACTGGGCTTGTATTCACTGGAGTTCAGAAGAATGAGAGGGGACCTCATAGAAATATTTAAAATTCTGACGGGGTTAGACAGGTTAGATGCCGGAAGAATGTTCCCAATGTTGGGGAAGTCCAGAACCAGAGGTCACAGTCTAAGGATAAGGGGTGAGCCATTTAGGACCGAGATGCGGAGGAACTTCTTCACCCAGAGAGTGGTGAACCTGTGGAATTCTCTACCACAGAAAGTTGTTGAGGCCAATTCACTAAATATATTCAAAAAGGAGTTAGATGAGGTCCTTACTACTAGGGGGATCAAGGGGTATGGCGAGAAAGCAGGAATGGGGTGCTGAAGTTGAATGTTCAGCCATGAACTCATTGAATGGCGGTGCAGGCTAGAAGGGCCGAATGGCCTACTCCTGCACCTATTTTCTATGTTTCTATGTTTCTATGGTTCCGGTCCTGCCCAGGTACAGTCCGTCCGGCAAGGGTTATCCAAGACGACTGGAGACCAGCTCTGCTGCACAGACCTAGTGCGCACACATATTGCAGTGTGGGCTGGCCCGTGCTACCCCTGGGCCCCTAGCCCCGAACTCACACCCCTCCTGGGCCCCAGTCCCATCCCTCCACAGACCCTCACCACTCCTTCGCCCCAACCTCGCCGCTCCTGCTGTGCCTACAAACGCTCCAATCACTGACCTGGACCTTGATGACGTCACTCTTCACTGCCGTCGCAGCTCATGCTGCTCCCTGGAGTGGTATGCCTCCACGCTGCTCCCTGAGGCCTCCATGCTGCTCCCAGGCACCGCACCACCACTCCTTTTATAGCCCCGACCTTCCGCTGGTATTCTCAGGATCGGAAGGATAGGTCCTTCCTATCCACTCTATTTAGGCCCCTCATAATTTTATACACCTCAATAAGGTCTCTCCTCAGCCTCCTCTGTTCCAAAGAAAACAACCCCAGCCTATCCAATCTTTCCTCATAGCTAAAATTCTCCAGTCCAGGCAACATCCTCGCAAATCTCTGTACGCTCTCTAGTGCAATCACATATTTCCTGTAACATGATGACCAGAACTGCACGCAGTACTCTCGCTGTGGCCTAACCAGTGTTTCATACAGTTCAAGCATAACCTCCCTGCTCTTGTATTCTATGCCTCAGCTAATAAAAGCAAATATTTTGTATGCCTTCTTAACTACCTTTTCTACCTGTCCTGCTAACTTCAGGAATCTGTGGATATGCACTCCAAAGTCCCTCTCTTCCTCTACACTCTACACTCAGCGTCGTACCATTTAATGTGTATTTCCTTGCATTGTTAGCCTTTCCCAAATGCATTACCTCACACTTCTCCAGATTGAATTCCATTTGCCACTGTTTCGCCCACCTGACCAGTTCATTGATATCTTCATGCAATCTACAGCTTTCTTCTTCATTATCAACCACATGGCCAATTTTTGTATCATCTGCAAACTTCTTAATCATGCTCCCTACATTCAAGTCTAAATCATTGATGTATACCATAAAAAGCAAGGGACCCGGTACTGAGCCCTGCGAAACCCCACTGGAAACATCCTTCTTGTCACAAAAATACCCATCAACCATTACCCTTTGCTTCCTGCCTCTGAGCCAATTTTGGATCCAACTTGCCACTTTGCGTTGGATTCCATGGGCTTTTACTTTTGCGACCAGTCTACTATGTGGGACCTTCTCGAAAGCCTTGCTAAAATCCATATACACTACATCATACGCACTACCCTCATCGAACCTCCTTGTTACCTCCTCAAAAAATTCAATCAAGTTAGTCAGACACCGTCTTCCCTTAACAAATCCATGCTGATTGTCCCTGATTAATCCGTGACTTTCTAAATGAAGATTTATCCTGTCCCTCAGAATTTTTTCCAAATAATTTTCCCACCATCGAGGTTCGGCTGACTGGCCTGTAATTACTCTGTCTATCCCTTTCTCTGATAGAGTCCCTGCTCTTTCCTCGCTTGCTTCTCTTAACAGATTTTAAAGATGTTAAACCCCTTAATACTTACTCTCGCACTATGTTTATTTCATCTAATATTTTACACTCATCCTCCCTAATTGGAATGACTGCATAGAAAAAACATAGAAACTTAGAAATTTACAGCGCAGAAACATAAAAACATAGAAAATAGGTGCAGGAGTAGGCCATTCGGTCCTTCGAGCCTGTACCACCCTTCAATATGATCATGGCTGATCATGCAACTTCAGTATCCCATTCCTGCTTTCTTTCCATACCTCTTGATCCCTTTAGCCGTAAGGGCCACATCTAACTCCCTTTTGAATATATCTAACGAACTGGCTTCAACAACTTTCTGTGGTAGAGAATTCCCCAGGTTAACAATTCTCTGAGTGAAGAAGTTTCTCTTCATCTCGGTCCTAAATGGCTTACCCCTTATCCTTAGACTGTGACCCCTGGTTCTGGACTTCCCCAACATCGGGAACATTCTTCCTGCATCTAACTTGTCCAATCCCGTTAGAATTTTATATGTTTCTATGAGATCCCCTCTCATTCTTCTAAATTCCAGTGAATATAAGCCTAGTCAATGCAGTCTTTCTTCATATGTCAGTCCTGCCATCCCGGAAATCAGTCTGGTGAACCTTCGCTGCACTCCCTCAATAGCAAGAATGTCCTTCCTCAGATTAGGAGACCAAAACTGTACACAATATTCAACGTGTGGCCTCACCAAGGCCCTGTACAACTGCAGTAAGACTTCCCATCGTGTCCGTGCCAGCCGAAATGTTAGTCCCACCTTTTTTTTAAGGGAACCTACTTGCTTTGAAACCTTACGATCTCCTCCTTGAATACTTCCCACTGCTCTGACACTGATTTATTTACAAGTAGCTGTTTGCAGTCCACTTTAGCTAAATCTCAGCTGAGTAAAATTGGCTTTTCCCCAATTGAGAACTTTTATTCCGGGTCTATCATTGTCCTTTTCCATAACTACCCTAAATCTAACTGAATTATGATCACTAATACCAAAATGCTGTCTCACCTTCCACCTGCCCCTAAAATTATATCCAGAACTACCCCCTCCCTTGTTAGGCTTGCTGCATACTGGCTAACAAAAGTTCTCTAGAATGCATTTTAAGAATTCTGCACTCTCATTATCTGGTCATTATCACATTGCTGTTTGTGGGAGCTTGCTGTGTGCAAATTGGCTGTCGTGTTTCCTACATTACAACAGTGACTGCACTACAAAATTACTTAATTTATCTCTAACCAGCTATTTAACCCCACAAATCAGGAAACACACAGTAAGTTTATTAATTTCCAGTGCACATTTATTTCCAGATGTTAAACATCTCACATTTAAGTTGTTGAGATAACATGACTTGAAACATAAATGACGGACAGGAAAAGATCTGCTGCTCCATCCAGCTTGTCCCACACAACCGCGATGCTCTGTACCCACAGACAACATTCAGCGACGACTTGAAACCGCTCGGTGAACTGTCCTGAATTCCCCGTTCTGTGTCGTTCCGGCTCGCATGGAAACCATTCTCAATCTTGTTTGTGAAAGTGCGAACTGTCACACCCTTTAGTTTGCCATTCCATTAGGCCGTGCCATACTCAGTGAATTGCAATTGAGTTACAGAGCCAGCAATGCTCGGATGAAACATCAGCTCCTAAACATTAATGGGCTGAAGGGGGGAAGGTTGAAGGATGGGGATGGAGGGATAGGGGGCGGAAGGGGATGTGTACCTAATTATTGGGATGCATTGGCACAATTTGTCTGGAAAAATGTTTTTCCCCTCCCTCTCCGGCTCCCGTGCTGTGTTAACTTTAGCACACTCCAGAACTCAGCTTGTTGACACCCAAAGGCAACCCAGAATGAGGAGAATCCATTCACTTCCCTCCCCACCAGACACGAGAGACAAGCAGGTGGCTTGAAGATGTCGTCACTTGAAGAATGAAGAGGAGCTTACGAGGGAACAGCTTACAAGGGAGCTGACCTTCAGTCGGGTATTCTCCACACACTAATGGTGACTAACCAAGTAGCCGAGGAGGATGGGAACGGCGGCTTAAGCGACCAGGATAGACATGATAAAGTGAATGCCTCACGCTGGGATACCCTAATCTGATGGGCATTCCATCTCAACAGCCAGCCCACCAATCAGAAGCTGGCAAGATCCAAATCCAGGTCCTGATGGTTCAGTTTACTGTTTCAATCTGACGCTGGTGCCCGTGAATAACACTCACTTTGATCAATTTGTCCCTGGGAGCCGGAGAGCCTGTTCCCTTGCAGGGTCCACCCTTCTCACCCTGAGTACCAGTTGGTCGGTGTCCAACAGTGTGTGGAGCATATTGGAATGAAAAATAAAGATTCGCTAAATAAAAGCAGACTTGTCTTTAATCTTCAAATGACTCTTCTGTGAAGTCAGACCGGCAATATTTAACACCAGGGTGTATGAGAAGCACGGTTTGTGAGGCAAGTAAAGGGTTAACCAGAATCACCTTCTGCTGCGATGTTCTGTAACAGCCTGGAGATCAGGCAACCCTGAGCAACAGAATCTAGAAACGAAAGAACGAAAGGCTGTCCAGCCTCCGCTCTGACTGCCTGAGGTCCTCGAGCAGAGAGGTGATTGTCCGCTGATACGAGCAAGTCGATTGATCTGGTAACCCCCAAAGTCCTGAAGATATTCTGCACTACCTCCGTGTGGATCATCCATGGGTCAGGGCGAACCACAAAGTGGCTGAGTATGCCAACTGTAATATTGTCCAACCCGGCCTAACGTGCCAGCAAGAGTGTCACCCCATCGTTCAAGCACCAATGGGAAGCAACACGTCAACTTGACAGAGGTACCCAGGAGGGGGTCCCAGACAGTAGAACTACCCGACTACTGTCTTACTGTCTGTCTGTAGACACAGAAACATAGAAACACAGAAAGTTACAGGGCCCGGCCAAAAAGAGCTGCACGGCCCTCGGTCAGCAGCCCTAAAGGTTACATACAAACCCATGAACAATGACGGAAAGGCAAAGAGCACCCAGCCCAACCAGTCCGCCTCACACAGCTGCGACATCCGTTATACTGAAACAGTCTACACACCACTCCAACCGGAGCCATGTGATCTCCGGGAAAAACCCAGGCGACTTAGGGAGAAAAATCTGGGAAAATTGCTCTCGGACCCATCCAGGCGATCGACACTAGTCCAGGAGATCACCCTGGCCATATTCTAGCCCCTGCAGTACTTACCATTATATCTGCGCCATCCAACAAAAGGTCATCCAGTCTAATCCAAATTACCAGCTCTGGGCAATTAAAGTACAGGTTACTGCACATTAAGTGCCCATTCAACCATGTCTTAAAAGTTGTGAGGGTTTCTGCATTCACCACTCTTCCAGGCAACGAGTTCCCGATCTCTACAACACTCTGCATAAAGAAGACCCCCCTCAAATCCCCTCGAAACATTTCACCAACCACCTTAAAACTATGCCCCCTCATAATAGACCCCTCCACCAGTGGAAGTAGACCCTTACTATCCACTATGTCCAGGCCCCTCAATATTTTGTACACCTCGATGAGGTCTCCTCTCAACCTCCTCTGTTCCAATGAGAACAAACCCAGCCTATCCAATCTGTCCTCATAACTAAGATTCTCCATTCCAGGCAGCATCTTAGTAAATCTCCTCTGCACCCTCTCTAATGGAATCACGTCCTTCCTATAATACGGTGACCAGAACTGCACGCAGTAGTCCAGCTCCGCCTAACCAAAGTATTTTACAATTTAAGTATAACCTCCCTGCTCTTATATTCTATGCCTCGGCAAATAAAGGCAAGCATTCCGTATGCCTTCATAACCACCTTATCAACCTGGCCTGCTACTTTCAGGGATCTGTGGACAAGCACTCCAAGGTCCCTTTGGTCATCTACACTATTAAGTGGTCTACCGCTTAATGTTTATAACCTTTGTTTATTCGCCCTCCCAAAGTGCATCATCTCACCTTTCTCTGAATTAAATTCCATTTGCTACTGCTCTACTCACCTGACCAGCAGATTGAGATCCTCCTGCAGCTGATGACTTCCTTGTCATTATCAACCATAGACATGCTGACTTATCCCGTACCGAGTCTGAAAGTGTACAATGTCCTATTATACCGTTGAAATGACAAGTGAACTCATCCATATCCAGTGGCCTTGAAGCCCATTCCTCCTTAATGTTGCAGCATTACCTGAAGAGCCTGATGGCTGTAGCCCAAATGCCTGGAGGACACTGTGCCCCAAGACCACCATTGCTCGTTGAGATGCTGCGACAAAGGAGAAATGTGGAAACATTACTGGCCAAGTGATAGACATCTAGAATGCTCAACTGGAGACATATCTTCAATAGTTCAGCTGTCTGGATGAATATGTCTCACTCTCAATGCAGATAGTGACCAGTTTGCCCACTCTTAGATAGTTCCTCTGATGGCCAAACATAGAAATATAGAAACATAGAAATACAGAAATTTACAGCGCAGAAGGAGGCCATTTTGGCCCATCGTGTTTCTGCGCCGGCCGACAAAGAGCTGCACGGATCTTGGTCAGCAGCCCTAAACGTTAAATATAAACCTATGAACAATGACGGAAAGGCAAAGAGTACTCAGCCCAACCCGTCCGCCTCACACAACTGCGACACCCCTTATACTGAAAACATTTACACTCCACCCCAAGCGGAGATTGTGATCTCCTGGGAGAGGCAAAAACCAGATAAGAAGCCAGGCTATTTAGGGAGAAAAAATCTGGGAAAATTTCTCTTCAACCCATCCAGGCGATCGATACTAGTCCAGGAGATCACACCCTGGCCGTATTCTATTCCCTGCAGTACTTATCATTTTACCTGTGCCGTCCAACAAAAGGTCATCCAGTCCAATTCCAATTACCAGCTCTGCAGCTTACTGCACCTTAATTGACAATCCAACCATCTCTTAAAAGTGGTAAGGGTTTCTGCATCCTCCACTCTTCCAGGCAATGAGTTCCAGATCCCCACAACTCTCTGCATAAAGAAGCCCCCAGTCAATTATCCTCAACCTTCCACCAACCACCTTAAAACTATGTCCCCTCATAATAGACCCCTCCACCAATGGAAATAGACCCTTACTATCCACTATGTCCAGGCCCCTCAATATTTTGTACGCCTCGATGAGGTCTCCTCTCAACCTCCTCTGTTCCAATGAGAACAAACCCAGCCCATCCAATCTGTCCTCATAACTAAGATTTTCCATTCCAGGCAGCATCTTAGTAAATCTACTCTGCTCCCTCTCTAGTGCAATCACATCCTTCCTATAATACGGCGACCAGAACTGCACGCAGTACTCCAGCTGTGGCCTAACCAAAATATTATACAATTTAAGCATAACCTCCCTGCACTTATATTCTAAGCCTCAGCCAATAAAGGCAAGCATTCCATATGCCTTCACAACCATCTTATCAACCTGGCCTGCTACTTTCAGGGATCTGTGGACAAGTACTCCAAGGTCCCTTTGTTCATCTACACTATTGTGGTCTACCGCTTAATGTGTATACCTTTCCTTATTTGCCGTCCTAAAGTGCATTACCTGACACTTCTCTGAATTAAATTCCATTTGCTACTGCTCTGCTCACCTGACCAGTAGATTGATATCCTCCTGCAGCCCATTACTTTCCTCATCATACCAACCATAGCCATGCTGACTTACCCCGCACAGAGTCTGAAAGTGTACAATGTCCTATTATATCATTCACACCCCGAGCCTGCTGAAATGACAAGTGAACTCATCCACGTCCACTGACCTTGAAGCGCATTCCTCCTGAATGTCGCAGCATTACCTGAAGAGCCTGATGTCTGTAGCCCAAATGCCTGGAGGACACTGTGCCCCAAGACATGTTCAGATGCTGCGACAAAGGAGAACTGTGGAAACATTACT
This sequence comes from Pristiophorus japonicus, assembly GCF_044704955.1. Classification (NCBI taxonomy): domain Eukaryota; kingdom Metazoa; phylum Chordata; class Chondrichthyes; family Pristiophoridae; genus Pristiophorus; species Pristiophorus japonicus. The sequence continues at coordinate 5,400,661 of NC_091984.1, read as the reverse complement.
GGCCGAGTGATAGATATCAAGAATGCTCAACTGGAGACATATCTTCATCAGTTGAGCCTTCTGGATGACTATCTCTCACTCTCAATGCGGATGGTGACCAGTATGCCCACTAGTAGCTAGTTCCTCTGATAGTCAGATATAGAAACATAGAAACATAGAAACTTACAGTGCAGAAGGAGGCCATTTCGGCCCATCATTTCCGCGCCAGTCGACAAAGAGCCGCACGGCCCTTGGTCAGCAGCCCTCAAGGTTACATATTGTAAGGGATAAATTGTAAGTTTGCAAATCGGGGGTCAGAATTATGCTGAAGGTAGTGAACTTATAAATTGCCTATGTATGTAACACTTGCTTGTATCGATATAGCACACTTATATGCATTAAACTATAGCTTAAACTTCGTAACACTTAAACAGCCGAAGTCAGCAGTTTTGTTTAAAAGTCCCTGAGGAAGAGATAAGGAAGCCAGTACAGCCACACTAGGCATCGGATAGACTGGGGTAGAGGGCAAAATGGAACAAAACATTGATGAGAGATGGACAGTTGCATGTACCACTCAGAGCCCGTCTGATAAGAGTCGACAAATCAATGTAACTTCGCTGATAACAATAGACCTATCGATGATTTTGGAGGAGGATAGCTCCTCTGCAAAACATGTATAAATTATGCTTGAAACCTCTTGTAGTTCAGATGTTCCACGACTGAACCTTCCCGTGCATTGCTCGTAATAAAACCGGTAAACCTGAGGTTTCAATTGTTTACTTCCGTGGTCGTTATACAGTAGGAGCTGGGCGAGGTATCGATTAACTATATCAGTTGGTCCACCTTGAGGGAGAGAAACCTCCTTTTTACCCCACAAACAGGATGCAGACCCTCTGACCTGGATGATGTGACCTGAATGACAGTGAGTATGTTTTGTACCACCTGCAGCTGTAGCATTGATGGGGAAGGAGGTAATCTGCATAAAGAATTAAAAGGGGTAATCTGTAGAACAAATTATAGCGAACCACAGAAGGACGAAAACCAAGGGTGGGATAGGTGTATTGCCTGAAAAAGAAGGACTACAACCTAAGGGGGAGAGGACCCAGCGATCGTTAGAGGAAAAGTAAGGTGTATGTCCCGAAGTGTGACACGGTAATAACACGGAGAAGCCGGTATTGATCGTGTGCAGCGCAAACAAAGAAGGAATACAACCTAAAAAGTGGGGTTAGACCCCAGGATCCTCGGGAAACTGGCCAGTGGGATAAAATGCCGGCTGAGAAAAATGGAAAATTATTAAAGGAAAAGAAAAATGCTGGAAAAACACGTTGAATTTACAAAGGACAGCGTGTTTTTATCAGAAGATAAAAATGTGACCTTGAAAGCTGCAGCTGCTGGAAAGAGAAACAAAGATGTTTAGGAAAATGGACTGGAGGAAGATCATCAAAATACAAAACCTCATTTGAAGAAAGGAGATTTAAATTGTCTGTGAAAAAGATATTGGTTTAAATATAAAAACTTACGTGTTAAACCTGACACAGCTTTGTGCCGAGTAAGAGAAACAAAGATGTTTAACTATGGATTCGAGGAAGCTCAGCAAAAAAAAATTAAGTTCGGATTCAATAGGGGAAAAAAATCTAAGTTATGCGAACTCAGCAAAGGAAGGAAAAAAAACTGAAATTAGAGAATTCTTTAAAAAGATGGAACCGGCACGGAAGTTTAGATTTTGTGCCGAGAGAAATAAAACGCAAGATTTGCTCAGTGAACGGGGCCGTAAAAACAAAATGCTGGAATGTATATAACTTGTGGGAAAATTGGATTTCAGTAAATAAAATAGCTATTAAAAATGTGTGGTCTCGTTTTAAATCAATGAAAAAATCTTTGGCAAGTATTTGAAGTTTAGAGAAATTGGAGTTTAATCTAAAATGTTGACTTTCCCGATGAGAAGGTTTTATTATGACAACTTGATGTTTTAACGGATTCCTAATTTCTGCTGTTTTAACGGATTCCTAATTTCTAAGCAAGTTTTGAAAGCACAAAGATTTGGGAAAAAATTTTCGGATAATTACACGAAGTCACGTAATGACATCAAGCCTTCTTGTAAACCTGTAAAGTAGTTAACCCTTTCCATTGACAGCTGTTTTATACTGGACATTATTAATTTGGATTTCTTAATAAAAGAAAGAAGACTCACCTGACAGACAGAGGAAATGGTGGATAGCCAGAATAAAAATAAAATGAAGAAAGCCTATTTGATAATATTCGCCTGCTACAGAGGACAGATAGATACTCAAACAAAACAAATTCAAGAGTTGGAAGCTAAGATAAATAAGCTGGAAGAGATAAAGATAGGACCAGACAAATAGTGCAGTGCACAGCCAAAGCACCATCACCGATGGTAATAGAGTCAATGTACCCCACAGTGGGTAAGTGTAGTCCATAAACCCACCCTTACAGTAAACCAGACTGGGATAACGAGTGCGGAGTAGAGTGGGCCCCGGCACATGATAATAGCTATTTATCTGCGGCACCAATACGCACTACCACCATTCCCTCCAACGGATGTAGAGCAGCCCACATTACCATACAGGAGGTACCCCTCAGCCCACAGGAGAGACAAATTCTATTGAATATGTTCCCAACGCCTAAATCAAATAGTAGTAAGGCAGAATTCTGAAAATAGATTGGAGTAGAATACTGAATGTGATTCAAAAGGCAGGGAAAGGGTAGGGGAGTACGGGGAACGAAAGTGGATCGAATACAAATCCAGGGCTGATGCCCCCGACAAAAATGTGCAGCATTCTTGAAAATGTTTAAAGACAGACTAGGAGAGGCAAATCAAACGATAATTAAGTTAGGATTTAAGATAGGAGATAGGAGGGAAAAAAAAGAAGTCGAAAGAAATAGAAAGGTGACGTCACAGCCAAGGGGGTAAATGATTGGCTGGTGATTGGTGAGTAGCTTTTCTTTTTCTTTTTTATATCAGTCAGTAACTTTTAACATTGTTGTTGCCAATTTAAGTGTATCTAAGGGGTAAGTCATGGCAGGAGAAGCTCGATCACGTGATATGCTCCTCCTGTAGCATGTGGGAACTCAGGGACACTTCCGGTGTCTCTGACGACTACGTGTGCGGGAAGTGTATCCGCCTCCAGCTCCTGACTGACCGCGTTGCGGAATTGGAGCTGAGGGTGGATTCACTCTGGAGCATCCACGATGCTGAGAACGACGTGGGTAGCACATGTAGCGAGTTGGTCATACCGCAAGAGAAGGATCCACAGCCAGCTAGGGAATGGAAGACCAGCAGGAAGAGTAGTGCAAGGAAGGTAGTGCAGGAGTCCCCTGTGGTCATCCCCCTGCAAAACAGATACACTGCTTTGAGTGCTGTTGAGGGGGATGACTCATCAGGGGAGGGCAGCAGCAGCCAAGTTCATGGCACTGTGGCTGGCTCTGTTGCACAGGAGGGCAGGAAAAAGAGTGGGAGAGCAATAGTGATAGGGGATTCAATTATGAGGGGAATAGATAGGCGTTTGTGCGGCTGCAACCGAGACTCCAGGATGGTATGTTGCCTCCCTGGTGCAAGAGTCAAGGATGTCTCAGAGCGGGTGCAGGACATTCTAAAAAGGGAGGGAGAACAGCCAGTTGTCGTGGTGCACATTGGTACCAACGACAGAGGTAACAAAAAGGGATGAGGTCCTACGAAACGAATTTAAGGAGCTAGGAGCGAAATTAAAAAGTAGGACCTCAAAAGTAGTAATCTCGGGATTGCTACCAGTGCCACATGCTAGTCAGAGTAGGAATCGCAGGATAGCGCAGATGAATACATGACTTCAGCAGTGGTGCAGCAGGGAGGGATTCAAATTCCTGGGGCATTGGAACCGGTTCTGGGGGAGGTGGAACCAGTACAAACCGGACGGGCTGCACCTGGGCAGGACCGGAACCAATGTCCTAGGGGGAGTGTTTGCTAGTGCTGTTGGGGAGGAGTTAAACTAATATGGCAGGGGGATGGGAACCAATGCAGGGAGACAGAGGGAAACAAAAAGGAGACAAAAGCAAAAGACAGAAAGGAGATGAGGCAAAGTGGAGGGCAGAGAAACCCAAGAAAAAGAACAAAAAGGGCCACTGTACAGCAAAATTCTAAAAGGACAAAGGATGTTAAAAAAACAAGCCTGAAGGCTTTGTGTCTTCATGCAAGGAGTATCCGTAATAAGGTGGATGAATTAACTGCGCAAATAGATGTTAACAAATATGATGTGATTGGGATTACGGAGACGTGGCTCCAGGATGATCAGGGCTGGGACCTCAACATCCAGCGGTATTCAACATTCAGGAAGGATAGAACAAAAGGAAAAGGAGTTGGGGTAGCATTGCTGGTTAAAGAGGAGATTAATGCAATAGCTAGGAACGACATTAGCTTGGATGATGTGGAATCTATATGGGTAGAGCTGCAGAACACCAAAGGGCAAAAAACATTAGTGGGAGTTGTGTACAGACCTCCAAACAGTAATAGTGATGTTGGGGAGGGCATCAAACAGGAAATTAGGGGTGCATGCAATAAAGGTGCAGCAGTTATAATGGGTGACTTTAATATGCACATAGATTGGGCTAACCAAACTGGAAGCAATACAGTGGAGGAGGATTTCCTAGAGTGCATAAGGGATGGTTTTCCAGACCAATATGTCAAGGAACCAACTAGGGGGGAGGCCATCTTAGACTGGGTGTTGTGTAATGAGAGAGGATTAATTAGCAATCTCGTTGTGCGAGGCCTCTTGGGGAAGAGTGACCATAATATGGTGGAATTCTGCATTAGGATGGAGAATGAAACAGTTAATTCAGAGACCATGGTCCAGAACTTAAAGAAGGCTAACTTTGAAGGTATGAGGCGTGAATTGCCTAGGATAGATTGGCGAATGATACTTAAGGGGTTGACTGTGGATGGGCAATGGCAGACATTTAGAGACCGCATGGATGAACTACAACAATTGTACATTCCTGTCTGGCGTAAAAATAAAAAAGGGAAGGTGGCTCAACCGTGGCTATCAAGGGAAATCAGGGATAGTATTAAAGCCAAGGAAGTGGCATACAAATTGGCCAGAAATAGCAGCGAACCCGGGGACTGGGAGAAATTTAGAACTCAGCAGAGGAGGACAAAGGGTTTGATTAGGGCAGGGAAAATGGAGTACGAGAAGAAGCTTGCAGGGAACATTAAGACGGATTGCAAAAGTTTCTATAGATATGTAAAGAGAAAAAGGTTAATAAAGACAAACGTAGGTCCCCTGCAGTCAGAATCAGGGGAAGTCATAATGGGGAACAAAGAAATGGCAGACCAATTGAACAAGTACTTTGGTTCGGTATTCACTAAGGAGGACACAAACAACCCTCCGGATATAAAAGGGGTCAGAGGGTCTAGTAAGAAGGAGGAACTGAGGGAAATCTTTATTAGTCGGGAAATTGTGTTGGGGAAATTGATGGAATTGAAGACCGATAAATCCCCAGGGCCTGATGGACTGCATCCCAGAGTAATAAGGACGTGGCCTTGGAAATAGCGGATGCATTGACAGTCATTTTCCAACATTCCATTGACTCTGGATCAGTTCCTATCGAGTGGAGGGTAGCCAATGTAACCCCACTTTCTAAAAAAGGAGGGAGAGAGAAAACAGGGAATTATAGACCGGTCAGCCTGACCTCAGTAGTGGGTAAAATGATGGAATCAATTATTAAGGATGTCATAGCAGCGCATTTGGAAGGAGGTGACATGATAGGTCCAAGTCAGCATGGATTTGTGAAAGGGAAATCATGCTTGACAAATCTTCTGGAATTTTTTGAGGATGTTTCCAGTAGAGTGGACAAGGGAGAACCAGTTGATGTGGTATATTTGGACTTTCAGAAGGATTTCGACAAGGTCCCACACAAGAGAATAATGTGCAAAGTTAAAGCACATGGGATTGGGGGTAGTATGCTGACGTGGATTGAGAACTGGTTGTCAGACAGAAAGCAAAGAGTAGGAGTAAATGGGTACTTTTCAGAATGGCAGGTAGTGACTAGTGGGGTACCGCAAGGTTCTGTGCTAGGGCCCCAGCTGTTTATACTGTACATTAATGATTTAGACGAGGGGATTAAATGTAGTATCTTCAAATTTGCGGATGACACTAAGTTGGGTGGCAGTGTGAGCTGCGAGGAGGATGCTATGAGGCTGCAGATTGACTTGGATAGGTTAGGTGAGTGGGCAAATGCATGGCAGATGAAGTATAATGTGGATAAATGTGAGGTTATCCACTTTGGTGGTAAAAACAGAGAGACAGACTATTATCTGAATGATGACAGATTAGGAAAAGGGGAGGTGCAACGAGACCTGGGTGTCATGGTACATCAGTCATTGAAGGTTGGCATGCAGGTACAGCAGGCGGTTAAGAAAGCAAATGGCATGTTGGCCTTCATACCGAGGGGATTTGAGTAAAGGGGCAGGGAGGTATTACTACAGTTGTACAGGGCCTTGGTGAGGCCACACCTGGAGTATTGTGTGCAGTTTTGGTCTCCTAACTTGAGGAAGGACATTCTTGCTATTGAGGGAGTGCAGCGATGGTTCACCAGACTGATTCCCGGGATGGTGGGACTGACCTATCAAGAAAGGCTGGATCAACTGGGCTTGTATTCACTGGAGTTCAGAAGAATGAGAGGGGACCTCATAGAAACGTTTAAAATTCTGACGGGTTTAGACAGGTTAGATGCAGGAAGAATGTTCCCAATGTTGGGGAAGTCCAGAACCAGGGGTCACAGTTTAAGGATAAGGGGTAAGCCATTTAGGACCGAGATGAGGAGAAACTTCTTCACCCAGAGAGTGGTGAACCTGTGGAATTCTCTACCACAGAAAGTTGTTGAGGCCAATTCACTAAATATATTCAAAAGGGAGTTAGATTAAGTCCTTATTACTAGGGGGATCAAGGGGTATGGCGAGAAAGCGGGAAGGGGGTACTGAGGTTGCATGTTCAGCCATGAACTCATTGAATGGCAGTGCAGGTTAGAAGGGCCGAATGGCCTACTCCTGTACCTATTTTCTATGTTTCTATGATTACGATGAAACTTTGGAATGGGCAGAACATGTAGAGGAGTTAAAGTTAGAACATAGGGAGAAAATAGCAAAAATAGCAGCAACAGCGGTAGCAGCAGAGATGAAGGAGGATGAGACACACCCCGCACAGCTCCACTGATATGTTTTAACTGCAATCAAGGAGGTCACTTCAGTGGGGATTACCCGCAGAAAAGGAAAGGTTATGGAAATTCGGAAGGGAAATGTCACAATTGTGGTAAACTTGGACATTTGGCCAAAGATTGCTGGAGTAAGGGAGGAGGTGCAGGAAGGCGAGGCCCCCAACAGGTAAAGAAGGGAACACCATTAACCAGGGAAGAGCTGATGGACAGGCTCAGACAGGTACCAGTACCACTGCCACCACCGCCCCAACCTGAGACGCCCTCCAACGAGGATATTATCAACAAGCTCCGATTAGCCAGTACACGCTAGGGGTTGCCGGCCCCCGGCGGATGTACGGGATCACAGCTAGGGCATCCAAGGATGTTTATTAATGCAGTGTTTGGGGGCCGGCACTGCGATATGCTAGTAGACACAGGAGCGTCCGTTTCCATCACCAAGTTAGATTTGCCCTGGACCCGCAGGACAGTAAACATACAAGGAGTGGGTGGGGGATATCAGAAAGCAACCCGACGTGAGATGGTGTTATTAGAAGTACAGGGAGTAATGTTACCTACTCAGTTTTGCTGCTGTCAGAAAACAGAGGGCACCATATTGGGCATCAACACCGTAAGGGAGATACGGGTACTGATACATCAACCGGATAATTTGGGGGGATAAGCACGGAAACCGAATTAAGTTTGAACACCCGGGACACCAGCATCAATGAGCGGCCGTAATAACCCCAATCCAATCCGAGTGGGAAACAAAGGGTGTGTGGGGTAGCGTGTGTCAGTTATACCCGACTCTGTGGGCACAATACAGGCAAGATTGTGGATTAGCAGAGATACCATCCATCAAAATTCCTGGACCCGAACACAAAGCTCACCGACAGTACCCATTGAGACCCGAAGCTGAGGCACTGGTCAGTCAGATAGTGCAGGAATTAGAGATGCAAGGGGTAGTGAAACAGTTAATAGCCTCCACTAATTCACCTGTGTGGCCGGTAAAGAAACCCGGCAGGTCTTACTGACGAACTATCGATTACACCGCCCTGAATAAGGTGACTCCCCGAGAACACCCAATCGTGGTAAGTCCGGCAACAATTTTTAATGGCCAGGATCCAGAACATAAGATATTCACCGTGCTGGATACAGCGAATGGATTTTGGGCCATACCTTTAGACAAAGAGTCCGAAGGAAAATTTGCCTTCACCGTAAAGGGAAAACAATATACATGGACCAGAGTGCCACAGGGATTCCATAATAGCCCGAGCATATTTCATCGAGTATTGTCAGGGATTTTGGAACCAATAGACGTAGGAGAAGGAAGCACCCTTTTGCAGTATGTGGATGATATCCTTATTGTCTCCAGCACAGAACAACAACACGTACTAGCTTTAACTACAGAGCTAGGAGCTCTACAGGATTAAAAATAAATCCGAGGAAAGTGCAGGTGGGAAGGAGCGAAGTAACATATGTAGGATACATAATATCACAAGGGAAGAGACAGATGCCCGAGGACAGAAAGGAGGCAATTCACTCAATGCCCAGGCCAGGAACCATGAAAGGGGTCAGCCAGGTACTAGGGCTATTCATCTACTGCAGAAATTATATTCCCGAATTTGCCGAGATGGCCCAACCTATACAGGACCTGGTCAAAGGGGAAAAAATTCCCAAGAGCCCGAAAACTGGGGCCCAGATTAAGAAAGTGCCTTTGTGCGGATAAAACAAGCTCTCACAAGTGCTCCAGCCTTGGGACTACCGGCCCAGAATAGGCCCTTTTACATTTATACCAACCATAGCAATGATCATTAGAACACATAGTGACTCAATTACATGGGGACAGGCATAGACCAGTGGCATATTACTCAGGTAAGCTGCAACCCGTAGCCGCAGGACTGTCCAGGTGCGTTGCTGCCCTAGACTGTGCGGCAAGGGCCATCAGAGTTAGTGAACCAATAATAATGTCAGGGCATTACTCTACATACCCAGCATACCTTAGTAGAATTACTTAACACCGGAAGACTAAAAACGGTATCCGATGCACGAAGGGCAGGGTGGGAAGCAATGCTCTTACCCCCCAATGGGACGGTAACAATAATAAAAGACAACTGTAACAACCCTGCAGGGTGGATCATTACGGAGGGAGAGGAGCATCTGCACCGCCATTCAATAAGATCATGGCTGACCATTCAACCTCAGTACCCCTTTCCTGCTTTCTCTCCATACCCCTTGATCCCTTTGGCCGTAAGGAACAAAAGATTGATGAGAGATGGACAGTTGCATGTACCACTCAGAGCCCGTCTGATAAGAGTCGACAAATCAATGCAACTTCACTGATAACAATAGACCTATCGAAGATTTTGTAAGAGGATAGCCCTTTTCCCAAACCTGTATAATTCATGCTTGAAAACTCTTGTATTTCGGAGGTTCCACGACTGAATCTTCCCGTGCATTGCTCGTAATAAAACCAGTAAACCTGAGGTTTCGTTTGTTTACTTCCATGGTCGTTATACCGAGGTATCGATTAACTATATCAGTTGGTCCACCTTGAGAGAGAGAAGCCTCCTTTTTACCCCAAAATTTGGCGTCACGAACAGGATGCAGACCCTCTGACCTGGATGATGTGACCTGAATGACAGTGAGTATGTTTTGTACCACCTGCAGCTGTAGCATTGACGGGGAAGGAGGTAATCTGCATAAAGAATTAGAAGGGGTAATCTGTAGAACAAGTTATAGCGAACCACGGAAGGACGAAAACCAAGGGTGGGATAGGTGTATTGCCTGAAAAAGAAGGACTACAACCTAAGGGGGAGAGGACCCAGCGATCGTTAGAGGAAAAGTAAGGTGTATGTCCCGAAGTGTGACACGGTAATAACACGGAGAAGCCGGTATTGATCGTGTGCTGCGCAAACAAAGAAGGAATACAACCTAAAAAGTGGGGTTAGACCCCGGGATCCTCTGGGAAACTGGCCAGTGGGATAAAATGCTAGCTAAGAAAAATGGAAAATTATTAAAAGAAAAGAAAAATGCTGGAAAAACACGTTGAATTTACAAAGGACAGCGTGTTTTTATCAAAAGATAAAAATGTGACCTTGAAAGCTGCAGTTGCGAGAAAGAGAAACAAAGATGTTTAGGAAAATGGACTGGAGGAAGATCATCAAAATACAAAACCTAATTTGAAGAAAGGAGATTTAAATTGGATGTGAAAAATATATGGTTTAAATATAAAAACTTCCAAGTTAAACCTGACACAGCTTTGTGCCGAGTAAGAGAAACAAAGATGTTTAACTATGGACTCGAGGAAGTTCATCAAAAACAAATTATTAAGTTCGGATTCAAAAGGGGAATAAAATCTAAGTTATGTGACTCAGCAAAGGAAGGAAAAAAACTGGGAATTAGAGAATTCTTTAAAAAGATGGAACCGGCACGAAAGTTTAGATTTTGTACTGAGAGAAATAAAACACAAGATTTGCTCAGTGAACGGGGCTGTAAAAATGAAATGCTGGAATGTATATAACTTGTGGGAAAATTGGATTTCAGTAAACAAAATGGCTATTAAAAATGTGTGGTCCCGTTTTAAATCAATGAAAAAATCTTTGGCAAGTATTTGAATTGGAAGTTTAAAGAAATTGGAGTTTAATCTAAAATGCTGACTTCCCCGATGAGATGGTTTTATTATGACAACTTTACTAATGATTTCTGCTGTTTTAATGGATTCCTAATTTCAAAGCAGGTGTTGAAGGCCCAAAGATTTTGGAATTTTTTTTTCGGATGATTACGCGAAGACATGTAATGACGTCAGGCCTTCTTGGAAATCTGTAAAGGAGTTAACCCTTTTCATTGACAGCTGTTTTATACTGGACATTATTAACTTGGATTTCTTAATAAAAGAAAGAAGACTCACCTAACAGACAGGGGAAATGGTGGGATAGTCAGAAAAAAAATAAAACGAAGAAAGCCTATGTAATAATACTCGCCTGCTACAGAGAACAGATAGATACTCAAACAAAACAAATTCAAGAGTTAGAAGCTAAGATAAATAAGCTGGAAGAGATAAAGACAAGACCAGACGGATAGTGCAGTGCACAGCCATTGCACCATCACCTACGGTAATAGAGCCAATGTACCCCACGGTGGGTAAGTGTAGTCCTCAAACCCAACCTAACAGTAAACCAGACTGGGATAACGAGTGCGGAGTAGAGTGGGCCCCGGCACATGATAATGGCTATTTATCAGCAGCACCGATGCGCACTACCACCATTCCCTCCAACGGACGTAGTGCAGCACACATTACCAGACAGGAGGTACCCCTCAGCCCACAGGAGAGACAAATTCGATTGAATATGTTCCCAACCCCTAAGGCAAATAGTAGGAATACAGAATTCTGACAAAAGATTGGAGTAGAATACTGAATGTGATTCAAAAGGCAGGGAAAGGGTAGGGGAGTATGGGGAACGAAAGTGGATTGAATACAAAGACCATTCTGGGGCTGATGACCCAGACAAAAATGTGTAGCCTTCTTGAAAAAGTTTAAAGACTGACTAGGAGAGGCAAATCAAAAGATAGGAGTTAAGATAGGAGATGATTATGATGAAACTTTGGAATGCACAGAACATGTAGTGGAGTTAAAGTTAGAACAAAGGGAGAAAATAGCAAAATAGCAGCAACAGCGGTAGCAGCAGAGATGAAGGAGGAGGAGACACACCCCGCACAGCTCCACTGATATGTTTTAACTGCAATCAGGGAGGTCACTACAGTCGGGATTGTCCGCAGAAAAGGAAAGGTTACAGAAATTCTAATGGGTAATGTCACAATTGTGGTAAACTTGGACATTTGGCCAAAGATTGTTGGAGTAAGGGAGGGGGCGCAGGAAGGCGAGGCCCCCAACAGGTAAAGAAGGGAACACCATTAACCAGGGAAGAGCTGATGGACAGGCTCAGACAGGTACCAGCACCACTGCCACCACCGCCCCACCTGAGACCCCTCCAACGAGGATATTATCAACAAGCTCCGATTAGCCAGTACACACTACGGGTTGCTGGCCCCAGGCGGATGAATAGGACAGCAACTAGGGCATCCAAGGATTTTTATTAGTGCATTGTTTGGAGGCCGGCACTGCGATATGCTAGTAGACACAGGATCGTCTGTTTCCATTACCAAGTTAGATTTGCCCTGGACCGGCAGGACTGTAAACATACAAGGAGTGGGTGGGGGATATCAGAAAGCAACCCTACGTGAGATAGTGTTATTAGAGGTGCAGGGAGTAATGTTACCTACTCAGTTTTGCTACTGTCAGAACTCTGAGGGCACCATATTGGGCATCGACACCATAAGGGAGATAGGGGTACTGATAGATCCCCAGCATAACCGAATAATTTTGGGGGATAAGCACGGAAACCAAATTAAGTTCGAACACCCGGGACACCAGCATCAACGAGTGGCCGGAATAACCCCAATCCAACCCAAGTGGGAAACAAAGGGTGTGTGAGGTAGCGTGCGTCAATTATACCCGACTCTGTGGGCACAATACAAGCAAGATTGTGGATTAGCAGAGATACCATCCATCAAAATTCCTGGACCCGAACACAAAGCGCACCGACAGTACCCATTAAGACCCGAAGCTGAGGCAAGTGCAAGAATTAGAAAAGCACGGGTTAGTGAAACAGGTAATAGCCTCCACTAATTCACCTGTGTGGCCGGTAAAGAAAGCCAACAGGTTTTACCGACGAACTATCGATTATACCATCCTGAATAAGGTGACTCCCCGAGAACACCCAATAGTGGCAAGTCCGGCCACAATTTTTAATGGCCTGGATCCAGAACATAAGATATTCACCGTGTTGGATATAGCGACAAAGAGTCCCAAGGGAAATTTGCCTTCACTGTAAAGGGAAAACAATATACATTGACCAGAGTGCCACAGGGATTCCATAATAGCCCGAGCATATTTCTTCGCGTATTGTCAGGTATTTTGGAACCAATAGACGTAGGAGAAGGAAGCACCCTTTTGCAGTATGTGGATGATATCCTGATTGCTTCCAGCACAGAACAACAACAGGTTTTGGCTTTAACTACAGAGCTAGGAGCTCTACAGAGCGCAGGATTAAAAATAAATACTCGGAAAGTGCAGGTGGGAAGGAGCGAAGTAACATATGTAGGATACATAATATCACAAGGGAAGAGACAGATGCCCGAGGACAGAAAGGAGGCAATTCAATCAATGCCCAGGCCAGGAACCATGAAAGGGGTCAGGCAGGTACTAGGGCTATTCAACTACTGCAGAAATTTAATGCCCGAATATGCCGAGATGGCCCAACCTATACAGGACCTGGTCAAAGGAGGAAACCCTCCCAAGAGCCCGTAAACTGGGGCCCAGATCAAGAAACCGCATTTGTGTGATTAAAACAAGCTCTCACAAGTACTCCAGTCTTGGGACTACCAGACCATAATAGGCCCTTTCACTTCTATACCTACTATAGTAACAATCATTAGAATGCGTAGTGACTCAATTACATGGGGACAGGCATAGACCAGTGGCATATTACTCAGGTAAGCTGCAACCCGTAGCCGCAGGACTGTCCAGGTGCGTTGCTGCCCTAGACTGTGCGGCAAGGGCCATCAGAGTTAGTGAACCAATAATAATGTCAGGGCATTACTCTACATACCCAGCATACCTTAGTAGAATTACTTAACACCGGAAGACTAAAAACGGTATCCGATGCACGAAGGGCAGGGTGGGAAGCAATGCTCTTACCCCCCAATGGGACGGTAACAATAATAAAAGACAACTGTAACAACCCTGCAGGGTGGATCATTACGGAGGGAGAGGAGCATCAGTGTAGCCCAACAGGAGAAGACAAGGGAAGTAGTCAGGCAAGTGAAACCCCGCTTGAGGAGGCAGACATGGATCTATAAGTAGATGGATCTCGGTGCTATATCAATGGGACACCACGGACGGGATGGGCCGTGGTAGATAGCAGAAGAGAGGTTAGAAGGGAAGGACGGTTAGAAGGGGGCCTATTGGCTCAAGTGGCTGAATTAGTGGCTCTCACTGAGGCTCTGAGGCTGGCTAGGGGAAAAAGAGTAAACATCTATACAGACAGTCGGTATGGTTTTGGAGTAGTGCGTGATTATATGTTAGCCTGGAGCAGACGGGGATACATGACCTCAGGAGGAGGACTAATTAAACATGAGGAGATTGTTAAACACATAGTGGAAGCCTCCCTCCTACCCCAGGAGTGTGAAATTAAAAATGTCAAAGCGCACATAAAAATTAATGATCAGTATCAACAGGGGAATGCATGGGCAGACAAGGCAGGCAAGTGGGTGTCAGAGATGGGTACAGTGACCGGGGAAGCCCAGGTCGGAGCATGTACAATCGGGCCTGAGGAAGTAAATATGCTTAAGGTACAGGGAGAAGCCACTCTGCAGGAAAAGGAGCAGTGGAAACAGAGAGGGGCCCAACATGGGACCAATGGGATATGGAGGAAAGATGGGAAAGTGGTGGCCCCGGAATGCATTCATGGAAGCCTATTAAATTTATACCACGGGTATCTCCATACAGGTAGAACCAACATGATAAGCTTGATGTCCAGGTGCTGGTGGTGGAAGAGAATGGGTAGAGATATAGAGGACCACTGTAGAAGGTGCGTGATATGCACAAAATATAATCCGGGGGGAAAAAAAGGTTCAGAATGGGACATCAGCCCCGACCGAAAGGACCCTGGGAAAACTTACAGATAGATTTTACTGGACCGTTACCCAGCAACAAGGGGAAGACATACTGCCTAGTTATAATAGACCAGTTTACGAAGTGGGGAGAATCTTTCACCACTAGAAATTGTTCAGCAGAAACTGTGGCCAGGATTCTAGCAGAGGAAATAATACCCCGATGAGGAATGTCACTATAGCTGGACTCAGATCAGGGTACCCACTTCACAGGGAAGGTGATGAAACAGGCCTGCACTTTACTAGGGATCAGGCAAAAATATCCCATATCAAAGAGACTGGAAAGGGGTGGGTAGACAGGATACGCCGAGTATTAATGAAGCTCAAGACAACCCCTAGTCAGACGACAGGACTGACACCATTTGAACTAAAAAAAAGCAGTATGTGGAAATTTGTAATGGAACTCTGTAAGCAGTTACATGATTTAAAGACACAGGCTAGAGATTAGCAAATCAAGGACTTAGAGAACGACACTAAGGAACAGAATGTCCAAGCACCCCAAATAGGCAGTCAGGTGATTACTCCAGAGAGATCCAGTCTGGCACCCAAATGGACCGGACCCTATCAGGTAATAATGGTCGGTTATGGTAGTTATAAGGGGTATCGGCAAGTGGAAACACTGGACCCAGTTAAAAAAGCATGGTCACTAACTAACTGGTGACGACCGGGAAATATTGTTTTTTGCAGAACTCTGGTGTTTGTGGAATCAACGTGGGTGACGCAGCCTCATATGAAGGACAGCAGGCTGAGAGACGGCAAGGCCTGTATTACAGGGACTCGGGCAACATTATTTTTGTTATGTATGCAACACTATGTAACCAACATTCTACTGCCACCAGAGGGCGTATCTGTTGCAGTCCCAAGGGATCCCAGCATCCCTTGGGAGCACTGTATAAAGGCAGGCCTCCCATGCTGTACCAGCACTCTGGAGTTGGAATAAAGAGACTAAGGCATACTTACTCACATCTATAGTACTCATTGATTTATTCGAGACAGAACAACTGGTGACAAGATAACGAACCACCACGTGAAAATGCAGAGAACTGTTGGCATCATGGAGAAATTCTCAGAAGGGAGGCCTATGTGGAGTGACTCGACCAATATTTTGTGGCCAAGGAGCAGGAAAGGAGTGCGAACGCTGCCAAACGAAGGGCGATCCTCCTCACCGTCTGCGAGGCAACAAGCTACAGCTTCATGAAGAATATTCTCGCTCTGGTGAAACCGACAGCCAATCGTATGAAGAACTGTGTACACTGGTCTGGGAGCACCTAAATGCGAAGGAGAGCATTCTGATGGCCAATTTTACACATGTCAACGGTCTGAAGGCCAGGCAGTGGCGAGCTACGTCGCCGAACTAAGGCGCCTTGCAGGACATTGCAAATTCGATGGATTCCTGGAGCAAATGCTCAGAGACTTCTTTGTGCTTGCCATTGGCCATGAGCTTATCCTTCACAAACTATTGACTGTTGAAACACCGAACCTGAGCAAAGCTATAACGATAGCCCAGGCATTTATGTCCACCAGCGATAACACCAAACAAATTTCACAGCATAAAGATGTTTCGGCAAGTACTGTACACAAAGTAATGTCGTTTTCAGGCAGGAATGCATATGGCAGAACGTACACGCCTGTAGCTGCATGACCTCAGATGAGCCAGAGTCCGCCATCAAGCGTTAATGTGAGGCAATTGACACCTTGTTGGCGCTGCGGAGATGATCATCGAGCCCATCAATGCCGCTTTAAACACTATGTGTGCAAAGGCTGTGGAACAATGGGCAGTGAATGTGCAGACGAGCTGCAAACCCTGCAAACCACCATGTTGCAGAGGAAGACCGATCCATGGCGGATCAAACTGAACTAGAGACTCAAACCGAGGAGGCAGAAGTGTACACCTTCACCACAAAATGTTCACTGATCATGTTAAAAGTCGAATTGAATGGAATTCCAGTATCCATGGAACTGGACACGGGTGCGAGTCAGTCTATCATGAGCAAAAAGGCCTTCGACAGGCTGTGGTGCAACAAGGCACACAGGCCCAAGCTGAGTCCTATTCATACCAAGCTGAGAACTTACACGAAAGAACTGATCCCTGAAATTGGCAGTGCAACAGTAAAAGTCTCCAATGATGGAACAGTGCATGAACTCCCACTATGGATTGTACCAGGAGATGGCCCCACACCGTTCGGCAGAAGCTGGCTGGGAAAAATCCGCTGGAACTAGGACGACATCCGACCACATTCGTCTGTCGACGATGCCTCATGTGCCCAGGTTCTGAGCAAGTTTCCGTCATTGTTTGAGCCAAGCATCGGAAGTTTCTCAGGGGCAAAGGTGCAGATCCACTCGGTTCCCGGTGCACGACCCAACCACCACAAGCCACGGGCAGTGCCATATATGATGCGCAAGAAAGTGGAGATCGAGCTGTACTGGCCCACACATTGAACTCCATCGGCGTGATGATGCAATGAGAGGACATCATTGCGCCGGTGGAGTTCAACGAGTGGGCCAGTTTGATTGTTCCGGTTCTCAAAGGCGATGGCACGGTCAGAATTTGTGGGGACTATAAAGTCATGATTAACCGTTTTACACTGCAGGACCAGTACCCGCTACCCAAGGCAGATGACCTATCTGCGACGCTGGCAGGAGGAAAGATGTTCACCAAGTTGAACCTGACCTCGGCCAACATGACACAGGAGCTGGCGGAATCCTCGAAAGGCCTCACCTGCATCAACACGCACAAAGGTCTGTTCATCTACAATAGATGCCCGTTTGGGAATCGATCAGCCGCGGCTATTTTTCAAAGGAACATGGAAAGTCTGCTAACGTTGGTTCTGCGCACCGTGCTTTTGCAGGACGACATATTGATCACAGGTTGGGACACCATCGAACACTTGAAGAACCTGGAAGAGGTTCTAAGTCGGCTAGATCGCGTGGGGCTCAGGTTGAAAAGCTCGAAGTGCGTTTCCTGGCGCCAGAGGTCGAGTTCTTAGGGAGAAGAATCGCGGCAGATGGCATCAGACCCACCGACGCCAAGACAGAGGCCATTAAGAACGCGCCAAGACCACAGAACGTGATGGAGCTGCGGTCGTTCCTGGGACTCCTCAATTATATTGGTAATTTCCTACCTGGGTTAAGCACCTTGCTAGAACCTCTACACATGTTGCTACACAAGGGAGATGACTCGGTATGGGGGAATCACAAGAGACTGCTTTTGAGAAAGCCAGAAATCTGTTATGTTCCATCAAACTGCTTGTTCTGTATGAGCCAAGTAAACATTTAATGCTAGCTTGCGATGCGTCTTCGTATGGGGTTGGGTGTGTGTTGCAACAAGCAAATGAATCGGGAACATTGCAACCGGTCAATTATGCGTCCAGGAGTTTGTCCAAGGGCGAAAGGGTCGACAGCATGCTTGAAAAAGAAGCTCTGGCATGCATTTACGGGGCGAAAAAAATGCACAAGTATCTGTTTGGGCTTAAAATTCGAGTTAGAAACTGACCATAAGCCGCTCATATCGCTATTCTCAGAGAGCATAGGTATTAATACCAATGCCTCTGCTCGCATCCAAAGATGGGCGTTCACGCTGTCTGCATATAACTATGTAATTCGCCACAGGCCAGGCACAGAGAACTGTGTTGATGCTCTCAGTCGGCTACCATTGTCCACCACCGGGGTGGAAATGACACAGCCTGCAGACTTGCTCTTGGTGATGGATGCATTACCATCGAAAACGAAAAGTTACCCGTTACGGCCCGCCAGATCAGGACCTGGACCAGCCAGGATCCTAATGTCCCTTGTAAAAAACTGTGTCCTCCATGGGAGCTGGTCTAGCGTCCCAGCGGAGATGCATGAAGAGATCAAGCCATTGCAGCGGCGCAAAGACAAAATGTCCATACAGGCGGACTGTCTTTTGTGGGGTAATCGCATGGCTTTGCCTAAGAAAGGCAGGGAAACGTTCATACACGACCTACACAGTACCCACCCAGGCATAGTAATGATGAAAGCTATAGTCAGATCCCAAGTGTGGTGGCCTGGCATCGACTCAGATTTGGAGTCTTGCATGCACCAATGCAACACTTGCTCTCAGCTGAGCAATGCACCCAGGGAGGCATCGCTAATTTGCGGTCATGGCCCTCCAAACCGTGGTCTAGGATCCACGTTAACTTCGCTAGCCCGTTTCTGGGCAAAATGTTTTTGGTTGTTGTGGATGCTTATTCAAAATGGATTGTGTGTGTAATAATGTCTGTAAGCACATCCACTGCCACCATCGAAAGCCTAAGAGCCATGTTTGCCATGCGTGGCCTGCCTGATGTCCTTGTCAGCGACAATGGGCTGTGCTTCACCAGTGCTGAATTCAAGGAATTCATGACCCGCAATGGGATCAAGCACGTCACATCTTCCCCGTTCAAGCCCGCATCCAACGGCCAAGCAGAACGGGCAGTCCAAACCATTAAGCAAAACTTGAAACACGTGTCGGAAGGCTCCCTGCAGACCCGCCTGTCCCGAATCCTGCTCGGCTACCACACCAGACATCACTTGCTCAGCGGGGTTCCCCCAGCTGAGCTGCTCATGAAAAGGGTGCTCAAAGCAAGGCTCTCTCGTGTCGAGATCATGTCGAGGGCTGGCGACATCAACAAAACATGTACCATGAGCGCGCAAATTTGTCACGCGATATTGAAATCAATAATCCTGTATTTGTACTCAACTATGGACATGGTCCCAAATGGCTTGCTGGCACTGTCATAGCCAAAGAAGGGAGTAGAATGTTTCAGGTCAAACTTACAAATGGACTAACTTGTAGAAAGCATTTGGACCAAACCAAACTGCGATTCACAGATGCCACGAGCAACCTGAAGAGGACACCACCAACATCGACCCTCGGACACACACACAAGTGGCAACCGACATCACGGTTGACCACGAAGCTGAAGTCATCATCCCCAGCAGCCCAGCAAGGCCAGCAGCACAGCAGCCCAGCGAAGGCCCAACCAACTCACCTGCACCTGCATTTGTACCGAAACGATCGACTAGGGAGCGGAAAGCCCCAGATCGTCTCACCCTGTAAACACGTGTACTATTGACTTTGGGAGGGGGTGATGTTATATATGCAACAATATGTAACCAGCATTTTAGCGCCACCAGAGGGTGTATCTGTTGGAGTCCCAAGGGATCCCAGCATCCCTTGGGAGCACCGTATATAAGCAGGCCTCCCATGCTGTACAAGCACTCTGGAGTTGGAATAAAGAGATTAATGTCACACTTACTCACGTCCACAGTACTCAGTTACATTGCTTTATTCGAGACATAACAAGTTTAATAAAGAATCAAAAACACTGATGGTGACGGACAGAGCAACAGTCGGCTTACATACCGGGCATAATACAACGTAACGAGGAAACGAAACAACAATATGGGACCAATATTAAGTGGGAATAAGACCACGGTGTGTTTTATAATCAGGAGGAACAGAGATACTGTACCCGGGGTAAGGGGATGCCGATTTCACTCAACATCTATGAATGCGGGATACGCGGCGGAATACGCGGCGGGAGTTGCGACGGTAAACACTATAGAGCTACACACAATAGATAATCGAGTTAACGCTCTAACATAAACCTTACAGGGATTTCTGGAAAGGGATGAGGATAATGAAAAGTTACAGGCACAACTGCGTAATGGCGCAGAAATGGAATTATTACAAGTGGCCCACATATTGCAAGACCATGCCAGAACTATAAATGAATAGAGCAGAACGGAACTTAAGTAAAACCATACAGACAGAACTAGTATGTACAGGATATGGAGCATGGTTGCTCAATGGAATACAACATAACCAAGAGCAGCTTCAGAATGGAAAGGTGCCGGATTGGATAACACTTGATGTATTTACCAACTGGACCTTGGACAAAAACATGACTCATGCCTGCGAGGTGCAGAGAAACAGTCATGCTTGTGTCCCAAAGGTCAGGTGTATAACTGGACATTTGAATATACTAGGTTTTGTATTAACTATACCACAGTATGATGTGACAAAGGGAGATCCTCCGTACCAAACAATGCAGGAGAAATAAGAAATCAAACTCGCGTGCGGTACCATGACAAACCCGAAATGTAACTGAAGAGAACAACATTACTAAGAGACTTAGCATAGATGATTGTTATAAAAATAACCAAGTTGCTTTATGTCGAGATCCACTATGAATGATTGTGGATATAACCAAGTGGACGGGTCTACCTTGAGTATCACCCCCTAACACAGGACTACGAAATTATCGCTGTTCCACGAGGAAATGGAGATTGATGTGTGAGCACCAGGCAACTGAAATGAAGAAAGGAACACCTCTTTATGGATATGACTTCTGCTTTACTCCGCTTGACGAGATAGATATAAACGGTTTTATTATAACCCCTGAACTAAAGGAGGAACGATCGATGGAACAATGATGGACTTTACCTGAGGAGGTTATGCGAAGCCATCGGGCACAAGGAAAACCGATACTCGAACTGAATGAGGAACAAACTCGACTGAATTGGGCACCATTCAACAACATAGAGGATACCCAAGGCGGGGCAGAAATTCAGCAGAATAGAGAAGACCCCAAGTGGAGGAAAGATAGAAGAAACAGAGGATACCCCAGGCGGGCCATAAGTCGAACACCGAGAAAATGTTGGCTAAAAAGGACTTACGAACTATGCTGCACTAAATGTACTGGTTGTAGTGCAAGGGAACTCATCTTGCTAGTATTATTCTTTAAAAAGATGTAACCGACGTAAGAGGCAGGCCCTAGCCCATACTATGGTTAAAACATTGAATAAAGAGAAATCAGACAGTCCGGCAGAAAGGACTTACTTCGTATAACCTTGATGGGAAAGCCAACAGGTAGATCCTGCAGCTCGGGAAGTAGCGCTACCCAAGCAAAAGGACAACCCTGGAAGCTCACCCGTGAGGTATTAATTGGAAAATGGCCTATCTTTGGCATATAGCCAAGGGCCACAAGAGGGGAATTGTAAGGGATAAATTGTAAGGTTGCAAATAGGGGGCCAGAATTATGCTGAAGGTAGTGAACTTATAAATTGCCTATGTATGTAACACTTGCTTGTATAGGTATAGCACACTTATACACATTAAACTATAGCTTAACCTTCCTAACACTTAAACAGCCGAAGTCAGCAGTTTTGTTTAAAAGTCCCTGAGGAAGAGATAAGGAAGCCAGTACAGCCACACTAGGCGTCGGATAGACTGGGGTAGAGGGCAAAATGGAACACAACATTGATGAGAGATGGACAGTTGCATGTACCTCTCAGAGCCCGTCTGATAAGAGTCGACAAATCAATGTAACTTCGCTGATAACAATAGGCCTATCAATGATTTGTAGGAGGATAGCTCCTCTCCAAAACCTGTATAAATTATGCTTGAAACCTCTTGTATTTGGGAGGTTCCATGACTGAACCTTCCCGTGCATGCTCGTAATAAAACCGGTAAACGTGAGGTTTCGTTTCTTTACTTCCGTGGTCGTTATACAGTGGGAAGCTGGGCGAGGTGTCAATTAACTATATCAGTTAGTCCACCTGGAAGGAGAGACGCCTCCTTTTTACCCCAACACATATAAACCTATCAACAATGACGGAAAGCCAAAGAGCACCCAGTTAAACCAGTCCGCCTCACACAACTGCAACCCCCCTTAAACTGAAACATTCTACACTCCACCCCAACTGGAGCCATGTGATCTCCTTGGATGCAAAAAGCAGATAAAAACACAGGCCAATATAGGGAGAAAAAATCTGGGAAAATTCATCTCCAGCCCATCTAGGCGATCGAAACTAGTCCAGCAGATCATCCTGGCCGTATTCTATTCCCTGCAGTACTTACCATTATATCTGCTCCATCCAACAAAAGGTCATCTGGTCTAATCATAATTACCAGCACTCGATCTGTAATCCTGCAGGTTACTGCACGTTAAGTGCTCATCCAACCATCTCTTAAAAGTGGTGAGGGTTTCTGCATCCACCACTCTTCCAGGCAACGAGTTCCAGATCCCCACAACCCTCTGTGTAAAGAAGCCCCCCCTCAAATCCCCTCTAAACCTTCCACCCAAGTACCTTAAAACTTTGCCCCCTCATAATAGACCCGTCCATCAATGGAAATAGACCCTTATTATTCACTATGTCCAGGCCCCTCAATAATTTGTACACCTCGATGAGGTCTCCTCTCAATCCCCTCTGTTCCAATGAGAACAAACTCAGCCTATTCAATCTGTCCTCATAACTAAGATTCTCCATTGCAGGCAGCATCCTAGTAAATCTCCTCTGCACCCTGTCTAATGCAATCAATCCTTCCTATAATACGGCAAGCAGAATTGCACACAGTACTCCAGCTGTGGCCTAACCAAAGTATTATACAATTTAAGCATAACCTCCCTGCTCTTATATTATATGCCTCGGCCAATAAAGGCAAGCATTCCATATTCCTTTTTAACCACCTTATCCACCTGGCCTGCTACTTTCAGGGATTTGTGGAGAAGCACTCCAAGGTCCCTTTGTTCAGCTACACTATTAAGTGGCCTACCGCTTAACTTTATATCCTTTCCTTATAAGCACTCCAAAAGTGCATCAACTCACACTTCTCTGAATTAAATTCCATTTGCTACTGCTCTGCCCACCTGACCAGTGGATTGATATCCTCCCGCAGCCCATGACTTTCCTCGTCATTACCAACCATAGACATGCTGACTTACCCTGCACCGAGTCTGAAAGTGTACAATGTCCTATTATACCGTTCACAACCCGAGCCTGCTGAAAGGGCAAGTGAACTCATCCATGTCCACTAGCCCTGAAGCATTTTCCTCCTGAATATCGCAGCATTACCTGAAGAGCCTGATGGCTGTAGCCCAAATGCCTGGAGGACACTGTGCCCCAAGGCCATCATCTCTCGTTCAGGTGCTGCGACAAAGGAGAACTGTGGAAAAATTACTGGCCGAGTGATAAACATCAAGAATGCTCAAATGGAGACATATCTTCATTAGTTGAGCCTTCTGGATGACTATCTCTCATTCCCAGTGCGGATAGTGACCAGTATGCCCACTAGTAGATAGTCCTCTGATGGTCAAACATAGAAACATTGAAACATAGAAATTTATAGCGCAAAAGGAGGCCATTTCGGTCCATCGTGTCCGCGCCGGTCAACAAAGAGCTACACGGCCCTTGGTCAGCAGCCCTAAAAGTTATATATAAACCTATGAACAATGACGGAAAGGCAATGAGCACCCAACCCAACCAGTTCGCATCACACAACTGTGACACCCCTTATACTGAAAACATTCTACACTCCACCCCATCCGGAGCCATGTGATTTCCTGGGAGAGGCAAAAACCAGGCTAATTTAGGGAGAAAAAATCTGAGAAAATTCCTCTCCAACCCATCCAGGCGATCGATACTAGTCCAGGAGATCACACCCTGGCCGTATTCTATTCCCTGCAGTACTTACCATTATATCTGTGCCGTCCAACAAAAGGCCATTCAGTCTAATCCCTATTACCAGTTCTAGGTCCGTAACCCTGCAGGTTACAACACTTTAAGTGCCCATCCAACCATCTCTTAAAAGTAGTGAGGGTTTCTGCATCCACCACTCTTCCAGGCAACGAGTTCCAGATCCTCACAACCCTCTGCGTAAAGAAGCCCTCCCCCTCAAATCCCCTCTAAACCTTAAAACTATGCCCCATCATAATAGACCCCTCCACCAATGGAAATAGACGCTTACTATCCACTATATCCAGGCCCCTCAATATTTTGTACACCTCAATAAGGTCTCCTCTCAACCTCCTCTGTTCCAATGAGAACACACCCAGCCTATCCAATCTGTCCTCATAACTAAGAATCACCATTCCAGGCAGCATCCTAGTAAATCTCCTCTGCACCCTCTGTAGTGCAATCACATCCTTCGTATAATACCAGAACTGCATGCAGTACTCCAGCTACAGCCTAACCAAAATATTATGCAATTTAAGCATAACCTCCCAGCTCTTATATTGTATGCCTCGGCCAATAAAGGCAAGCATTCCGTATGCCTTCTCAACCACCTTATCCACCTGGCCTGCTACTTTCAGAGATCTGTGGACAAGCACTCCAAGGTGCCTTTGTTCATCTACACTATTAAGTGGCCTACCGCTTAATGTGCATACCCTTTCCTTATCACCTCATACTTCTCTGAATTAAATTCCATTTGCCACTACTCTGCCCACCTGACCAGTAGATTGATATCCTCCTGCAGCCCATGACTTTGCTCTTCATTATCAACCCACACTTCCAATTTTAGTTTTGTCTGCCAACTTCTTAATCATACTCCCTATATTCAAACCTAAATCATTGATATATACCACAAAAAGCAAGGGACCCGGTACTGAGCCCTGCGGAACCCCACTGGAAACATCCTTCCAGTCACATTGGAAACCAAGCCACATTGTGAAAAACAAGTTGCTAATGCAGAAGATACTCACTACTATGGTCTCCTGATCCCAAGCTTCCTGAGTAATTCACTTCCACAGGGAAGTACTGGAAGTAACCCATCCATCCAGCTCTGTGGTGGGCTATCAGCGGTCACTGCTTGGGGAGGTGGAGCTGGACAGGGTATCGAAGCTTACTTGTTGCGAGCTCTCTGCATTCCAGGTCCAATTCTGGAATGATTTGCTAGCAATGGTACAAAGGACATTGCAGTCCGGATAAAGCCTTGTAAAGGCTTATGGAAGTAAATGATTACATAGGATTACATAGGATTACATAGGATTACATAGGACATATGGCACAGAAACAGGCCATTCGGCGCAGTCAGCCAATGCCGGTGCTTATTCTCCACCCACTCATCTATCAGCAGAACCTCTATTCCCTTCTCCCTCATATGCTTGTCTAGCCTCCCCTTATATACATTGATACTATTCGCTTCAACCACTCCCTGGGGTAGCGAGCTCCATATTCTCACCGTGCTCTGGGTAAAGATTTTCAAGTACTGCAGTTGCCCATTGGTGCTGAGGGCTTCTTTGGTGAGCAAGTGGAGGAGGTGCTGCATAACTTCTCTACCTTTCAGTTCTACCCCTCTAGAAATAAACCCTAGTGCTTGGTCTATTTTGTGGTACCTTATCAACTGGTCTACAGTTCCCTGGACATTTTGTATCTCCCTTAAATACAGGAATGGATTGGTGATGGTGCTACATTATCTAGAGGAGGAAGATCCAGACACAACCGCCTTTACATTTCCCGGGCGTATGTCTCCCGCATTCTGGTGGCTTCCATACGACCGGTGGAGTGCTGGAGGATCAGCGGCTCTGGGATTCGTTCATCAATTCTGGGCATTGCTGAACGTTCTGCTTAGATGGAGGATGAATACAGCTATAGCCTGAGGCCTTTGCAAGAGCCCAAATAATACTAAAGCCCCCACGCTCACCCCCACCTCCCCCAAGTGAAGGGACCTCCGGAACCCACAGTTTCAGACTCGCTCACCCTCGTGTTAAATACATGAAAAAAGCCTAAATGACTTGAGATTATGGTCCGACTCAGGCTCCCAGCTTGGCTTCCGAAGGCGGGATGGCTCTAGGAAACTGCCTCGGACTGAAGAGACAGGAAAGGTTGATAGTGAGGCTCTGGGAACAAAGATGAGGGCCTCACGATCAACCTTCCCTGCCGGTTCAGCCCGAGGAAGCTACCTGGAGGCTTTATGCCTTCGGAAGCAATTAGCTACAGGCTCATAAATACAAAGGCCGATTGAGTTCGACCCTCCAAACATGAGCCCCCGCCTCGTGGGGGAGGTGCCACTGAGGCACACATATCCTCCCTTGGAGTGAGAGCCCTTGGAACCTAGATCCCCCATATGAATTGGGAGAGATCCTGGCACCAGCAGTCACGGACTCCTCCGAGCCAGCTGGTGCCAGGGGAGGACTCCCTCTTAATTCTGGGAAGTCTCGGGGCAACAACCAGAGTGTCCGCGCTTGAGACTTTCCTGTTTAGTCCCAAGGTGGACCCCTGGCCGGCACTGGTTGGCGATGACTACACAGACTGGGCTTTACCCAGTGCCAGTGCAGTTCACTCCAGCAGTGCCGAACTGAGCCAGGAGTTGGAGCAGGGTTGGTGCGTGATGCCGATGCAGGGACATGATGGGTAGATGGTTCTGTGGCGAGGCGGGGGGGCGTCGGGGCGGGGGGGGAGTGGGGGGCAGGGGGTGGGATTACTAGCCGTCAAATTAAACACAAATTGAAAGGTGGAGAGTTGGCACTGAGAAATGGATGGGACACAGAGGGATGGCATCAGGAGAATTTCAGCTGGACCGCCCCACTCCTTCTGTGGTTTCTCTGCTGGCATTGTTTTGATTTCTGTCACGATGTGCTCTCTCTTGTGTGTCTGATCCACTTGTCTTTGTGGTTTTGTTACTCACAACTTTAGTCTGTAGGTACTTTGATGAAACCGCCCATTTTCTCTCTCTCATCCTGACGCCAACCGTGTACCTCTAGCAGAAGAAGAAATGACAGATTTGTTTTTAAATCACTGGATAGAAACAAGACAACTACAGGTACTTTAGAGCTACCCTTGTATAGTAAACCATTGAAGCTGTAAATGCTCAATGCAGATTCTGGGTGTAAAACTATCAACTTGTTTCTTTTCATGCAATGTTACTGGCCACCGATTCTGATGCCACCTGAGTATTAAAGGTTGTGGAGTTGGGGAATGTACACCTTCGTCAGAATCCAAGAGATGGTCCAAAATGGCGGCAATGCCATCAGGTGAACCAGGATGACTGGGACAAGGAACTTCTCTGACACAATCGGAGGGCTATTGGTGGCAGTCCCTGAGCCAGCTGACCTGGGAGCAGGTCCTTGACAAGGACCCAGGGATTGGCAAGGTCAGAGGGTACCAGTAACAGCTGTGACAAGAGTTTCCCATCGACTCCTTGTCCCACAGATTATCGCAGTTGATCAGAACAACGAGCGAGTACTGATCTGGTTTCAGTTCCCAGGGTTTGAGCTTTGATGTCTGCATGGTCACTGCAGTGGATTATACTGTTACCCACTCGGATTTTCACGGGGGATTATACAAACTGGAATAAACAAACCTTCTACAGCAACATCCTTCCGACTGTCAGCTGCTTAGCGATGATTCCATTGTTCACGCTCCCTTCACCAGGTCTTCTCGCCGGCCACATTCACTCCTAGAGAGATCAGCCAGTTAGTCACAGTCAGTACAGCCTTTCCTTCACTTAAACTGCTTGTGCAGCCTCTTATGCCTCAGGTTGCCCCTGTTTACAAAACTATCGTGATGTCAGTGA
Organism: Pristiophorus japonicus; assembly: GCF_044704955.1. Taxonomy (NCBI): domain Eukaryota; kingdom Metazoa; phylum Chordata; class Chondrichthyes; family Pristiophoridae; genus Pristiophorus; species Pristiophorus japonicus. Next base: position 5,372,469 of record NC_091984.1, on the reverse strand, counting down.
TCACATGATGCACAGGGAAGGGTCAGGCTTGCCTGGTGATGTCACAGTTTGACCCGTCCAGTTAAAGGGCCTCACCTTGATGTAACTGTGTTTGGCCAAAAAGCCTTGGGCCTTAGGTTGGATGTGCTAGAATGCAATAACAGCTTTGCACTTTGAACCAAAGAGGCGGGTGTGCGGGCAATGGGCAGTAATGGGATTGTAAGGCTTCTCCGTGCCCCCTTCTCTTAGTGGGACCCAGTTACATGTGTGACTGTTGCTCACCCTGCAGACTGTCCTGTGCAATGCTATGGGAGATCTACCAAACATAAGTAGCTGTCTACATTTACAGAACACGGAGTGAGCACCAAACTCAAGGGCTGGGAGGGGCTGGTCAGTGAGGGAGCTGAGAGTGAGGCTCAGTAACCATCTGTGAGCAGGCTGCAGGCTCCAGACTACCTATTAACAACGCCAAAGAAGATCTAATAACAACAAAATGAACTGTTCCAATAACCTAATGTGCATCAGTATTACTGTATCTATTAAACTCTTTATGTTGCTCATTCTGACTTTCACAAATGATGATACAAGATCAATAGGTTAATACCAACCTTTCAAAGCTCACAACCTTCTCTCTAATCTGCTGGTTGATGATGTTTGTTTCGTGTTCTCTTCATAAAGCAAAGAAGGTGAGATACTGTATCCGGCCACATTCACTCCTAGAGAGATTAGCCAGTTAGTCACAGTCATTGCTTTCCTTCACTGAAACTGGTTGTGTCTCGGGTTGCCCCAGGGTGTGTTATGTCTGTAATGCACCTATGAATGACTCCATGAGGCAATGTGTTGTACTCAAACTGCAGTGACCTTGGTCCTTTATACGTAACTCCAGCATGGTGGGCAGCCTTTTATATTCGGCCCTGCGCACCGATGCAGGTTTCCCTCAGGTCTCCCACCGCAGTGGACAGCCTCTGCCACAGGGGCAGGAAACGCCAGTCTCCATCGGTTGCAACCTCTAGTGGTGCCAGCATAGTATATACACAGTGTAAACCTTATTGATAATACATCAGGTAACAAGTCTCCACCTTATGCAACTATACAGTGACTACACAGAGAGTATATCTATGGCCTGCATATATAACATATTGCTATGTCTGATCTCACTGCAGAGGATAGGGGCAGGCTTGCCCTGTGATGTCACACTTTTACCCATTCAGTGAAAGGGTCGCACCTTGATGTAATTGTGTTTGGCCAAATACCGCTGGGCTTTAGATTACAATGACTAGGTGCGCTGGAATGCAATAACAGCTTTATATTTGGTGATGACCCAGAGAAGAGGGTGCATGGGCGATGGACAATGATGAAGTTGTTTGCCTTCTCTCTGCCCCCATCTCTGGGTGGAGGATGATACCAGCACTCTAGTCGCCTTCTGAAACATTTGGAGTGCTGGATGCTCAGATCAACGGTGGTGCAGAAGTCATAAGAACATAAGAACATAAGAAATAGGAGCAGGAGCAGGCCATATCACCCCTGGAACCTGCTCCGCCATTTAATACAATCATTGCTGATCCGATCATGGACTCAGGTCCACTTCCCTACCTGCTCCCCATAAATCCTTAATCCCTTATCAGTTAAGAAACTTTCTATCTCTGTCTTAAATCCATTCAATGACCCAGCATCCAAAGCCCTCTGAGGCAGTGAATTCCACAGATTTACAACCCTCTGAGAGAAGAAATTCCTCCTCATCTCAGTTTTAAATGGGCAGCCCCTTATTCTAAGCTTATGCCCCCTAGCTCTAGCTGGAATAAACAAACCTTCTACAACAACACCCTTCCGACTATCAGCTGGTTAGCGATGATTCCATTGTTCACGCTCCCTTCATGCTCTCTTCTAGCCGGCCACATTCATTCCTAGAGAGATCAGCCAGTTAGTCACAGTCAGTACAGCTCCCTTTCCTTCACTTAAACTGCTTGTGCAGCCTCTTCTGCCTCATGTTGCCCCTGTTTATAAACCTATCGTGATGTCAGTGATCACATGATACACAGGGTAGGGTCAGGCTTGCCTTGTGATGTCACAGCTTGGTCTGTCCAGTTAAAGGGCCTCACCTTGATGCAACTGTGCTTGGCCAAAAAGTCTTCGGCCTCAGGTTGCATGTGCTAGAATGCAATAACAGCTTTGCACTTGGTTATGAACCAGAGAGTCGGATGTGCTGGCAATGGGCAGTGATGGGATTGTTTGCCTTCTCCATGCCCCCTTTTCTTAGTGGGACCCACTTACATGTGTGACTGTTGCTCACCCTGCAGACTGTCCTGAGCAATGCCATGGGAGATCTACCAAACATAAGTAGCTGTCTACATTTACAGAACACAGAGTGAGCACCAAACTCAAGGGCTGGGAGGGGCTGGTCAGTGAGGGAGCTGAGAGTGAGGCTCAGTAACCATCTGTGAGCAAGCTGCAGGCTCCAGACTACCTATTAACAACGCCAAAGAAGATCTAATAACAACAAAATGAACTGTTCCAATAACCTACTGTGCATCAGTATTATTGTATATATTAAACTCTTTATGTTGCTCATTCTGACTTTCACAAATCATGATACAAGATCAACAGGTTAATACCAACCTTTCAAAGCTCACAACCTTGTCTCTAATCTGCTGGTTGATGATGTTTTCATCGTGTTCTCTTCATAAAGCAAAGATGGTAGGATATTGTATTCGGCCACATTCACTCCTAGAGAGATCAGCAGTTACTCACAGTCAGTGCTTTCCTTCACTGAAACTGGTTGTGTCTCAGGTTGCCCCAGGTTACAAACCTATTGTGATGTCTGATCTCACTGTGATGCAGAGAGTAGGGTCAGGCTTGCCCTGTGATGTCACAGTTTGACTCGTCCAGTGAAAGGGCCTCACCTTGATGTAACTGCGCTTGGCCAAAAACCCCTGGGCTATAAATTACAATGACTAGATGCGCTAGAATACAATAACAGCTTTACACTTGGTTATAGCCCAGAGAAGAGGGTGCACAGGTGATGGACAATGATAAGCTCATTTGCCTTCTCCATGTCCCCATCTCTGGGTGGAGGATGATTCTAGCACTCCAGTATCCTTTTGAAACAGCGTTTGTGTTTCTTGAATTTGGAGCACTGGATGCTCAGATCAATGGTGGTGCAGCAGTCATAAGAACATAAGAACATTAGAAATAGGAGCAGGTGTAGGCCTTACGGCCCCTTGAGCCTGCTACGCCATTTGATACAATCATGGACTCAGGTCCACTTCCCTGCCTGCTCCCCATTACCCCTTAATCCCTTATCAGTTAAGAAGCTGTGTATCTCTGTCTTAAATCCCTTCAATGTCCCAGCTTCCAAAGCATCCTGAGGTAGCGAATTCCACAGATTCAGAACCCTCTGAGAGAAGAAATTCCTCCTCATCTCAGTTTAAAATGGATGGCTTCTTATTCTAAGATCAAGCCCTCTAGTTCTAGTCTCCCCTCTCAGTGGAATCATCCTCTCTGCATCCACCTTGTCAAGCCCCCTCATAATCTTATACATTTCGATAAGATCACCTCTCATTCTTCTGAGTAGAAGCTCAACCTCCTCAACCTTTCCTCATCAGTCAACCAACTTCTCTCCAAAGCAAGTATATCCTTTCGTAAATATGGAAACCAAAACTGTACGCAGTATTCCAGGTGTGGCCTCACCAATACCCTATACAACTATACAGTTGTAGCAAGACTTCCCTGCTTTTATCCCAATCCTCACTCCATGCTAGTATATTACCCCTAATCCCATGAACCCTAATTTTCTTTAATAATCTCTTGTGTGGCACCTTATCGAATGCCTTCTGAAAATCCAAATAGACCACATCCACTGGTTCCCCCGATCTATTCTGCTAATTACCACCTCAAAAAACTCAAAACAGATTTGACAAACATGTTTTCCCTTTCATAAATCTAAGTTGACTCTGCCCAATCCTTTTATTATTTCCTCAGTGCCCTTAATCGGGGAGTCGGGAAGGAGCAGTTGGACGATCAGCGGCTATAAAGGCCCAGAGGCAGTCCGGGGTCGGCGGCAGTCGGGGAGCAGCATAGAAACACAGACACATAGAAAATAGGTGCAGGAGTCGGCCATTCGGCCCTTCAAGCCTGCACCACCATTCAACATGATCATGGCTGATCATTCACCTCAGTACTCCATTCCTGCTTTCACTCCATACCCCTTGATCCCTTTAGCCGTAAGGGCCACATCTAACGTGCTTTTGAATATATCTAAAAAACTGACCTCAACAACTTTTTGTGGAAGAGAATTCCACGAGTTCACGATTCTCTGAGTGAAGAAGTTTCTCCTCATCTCGGTCCTAAATGGCTTACCCCTTATCCTTAGACTGTAACCCCTGGTTCTGGACTTCCCCAACATCGGGAACATTCTTCCTGCATCTAATCTGTCCAATCCCATCAGAATTTTAGATGTTTCTATGAGATCCCCTCTCGTTCTTCTAAATTCCAGTGAATCATCATCATAGGCAGTCCCTCGAAACAAGGATGACTTGCTTCCACGCCGAGAAGGGTTAAGTTCACAGGTGTTTCAATGAAAGACCTAATATTCCAGATCCAGAACTAAATCCTGAAGGGAGGAAGATGCCGGTGCATGGATTTTTTTAACGTGGGGTGGCCGTTGCACACCAGCCACCACACGGGGTTGACAGAGCTAGGGCTTGGTCCAGTGGCAAGGATTAACCAAGACGACTGGAGACCAGCTCTGCTGCACGGACCTAGTGCGCACACATATCGCAGTGTGGGCTGGCACGTGCTGCCCCTGGGCCCTCGCCTCTTCTCGGCCCCGAGCCCTCGCCTCTCCTGGGCCCTGATCAAATCCCTCTATGAACTCTTGCCACTCCTTCGTCACGACTTCGCCATTCCTGCTGTACCTGCCCGCACTGCAGTCAGCCATCGCCTTCCTGCAGCAGCATGCGCTGCTCCCTGCAGTGGTATGCCACTGCACGTTACTCCCTCTAATGGCCCCGGCCTGTTGATAGTCTTGTTCTGAACTGCTTTGCAGCTAGCAGATGCTGGTGTGATTTATTGAGTGACCGTGCTCGGCTTCTGGGGCCAGGGGCCAGTGTGTGCTCCCCTCCGAGACATCCTTGACTCTTGCACCAGGGAGTGAATATAAGCCTAGTCGATCCAGTCTTTCTTCATATGTCAGTCTTGCCATCCCGGGAATCAGTCTGGTGAACCTTCGCTGCACTCCCTCAATTGCAAGAACGTCTTCCTCAGATTAGGAGACCAAAACTGTACACAGTATTATATTGTCGGAGGAGCAGCGGCGGCCTATAAAGGCCCAGTGGCAGTCCGAGGTCGGTGACAGTCGGGAGCTAGCTGCAGGTGCAGCAGAGTCAAAAGTAAGAAAGAAGTAAAAAGTAATCGAAATGTGACATCACAGCCAAGAGAGTAAGTGATTAGCTGGCTGATAGGTGAGTAGTTTTCTTTTTCTTTATCTTTTTTCTTTTTCTTATCAGTAGTAAACCTTGTCATTGTTGCCAAATTAAAGTAATTTAAGGGTTAAGTCATGGCAGGAGAGCCCAGACCCGTGTCATGCTCCTCGTGTGCTATGTGGGAAATCAGAGACACTGCCCGTGTCTCTGACTACTGTGTGTGCGGGAAGTATATCCAGCTGCAGCTCCTGACAGACCACATTGTGGCACTGGAGCTGCGCATGGATTCACTCTGGAGCATCCGCGAAGCTGAGGATGTCATGAATAGCGCGTTTAGTGAGTTGGTCACACTGCAGGTAAAGGTTATACAGGCAGATAGGGAATGGGTGACCATCAGGCAGAGCAGGAGTAGGAAGGAAGTGCAGGGGTCCCCTGCGGTCATCTCGCTCCAAAACAGATATACCATTTTGGGTAGTGTTGGGGGAGATGGTTCATCAAGGGAAGGCAGCAGCAGCCAAGTTCATGGCACTATAGGTGGCTCTGCTGCGCAGCGGAGCAGGAAAAAGAGTGGGAGAGCTATAGTGGTTGGGATTCTATTGTTAGGGGAATAAATAGGTGTTTCTGCGTCAACAAACGAGAGTCCAGGATGGTATGTTGCCTCCCTGGTGCAAGGGTCAAGGATGTCTTACAGCAGCTGCAGGGCATGCTGGATGGAGAGGGTGAACAGCGAGTTGTTGTGGTGCATATAGGTACCAACGATATAGGTAAAAAGCGGATGAGGTCCTACAGACTGAATTTGGGGGCAGTGTGCTGACGTGGATTGAGAACTGGTTGGCAGACAGGAAGCAAAGAGTAGGAGTAAATGGGTACTTTTCAGAATGGCAGGCAGTGACTAGTGGGGTACCGCAAGGTTCTGTGCTGGGGCCCCAGCTGTTTACACTGTACATTAATGATTTATACGAGGGGATTAAATGTAGTATCTCCAAATTTGCGAATGACACTAAGTTAGGTGGCAGTGTGAGCTGCGAGGAGGATGCTCTGAGGCTGCAGAGTGACTTGGATCGGTTAGGTGAGTGGGCAAATGCATGGCAGATGAAGTATAATGTGGATAAATGTGAGGTTATCCACTTTGGTGGCAAAAACAGAGAGACAGACTATTATCTGAATGGTGACAGATTAGAAAAAGGGGAGGTGCAACGAGGCCTGGGCGTCATGGTACATCAGTCATTGAAGGTTGGCATGCAGGTACAGCAGGCGGTTAAGAAAGCAAATGGCATGTTGGCCTTCATACCGAGGGGATTTAAGTAAAACATAGAAACATAGAAACATAGAAAATAGGTGCAGGAGTAGTCCATTCGGCCCTTCTAGCCTGCACCGCCATTCAATGAGTTCATGGCTGAACATGCAACTTCAGTACCCCATTCCTGCTTTCTCACCATACCCCTTGATTCCCCTAGTAGTAAGGACTTCATCTAACTCCTTTTTGAATATATTTAGTGAATTGGCCTCAACAACTTTCTGTGGTAGAGAATTCCACAGGTTCACCACTCTCTGGGTGAAGAAATTCCTCCTCATCTCGGTCCTAAATGGCTTCCCCCTTATCCTTAGACTGTGTCCCCTGGTTCTGGACTTCCCCAACATTGGGAACATTCTTCCTGCATCTAACCTGTCTAACCCCGTCAGAATTTTAAACGTTTCTATGAGGTCCCCTCTCATTCTTCTGAACTCCAGTGAATACAAGCCCAGTTGATCCAGTCTTTCTTAATAGGTCAGTCCCGCCATCCCGGGAATCAGTCTGGTGAACCTTTGCTGCACTCCCTCAATAGCAAGAATGTCCTTCCTCAGGTTAGGAGAGCAAAACTGTACACAATACTCCAGGTGTGGCCTCACCAAGGCCCTGTACAATTGTAGCAACACCTCCCTGCCCTTGTACTCAAATCCCCTCGCTATGAAGGCCAACATGCCATTTGCTTTCTTAACCGCCTGTGTACCTGCATGCCAACCTTCAATGACTGATGTACCATGACACCCAGGTCTCTTTGCACCTGCCCTTTTCCTAATCTGTCACCATTCAGATAATAGTCTGTCTCTCTGTTTTTACCACCAAAGTGGATAACCTCACATTTATCCACATTATACTTCATCTGCCATGCATTTGCCCACTCACCTAACCTATCCAAGTCGCTCTGCAGCCTCATAGAATCCTCCTTGCAGCTCACACTGCCACCCAACTTAGTGTCATCCGCAAATTTGGAGATACTACATTTAATCCCCTCATCTAAATCATTAATGTACAGTGTAAACAGCTGGGGCCCCAGCACAGAACCTTGCGGTACCCCACTAGTCACTGCCTGCCATTCTGAAAAGTCCCCATTTACTCCTACTCTTTGCTTCCTGTCTGACAACCAGTTCTCAATCCATGTCAGCACACTACCCCCAATCCCATGTGCTTTAACTTTGCACATTAATCTCTTGTGTGGGACCTTGTCGAAAGCCTTCTGAAAGTCCAAATATACCACATCAACTGGTTCTCCCTTGTCCACTCTACTGGAAACATCCTCAAAAAATTCCAGAAGATTTGTCAAGCATGATTTCCCTTTCACAAATCCATGCTGACTTGGACCTATCATATTACCTCTTTCCAAATGCACTGCGATAACATACTTAATAATTGATTCCATCATTTTACCCACTACCGATGTCAGGCTGACCGGTCTGTAATTCCCTGTTTTCTCTCTCCCTCCTTTTTTAAAAAGTGGGGTTACATTGGCTACCCTCCACTCCATAGGAACTGATCCAGAGTCAATGGAATGTTGGAAAATGACTGTCAATGCATCCACTATTTCCAAGGCCACCTCCTTAAGTACTCTGGGATGCAGTCCATCAGGCCCTGGGGATTTATCGGCCTTCAATCCCATCAATTTCCCCAACACAATTTCCCGACTAATAAGGATTTCCCTCAGTTCCTCCTCCTTACTAGACCCTCCGACCCCTTTTATATCCGGAAGGTTGTTTGTGTCCTCCTCAGTGAATACCGAACCAAAGTACTTGTTCAATTGGTCCGCCATTTCTTTGTTCCCCGTTATGACTTCCCCTGATTCTGACTGCAGGGGACCTACGTTTGTCTTTACTAACCTTTTTCTCTTTACATATCTATAGAAACTTTTGCAATCCGTCTTAATGTTCCCTGCAAGCTTCTTCTCGTACTCCATTTTCCCTGCCCTAATCAAACCCTTTGTCCTCCTCTGCTGAGTTCTAAATTTCTCCCAGTCCCCAGGTTCTCTGCTATTTCTGGCCAATTTGTATGCCACTTCCTTGGCTTTAATGCTATCCCTGATTTCCCTTGATAGCCACGGTTGAGCCACCTTCCCTTTTTTATTTTTATGCCAGACAGGAATGTACAATTGTTGTAGTTCATCCATGCGGTCTCTAAATGTCTGCCATTGCCCATCCACAGTCAACCCCTTCAGTATCATTCGCCAATCTATCCTAGCCAATTCACGCCTCATACCTTCAAAGTTACCCTTCTTTAAGTTCTGGACCATGGTCTCTGAATTAACTGTTTCATTCTCCATCCTAATGCAGAATTCCACCATATTATGGTCACTCTTCCCCAAGGGGCCTCGCACAACGAGATTGCTAATTAATCCTCTCTCATTACACAACACCCAGTCTAAGATGGCCTCCCCCCTAGTTGGTTCCTCGACATATTGGTCTAAAAAACCATCCCTTATGCACTCCAGGAAATCCTCCTCTACCGTATTGCTTCCAGTTTGGTTAACCCAATCTATGTGCATATTAAAGTCACCCATTATAACTGCTGCACCTTTATTGCACGCACCCCTAATTTCATGTTTGATGCCCTCCCCAACATCACTACTACTGTTTGGAGGTCTGTACACAACTCCCACTAACGTTTTTTGTCCTTTGGTATTCTGCAGCTCTACCCATATAGATTCCACATCATCCAAGCTAATGTCCTTCCGAACTATTGCCTTAATTTGCTCCTTAACCAGCAATGCTACCCCACCTCCTTTTCCTTTTATTCTATCTTTCCTGAATGTTGAATACCCCTGGATGTTGAGTTCCCAGCCCTGATCATCCTGGAGCAGGGAGGTGTTACTACAGTTGTACAGGGCCTTGGTGAGGCCACACCTGGAGTATTGTGTACAGTTTTGGTCTCCTAACTTGAGGAAGGAAATTCTTGCTATTGAGGGAGTGCAGCGAAGGTTCACCAGACTGATTCCCAGGATGGCGGGACTGACATATCAAGAAAGACTGGATCAACTGAGCTTGTATTCACTGGAATTTAGAAGAATGAGAGGCGATCTCATAGAAACTTTAAAATTCTGACGGGTTTAGACAGGTTAGATGCAGGAAGAATGTTCCCAATGTTGGGGAAGTCCAGAACCAGGGGTCACAGTCTAAGGATAAGGGGTAAGCCATTTAGGACCGAGATGAGGAGAAACTTCTTCACCCAGAGAGTGGTGAACCTGTGGATCTCTCTACCACAGAAAGTTGTTGAGGCCAATTCACCAAATATGTTCAAAAAGGAGTTAAATGTAGTCCTTACTACTAGGGGGATCAAGGGGTATGGCGAGAAAGCAGGAATGGGGTACTGAAGTTGCATGTTCAGCCATGAACTCATTGAATGGTGGTACAGGCTCGAAGGGCCAAATGGCCTACTCCTGCACCTATTTTCTATGTTTCTATGTTTCTATGAATTTAGGGAGCTTGGAGTTAAATTAAAAAGTAGGATCTCAAAGGTAGTTAACTCAGGATTGCTACCAGTGCCACATGCTAGTCAGAGTAGGAATAGCAGGATAGTTAAGATGAATACGTAGCTTGAGGAATGGTGCAAGCGGGAGGGATTCAAATTCCTGGAACATTGGAACCGGTACTAGGGGAGGTGGGACCAGTACAAACCGGACGGTCTGCACCTGGGCAGGACCGGAACCGATGTACAAGGTGGAGTGTTTGCTAGTGCTGTTGGGGAGGATTTAAACAAATAGGGCAGGGGGATGGGAACCTATGCAGGGAGACAGAGGGAAGTAAAATGGGATCTGAAGCAAAAGGTATAAGGGAGAAAAGTAAAATTGGAGGGCAGAAAAATCAAAGGCAAAAATCAAAAAGGGCCGCATTACAACATAATTCTAAAAGGACAAAGAGTGTTAAAAAAACAATCCTGAAGGCTATGTGTCTCAATGCGAGGAGCATTCGTAATAAGGTGGATGAATTAACTGTGCAGATAGCTGTTAACGGATACGATGCAATTGGGATTACGGAGACATGGCTCCAGGGTGACCAAGGCTGGGAACTCAACATTCAAGGGTATTCAATATTCAGGAAAGATAGACAAAGGAAAAGGAGGTGGGGTAGCGTTGCTGGTTAAAGAGGAGATTAATGCAATAGTAAGGAAGGACATTAGCGTGGATGAGGTGGAATCTGTATGGGTAGAGCTGCGGAACAACAAAGGGCAAAAACGCTAGTGGGAGTTGTGTACAGACCACCAAATAGTCATAGTGAGGTTGGGGTTGGGGATGGCATCAAACAGGAAATTAGGGATGCGTGCAATAAAGGTACAGCAGTTATCATGGGCGACTTTAGTATACATACAGATTGGGCTAAACTAACTGGTAGCAATACGGTGGAGTAGGATTTCCTGGAGTGTATAAGGGATGGCTTTTTAGACCAATATGTCGAGGAACTAACTAGAGAGCCTGCCTTCCTAGACTGTGTGTTATGTAATGAGAGCGGATTAGTTAGCAAGCTTGTTGTGCGAGGCCCCTTGGGGAAGAGTGAGCATAATATGGTAGAATTCTTAATTAAGACGGAGAGTGACACAGTTAATTCAGAGACTAGAGTCCTGAACATAAAGAAAGGTAATTTCTACAGTATGAGATGTGAATTGGCTAGGATAGACTGGTAAATGATACTTAAAGGGATGACGGTGAATAATCAATGGCAGACATTTAAAGATCACATGGATGACCTTCAACAATTGTACATCCCTGTCTGGCATAAAAATAAAATGGGGAAGGTGGCTCAACCATGGCTTACAAGGGAAATTAGGGATAGTGATAAATCCAAGGAAGAGGCATATAAATTGGCCAAAAAAAGCAGCAAACCTCAGGACTGGGAGAAATTTAGAATTCAGCAGAGGAGGACAAAGGGTGTGATTATGAGGGGGGAAATAGAATATGAGAGTAAGCTTGCAGGGAACATAACTGACTGCAAAAGCTTCTAAAGATACGTGAAGAGAAAAAGATTAGTGAAGACAAATGTGGGTCCCTTACAGTCAGGATCAGGTGAATTTATAATGGGGAATAAAGAAATGGCAGACCAAATGAACAAATACTTTGGTTCTGTATTCACACAAATAACCTTCCGGAAATACTAGGGACCAAGGGTCTCGCGAGAAGGAGGAACTAAAGGAAATCCTTATTAGTCAGCAAATTGTGTTAGGGAAATTGATGGGATGAACATTGATAAATCCCCAGTGCCTGATAGTCTACATCCCAGAGTACTTAAGGAAGTGGCCCAAGAAATAGTGGAGGCATTGGTGACCTGCACCTTTATTTCACAGCTCTGGAATGCTGCACTTGCCTGAGACCTGTCCTTATATACCTGTCTTTTTCAAGTGCACCCCTGGTGGTAAGGTATGCTGGTGGTTACAGGTCATATCTTATTACAGTCATGTATAGCATGTTAGGATACAATTATATATAATAATGTAAGATACATGACATCACCCTCCCCCAAGGTCTTATTGTCTTTATAGGTTCAGTCTCTCAGATGGTCTACGCTCTCGCGTGGAGCATCTGAGCTGTGGTTCAGTTGTTTGCCTTGGTGTCTGTTTTTCTTTGGGTGTGGTTGCTGATATCTCGCCTGGGCTGTCTGTTTTGATTGGTGTGATTGTTGTTGACTCGCCTGGGCTGTCTGTTGGGATTGCCCTTTCCTCAGGTTGTTCCCTCTGTCTTGCCACCAGGTGTGGTGCGAGTTCCACATTGTAGTCTGCCTCTGGTTCCGCAGTGTTGTTGGTAAATCTGCTTTTGACTTGGTCTACATGCCTCCAGCAGGTTTTGCCATTGTCCATTTGTACTACCAGTAGCTTGTTTCCTTCCTTGCCCGTTACTGTCCCTGCAAGCCATTTGGGACCCGTGCCATAGTTTAGTACAAACACTTTGTCCCCTATCTCATTCCATCTCCCCCTCGAATTTCTGTCATGGTACTCAGTCAGCTTACGGCGCTTTGCCTCAACGATTTCGTGCATGTCTGGGAGGATTAATGAGAGCCTTGTTTTTAAAGTCCTTTTCATCAACAGTTGCGCGAGGGGGGTCCCAGTCAATGAGTGCGGACGAGATCTGTATGCCAGCAGCAGTCGCGACAGGCGACCCTGCAGCGTGGGACCTTGGATTTTAAGCATGCCTTGTTTAATGATTTGCACTGCTCTCTCTGCCTGCCCGTTGGAGGCCGGCTTGAACGATGCCGTCTTGACGTGATTTATGCCGTAGTCAATGATAAATTCTTGGAATTCTGCGCTGGTGAAGCACGGACCATTGTCACTGACCAATATGTCAGGGATTCTGTGCGTTGCAAAAATGGTTGCGAGGCTCTCCACAGTGGTGGAGGTTGTGCTCGAGTTTAAAATGGTGCATTCGATCCACTTTGAAAATGCATCTACAACTACGAGGAACATTTTGCCCATGAATGGGCCCGCATAGTCTACGTGCACCCGCGATCACGGTTTGGTAGGCCAGGGCCAGGGGCTCAGTGGAGCCTCCCAGGGGGCATTGCTGAGTTGGGCACAAATGGTGCACCTTCGGACGCAGAGCTCCAAGTCCGCATCAATACCAGGCCACCAGACGTGGGATCTGGCTATGGCCTTCATTAGAACGATCCCCGGGTGCTCGCGGTGGAGCTCCGGACAAATGCCTCTCTGCCTCGTAGAGGCATGACTACTCGGCTGCCCCACATCAGGCAGTTTGCTTGTAGTGATAGCTCATGCATGCGCCTGTGAAAAGGTTTTAATTCCTCGGGGCAGGCATCGCGAGCCTCTGCCCAGTCACCGTTTAGGACACATCTTTTTACGAAGGATAACGTGGGGTCGCTGGCCATCCAGGCTCTGATTTGGTGAGCCGTCATGGGCGAACCTGTGGACTCAAAGGCATTGACTATCTCACAGTCCTGTTCATCAGACCCTTCCGTGGTCGCCAGGGATAGCCTGCTGAGCGCGTCGGCACAGTTGTCTGAGCCTGGTCTGTGCCTTATGGCATAGTCGTAGGACGCCAGCATGAGTGCCCACCATTGAATTCGCGCTGAGGCGTTGGCGTTTATTGCCTTGCTCTCGGATAGGAGGGACGTGAGGGGCTTATTGTCGGTTTCTAATGCGAACTTGGCCTCGAAAAGGTATTGGTGCATCTTTTTGACACCATACACACACGCAAGCACCTCCTTCTCTACCATTCCGTACCCGCGCTCCGCCCGCGAAAGTGACCTGGAGGCATAAGCTATGGGTTGTAATTTGCCCGCACTATTGACATGTTGCAGAATGCACCCGACCCCATACGCTGACGCATCGCATGTGAGAACTAGCTTTTTACCTGGATCAAAGAAAGTCAAAACACTGTTGGAACACAGAAGGTTGCGTGCCTTATTGAAGGCGCGTTCCTGGGCGTCCCCCCAAAACCAATCACATCCCTTCCTGAGTAGCACATGGAGAGGCTCCAGCAGCATGCTTAAGTTCTGCATAAAGTTCCCAAAGTAATTGAGTAGCCCGAGAAAGGCGCGCAGTTCTGAGACATTCCGGGGCCTGGGTGCCAGGTGAATTGCTTCTGTTTTGGACTCTGTTGGGCGGATTCCATCAGCGGCAATCGTTCTGCCCAAAAATTCAACCTCGGGTGCGAGAAACAGGCACTTGGATTTCTTGACTCGTAGGCCTACCCGATCCAACCGCTTTAGTACTTCCTCCAAATTACGGAGATGGGAATCGGTGTCCCTGCCCGTGATAAGTATGTCGTCTTGAAATACAACCGTCCCCGGGATGGACTTGAGCTGACTCTCCATGTTGCGCTGGAATATGGCAGCTGCCGACCTGATGCTGAATGGGCATCGATTGTACATGAAAAGGCCTCGATGTGTGTTGATGGTGGTGAATAGCTTGGATTCCTCGGTCAATTCTTGCGTCATATACGCAGATGTGTGGTCTAATTTTCAGAAAAGTTTATCTCCAGCCAATGTGGCAAATAAGTCCTCCGCTCTGGGCAGCGAGTACTGGTCCTGTAGGGAGACTCTGTTTATGGTAGATTTGTAGTCCCCACAGATTCGTACGGATCCATCAGGCTTCATGACTGGGACGATGGGACTTGCCCAGTCGCTAAATTCTACAGGTGATATAATGCCTTACCGCAGAAGCCTGTCTAGTTCGTGTTCAATCTTTTCCCTCATCACATAGGGTACAGCTCTGGCCTTGTGATGGACCGGTCTAGCATCCTGTGTGATTTCTTCTGGGACTCCCTTTTGGAGAGACCTCCATTGGGGACTCCTGCCTCCTCCGGATGGCAGACGAGGATGGCTAAATGGCAGGTGTACAAGAGCAGCCCATACAGGAATCACCTCTGTGCAGAATGGAAAGGCACGGAAGGGATTTCCCGGAGGCGGTTCATGTTGCGGGAGGGAGCTGGTAAGTTGGAAGAACATCTCGTAGGGCTGCTCCTGGGCCTGGCCAAAATGGCCAGTAACAAGTCCAGGCAGCGGGCGGTTAAGGGGGTCATTCAGCCCAACTGCCTGCCTCTCTTCCGCAGTTACTACGCTGTGTCAGCCGGCATGCTTGAGGCCTTCCACGACTGGAGTGTAATCTTGGTTTGATTTGTTAAGGTTCATTTGAATTTTTTCATTAATTTACAGGTTATATTGGTTGTGCCCCTTTAACAAGGGCGCACGTGGTTGAATTTTAATGAGAGTCAGCATTGCTTGCGAAGGAGAATGAGATACTGGACTGAAGCTGCTGCACTCATGGCGGATCCATGGTCCAGGGAGAGAGAAGACAAATTCTGCAATGAAGCCTTGCAGGCGTTGGTGTTCGGTGTGGAGAGTCAGAGAGCGGTGCTTGATCCAGCAGTGGCAGGAGCCACTCACCGCAAGCCTTGTGCAGCATGTGGAGGGAGGTAGCACATGATGTCTTGGGCAGCACTGTGGTCCCCAGGACCCACACACAGTACAGGATGGAGTTTAACAACCTCACCCGGGTGGTCAGGGTGAGTGAATGCTTCTACAAATGCTGCATACCACCATCTGAACCACAGTCTTAACACACTGTTCAAACAACCACACCCCCAGCACTCCCCCACCACAATCTCTACCTACCTACATTCACACCTACATCTCACACCTTGCCCACAATGACAGCTATTCAACTACAGCAGGCACATCACCCAAACACATTGCTGCACACTCACTCACACACTTTCCTTGTTCTTGCAGGCCAAGGTGGCTCAAAACAGGACGGAGCATGAGTGCACAGGAGGAGACAAGCCGACACCCAACCACTGTCTGCACTGGAGAATAAAGTGCTGCGTATTATTGGGCACCGGGTGGAGGGCGCCTGGCCATCGGCGATGTTGGCCCTTGGGGACAACACAGTATGTTCACCCCTACTCCTTCTTCTCACATCCCATTTCCCCCTCACCCCACAAGCGTATCAGACTTTCCAGCCAATCATGCTGTATGCAGCAATTCTCCCTTCCTGCCCCCCACCCCCCGCACCTTAACGCAACTCTTGTGTCTTTATGCTTGCAGATACTGAGCGAGCAACTGAGCAGCCTGTCCCTGAGGGCACGGTAGAGAGTGAGGCAGGAGAAGAGGAGGAGAAAAAACACACCGTGTCACTGCACCGGGGTTGAGTGGGCTCCAGCAAGGCCAAGGGGAAAGGGTAGCTCGGGGGCCAGCTCCCCGGAGTGCGTGTTCACACGTGAGTTCTGCTACACAGGACACAGATGAGGACCTTGATAGTGAGCCATTTACAAGAAGGGTGTTGAGCATGCTCATGGGTAACGATATAATGTATAGCGCCCTCTATTTCAGAGGTATAGAGTCCTGGGCCCTGATATTGATGGCCTTACCGCCCACTGCCGCTGAGTTTTGCCTCCGGTCTCCCCTGTGAGCCACTTTCCACTTGGGCTGGAGCAGGCGAGAAGGGAACACCGCCGGAAACCGCCTGCTGACGGCCGCTGATGGCCAAGTAGTGTAAGTGACCTCCTGCCCGCTGAGCTGCCAGATTGGTGCGGGCGGGAGTCGGCGCCAGCAGAGGGAAGGACCGCTGCATGGAGGCTGGTCTAACCCTGACGGTAAGTACGAAGACCTGCAAAACAAGGTCAGTGAACATCTTTAACACATTTATTTTTACAGCGACTTACCTGCGTGCGGTCCCCTGAAGGTGTTCCGGTGTTTTATTTCTTTGTAATTTTTATTTTCAAGTTTTCCACTCTCCCTGGGCCTGACTCCACCCTCAGCGGCACTTGGGCGGCAAGACCCTTTACCGCCAAGATTGAGAGCTCCTGCCCACTGCCGCCCAGATTGATGGCACAAACAGTTATTTTGCCGCTGGGTGGCACTGCCACCTTTTTTAGTGGAATCTTCCTGGCAAAGTATCGCCCGGTCTCTCGGCGGCCATAGGCAGTCCTTTGGGTGGCATTTGGCCGGGCCTTGGGTTTCACCGATTTCGGGCCCAAGGAATTTGTTTTGAAGAAAGCTCCTTGTCTGAGGAGGAACTCCATTTTAAAACTGCACACGGCTGTCTGAGATCTCCCAAATAAATAGTTAATTTGAACTAAATGTTCAAGAGACGATAAAACACATGGTGTCAGAAGTGGAGACTTCTGATCTTTCGTCGAATGCATCTACGATCGAAATATTGGAACTGAGACTTTTGCGAGCTTATTGAAATCGATGTTAAGCAGTGCAATGCAGACCGTGCTTCATACACGTCGCGCGTGGATTGTAAAGTAATCTAGAGACATTTGTAAAGTAAACTTAAGGTAGCATAAGCTGTTGTAGAGTCTTGATTGAAAAAATATTTCTACAAATACATGGCCACAATATTTTATTATTAGACTTGTTCGAATCCTCTGGTTATTTGAACTATCTGCAAGTATGTGACAAACTCAAAGTCCTAAACTTTAGCGAGCGATCATGACCACCACGGTGCCAACTCCCGCGCACATTCCTCTCCCACCTCCATTGCAGGTGACCGCCGATTTGAAAGCAAACTGGAAAAAATTCAAACAGCTGTGGGACTACCCTCAGCCTCCTCTGTTCCAAGGAAAACAAACCCAGTCTATCCAATCTGTCCTCATAGCTAAGATTCTCCACTCCTGGCAAAATCCTCGTAAATCTACTCTGTACCCTCTCCAGTGCAATCACGTCCTTCCTATAATACGGCAACCAGAACTGCATGCAGCATTCTAGCTGTGGCTTAAACCAGTGTTTTATACAGTTCAAGCATAACCCCCCCTGCTCTTATATTCTAGGCCTCGGCTGTTTCCCCTCTTAACCACCTTATCTACTTGGCCTGCAACCTTCAGGGATCTGTGAACATGCACTCCAAGGTCCCTATATTCCTCTACACCTCTCAATGTCCTATCATTTAATGTATTCCCTTTTTTTTCGAGCCGTCTCCAAATGCTTAACCTCACACGTCTCCAGATTAAATATCATTTGCCACTGTTCTGCACACCTGACCAGTTGATTGATATCTTCCTGCAGTCCACAGCTTCTTCATTATCAAGCACACAGCCTATTTTTGTATCATCTGCAAACTTCTTAATCATCCCCCCTATATTCAAGCCTTGATGTATAGCACAAAAAGCAAGGTACCTAGTATTGAGCCCTGCAAAACCCCACTGGAAACATCCTGCCAGTCACACAAATACCCATCAACCATTATACTTTGCTTCCTGCCTCTGAGCCAATTTTGGACCCAACTTGCCACTTTGCCCTGGATCCCATGGGCTTTTACTTTCATGACCAGTCTGTCATGTGGAACCTTATCAAAAGCTTTGCTAAAATCCAAATACACTACATCAGATGCACTGCCCTCATCGACCTTCCTCGTCACCTCCTTGAAAAATTCAATCAAGTTCGTCAGACACGACCTTCCCTTGACAAATCCATGCTGACTGTCCCTGATTAATCTGTGTCTTTCTAAATGTAGATTTATCCTGCCCTTCAGGGTTTTTCCAATAATTTTCCCACTACTGAGATTAGGCTGACTGGTCTGTAATTACTTGGTCTATCCCTTTCTCCCTTCTTAAACAAGGGTACCACATTAGCAGTCCTCCAGTCCTCTGGCACCACACCTGAAGCCAGAGAGGGCTGGAAAATGATGGTCAAAGCCTCTGCCATTTTGTCTTTTGCTTCATTGAACAGCCTGGTATATATTTCTTCCGGGCCTGGGGACTAACCACTTTCAAAGCTGCTAAACCCCTTAATACCTCTTCTCTCTATTTATTTCATCTAATATTTCACACTCCTCCTCTACCAAAATTCTCTGGACTCTGGGGAGGTACCAGCGGATTGGAAAGCAGCTAATGTAACGCCTCTGTTTAAAAAAGGGGACAGACAAAAGGCAGGTAACTATAGGCCGGTTAGTTTAACATCTGTAGTGGGGAAAATGCTTGAAGCTATCATTAAGGAAGAAATAGCGGGACATCTAGATAGGAATAGTGCAACCAAGCAGACGCAACATGGATTTATGAAGGGGAAATCATGTTTAACTAATTTACTGGAATTCTTTGAGGATATAACGAGTATGGTGGATAGAGGTGTACCGATGGATGTGGTGTATTTGGATTTCCAAAAGGCATTCGATAAGGTGCCACACAAAAGGTTGCTGCAGAAGATAAAGGTACGCGGAGTCAGAGGAAATGTATTAGCATGGATAGACAATTGGGTAACTAACAGAAAGCAGAGAGTCGGGATAAATGGGTCCTTTTCGGGTTGGCAATCGGTGGTTAGTGGTGTGCCACAGGGATCGGTGCTGGGACCACAACTGTTTACAATATACATAAATGACCTGGAAGAGGGGACAGAGTGTAGTGTAACAAAATTTGCAGATGACACAAAGATTAGTGGGAAAGCGGGTTGTGTAGAGGACATTGAGAGGCTGCAAAGAGATTTAGATAGGTTAAGCGAATGTGCTAAGGTTTGGCAGATGGAATACAATGTTGGAAAATATGAGGTCATCCACCTTGGAAAAAAAAACAGCAAAAGGGACTTATTTGAATGGGGAAAAATTACAACATGCTGCGGTGCAGAGAGACCTGGGGGTCCCCAAAAAGTTAGTTTGCAGGTGCAGCAGGTAATCAGGAAGGTGAATGGAATGTTGTCCTTCATTGCAAGAGGGATGGAGTGCAAAAGCAGAGAGGTCCTGCTGAAACTGTACAGGGTATAGGTGAGGCTGCACCTGGAGCATTGCGTGCAGTTTTGGTCACCTTACTTAAGGAAGGATATACTAGTTTTGGAGGGGGTACAGAGACGATTCACTAGGCTGATTCCGGAGATGAGGGGGTTACCTTATGATGATAGATTGAGTAGACTGGGTCTTTACTCGTTGGAGTTCAGAAGGATGAGGGGTGATCGTAGAGAAACATTTAAAATAATGAAAGGGATAGACAAGATAGAGGCAGAGAGGTTGTTTCCACTGGTCGGGGAGACTAGAACTAGGGGATACAGCCTCAAAATACGGGGGAGCCAATTTAAAAGCGAATTGAGAAGGAATTTCTTCTCCCAGAGGGTTGTGAATTCTCTGCCCAAGGAAGCAGTTGAGGCTAGCTCATTGAATGTATTCAAATCACAGATAGATAGATTTTTAACCAATAAGGGAATTAAGGGTTATGGGGAGCGGGCGGGTAAGTGGAGCTGAGTCCACGGCCAGATCAGCCATGATCTTGTTGAATGGCTCGAGGGGCTAGATGGCCTACTCCTGTTCCTAATTCTTATGTTCTTATTATGTTCTTATGTTCCTCCTCGAAAGCAGTGTCTGCATTGCCCCTCTCTTTTGTGAAAAGAGACGCAAAGTATTCATTAAGAACCATACCCACATCGTCCGCCTCCACACACAGATTACCCTCACAGTCTTTAATAGGCCCTGGCCTTTCTTTATCCTCTTATTCTTAATATAAAATGCCGATTCTATCCCCTTTAATGGAGGGGAGAGAATATGGTGACGCACATGCGCTATGACATCACCACCATTCCGCCGCTGAATGACAGCGACAGAGTCCCGTTCCCGCCCCAAATTCAGCCCCTCAGCCCTCATTCCCGCCGAACTCCGCCCCCACTATGACCGACTTTCGGGCCTATATCAAAAAAAAACCGAAGTGCTGAAAATCAACGGAGAGGCCGCCTCAACGATCCCGGCGGAAAAATCTTAAAGAGAAAGTAAGTGCGCCAGCTTTCTGGTGGCCCTGAATTTCGGACCCACTTTCTTTCAAAGGCAGACTTTCAGACAAAAGGAATATTGTAACTTCTTAAACATTCACAGTCAGGAAAGCTTGTACACTTTCTCAAAACTGAAATTGCAGTAACCTTTAAGGTTCCTTTCACTCAGCAAACTTGAGATTTATTTTTCTCGGCACAGAAACTGGTCAGTTCAGTGTCGGTTTCAATATTAAGTTTCTTTTTTTTCCCTTCGCCTTTTAAACTATCGTCTCAGCAGCTTTTCCTGACTCCCCAATTCCCTGTTTTTTCTCCTTTTGCTGATTTTTCAGATGGGTTTGCCTGCAGCTTAGATCTTTTTCCCTCTCCATCTCCCACTGTCTCTCCTGCTCTTTCTGCTTCTCCTCTCTCACCTCACCTTTCCTATAACGTTCATCTGCACCTTTTGTACAGAACTAGGACACATAGGCAAGTAATCCCCTTCCTTTCTCTCCCTTAATTTATCATCTACTTGTCCCTGAATAGACTTCACCACCTCTTCATAAAACGATATCTCACTCGTCAGACATTCTGACACTAACATTTGACTATCCTTAACACTCAACTTACTTCAATCTTGGGCTACTGCTTCTTGAACACATTTTGACATCTAACTACTTTTGATTACTGGTGGGTGATTAGATCTCCTACAGGTCCATTAGGTTACCTCCCTATGATCTGTGGTTGTGCACCTCAACAGACACCGAGGTCCTCTGTACACCAAAATAAACATTAGTCATGTCCCTTCATGGTCGCCCGATTTGTAGGAGGTTTTAACCTCAAACTTAATGATTTGGACATGACTACATATTGGTAAGGTTAGTTGTTTTATTGTTATACAGCAGAAGTCAGTTCAGCCGGAAAAACTAATTTTAACTGACAGTAATTACAGTTGCGAAGGATATGAGCAAATTCAGTCACTGGACAGTGTCGCGTGCAATGTCATCGTTATTTCTTTGATCCGGTCTGGCAAAGAAGAGCGTTAGCCTTTCGCCAGCATGGATTCACTCCTCAATACCACTGCACCAGAGAGACATTAAGTGCATTTGGCTAGTGTAACTCCAGCTCTACAGGTACCATCGTCCTCTTCTCGACATCTGTACATCCCAGGTCAAACAGTACCTGTTTTAAATCTCCTTTTTTGAGGTCAGTAGAAACATAGAAACATAGAAAATAGGTGCAGGAGTAGGCCATTCGGCCCTTCTAGCCTGCACCGCCATTCAATGAGTTCATAGCTGAACATGCAACTTCAGTACCCCATTCCTGCTTTCTCACCATACCCCTTGATTCCTCTAGTAGAAAGGACTTCATCTAACTCCTTTTTGAATATATTTAGTGAATTGGCCTCAACAACTTTCTGTGGCAGAGGATTCCACAGGTTCACCACTCTCTGGGTGAAGAAATTCCTCCTCATCTCAGTCCTAAATGGCTTCCCCCTTATCCTTAGACTGTGTCCCCTGGTTCTGGACTTCCCCAACATTGGGAACATTCTTCCTGCATCTAACCTGTCTAAACCCGTCAGAATTTTAAACGTTTCTATGAGGTCCCCTCTCATTCTTCTGAACTCCAGTGAATACAAGCCCAGTTGATCCAGTCTTTCTTGATAGGTCAGTCCCGCCATCCCGGGAATCAGCCTGGTGAACCTTCGCTGCACTCCCTCAATAGCAAGAATGTCCTTCCTCAGGTTAGGAGACCAAAACTGTACACAATACTCCAGGTGTGGCCTCACCAAGGCCCTGTACAATTGTAGCAACACCTCCCTGCCCCTGTACTCAAATCCCCTCGCTATGAAGGCCAACATGCCATTTGCTTTCTTAACCGCCTGCTGTACCTGCATGCCAACCTTCAATGACTGATGTACCATGACACCCAGGTCCCTTTGCACCTGCCCTTTTCCTAATCTGTCACAATTCAGATAATAGTCTGTCTCTCTGTTTTTACCACCAAAGTGGATAACCTCACATTTATCCACATTATACTTCATCTGCCATGCATTTGCCCACTCACCTAACCTATCCAAGTCACTCTGCAGCCTCATAGCATCCTCCTCGCAGCTCACACGGCCACCCAACTTAGTGTCATCCGCAAATTTGGAGATACTACATTTAATCCCCTCATCTAAATCATTAATGTACAGTGTAAACAGCTGGGGCCCCAGCACAGAACCTTGCGGTACCCCACTAGTCACTGCCTGCCATTCTGAAAAGTCCCCATTTACTCCGACTCTTTGCTTCCTGTCTGACAACCAGTTCTCAGTCCATGTCAGCACATTAGGAAAAGGAGAGGTGCAACGAGACCTGGGTGTCATGGTACATCAGTCATTGAAGGTTGGCATGCAGGTACACAGGCGGTTAAGAAAGCAAATGGCATGTTGGCCTTCATAGCGAGGGGATTTGAGTACAAGGGCAGGGAGGTGTTGCTACAATTGTACAGGGCCTTGGTGAGGCCACACCTGGAGTATTGTGTACAGTTTTGGTCTCCTAACCTGAGGAAGGACATTCTTGCTATTGAGGGAGTGCAGCGAAGGTTCACCAGACTGATTCCCGGGATGGCGGGACTGACCTATCAAGAAAGACTGGATCAACTGGGCTTGTATTCACTGGAGTTCAGAAGAATGAGAGGGGACCTCATAGAAACGTTTAAAATTCTGACGGGGTTAGACAGGTTAGATGCAGGAAGAATGTTCCCAATGTTGGGGAAGTCCAGAACCAGGGGACACAGTCTAAGGATAAGGGGGAAGCCATTTAGGACTGAGATGAGGAGGAATTTCTTCACCCAGAGAGTGGTGAACCTGTGGAATTCTCTACCACAGAAAGTTGTTGAGGCCAATTCACTAAATATATTCAAAAAGGAGTTAGATGAAGTCCTTACTACTAGGGGAATCAAGGGGTATGGTGAGAAAGCAGGAATGGGGTACTGAAGTTGCATGTTCAGCCATGAACTCATTGAATGGCGGTGCAGGCTTGAAGGGCCGAATGGCCTACTCCTGCACCTATTTTCTATGTTTCTATGTTTCTTCTACTACCCCCAATCCCATGTGCTTTAACTTTGCACATTAATCTCTTGTGTGGGACCTTGTCGAAAGCCTTCTGAAAGTCCAAATATACCACATCAACTGGTTCTCCCTTGTCCACTCTACTGGAAACATCCTCAAAAAATTCCAGAAGATTTGTCAAGCATGATTTCCCTTTCACAAATCCATGCTGACTTGGACCTATCATATTACCTCTTTCCAAATGCACTGCTATGACATCCTTAATAATTGATTCCATCATTTTACCCACGACCGATGTCAGGCTGACCGGTCTATAATTTCCTGTTTTCTCTCTCCCTCCTTTTTTAAAAAGTGGGGTTACATTGGCTACCCTCCACTCCATAGGAACTGATCCAGAGTCAATGGAATGTTGGAAAATGACTGTCAATGCATCCACTATTTCCAAGGCCACCTCCTTAAGTACTCTGGGATGCAGTCCATCAGGCCCTGGGGATTTATCGCCCTTCAATACCATCAATTTCCCCAACACAATTTCCCGACTAATAAGGATTTCCCTCAGTTCCTCCTCCTTACTAGACCCTCCGACCCCTTTTATACCCGGAAGGTTGTTTGTGTCCTCCTCAGTGAATACCAAACCAAAGTACTTGTTCAATTGGTCCGCCATTTCTTTGTTCCCCGTTATGATTTCCCCTGATTCTGACTGCAGCGGACCTACGTTTGTCTTTACTAACCTTTTTCTCTTTACATATCTATAGAAACTTTTGCAATCCGTCTTAATGTTCTCTGCAAGCATCTTCTCGTACTCCATTTTCCCTGCCCTAATCAAACCCTTTGTCCTCCTCTGCTGAGTTCTAAATTTCTCCCAGTTCCCGGGTTCGCTGCTATTTCTGGGCAATTTGTATGCCACTTCCTTGGCTTTAATGCTATCCCTGATTTCCCTTGATAGCCACTGTTGAGCCACCTTCCCTTTTTTATTTTTACGCCAGACAGGAATGTACAATTGTTGTAGTTCGTCCATGCGGTCTCTAAATGTCTGCCACTGCCCATCCACAGTCAACCCCTTCAGTATCATTCGTCAATCTATCCTAGCCAATTCACGCCTCATACCTTCAAAGTTACCCTTCTTTAAGTTCTGGACCATGGTCTCTGAATTAACTGTTTTATTCTCCATCCTAATGCAGAATTCCACCATATTATGGTCACTCTTCCCCAAGGGGCCTCGCACAACGAGATTGCTAATTAATCCTCTCTCATTACACAACACCCAGTCTAAGATGGCCTCCCCCCTAGTTGGTTCCTCGACATATTGGTCTAAAAAACCATCCCTTATGCACTCCAGGAAATCCTCCTCCACCGTATTGCTTCCAGTTTGGTTAACCCAATCTATGTGCATATTAAAGTCACCCATTATAACTGCTGCACCTTTATTGCATGCACCCCTAATTTCCTGTTTGATGCCCTCCCCAACATCACTACTACTGTTTGGAGGTCTGTACAGAACTCCCACTAACGTTTTTTGCCCTTTGGTATTCTGCAGCTCTACCCAGATAGATTCCACATCATCCAAGCTAATGTCCTTCCGAACTATTGCCTTAATTTGCTCCTTAACCAGCAATGCTACCCCACCTCCTTTTCCTTTTATTCTATCTTTCCTGAATGTTGAATACCCCTGGATGTTGAGTTCCCAGCCCTGATCATCCTGGAGCCACGTCTCCGTAATCCCAATCACATCATATTTGTTAACATCTATTTGCACAGTTAATTCATCCACCTTATTGCGGATACTCCTTGCATTACGACACAAAGCCTTCAGGCTTGTTTTTTTCACACCCTTTGTCCTTTTAGAATTTTGCTGTACAGTGGCTCTTTTTGTTCTTTGCCTTGGATTTCTCTGCCCTCCACTTTTCCTCATCTCCTTTCTGTCTTTTGCTTTTGCCTCCTTTTTGTTTCCCTCTGTCTCCCTGCATTGGTTCCCACCCCCCTGCCATATTAGTTTAAATCCTCCCCAACAGCACTAGCAAACACTCCCCCTAGGACATTGGTTCCGGTCCTGCCCAGGTGCAGACCGTCCGGTTTGTACTGGTCCCACCTTCCCCAGAACCGGTTCCAATGCCCCAGGAATTTGAATCCCTCCCTGCTGCACCACTGCTCAAGCCACGTATTCATCTGCGCTATCCTGCGATTCCTACTCTGACTATCACGTGGCACTGGTAGCAATCCCGAGATTACTACTTTTGAGGTCCTACTTATTATCCAATCATTTGTGGCAGATGCAAGATTTCTAGCTGTTTCCCCATTCTCTTGTTCTGGGGACAGTTCCATATCTGGTTAATCCAAAAGTGGTCTCTCTGATGCTGTCTTTGCATGTTCAATTATGTAGCCATGATCTCATTTTAACCTGTAACATTACTTTTACAATAACAGTACGCAGCTGTAATGGTCGCTGTTGCAAAAGCTCGTTGTATCTCATTCCCACTCTGCAAAAACGTCATTGAACCATGCACGGTCTGATGACTTCAATATAAATAACTTGTCTGGACCTTGCAAGGTCTGACCATTCCTGTAAAAACTTGTCTGGACTTTGCACAGACCGATAGTAATGTCTCATCAGCAATAAAGCTGGATAGATACATTTTATAATCATAAAGCTCAATTCATTTAACAATCTTACAAAAGCAACGTTCACAAATGTTAATACATTTTATAATCTCACAATGGTTGCAAGTGCTTCAACCTTCCCTTTTGCACTCATGTGCTGGGCTCCGCTATCATTGAGGATGGGGATATTCATGTAGTTAGTTGTTTAATGGTCCACACCATTCACAACTGGATGTGGCTGGAATGCAGAGCTTTGATCGGGTCCACTGATTGTGGGATCGCTTAGCTTTGTCTATAGCATGCTGCTTCCACTGTTTAGCATGCATATAGTCCTGTGTTGCAGCTTCCCCAGGTTGTCACCTCATTCTTAGGGATGCCAAGTGCTGTTCTTGGCATACTCTTCTGCACTCCTTATTGAACCAGGGTTGGTCCACTGGCTTGATGGTAATGGCAGATTGAGGGATATGCCCGGCCATGAGATTACAGATTGTGATGGAAAACAATTCAGCTACTGCCAATGGCCCACAACGCTTCATGGATGCCCAGTTTTGAGCTGCTAGGTCTATTCTGAATCTATTCCAGTTAGCATGGTGGTCGTTCCACAAAACATGATGGATAGTGTCCTCAGTCTGAAAACGGGACTTTGTCTCCACAATAACTGTGGTCATGGCTACCAATGTTGTCATGGACGGTGCATCTGCGACAGGTAGATTGGTGAGGACAAGTTCATGTGGGTTTTTCCCTTGTATTGGTTCTCTCTCCACCTGCCGCACTCCCCGTCTGGCAGCTATGTCCTTCAGGACTTGACCAGCTCTGTCAGTAGTGGAGCTAACGAAGTACTCTTGGTGATGGACATTGAAGTCTCCCATCCACGGTATATTCTGTGCCCTTGTGTCCCTCAGTGCTTCTTCCAGCATACTGAGCTTAAATAAAGGAGACTATGAAGGTATGAGGGCAGAGTTGGCTAAAGTGGACTGGGAAAATAGACTAAAGTGTAGGACGGTTGATGAACAGTGGCATACATTTAAGGAGGTATTTCACAACTCTCAAGAAAAATATATTCCAGTGAGGAGAAAAGGGTGTAAAAGAAAAGATAACCATCCGTGGCTAAGTAAAGAAATAAAGGGCGGTAACCAATTAAAAACAAGGGCATACAAAGTGGCCAAAACTAGTGGGAGGACAGAAGATTGGGAAGCTTTTAAATGCCACCAAAAAATGATTAAGAAAGGGAAGATAGACTATGAAAGTCAACTAGAACGAAATATAAAAACAGATAGCAAGAGTTTCTATAGGTATATAATAAGGAAAAGAGTGGCTAAAGTAAATGTTGGTCCATTAGAGGATGACAACAGGGAATTAGTAATGGGGAACATGGAGATGGCAGAAACTCTGAACAAATATTTTGTATCAGTCTGTCCGGTAGAGGACACTAACAATATCCCAACAGTGGATATTCAAGGGGCTATGGGGGGAGGGAGGAACATAACACAATCACAATCACGAAGGAGGTGGTACTCAGTAAGATAATGGTACTAAAGATGGCTAAATCCACTGGGCCTGATGGCATTCATCCTCGGGTCTTAAGCGAAGTAATGGCAGGGATAGTGGATGCACTGGTTGTAAGTTACCAAAATTCCCTGGATTCTGGGGAGGTCCCAGCAGATTGGAAAACTGCAAATGTAACACCCCTATTTAAAAAAGGAGGCAGACAAAAAGCAGGAAACTATAGACTAGTTAGCCTAACATTTGTGGTTGGGAAAATGTTGGAGTCCATTATTAAAGAAGCAGTAGCAGGACATTTGGAAAGCATAATTCAGTCAGGCAGTGTCAAAATGGATTTATAGAAGGGAAGTCATGTTTGACAAATTTGCTGGAATTCGTTGAGGATGTAACGTACAGGGTGGATAAAGGGGAACCGGTGGATGTGGTGTATTTGGACTTCCAGAAGGCATTTGACAAGGTGCCACATAAAAGGTTACTGCACAAGATAAAAGTTCACGGGGTTGAGGGTAATATATTAAAATGGATAGCGGATTGGCTAACGAACAGAAAACAGAGAGTCGGGATAAATGGTTCATTCTCGGTTTGGCAATCAGTAACTAGTGGGGTGCCACAGGGATCAGTGCTGGGACCCCAACTATTTACAACCTATATTAACGACTTGGAAGAAAGGACCAATTGCAATGTAGCCAAGTTTGATGACGATACAAAAATGGAAGGAAAATCAATGTGAGGAGGACACAAAAAATCTGCAAAAGGAAATAGACAGGCTAAGTGAGTGGGCAAAAATTTGTCAGATGGACTATAATGTTGGAAAGTATAAGGTCATGCACTTTGGCAGAAAAAAAATCAAACAGCAAGTTTTTATTTAACTGGAGAAAAATTGCGAAGTGCTGCAATACAGTGGGACCTGGGGGTAATTGTGCATGAAACACAAAAGGTTGGTATGCAGATACAGCAAGTGATCAGGAAGGCCAATGGAATCTTGGCCTTTATTGCAAAGGGGATGGAATATAAAAGCAGGGAAGTCTTGCTACCGTTATATAGGGTATTGGTGAGGCCATACTTGGAATACTGCATGCAGTTTTGTTTTCCACATTTACGAAAGGATATACATGCTTTGGAGGCAGTTCAGAGAAGGTTCACTAGGTTGATTCTGGAGATGAGGGAGTTGACTTATGAGGAAAGGTTGAGGAGGTTGGGACTTAATTCATTGGAATTCTGAAGAATGAGACAGTTGATCTTATCGAAACGTATAAGATTATGAGGGGGCTTCACAAGGTGGATGCAGAGAGGATGTTTCCTCTGATGGGAGAGACTAGAACTAGAGGGCATGATCTTAGAATAAGGGGCCACCCATTTAAAACTGAGATGAGGAGAAATTTCTTCTCTCAGAGGGTTGTAAATCTGTGGAATTCGCAGCCTCAGAGGTGGAAACCGGGACTTTGAATAAATTTCAGACAGAAATAGACAGTTTCTTAAACGATAAGGGGATAAGGGATTATGGGGAGTGGGCGGGGAAGTGGAGCTGAGCCCATGATCAGATCAGCCATGATCTTATTGAATGGCGGAGCAGGCTCGAGGGGCCGTATGGCCTGCTCCTGTTCCTAGTTCTTATGTTCTCTTTCTTATGTTCGTCCAAGTGGTGATCAATAACTCTTTTAGGGAGTACAAAGTGGTGATCAACATGGAGGGGTACTGGTTCAGCAGCTGAGGGTGGTAGGTGGTAATCAGCAGCAGATTTACTTGCCCATGCTTGACCTGAATCCATCAGAATTCATGTGTTCTGGAGTCAATGTTGATTGGGCTAGCCAAACTCGTAGCAATACTGTGGAGGAGGATTTCCTGGAGTGTAGAGGATTTTCTAGACCAATATATCGAGGAACCAACTAGAGAGCAGGCCATCCTAGATTGGTTCTTTTGTAACGAGAGAGGATAAATTAGCAATCTGTTCGTGCGTGGCCCCTTGGGGAATAGTGACCATAATATGGTAGAATTCTTCATTAAGATGGAGAGCGACACAGTTAATTCAGAGACGAGGGTCCTGAACTTAAAGAAAGGAAACTTCAATGGTATGAGACGTGATTTGGCTAGGATAGACTGGCGAATGATACTTAAAGGTTTGACGGTGGATAGGCAAAGGCAGACATTTAAAGAGCACATGGATGAATTACAACTACCGTACATCCCTGTCTGGTGTAAAAATAAAACAGGAAAGGTGGCTCAACCGTGGCTAACAAGGGAAATTAGGGATAGTATTACATCCAAGGTAGAGGCATATAAATTGGCCAGAAAAAGCAGCAAACCTGATGACTGGAAGAAATTTAGAATTCAACAGAGGAGGACTAAGGGTTTAATTAGGAGGGGGAAAATAGAGTATGAAAGTATGTTTGCAGGGAACATAAAAACTGGCTGCAAAAGCTTCTATAGATATGTGAAGAGAAAAAGGTTAGTGAAGACTAATGTAGGTCACTTGCAGTCAGAATCAGGTGAATTCATAATGGGGAACAAGGAAATGGCAGACCAATTGAACAAATACTTTGGTTCTGTCTTCACTAAGGAAGACACAAATAATCTCTCAAAAATATTAGGGGACCGAGGGTCTAGCGAGAAGGAGGAACTGAGGGAAATCCTTATTAGGAAATGGCGTTCGGGAAACTGATGGGACTGAAGGCCGATAAATCCCCAGGGTCTGATAGTCTGCATCCCAGAGTACTTAAGGAATAGTAGATGCATTGGTGGTTATTTTCCAAAATTCCATGGATACTGGATCAGTAACTATGGATTGGAGGGTAGCTAATGTAACCCTACTTTTTAAAAAAAGGAGGGAGAGAGAAAACAGTGAATTATAGACCGGTTAGCCTGACATTGATGGTGGGGAAAATGCTGGAATCAATTATTAAAGGTGTAATAGCAGCACATTTGGAAAGCAGTGACAAGATCAGTCCTTGTCAGCATGGATTTATGAAAGGGAAATTATGGTTGACAAATCTTCAGTTTTTTGAGGATGTAACTGGTAGAGTGGATAAGGGAGAACCAGTGGATGTGGTATTTGAACTTTCTAAAGGCTTTTGACAAGGTCCCACACAAGAGATTAGTGTGCAAAATTAAGGCACATGGTATTGGGGGTAATGTATTAACGTGGATAGAGAACTGGTTGGCAGACAGGAAGCAAAGAGTGGAATAAACAGGTCCTTTTCAGAATGGCAGGTAGTGACTAGTGGGCTGCCGCAAAGCTCAGTGCTGGGACCCCAGCTATTTACAATATACATTAATGATTTAGATGAAGGAATTGAATGTAATATCTCCAAGTTTGCAGATGACATTAAGCTGGGTGGCAGTGTGAGCTGTGAGGAGGATGCTAAGAGGTTGCAGGGTGACTTGGACAGGTTAGGTGAATGGGCAAATGCATGGCAGATGCAGTATAATGTGGATAAATGTGAGGTTATCCACTTTGGTGGCAAAAACAGGAATGTAGATTACTATCTGAATGTTGACAGATTAGTAAAAGGGGAGGTGCAACAAGACTTGGGTGTCATCGTACATCAGTCACTGAAGGTAGGCATGCAGGTACAGCAGGCAGTAAAGAAAGCAAGTGGCAAGCTGGCCTTTATTGCGAGAGGATTTGTGTATAGGAGCCGGGAGGTCTTACTGCAGTTGTACAGGCCTTGGTGAGACCACACCTGGAATATTGTGTTCAGTTTTGGTCTCCTAATCTGAGGAAGGACGGCTTGCTATTGAGGGAGTGCAGTGAAGGTTCACCAGACTAATTCCTGGGATGGCTGGACTGACATATGAAGAAAGACTGGATTGGCTTGGCTTATACTCACTGGAATTTAGAAGAATGAGAGAGGATCTCATAGAAACATATAAAATTACGACGGGGCTGGACAGGTTAGATGCAGGAAGAATGTTCCTGATGTTGGGGAAGTCCAGAACCAGGGGTCACAGTCTAAGGATAAGGGATAAGCCATTTAGGACTGAGATGAGGCAAAACTTTTTCACCCAAAGAGTGGTGAACCTGTGGAATTCTCTACCACAGAAAGTTGTTGAGTCCAGTTCGTTGGATATATTCAAGAGGGAGTTAGATGTGGCCCTTACAGCTAAGGGGATCAAGGGGCATGGAGAGAAGGTGGGAGTGGGGTACTGAAGTTGCATGATCAGCCATGATAATTTTGAATGGCGCTGCAGGCTCGAAGGGCCGAATTGAATGGCCTGCTCCTGCACCTATTTTCTATATTTCTATAAATCTCAGGGGGATCCCTCCTGACTGCATACCACTGTGACGCCACTCTGGTGAGTCTGTCCTGCCGGTGCGATAGAACATATCCAGGGAGAGTAATGGAGGAGTCAGGGACATTAGCTGAAATGTATGATTCTGTGAGTATGACTATATATGAGGCTGTTGGTTGCATGCAATATTTGTGTCCAATTCTGAGTATCGCACAGTAGGAAGGATGTGAAGCCCTTAGAGTGGGTGCAAAAAAGATTTAAAGAATGGTTCCAGGGTTGAGGGACTTCAGTTGCATGGCTGGGTTGGAGAAGCTGAGGTTGTTCTCCTTAGAACAGAGATGGTTGAGGAGATTTGATCGAGGTGTTAAACATCATGAGGGGTCGAGACAGAGTAGATAGAGAGAAACTGTTCCTATTGGATGAAGGGTCGAGAACCAGAGGACATAGATTTAAGGTGATTGGCAAAAGAACCAAAGGTGACATGAGGAGAAACATTTTTATGCACCGAGTGGTTAGGATCTGGAATGCACTGCCTTAGGTGGTGGAGGCAGATTCAATCGTGACTTTGAAAAGGGAACTGGATATGTACCTGAAGGGGGGAAAAAATTGCAAAGCTATGGGGAAAGGGCGGTGGAGTGGGAGTAATTAAAGAGCTTTTGCAGAGAGCCAGCGCGGGCTCGACAGGTTGAATGGCCACATTCTATACTCTAATCATTGTATATTACAATTCAAAATAACATAGTAGCAGTATACTGGACCCTATTTGCTGACCACAACACTATTTGCTGGCCATTCACACCCATTAAAGGAGGAAAATGACTATTAAAATGTTATCTTGGTTCAAAATTATAATCTGAGGAAAATCATTAAAAAAAAATCAAGAATTAAGATGTGCATAAAATGGACATCACACATGTGAATGTGAGAAGTGGATTATCACCCAATGGGAAAGCTGAATTGTTGCCTGATTTGTAAGTATTTAGCAAGAAGTTTTAGCCTGCGCGATCATTAAACATTATGATAGTTAATATAGGTTTGTTGCATCTTGTAAATAACTTAAGGTGGCGAAGTGACCAGATCTTGTAGTGCAAATTGCATTAGTACATTTGCTTTTCATTGAATAGAAATTCACTGATTAGATAAAAGGTTAAAGCTGTTCCCTAGATCTATATTCATGTCATTTCTAATGTTGGAAGCTAGCTCACTTTTGGCTGAGTTTACTTGCAAAACTAAATGATCACATTATGAAAAGATTAAATGGTTCAAGCTCGCAATTTTCCTCAGCAAGGGCACATTGCATTCCACATGTCTTCAGTTTGCATCGCTGCTATAGGAACAGCACTGTAATTTAGGTCATTTGCATTACACGTGCCAATGCCACGGAGTTTTAATTTCCTCAAGATAGATGCCTTTATTGAAACGCTCTCTGGATCGTCAAACCAGACCTCATGGTATGTAATATTGACCTGCCATAAAAATACAAAGAGAGTTACACAAATAGGAGCAAGGTTTGACTCAGTACACAGTTCCAGACACAATATTGAACATCTCCAGCAGCAATATGCACAATACATTAAACTTGTACTTGCATTAAAAGATGAGGTTAGGTGGGCTGAGCTAAAGAAAGATGAAAGGTGGATTTTTTCAAATCTTAGTTGAAATGGATTATGAAAATCACTGCAAACTAATAGAAACTAATTTTTGAAAATCTGGCTACTGATTCTTCATTGAGATCACACAGCCTCAAAAATGAATAAATTTCAACTTTTTTAGTTCTTTCCGATACGAAAGTTGGCAATGCAAGTACTGACCTTGAAATTACATCGTGGGATACAGTACAAATAATTGAATAGGTTAATGACGCTGTTAAAATAGCGCAAGGCTGATCATTTGATTGAATTGTGTGTTTATCCGCTAACACTCCACAGCATAATTTCAAGCCAATTACATAACTATGTTACAGCACTTCAAAGAAACTTATTGTATGACGCACTTTGAGATGATTAAAATAGACACGATCAAGTACAATATGAATTCCATTCTTAACATCTTTTACAACAAGAACAACCACATTTATGTAGCACCTTTAATGTAGTAGAGCATCCTACGGTGCTTCACAGGAGCGTTATCAAATAAAATGTGACACAGAGGCACATCGGGAGATATTAGGACAGGTGACTAAATGCTTGCTCAAAGAAGTGGGTTTTAAGGAAGGTCTTGAAGGAGGAGAGGTAGGGACATTGAGGAGGGGAATTCACGAGCTGAGGGCCTCGGCAGTTGAATGCCACCAATGGCCTTCATAAAAGGGAATTCAAAAGTCTTCGATAGGCATACAGGTAATATACGGGTAAGAGGATGGGTGGTACAAAAAAGGAAACTTATGAATGGAGGCTGAGGGTATGACTGAGGTACTAAATGAGTACTTTGTGTAAAGTCCTTACTATACAGCATGAAACCACACGAGGCACATTCCAGGGACAAGGCCACTCTGTGACCTTAACTCTTTATTACAGGACTCCAGAAGTGATGACCCTGCGTGGGATCTCCCTTTATATACCTGTGTGATCAGGTAAGGCGTGTCTCCCACAAGTTCACCCCCTGTGGTCAAGGTGTGCACCTGAGTTGTGTGTATACAGGAATACAGTGGTGTTACATTGCAGTTACATTGTAGTCTGACAACAGGGATGTGAGTGGCTTGTGGTCTGTCTCTAATTCAAACTTCCTACCAAAGAGGTACTGATGCATTTTTTTTACACCATAGACACATGCAAGCACTTCCTTCTCGACCATCCCAAATCCCTGTTCTGCCTGAGAGAGCGACCTGGAGGCATAAGCCACAGGTTGTAGCTGACCCTCAGCATTACCCTGCTGCAACACGCACCCAACCCCATAGGACGATGTATCACAAGTCAGAACTAAACGTTTACAGGGGTCGTACAGGGTCAACAACTTGTTTGAACACAGTAGGTTTCGCGCCCGATCAAAAGCCCGTTCCTGACATTCCCCCCAAAACCAATCGCAACCCTTATGCAGGAGCACATGTAGTGGCTCCAACAACATGCTCAAGTTCGGCAGAAAGTTCCCGAAATAGTTCAACAGTCCCAGGAATGAACGCAGCTCCGATGTGTTGCAGGGCCTTGGTGCTCGTCGAATCGCCTCTGTTTTGGATTCGGTGGGCCGAATCCCATCTGCAACAACCCTCCTGCCCAGAAACTCAACCACAGGAGCTAAGAACATGCATTTAGACTTCTTGAATCGCAGGCCTACCCGGTCTAGTCGGCGTAGCACCTCCTCCAGGTTGTAGAGGTGTTCCTCGGTGTCTTGACCTATGATGAGGATGTCGTCCTGGAATACAATTGTTCCCGGAATGGACTTAAGCAGGCTTTCCATGTTACGTTGAAAAATCACGCCCGCTGATCGAATGCCAAACGGGCACCTGTTATACGCAAACAGTCCCTTGTGCTTGGTGATGGTGGTCAGTAGTTTGGATTCGTCAGCCAGTTCCTGGGTCATATAGGCTGAAGTGAGGTCCAACTTGGTGAACAGTTTGCCGCCTGCCAGCGTGGCGAAGAGGTCCTCCGCTCTCGGGAGCAGGTATTGGTCTTGTAGGGACACCCGATTGATGGTGGCCTTGTAGTCGCCACAGATCCTGATAGAGCCATCCGCTTTTAGAACGGGAATGATGGGGCTCGCCTAGTCGCTGAATTCAACAGGCGAGATGATGCCCTCTCGGAACAGCCGGTCCAATTCGCTCTCGATTTTTTCCTGCATTACATATGGCATCGCTCCAGCTTTGGTGTAAGTCCATAATTGTGTCTCAATACGTTCTAATTTGGGTCTACTGGCTTTGAGTGGCCATAGCTTCTCAAATTGCTGAACGCCCATGAGTGACTGGCTGGCCCCAGTGTCCAGCTCCATGCGTACTGAGATACCGTTCAACAAAACCCTCATCATCATTGGTGGCATTTTGGTGTATGAACTGTGAATATTCGCCACATGGACCCGCTGAACTTCGGCATCCATCAATTTGCCCCAAAAGTCATCCTGCTTCACTGAACCCTCTTCTGGTCCATCTGTCTTATATATTAGTCTGGTTGCAGGTTTTCTGCACATTCGAGCTAAATGGCCACTGAGAATGCAGTTTCTACAGACAAACTTTTGGAATCTGCAAGATCTGGCTGAGTGTTTTCCCCACACCTCCAGAATGAGTTAAAGATTCCATTGTTGGGGACAAAGGGACTATGGCCAGGAATTCCGCGCTGACTGTCCCTTTGACTGCTCTTAAATACCCTATTAGTGAGGGTCAATGGCCCCATCCCGGGCCGAATTGTCCACTGTGATGGCGTGAACGTCCGTTCAGCCTGCCATTGTCTCTGTTGAGGTCCTGCTCTGGGGGCCTATTGCTGCCTGATAAATGTCGGACTGCCCCTGCCTGCCTGCGAGGCTCTGAGTAGCATTGATGACGTTGACTCCCAGATCCATCGCCGCGTTAGAGTTGCGCGCGTAAATCATTTTCGTCTCTTCCTCCCCCGCCATGAAAGTTTGAGCTAACAACGCCGCCGCTTCCAAGGTCTCAATTAATTTGCAAAAAATTCCCGCATGACTGATACCCTCGATAAAGAAGTCCCTTAGCATCTCCCCCCTGCAGGTGTCTGTGAACTTGCAGAGGCTGGCCAAATGCCGGAAGTCCGGTACAAAGTCCGATATGCTCTGTCCTTCATGACGTCGGTGGGTGTAGAATCTGTGTCGAGCCATGTGTACGATGCTCGCCGGTTTAAGGTGCTCCCCGATTAATTTGCTAAGCTCTTCAAAGGTTTTGTCCGACGGCTTTACGGGTGCCAATAAGTCCTTCATGAGCGCATAAGTCTTTGGCCCGCAGCTGGTCAGGAGATGAGCCCTTCGCTTGTCGGCCACTGCATCCCCCAGCCAGTCTTTAGTAAAGAAGCTTTGCTGAAGCCTCTCGACAAAATCGCCCCAGTCTTCCCCAACATAGTACCATTCCTCTGTGCTACTGGTGGCCATTCTCGTGGGTCGTGAATTCCCATTTCTTGTCGCCAATGTAAAGTCCTTACTCTACAGCATGAAACCACACGAGGCACATTCCAGGGACAAGGCCACTCTGTGACCTTAACTCTTTATTACAGGACTCCAGAAGTGATGACCCTGCATTGGACCTCCCTTTATATACCTGTGTAATCAGGTAAGGAGTGTCTCCCACAAGTTCACCCACTGTGGTCAAGGTGCACAACTGAGTTGCGTGTATACAGTAATACAGTGGTGTTACATTGTAGTTACAAACATAACACTTTACATCTATCTTCACCAAGGAAGATGATGCTGCTCAATTCACAGTGAAAGAGGAGGTATTGGGGATACTGGATGGGATAAAAATTGATCAGCCATGATCTTATTGAATGGTGGTGCATGCTCGAAGGGCCGAATGGCCTACTCCTGCACCTATTTTCGATGGTTTCTATAAACAAGAGGTACTACTAGTAAGGTTGGCTGTACTTAAAGTAGATTAATCACCAGGACTGAATGGGATGCATCGTGGAATGCTGAGGGAAGTTTAGGACAGAATCGCACAAGCACTGGCCATAATCTTTCAATTCACCTTAGATACAGGAGTGGTGCCAGAGGACAGGAGAATTTCAAATGTTACACCCTTGTTCAAAAAAATGTGTAAGGATAAATCCAACAATTATAGGCCAGTCAGCTTAACCTTTGTATTGGAGAAGCTTTTAGAAACAATAATCCGGGACAAAATTAACAGTCACTTGGACACGCATGTATTAGTTAAAGAAAGCCAGCACAGATTTGTTAAAGACAAATCGTGTTTCACTAACTTGATCGAGTTTATTGATGAGGTAACAGGGAGGGTTGACGAGGGCACTGCGGTTGACGTGGTATACATAGACTTCCAAAAAAGGCGTTTACTAAAGTGCGACATAATAGGCTTGCCAGCAAAGTTAAAGCCCACAGAATAAAAGGGACAGTGGCAGCATGGATACAAAATTGGCTAAGAGACAGGAAACAGAGAGTAGTGGTGAACGGTTGTTTTTCAGACTGGAGGTAGGTATACTGTGGTGTCCCCAGTGGTCAGTACTAGGACCACTACTTTTCTTGATGTATATTGATGACTTGGACTTGGGTGTACAAGGCACAATTTCAAAATTTGTAGATGACAAAAAACTTGGAAGTGTAGTGAACAGTGAGGAGGATAGTGATAGACTTCAAAAAGACATAAACAAGCTGGTGAAATGGGCGGACACGTGGCAGGTGAAATTTAATGCAGAACACTTTGAAGTGAAACATTTTGGTAGGAAGAAGGAGGAAAGGTAATATAAACTAAAGGTTAATAAACTAAAAGAGGAGTATGAACAGAAAGATCTGGGGGTATATGTGCACAAATCGTTGAAGGTGGCAGGGCAGATGGAAAAAGCAGTTAAAAAAGCATACGGGATCCTGGGCTTGATAAATAGAGGCAACGAGTACAAAAGCAAGGAATTTATGATGAACCTTTATCAAACACTGTTTAGGCATCACCTGGAATATTGTGTCCAATTCTGGACACTGCACGTTAGGAGAGTTCCGAGAGCTTTAGAGAGGGTGCACAAAAGATTTACAAGAATGGTTCCAGGGATGAGGGACTTCAGTTACATGGATGGATGAGAGAAGCTGCGGTTTGCATTTCTTGGAGCAGAGAACTTTGAGAGAGATTTGATGGAGCTGTTCAAAATAATGAGGGGTCTAGACAGAGTAGATAGAGAGAAACTGTTCCCATTGGTGGAAGGATCGTGAACCAGAGGTCACAGATTTATGGTGATTGGCAAAAGAACCTCAGGCAACATGAGGAAAAACTTATTTTACGCAGGAAGTGGTTAGGATCTGGAAAGTACTGTCTGAACGGTTGGTGGAGCCAAACACAATCTTGGCTTTCAAAAGGGAATTGGATAAGTACCGAAAGACAAAAAAAATGCAGGGCTACAGGGAAAGGGCGCGAGCGTGGGACTAGCTGGAATGCTCTTGCAGAGAGCCGGCATAGGCTCAGCAGGCTGAATGGCCTACGTTTGTGCTAAAACCAGAAAACACTTTATTTTAAACTTTCCAGATGATACAAAACTCAGAAATGTGGTCAACGATGAGAATGATAGTAACAGACTTCCATTAGCTTTATAAATGGAAGCATAGGGTACTAAAGTCATTTTTGCCAAATTTTACAAAACATTTGTGGGGCCTATTAGGAGTATTGTCTTCAATTCTGGATAACACACTTTAAAAAGAACGTCAAGGCCTTAAAGCGGGTGTAAAAGAGATTGGTTATAATGGTACCAGGAATGAGAGAAACTGGGGGCGATATTGCCCTTTTTTATGGCCCCGTTAGCACCTCCGGGGTAGCTCCAATGGGGAGCAAGACAGCTTTTGTCCAGGGAGCTGGGCGCGACCTAGGCTGTGCTGTGCCTCATGGTTACACAAGTGGCGATGACATCATTGCGTTGCAAGGCGACCCATACCGCCCCCGGCCGACCCATTAGCACCCCACATGGGAAATTGCCATGCAGGCCGCGAGGCCGGAGCAAGCAAGTGTCAACGCCAACTTCGTGGGTTGCGAAGCTGGCCAACATCTGCTCTCAGGGCAGTGCTTAAAGGGGAGGGCGCCACCGCCCTGGGCCGCCATCTCTTTATGTCAGCCGACTCTCGCATTCTCTCAATGATGGCTGCCCTAGCTTGGTCCGGACAACCATTGTGCCAGGATGCTGGCCACTATGGAGCATCCGCATAGCGCTTGATTCTCCGCCCCAGTTGCGACCCCGTAACCGTCCACAAAGAAAGTGGAGCACGGGAGATTGCATCCGGCTTCCTTTCAGGGGGGGAACTTCTTCTTATGTCAATTTCACGGTGGGGGCGGGACTTCCATACCGGGTGCTAAAAGTCCCGAATCCGGAATATTACTGCCCCCAATCGGGGCATAGGACAATTTTGCCCCCTTTATTTCTATGGAGAGACAAGAGATGTTGGGTTTTTCTCCTTTGGATAGAGAAGATTAAAAGGAGATGTGATATAGGTGTTCAGAATCAGGAACAATTTTCATCGAGTACATATATGAGACTGTTGCCAGTGGCAGAGAAGTCAGTAACCAGTGCACACAGATTTAAGGTGATGAGCAAAAGAACCAGAGGAAAAGATTCTTCACAAAGCAACTTGTTATGATCTGAAAGGCACAGCTTGAAAGGATGGTGCAAGCAGATTCAATTGTAGCTTTCAGACAGAATTGGATAAATTGTTGAAGCGAAAAAAATGACAGGGCTATGGGAAAAGAGCAGGGGAGGGGGACTATTTGTATAGCTCTGTTAATGAGCCAGCAGTGTCATGATGGGTTGAATGGCCTCCTTCCTGTGCTATATCACCCTATGTCCTACTGACACTGGAAGATCATCTTTAATTAGTCAGACCTACTGGCTTTAATTTTCATATGGACAAATCAAATTGGCAAAAGTAGTTTGGAGGACAAGTTCATGGAATGCATTCTAGATAGTTTGCTAGAACAGTATTGTTCTCTTGAAGCTGGGGTCTGTGGAACCAACCAGGGAAGCGGCTATTTTATATCGTGTCTTGCTTAATTTTTTTTAATGATTCATTCTCGGGATGTGGCCATCACTGGCACAGCCAGCACTTATTGCCCATGAGAAGGTGCTGGTGAGACAACTTCTTAAACCGCTGCAAGTCCATAAGATGAAGGTACCAACACAATGCTGATGGGAGGGAGTTCCATGATTTTGACCCAGCGATGATGAGGGAACAGCAATATTTTTTCAAGTCCGGATGGAGTGTGACTTCGAGGGAGAACTTGGAGAAGGTGGTGTTCTCATACATCTCAGAGTAAGGAATCCTCTAGAGAACAGTGATCATAATTTGATAGAATTTGACATTGAGTTCAAAAGCCAAACGGAGTAAATTTGACAACAAAATATGCCTTGCGTTAAAAAACAGCATTGCACAAGGATTCGCGGTGGAAACCGTGATCTCATCAACTTTAGCCCGACGCCGATCAATGCTAAAAATACAGACCCTGGGAGGGGAGAAAACACACACAAATAAAAAATTGCAGAAAACAAAAAATCAAAAATCACAAAACATTTACTAGACCATGAACTAAGTAATCACTGCAAACAAATTAAAAAATAAAAAATTTTACTTACCTTTTTTGCAGCTATTCGGGATTGGTTCAAGGACAGAAAACACCATCGGAAAAGTTAGGTCATTTTCAGGTTGGTAGCCTAGTGGGGCGCCGCAAGTATCAGTGCTGGGGCATCAGCTTTTTACAATCTATATTAATGACTTAGATGACTTAGTGCTGTTGGGGAGGAGTTAAACTAATATGGCTGGGGGATGGGAACCAATGCAGGGAGACAGAGGGAGACAAAAAGGAGGCAAAAGCAAAAGACAGAAAGGAGATGAGGAAAAGTGGAGGGCAGAGAAACCCAAGGCAAAGAACAAAAAGGGCAACTGTACAGCAAAATTCTAAAAGGACAAAGGGTGTTAAAAAAACAAGCCTGAAGGCTTTGTGTCTTAATGCAAGGAGTATCCGCAATAAGGTGGATGAATTAACTGTGCAAATAGATGTTAACAAATATAATGTGATTGGAATTACGGAGACGTGGCTCCAGGATGATCAGGGCTGGGAACTCAACATCCAGGGGTATTCAACATTCAGGAAGGATAGAATAAAAGGAAAAGGAGGTGGGGTAGCATTGCTGGTTAAGGAGGAGATTAATGCAATAATTAGGAAAGACATTAGCTTGGATGATGTGGAATCTATATGGGTAGAGCTGCAGAACACCAAAGGGCAAAAATCGTTAGTGGGAGTTGTGTACAGACCTCCAAACAGTAGTAGTGATGTTGGGGAGGGCATCAAACAGGAAATTAGGGGTGCATGCAATAAAGGTGCAGCAGTTATAATGGGTGACTTTAATATGCACATAGAATGGGCTAGCCAAACTGGAAGCAATACGGTGGAGGAGGATGTCCTGGAGTGCATAAGGGATGGTTTTCTGGACCAATATGTCGAGGAACCAACTAGGGGGGAGGCCATCTTAGACTGGGTGTTGTGTAATGAGAGAGGATTAATTAGCAATCTCATTGTGCGAGGCCCCTTGGGAAAGAGTGACCATACCTATGGTGGAATTCTGCATTCGGATGGAAAATGAAACAGTTAATTCAGAGACCATGGTCCAGAACTTAAAGAAGGGTAACTTTGAAGGTATGAGGCGTGAATTGGCTCGGATAGATTGGTGAATGATACTTAAAGGGTTGACTGTGGATGGGCAATGGCAGACATTTAGAGACCGCATGGATGAACTACAACAATTGTACATTCCTGTCTGGCGTAAAAATAAAAAAGGGAAGGTGGCTCAACCGTGGCTATCTCGGGAAATCAGGGATAGTATTAAAGCCAAGGAAGTGGCATACAAATTGGCCAGAAACAGCAGCGAACCCGGGGACTGGGAGAAATTTAGAACTCAGCAGAGGAGGACAAAGGGTTTGATTAGGGCAGGGAAAATGGAGTACGAGAAGAAGCTTGCAAGGAACATTAAGGCGGATTGCAAAAGTTTCTATCGGTATGTAAATAGAAAAAGGTTAGTAAAGACAAACGTAGGTCCCCTGCAGTCAGAATCAGGGGAAGTCATAACGGGGAACAAAGAAATGGCAGACCAATTGAACAAGTACTTTGGTTCGGTATTCACTAAGGAGGACACAAACAACCTTCTGGATATAAAAGGGGTCAGAGGGTCTAGTAAGGAGGAGGAACTGAGGGAAATCTTTATTAGTCGGGAAATTGTGTTGGGGAAATTGATGGGATTGAAGGCCGATAAATCCCCAGGGCCTGATGGACTGCATCCCAGAGTACTTAAGGAGGTGGCCTTGGAAATAGCGGATGCATTGACAGTCATTTTCCAACATTCCATTGACTCTGGATCAGTTCCTATCGAGTGGAGGGTAGCCAATGTAACCCCACTTTTTAAAAAAGGAGGGAGAGAGAAAACAGGGAATTATAGACCGGTCAGCCTGACCTCAGTAGTGGGTAAAATGATGGAATCAATTATTAAGTATGTCATAGCAGCGCATTTGGAAAATGGTGACATGATAGGTCCAAGTCAGCATGGATTTGTGAAAGGGAAATCATGCTTGACAAATCTTCTGGAATTTTTTGAGGATGTTTCCAGTAAAGTGGACAAAGGAGAACCAGTTGATGTGGTATATTTGGACTTTCAGACTGCTTTCGACAAGGTCCCACACAAGAGATTAATGTGCAAAGTTAAAGCACATGGGATTGGGGATAGTGTGATGACGTGGATTGAGAACTGGTTGTCAGACAGCAAGCAAAGAGTAGGAGTAAATGGGTAGTTTTCAGAATGGCAGGCAGTGACTAGTGGGGCCCCAGCTGTTTACATTGTACATTAATGATTTAGACGAGGGGATTAAATGTAGTATCTCCAAATTTGCGGATGACACTAAGTTGGGTGGCAGTGTGAGCTGCGAGGAGGATGCTTTGAGGCTGCCGAGTGACTTGGATAGGTTAGGTGAGTG
The DNA here is from genome assembly GCF_044704955.1 of Pristiophorus japonicus. Classification (NCBI taxonomy): domain Eukaryota; kingdom Metazoa; phylum Chordata; class Chondrichthyes; family Pristiophoridae; genus Pristiophorus; species Pristiophorus japonicus. The sequence goes on along the minus strand of NC_091984.1, from coordinate 5,328,681 downwards.
GGCAAATGCATGGCAGATGAAGTATAATGTGGATAAATGTGAGGTTATCCACTTTGGTGGTAAAAAGAGAGACAGACTATTATCTGAATGGTGACAGATTAGGAAAAGGGGAGGTGCAACGAGACCTGGGTGTCATGGTACATCAGTCATTGAAGGTTGGCATGCAGTTACAGCAGGCGGTTAAGAAAGCAAATGGCATGTTGGCCTTCATAGCGAGGGGATTTGAGTACAGGGGCAGGGAGGTGTTGCTACAGTTGTACAGGGCCTTGGTGAGGCCACACCTGGGGTATTGTGTACAGTTTTGGTCTCCTAACTTGAAGAAGGACATTCTTGCTATTGAGGGATTGCAGCGAAGGTTCACCAGACTGATTCCCGGGATGGTGGGACTGACCTATCAAGAAAGACTGGATCAACTGGGCTTGTATTCACTGGAGTTCAGAAGAATGAGAGGGGACCTCATAGAAACGTTTAAAATTCTGACGGGTTTAGACAGGTTAGATGCAGGAAGAATGTTCCCAATGTTGGGGAAGTCCAGAACCAGGGGTCACAGTCTAAGGATAAGGGGTAAGCCATTTAGGACCGAGATGAGGAGAAACTTCTTCACCCAGAGAGTGGTGAACCTGTGGAATTCTCTACCACAGAAAGTAGTTGAGGCCAATTCACTAAATATATTCAAAAGGGAGTTAGATGAAGTCCTTACTACTCGGGGGATCAAGGGGTATGGCGAGAAAGCAGGAAGGGGGTACTGAAGTTTCATGTTCAGCCATGAACTCATTGAATGGTGGTGCAGGCTAGAAGGGCTGAGTGGCCTACTCCTTCACCTATTTTCTATGTTTCTATGTTTCTATGAAAGGACCAAAGGTAATGTATCTAAGTTTGCTGATGATACAAAGCTAGATGGGAAAGAAGGCTGTGAGGGGGATACAAAGCCTACAATGTTCAGAGGTTCCGAGAGCAGCGGTGAGTGTGGACTTGGTCGGAGACAGTGCGGTGACCGGGAGAATAAAGAGCGCAGGAGAGATAGATAGGCCCAGATTCACCAAGAGCAGTGGCGAGCACAGACCTGGTCGGAGACGGTGCGGAGACCGGGGGAATAAAGAGCAGAGGAGAGAGAGATAAGCCCAGATTTACCAATAGCAGTGGCGAGCATGGACCTGGTTGGAGATGGAACAGAGACCGGGGCAATAAAGAGCAAAGGAGAGAGAGATAAGCCCAGATTCACCAATAGCAGTGGCGAGCATGGACCTGGTTGGAGATGGAGCAGATGGGGGGAATAAAGAGCAGAGGAGAGAGAGATAAGCCCAGACAGAGAGAGAGCAGCGGCTGAGAAAAAAGATCCATGAGTGAGATCACAGGATAGCTGGGAACTGATTGCTCTTCAATTTCAATTTAAGGGTCGGGGTTCCTGGTTCGGGATTAAGCAGAAGCTTGGAGATTAGTAACTATTAATACGATATTAAATTAGCAAATGTTAATTTCTATATTCAATTTGTAATTGTAATACTATATTATATTAATAACTTGAAGTAGATACATCTTAGTCTAAAGTTTCTGTAAAGTTAGTTAATAGTTGAATAAATAAAGGCAATGCAGGGCAACTGGGTCCAGCAGAATGCACAGTGCCATGTGGGAACTCCAGTATTCTTCTCGTGTCCTGGACAACCACATTTGCAGAAGATGTCATCAGCTGGAGGAGCTCGAGCTCTGGGTTTCGGAGCATGAGCAGCAGCAGCCGTCACTGGTCAGTTGGGCAGAAAAGTGACAAACGGAATTAAATCCGGAAAAGTGTGAGGGAATTCATTTCGGGAGGGGCAAGGGAATACATAATTAATGGGGCAATACTGAGAGGTGTGGAGGAACAGAGGGAGCTTGGAGTATATGTCCACAGATCCTTAAAGGTCGCTCGACAGGTCAATAAGGTAGTTAAAAAGGCATACGAAATGCTTTCCTTTATTAGCCGAGGCATAGAATATAAGAGCAGGGTAGTTATACTAGAACTGTATACATCACTAAATAGGCCACAGCTTGAATACCGCGTGCAGTTCTGGTCACCACATTACAGGAAGGATGTGATTGCACTAGAGAGGGTGCAGAGGAGATTTATGAGGATGTTGCCAGGACTGGAAAACTAGCTATGAGGAAAGATTGGATAGGCTGGGATTATTTTCCTTGGAACAGAGGAGGTGGAGAGGAGAGTTAATTGAAGCGTATAAAATTATGAGGGACCTAGATAGAGTGGATAGAAAGGACCTATTTCCTTCAGCAGTGGGATCAAGAACCAGGGACACAGCTGTAAAGTAATTGCTGGAAGGTTTAGAGGGGAGATGAGGAAACATTTCTTCACCCAGAGGGTGGGAGGACTCTGGAACTCACTGCTTGAAATGGTGGAGGAGGCAGAAACCCTCATCACATTTAAAAGGTACTTGAATGTGCAATTAAAGAGACATAACCTACAGTGGTACGGACCTAGAGCTGGAAGGTGGGATTAGGCTGGGTTACTCTTTTTCAACCGGCACAGATATGATGGGCTGAATTGACTCCTTCTGTGTCGTAATTTTCTAAGATTCTATGGGGCTGAAATTGCCCCTTTCCTAAAAACATTGCAAACTTTCCCCCGGTGGTCCAGGGAGGCTGTGGCCTTTTTGCAGCGGTGGTGTGGCTTCCCTGAAAGGAGAGGGCGCACTGCCGCTGCCACCATGATTTTTTTGTTGGCCGACTGCCAGATCGGCCCGTAAATGTTGACCCCGTGTTTGGCTGGGCCGCCAACAGGCAGCCTGACAACCCTCCTGGGAACCCCCGCCCCCCCCGCAACTTCCGCACCTCAGTTGCTGTCACTGCCGCATTTTCGCCCGAGGTGTAGTCACAGCCCCCTATTATGACCGACCACCAGATGAAAACAAAAAACACAAGAACGGAATTCCCCGAAAGAGTCGACCTGAACTGCAGCTGCGGTAATAAACATCGAAACAGGGTGCGTGTACCCCAATTACGACAGGTGGACAATTTTACCCCTATGATTCTATAGGGTGTTCAGGAAAGATAGGGAAGGAAAGATAGGAGGTGGTGTGGCAGTATTGGTTAAGGAAAATGTTAGAGTGCTGGAAAGAGAGGATGTGCTGGAAGGGTCAAGGACAGAATCTACATGGCTAGAGTTAAGAAATAATAGAGGTGACATTATATACTATAGGCCACCAACTAGTGGGAAAAATATAGAGGAGCAAATTTACAGAGAAGTTACAGAGAGATGCAAGAAATATCGAGTAGAGATAATGGGGACTTCAACTATCCTATATATTGACTGGGATGATCATAGAGCAAAGGGCAGACAGGGGAAATAATTTCTAAAGTCTGTTCAGGAGGACGTTTGATCAGTATACATAAGAACATAAGAACATAAGAATTAGGAACAGGAGTAGGCCATCTAGCCCCTCGAGCCTGCTCCGCCATTCAACAAGATCATGGCTGATCTGACCGTGGACTCAGCTCCACTTACCCGCCCGCTCCCCATAACCCTTAATTCCCTTATTGGTTAAAAATCTATCAATCTGTGACTTGAATACATTCAATGAGCTAGCCTCGACTGCTTCCTTGGGCAGAGAATTCCACAGATTCACAACCCTCTGGGAGAAGAAATTCCTTCTCAACTCGGTTTTAAATTGGCTCCCCCGTATTTTGAGGTTGTGCCCCCTAGTTCTAGTCTCCCCGACCAGTGGAAACAACCTCTCTGCCTCTATCTTGTCTATTAAATGTAGTATCTCCAAATTTGCGGATGACACTAAGTTGGGTGGCAGTGTGAGCTGCAAGGAGGATTCTATGAGGCTGCAGAGCGACTTGGATAGGTTAGGTGAGTGGGCAAATGCATGGCAGATGAAGTATAATGTGGATAAATGTGAGGTTATCCACTTTGGTGGTAAAAACAGAGAGACAGACTATTATCTGAATGGTGACAGATTAGGAAAAGGGCAGGTGCAAAGAGACCTGGGTGTCATGGTACATCAGTCATTGAAGGTTGGCATGCAGGTACAGCAGGCGGTTAAGAAAGCAAATGGCATGTTGGCCTTCCTAGCGAGGGGATTTGAGTACAAGGGCAGGGAGGTGTTGCTACAATTGTACAGGGCCTTGGTGAGGCCACACCTGGAGTATTGTGTACAGTTTTGGTCTCCTAACCTGAGGAAGGACATTCTTGCTATTGAGGGAGTGCAGCGAAGGTTCACCAGACTGATTCCCGGGATGGCGGGACTGACCTATCAAGAAAGACTGGATCAACTGGGCTTGTATTCACTGGAGTTCAGAAGAATGAGAGGGGACCTCATAGAAACGTTTAAAATTCTGACGGGGTTAGACAGGTTAGATGCAGGAAGAATGTTCCCAATGTTGGGGAAGTCCAGAACCAGGGGACACAGTCTAAGGATAAGGGGGAAGCCATTTAGGACCGAGATGAGGAGGAATTTCTTCACCCAGAGAGTGGTGAACCTGTGGAATTCTCTACCACAGAAAGTTGTTGAGGCCAATTCACTAAATATATTCAAAAAGGAGTTAGATGAAGTCCTTACTACTAGGGGAATCAAGGGGTATGGTGAGAAAGCAGGAATGGGGTACTGAAGTTGCATGTTCAGCCATGAACTCATTGAATGGCGGTGCAGGCTAGAAGGGCCGAATGGCCTACTCCTGCACCTATTTTCTATGTTTCTATGTTTCTATCCCTTTCATTATTTTAAATGTTTATATAAGATCACCCCTCATCCTTCTGAACTCCAATGAGTAAAGACCCAGTCTACTCAATCTATCATCATAAGGTAACCCCCTCATCTCCGGAATCAGCCTCGTGAATCATCTCTGTAACCCCTCCAAAGCTAGTATATCCTTCCTTAAGAAAGGTGACCAAAACTGCATGCAGTACCCCAGGTGCGGCCTCACCAATACCCTATACAGTTGTAGAAGGACCTCCCTGCTTTTGTACTCCATCCCTCTCGCAATGAAGGCCAACATTCCATTCGCCTTCCTGATTACCTGCTGCACCTGCAAACTAACTTTTTGGGATTGTAGGTCCGAGGGCCTCCTCGTAGGACTGCTCCTGGGCACGGCCAAGGGTGCCATCAGCCGGTCCAGGCAGCGGGCGGTCGAGGGGGTCGTTCAGCCAGACTGCCTGCCTCTCTTCCGCGCATACATCCGGTCCAGGGTGTCCTTGGAGATGGAGCATGCGGTGTCCACCGGTACGCTCGCGGCCTTCCGCGAGAGGTGGGCACCGAGGGACTGGAGTGCATCATCACGCCCGGCAACCAAATTTTAATTTGATTTTATGTTTTTAAGTTAATTTGTTTTAATTGCCGGTGCTCTTAGTGTCCCCCTCCCCTTTTATAGGGGGCACTTGGAGAAAAAATATGTTTTTGTGCCCAAAAAAACCCAAAAAAATGCCACAAAAAAAAAAGGGCCTGTAAATGTTTGGTGTTTCCCCCAGATCGGGGGGGGCACGGTTTAATGTTTTTTGTTTACTCCCAAAAAGAGTTTCATGCACAAGGATTCATGCCCCAGGTCCCTCTGCACCGCAGCATGTTGTAATTTCTCCCCATTCAAATAATATTCCCTTTTACTGTTTTTTTTCCCAAGGTGGATGACCTCACACTTTCCGACACTGTATTCCATCTGCCAAACCTTAGCCCATTTGCTTAACCTATCCAAATCTCTTTGCAGTCTTTCTGTGTCCTCTACACAACCCGCTTTCCCACTAATCTTTGTGTCATCTGCAAATTTTGTTACACTACACTCTGTCCCCTCTTCCAGGTCATCTATGTATATTGTAAACAGTTGTGGTCCCAGCACCAATCCCTGTGGCACACCACTAACCACGGATTTCCAACCCGAAAAGGACCCATTTATCCCGACTCTCTGCTTTCTATTAGCCAGCCAATTCTCTATCCATGCTAATACATTTCCTCTGACTCCGCGTACCCTTATCTTCTGCAGTAACCTTTTGTGTGGCACCTTATCGAATGCCTTTTGAAAATCTAAATGCACTACATCCATCAGTACACCTCTATCCACCATGCTCATTATATCTTCAAAGAATTCCAGTAAATTAGTTAAACATGATTTCACCTTCATGAATCCATGTTGCGTCTGCTTGATTGCACTATTCCTATCTAGATGTCCCGCTATTGCTTCCTTAATGATAGTTTCAAGCATTTTCCTCACTACAGATGTTAAACTAACCGGCCTATAGTTACCTGCCTTTTGCCTGCCCCCTTTTTTAAACAGAGGCGTTAAATTAGCTGCTTTCCAATCCGCTGGTACCTCCCCAGAGTCCAGAGACTTTTGGTAGATTATAACGAATGCATCTGCTATAACTTCCGCCATCTCTTTTAATACCCTGGGATGCATTTCATCAGGACCAGGGGACTTGTCTACCTTGAGTCCCATTAGCCTGTCCAGCACTACCCTCCTAGTGATAGTGATTGTCTCAAGGTCCTCACTTCCCGCATTCCCGTGACCAGCAATTTTTGGCATAGTTTTTGTGTCTTCCACTGTGAAGACCGAAGCAAAATAATTGTTTAAGGTCTCAGTCATTTCCACATTTCCCATTATTAAATCCCCCTTCTCATCTTCAAAGGGACCAACATTTACTTTGGTCACTCTTTTCCGCTTTATATATCTGTAAAAGCTTTTACTATCCGTTTTTATGTTTTGCGCAAGTTTACCTTCGTAATCTATCTTTCCCTTCTTTATTGCTTTCTTAGTCATGTTTCTGGTCCAATGAGGAAGGAGACATTTCTGGATCTGGTTCTGGGGAATGGGGTGGGTCAAGTGGGGCAAGTGACAGCAGGTGAACATTTAGGGAATAGTGATCATCGGGCTATACTTCCAACTTTTGTGCCGATCGCCCAAAAATGGGCCTTATTTCCAGCGTGGGCAGTAAATATCAGTTTTCAGATTGCCGGATTATCGCCCTCTTTCAAAACGCCTACTTTCTATTTTATAAAATGGGCGTTACCGCGAGCAATCTGAAATGGGCATTAGCATTAAATTTCTCTGACCTTCTGCCGTAAAGTGTCGCCGTCCTTAGCAACGGCATGGCAACGCTCGTTTCCCATGTTTCAGGATGTCGGGGTCATCATTACATGCACATAAGAGGAGACAGAAAGAGAGGGAGCAGAGAGGGAGTGAAGGCGTGTGTGGGTGTGGTGTGGGTACTTGTTTGTCTGTTTTGGGAGGTAGGAGGAAGAATTTTGACCTTAATGCAACATTGTGAGAAAAAAGTTAGCTGTTACCAGCCAGATATTTTCGCTCATTTGGTGCCTATAATGGAGGGAGTGGAGGAGATGACACAGCACGCTGCGGAGACTGATGCTGGCAAGAGCAGTGAGCTGGGAGAAGTACAATTAGGAGGACGAAAGAGAGCGAGTAGATTCTCGGACATGGCAAATGCCTCCCTCATGCAGGAGGTCAAGTCACGCTGGGGTGAATTGACACAGGGTGGCCGTGGGAAGCCCACCCCAAAGGCCTACCAGAAGATATGGGCTGAGATAGCCGCGGTGGTCTCGTTGGCGACTAACGAGTGCGTGAGGGCAACCAATGCCGAAAGTGATGGAACGACCTTGTCGGATCCGCCAAAGTATGACATTTATTTACATGTACTTATATATTTACATAATTTGACTTGTCAGTATGATGATTGATTAAAATCAGATGTGATGTCTTTCACTTTTACCGGGAATGCTGTACTCCAAGCCGGCATTCACCTTGTCCATCTTTAGGTAAAGAATTAATAATCATGATTACATCTGTTGCTTATATGATGTATCAGTCTCTGTGACAGTACCTAGCAATGCAACATCCCCACCGACACCTGGGAGTCCCTGGCCAAAGTCCGCCCTAAGTGGAGGAAGTGCATCCGGGAGGGCGCTGAGCACCTCGAGTCTCATCGCCGACCACATGCAGAAGACAAGCGCAGGCAGCAGAAAGAACGTGCGGCAAACCTGCCCCACCTTCCCTTCCCCTCAACGGCTGTCTGTCCCACCTGTGGCAGGGACTATGGCTCTCGTGTTGCACTGTTCAGCCACCTACGGACTCATTCTAAGAGTAGAAGCAAATGTTCCTCGATTCCGAGGGACTGCCTATGAGAAACCGGTGCCAAACGGGGCAGTAATCCATTTTTAGCCCTTAATCTACCAATATCTCGTTGTGGTTTTTTCGTTGAAAAAATGAGTTACCTATCAGGAGAACTCGAACGTCGTTTGCATGAGCGTGACACAAAATCTCAGGGTCATACGCTCTCACGGGTATAATAGTCGTGACCTTAGACCTTAGCTACATCAGTTACATAGTCATTTGCCACCAATGTTTTGTTTTCAACGATCTAATAAGTTATATGCAGTTTAATCATGGCCAGGGTCACACTTTACATTGACTGATTAAGTCAAATCCCATTTTTATTACATGGGATTCCAGAATTTTTAACAGGTGTTTTGGGGTCAATATTCTGTACAAACCGCAAACCTTAATCATGGCATTAGGCAGTAGAAGGTAGATCACATGTCATTTAAGATACTTCAAATGAAAAAAAAACACATTTTATTGACGTTGCACTTGCAAAAATATCTTTGCACAGCTCAATAGATGGTCCTATTTTTTATACAGGCTGCAACTACACCAACATTAACATTTTAATATACGCATTATAATACAATATTCTGCATTTCCACCATATTCTAACTTGACCCTTGCACCGTTCCACGAGCTTCACCTGTTCCCGATCCCAACCCCTCAGCCTTTTCCGGATGCTTGGCCAACGACCACTCTCCCCCATGACACAGGCTGGAGCCTGACCGGTGCCATCTCTTTCCTGCCCCAACCGCGAGGGTCTATGGAGCGTCCTCCTCCGTTTCGGAGGCCCCCAAAAGTATGTCACCATACTCCGCCTGCTCCACGCAATGCAAGCCGTGATCCGTGATCCTTACCAACGGATCCGTCACAGACCCAATTCATGTCCGGACCGGGGTCAAGCAGGACTGCTTCATCGCCCTAACCCTCTTCTCAATCTTCCTCGCCGCCATGCTCCACCTCACAGTTGATAAGCTCCCCGCTGGAGTGGAGCTAAACTACAGAACCAGTGGGAAGCTGTTCAACCTTCGCCATCTCCAGGGCAGATCCAAGACCACTCCAACCTCTGTCATCGAGCTACAGTATGCGGATGACGCCTGCGTCTGTGCACACACAGAGGCTGAACTCCAGGACATAATCGACGTATTTACCGAGGCATATGAAAGCATAGGCCTTACACTAAACATTAGTAAGACAAAGGTCCTCCAGCAGCCTATCCTCACCGCACAGCGCTGACCCCCAAATATCAAGATGCACGGCGGGGCCCTGGACAACGTGGACCACTTCCCCTATCTCGAGAGCCTACTATCAACAAGAGCAGGCATTGATGATGAGATCCAACACCGCCTCCAGTGCACCAGTGCAGCCTTCGGCCGCCTGAGGAAAAGAATGTTTGAAGATCAGGCCCTCAAAACTGTCACCAAGCTCATGGTCTACAGGGCCGTAGTAATACCCACCCTCTTGTCTGGCTCAGAGACGTGGACCATGTACAGTAAACACCTCAAGTCGCTGGAGAAATACCACCAGCGATATCTCCGCAAGATCCTGCAAATCCCCTGGGAGGACAGACACACAAACATTTGCGTCCTCGTCCAGGCCAACATCTCCAGCATTGAAGCACTGGCCACACTTGATCAGCTCCGCTGGGCAGGCCACATAGTTCGCAAGCCAGACACGAGACTCCCAAAGCAAGCGCTCTACTCGGAACTCATCCATGGCAAACGAGCCAAAGACAGGCAGAGGAAACGTTACAAGGACACCTTGAAAGCCTCCCTGATAAAGTGCGATATCCCCACTGACACCTGGGAGTCCTTGGCCATAGACCGCCCTAACTGGAGGGAGTGCATTCGGGAGGGCGTTGAACTCCTCGAGTATCGTCGCCGCGAGCATGCAGAAATCAAGCGCAGGCAGCAGAAGGAACGTGCGGCAACCCAGGCTCCCTGCCACCCTTTCACTCAACGACTATCGGTCCCACCTGTGACAGAAACTGTGGTTCTCATCTTGGTCTGTACAGCCACCTAAGAATTCATGCTATGAGTGGAAGCATGTCTTCCTCGATCCCAAGGGACTGGCTATGATGAAGGATGATGCCCCAGCCCAGCCCGTGCACCCAAGCCCAGCGCGTATATGTTATACACAGCCCGTGACTGCCTTCCAGCTCAGCACAGCCCAGCCCGAGCCCACCCAACCCAGCCCAGCCTGAGCCCCCCAACACAGCCCAGCCCAAACCTGCCAGCCTCAGCCCGAGCCCACCCAGCCCAGTCCGAGAGCCTCCACCCAGCCAGACCACGCCTGAGTCCCCCAATAGAAACTAACCCAGCTAATGCCCCCAACTCAAACCGCTGCAGCCTGTGGCCCCAACCCAACTCAACCCATCCCAAGCCCCCAAACAAACCAATCCAGTGCCTCCCAACCTAACCCCTCCCAGCCCGACCCACCCAACTAAACCTAATGCAGCCTGTGCCCCCAACCCAACTCAACCGAGCCCGAGCCCCCCAAACAAACCCAACCAGTGCCCTCTGTCATAACCCAGCACAGCCTGAGTCCCCAGTACAACCCAGCCCAAACCCCCCAATCTCGGTCCAATGGGGGAGTGCCAGGGGATGAAGAACGCCGCCCCCCCACCCTGGAAAGAACAACTTAAAGAGGAAAATTTCTCAGATCTTCCACAACAGTGCGGGTGAGAGGAACAAAATGAAGAAAGGAAGGAGCTCACATCCCAATGTCCATTCCAAGAGCTGCTGCTCAATACACTTCTAAAGACAACTTAAAGTAAAATAACTTTTACACGAGGGAATTTAATGGCCCTCAACACCCACCTCGACTTGGTGCTGAATGTGCGCGGCCACGGGTTGGCACACAGACGGATTCGAGCATTGACACTCGATACTGGTGTCAGATTCACCGCCGACCCACAGCGTGGCCAGGGCCAGAACCTGCGCCAATGCCAAACTCGAGCGCATCCTCTCTGCCAGAGATGAAAATTCATCAGACACTGTGCGACAATGTATTTATACTGACCGGCATGTGACTGATGACACCTCCTGGATCTCTCTATCTCTTGGTATGTGTGGTAATAGTGAAATGTTGACGCAAGCTTCATACTGTCAAATGCAACTTTGTTGGGACGTTCTCTTCTCTCCCTCCCTACCTCTCTTGGGCAAGATTCATCCCTGAACCTGTCTCCCCCACTTCCTCCTTAACAGAGAAACAAAGAAACAAAGAAATCTACAGTGCAGAAGGAGGCCATTTTGGCCCATCGTCTCCGCACCGGCCAACAAAGAGCCACATGGCTCTCAGTCAGCAGTCTTGAAGATTACATATAAACCTATGAACAATGAACAACAGCGGAAAGGTTAAGAGCACCCAGCCCAACCAGTCCACCCCACACAACTGCGACACCCCTTGCACTGAACCATTCTACACACCACCCCAACCAGAGCCATGTGATCTCCTGGGAGAGGCAAGACCCAAATAAAAACCTAGGCCAATTGGGGGAAAAAAATCTGGGAAAATTCCTTTCTGACTCATCCAGGCGATCCAAACTAGTCGAGGAGATCACATTGGAGATATTCGATTCCCTGCAGTACTTATCATCGTATCTGCGCCAGCCAACAAGAGGTTCTCCAGTCTAATGCCACTTACCAGCTCTAGGTCCGTAACCCTGCAGGGTACGGCACTTTAAGTGCCCATCCAACCACCTTTTAAATGTGATGAGGGTTTCTGCATCCATCACCCTTCCAGGCAGTGAGTTTCAGATCCCCACAACCCTCTGCGTGAAGAAGTCTCCCCTCTGATCCCCTCTGAACCTTCCACCAACCACCTTAAAACTATGCCCCCTCGTAATTGACCCCTCCACCAAGTGAAATAAGCCTTTACTATCCACTCTATCCAGGCCCCTCAAACTTTTGTACACCTTAATGAGGTCTCCTCTCAAACTCCTCTATTCCAATGAGAACAAACCTAGCCTACCCAATCTATCCTCATAGCTAAGATTCTCCATTCCAGGCAGCATCCTAGTAAATCTCCTCTGCACCCTCTCTGGTGCAATCATATTTTTCCTATAATACGGTGACTAGAACTGCACGCAGTACTCCAACTAACATTGGGCAACATTAATCCCTGAACCTGTCTCCACCCTCTTCCTCCTTAACATTCAGCAACCTTCATTCCTGAACCGATGTCCCTCACTTTCTCCTTAATATGGGCAATATTCATCCCTCAACCTCTCTCCATTCCCTCCTCTTTCCTCCTTAACTTTAACACCATTCAACACTGCACCTCTATCCCCCATCCCCTCATCCTCCCTGCCTTGACCAATATTCATTGCTGAACCCATTTCCTGCACTTATTGTGTGTCTTTACCAACATTTATCTCTGAATCTCTCTCCCACTTTCCTCTCAGTTGAGACCAACATTCGTCTTTGAATCTTTACCCCACTTTCTCCATGTTTTGGCCAACTGTCACCCTCAAACCTCTCTTCCCACTATTGCCATGTCTCTTTTTTCATTCATTCCTGGGATGTGAGTGTATTGGCAAGGCCAGCATTTATTGCCCATCCCTAATTGCCCTTGAGAAGGTGGTGGTGAGCCAATTCTTGAACCGCTGCTTTCTGCATGGTAAAGGTAGTCCCGTAGTGCTGTTAGAGAGGGAATTCCAGGATTTTGATGGCGGGAAGTTCATTGATGAAGCAGCTGAAGATAATTGGGCCTAGGACACTGCCCTGAGGATCACCTGCGGTGATGTCCTGGGGCTGAGATGATTGGCCTCCGGCAACCACAACCATCTTCCTTTGTGCTAGGTATGGCTCCAGCCTGTGGAGAGCCTTTCCCCTGACTCCCATGCTGCTTCCATTGTTTAGCATACATGTAGTCCTGTGTTGCAGCTTCCCCTGGTTGGCACCTCATTCTTCTGTATCCTGGTGCTGCTCCTGGTCTGCTCTTTTAAACTTCTCATTGAATCATGGTTACTCACCTGGCTTGATGTTAATGGTAGAGTGAGGGATATGCCATGAGGTTACAAACTGTGGTGGAATAAAATTCTCTTGCTGCTGATGGCCCACAGCACCTCATGGATGCCTGGCTTTGAGGTGCTAGATCCATTCTGAATCTCTCCCGTTTTGCACGCTGGTAGTGCTGCACTACACGATGGAGGATGCCCTCAGTGTGAAGACAGACCTTCGGCTCTACAAAGACTGTGCGGTGGTCACAGTTACCAATATTGTCATGGACAGATGCATCTGCGATCTGTAGATTGGTGAGAATGAGGCCAGGTAGATTTTTCCCTCGTGTTGAGTACATTCCGTGCCCTTGCTACCCTCAGTGCTTCTTTCAAGTGGTGTTCAACACGAAGGAGAACTGATTCAGCAGCTGAGGGAGGGCGATAGGTGATAACCAGCATGAGGTTTCCTTGCTCATGCTTGACCTGAAGCCATGAGACTTCATGGAGTCAATGTTAAGCACTCCCAGAGCCACTCCCTCCCAACTGTCAACCACTACGATGACACATTTGGTGGCTCTCTCCTGCCAATGGGACAGGACATACTCAGTGATGGTGATGGAGGAGTTGGGGACATTGGCAAAAAGGCATGATTCTATTGGTATGACTATATCAGGCTTTTTCCTGCCTCGTGTGTGGGACAGCTCTCCCAATTTTGACGCAAGTCCCCAGATGTTAGTACGGTAGACTTTGCAGGGTCGACTGGGCTGGGTGTGCCGCTGTCTTGTCCGATGCCGGTGCCGAGGTTGATGCCAAGTGGTCCATCTAGTTTTATTCTTACTTTTGTTTCTTGTAGCTGTTTATTACAACTGAGTAGTGTGCATGGCCATTTCAGAGAGCAGTTAAGAGTCAACCACATTGCTGTGGGTCTGGAGTCACATGTAGTGCCGACCAGGTAAGGGCAGCAGATTTCCTTCCCTAAAGGACATCAGTGAGAGGATTTTAAGACAACCTGGTACTTTAATGGTCATCATTACTATTACTAGCTTTTTATTGCCGACTTATTAATTAACTGAATTTAAATTCCATAGCAGGCTTGGTGGAATTTGAACTTACGTGATTGGATTATTTTGCCTTCATAATGACGGTGACTGCACTGCAAGACGTTGACCGTGAAATTGCAAACCCCTTTTCACCCCGGGGCAGGCAGCAGAAACGCCTCCCCCAGAATTGCCCCCGTTATTGTGGGGGTGATAATGGCTTAGTGCTGCGCCTCACGATTAGCCTCGGGATGGGGTGTGCACGGTGATGCCATCGCCATGTGCGCCGACCACTTATCACCCCACGCCAACCCTTTATCACCTGGGCCGACCACTTTGCACCCTGCACTGAAAACCTATCGCCCCGCACTGACCCCTTTGTGTCCCACGGGATGAAAGGCTAGCATGGGGCGATGCCAACAATAGCTTTGCGGGGTGCGATGCTGCTGTACAGGAGCCACCGGGGCGCAGCTTATAGGGGAGGGCCTTTGAACCGTGACCGCCATGCTTTTATGTCGGACGAATTTTCAGTCGTCCCAACAATAGCGGCTGTTGGTAAGGCTGAGCTGCCATCATGTAGCCCCGCACCCCCTCTTAGGGTCCGGGCCGCTGGCCCAGCCTTAAAAAAACAAAATATCCCCCCCTTTTTTGTATCCAGTTGTTTCTTAAATGATTACAAGAATTCGGTCCCAGCTACTGGATGTGGGAACTCTTTCCCTATGTTGATCACTCTGTAGACATGAAATTTGGTTTGTAGCACCTCATTTAGGGGCATTAATGCATCTCTAAAGGCTTACCGCCCAGCCACGCAGGTTGTTGTGCCCCGCCGGGAAATTTGGTTCACGTTTACCGGCGGCGCAAAACGCCTCGCCGTCCAAAATCAGTTAGATCATGACGTCAGTTCACGTGCAGCAACCCGCTAGCGCACCGCTGGCAAAATGAGGTGTGTCCGCCTCATTTAGCGTCTGCCGCTGCACACGCCAGAGAAACCAGGCAATCCCACGTAAGTTAGGTCATACCTGGAGGCTATTTGAAGGGAGGAGCAACCGGGTTAATTGGAGGTCACAGTGAGTGCAACATTTCAACAGAGCATGGCCCACAACTGAGGAGACCCATTGATGTTGGGACAGGAGGCCTTACCCCCCACGGGTTTAATGGGAGCAACACTCACACCTCGACATGTCAGAGGAGCAGTGTGTCAGAAGGCTGCATTCCGAAAAGAGGTCCTGACAGAGATATGCCATCTTCTGCAGCCTGACCTGCAGTCTGACATCGGCACCAGGACTGCGCTGCCCATCGCAGTGAAGGCCAGTGTTACACTGACCTTCTATGCCTCCGCCTCCTTCCAGGCTGCATCGAGGACATCGGCAGCGCCTCTCAATTTGCTGCACATCACTGCATTAATGCATCTCGAAAGGCTTACCACCCAGCCACGCAGGTTGTTGTGTCCCGCTGGGAAATTTGGTTCACGTTTACCGGGCTCTGTTCAGATGGAGAATGCAATTCATAACATTCCCAATGAGCAGGGATAAATCGTATGAGCAGACATATGGGTTTGCCAGGATAGCGAGTTTCCCAATGGTTCAAGGAGCCATTGACTGCACACATGTGGTCTTGCGAGCACCATTCTAGAATGTCGAGGTCTTCCGAAACTGAATGGTATACCACTCCCTGAATGTGCAGCTGCTGTGTGACCACACGCAGCGCATCCTCGCAGTGAATGCCTGCTATCCTGGCAGCACACAGGATGCATACATCCTGCATGAGTGCACTGTGCCACGAATGTTTCAGCCACCATGGGAAGGACATGGCTGGCTGCTCGGGGACAAAGGATACGACCTTGCCACCTGGCTAATGACCCCTCTAAACATTCCCACCACCCAATTGGAGCATCGCTACAACAGCAGCCATGCGACCGCCCGCAACAGAGTCGAGTAGACAATAGGGGTGCTGAAGCAACAGTTCCGATGCCTGGACCGCTCTGGTGGCAGCCTTCAATACTGCAATCAACAGGTGTCACTATTCATTGTGGTGTGCTGCATGCTGCACAACTTGACTATAATGAGGTCCCAGGCATTGGCAGTGGGGATTGCAACCCCACCTCAGGAGGAGGACAAAGAGGAAGAGGAGCCTGCCAAGGCTCCGAATGGCCAACCAGACGAGGAGGAGGAACAGCAGCCACGAAGGAAGCACCGTAGCAATGCTGCCGCAGCAAGGGCCAATCATCAGTGACTCATAATGTATCGTTTCTCTTCAATGGAGGAAGCTGATGGAAGCAGCTAATATTGACCATGTTATGTGCTATGATAATGGCTCAGTGAAATTCCACATTAATAGACAAGACAGCAATGCAAACGGTCAAAATAACATTTTAATAATTTCATCAAAAATTTTGCCTCAAACAGCACACCAAAAAAACCTCACCAACAACCAATAAAAAATGTAACAAATGCCCCTTGAAACAGCATAACACACAATCAACTTGAGCAATATGTGTTCAAATGCCCCTGCCATTTGTAATTCCACACCAGCTTCAATGTGTCATATTAGGTCCAGACCCATACACCAATAGCAGGCATCAAACAACAGCAACAATATATTTACAATGATATTTACAGGATGAAGACATCTGTCCATGGTGGCCAAAATCTTTATTTCCCAACCTTTCCTAATCCCTCCTCCCACGCCTACTGCTCCTCCTTAATGGGGCCGCAGTGCCTGCAGCAAGGCTGCTTTAAGGCTGCTGTGTCTCTAAGGCAGACACTACAGACGGCCTAGCAGGATGCCCTGGACCAGCTCTGAGACCGGAAGGGCCTGCAGCGGACTGCACTGCCTCAGTATCGGCGGCAGCAGTCTTGGATGGCTGGGGTGTAGATCGCGGCAGGTGCAAAGGTGGAGTGGCAGTGGTGGGAGCCGGAATGCTGTCATCTTGAGCAAGGACAGCACCTTCCATTTCCAGCAGAGCCTCTCAGCATCCGGAGCTAGATTGCTGGCCTGCTTCGGCACCATCACTTCCCCAGAGAGGATGGCCGCAGTTGGTGTTTGCATGGCATCAATCTGAGACTGACCCACAGAACACAGAGTCTGAAACGCTGCAGTCTGAGAGTTGATGCCAGTAACCAATAACTGCATCACATCACGAAGGCCTTGCATGGTTTCGGCCAGTGATGTGATAGCTACTGGCATGCCAGCCATGGCACGCGGCATCACCTCTGGGATTCCACTGTCGCTCGTTGAGCCTATCTCCCTCTGGAGCCGGTCAAGGACGGGCTCGATAGGCTGCTGGGAGGTTTGGCCAATGCTTGAGGTGGCCTCCTCCAACCTCAGAGCAAGTGCATCCATGCTCTGCGGGACGCTTTCCAATGCACCCATAAGCTCACGGTGAATTACCATGGACTCTCTCGACATAGCCTCCAAGTCCATGTCCACATCTGAGTGTCTCCGAGTAGGACTCAATCAGAGTCAACCTCCGAGGAGCTTGCCCCAAGATGCCCCTCGCGCTGTGTGTTGCTGCAGGCCACTCGGGCCAGGAGCCTCAGGCTCTTCAAAGCCCAATAATGGCGAGTCTTCCACCGAGGTCACAAAAGTCTTCGACGCTGTCAATCGTGAGGTATTATGGAATGTCCTCCTCAGATTTGGCTGCCCTCAAAAGTTTGTCACCATTCTCCGCCTGCTCCATGATGACATACAAGCCGTGATCCTGACCAGCGGATCCACCGCAGACCCAGTCCTCATTCGGACTGGGGTCAAGCAAGGCTGTGTCATCGCACCAACGCTCTTCTCGGTCTTCCTTGCTGCAACACTCCATCTCACCCTCGGCAAGCTCCCCGCTGGAGTGGAGCTAAATTACAGGACAAACGGGAATCTGTTCAACCTCAGCCACATCCAGGTCAGATGCAAGGTTGTCCCATCCTCCATCAAACTACAGTATGCAGACGATGCCTGCGTCTGCGCACACTCAGAGGCCGAACTCCAAGTCATCGTCAAAACCTTCACCAAGACGAGGAGAGCATGGGCCTTACACTAAATATCCGTAAGACAAAGGTCCCAACCTGCCCCGCCACACAGCATTGCCCTCGATTATCAAAATCCACAACGAGGCATTGGACAAAGCGGAACATTTTCCATACCTCGAGAGCCTACTGTGAACAAGGGCAGACATCGACGACGAGTTCCAACACCACCTTCTGTGTGCCACTGTAACCTTCGGTCGCCTGAGGGAGAGAGTGTTCAAATCTGGCACCAAGCTCATGGGCTCAGAGCAGTGGT
Organism: Pristiophorus japonicus; assembly: GCF_044704955.1. Classification (NCBI taxonomy): domain Eukaryota; kingdom Metazoa; phylum Chordata; class Chondrichthyes; family Pristiophoridae; genus Pristiophorus; species Pristiophorus japonicus. The sequence continues at coordinate 5,310,336 of NC_091984.1, read as the reverse complement.
GATACCCGCCCTCCTATATGGCTCAGGAACATGGACTATGTACAGCAGGCACCTCAAAACACTGGAGAAGTACCAGCAATACTGCCTCCGCAAGATCCAGCAAATCCATTGGCAGGACATGTGCATAAATATCAGTGTCCTCGCTCAGGCCAATATGCCCAGCATCGAAGTACTGACCACACTCGATCAGCTCGGCTGGACGGGTCACATTGCCCGCATGCGTGACACAAGACTCCCAAAACAAGCGCACTATGGGAGCTCCGACATGGCAAGCGAACCCCAGGTGGGCAGAGGAAACACTTCAAGGACACCCTCAAAGTCTCCTTGAAAAAATGTAACATCCCCACTGGCACATGGGAATTCCTGGCCAAGACCACCCAAAGTGAAGAAAAAACATCCGGGATGGTGCTGAACACCTCGAGCCTCTTCGCTGAGAGCAAGCTGAAGCCAAGCGTCGACAGTGGAAGGAGCGCGCGGCAACCCAGGCACCCCACCCTCCTGTTCCTTCAACAACCGTCTGCCCCACCTGTGACAGAGACTGTGGGTCCCTCATTGGACTCTTCAGTCACCTGACAACTCATTTCAAGTGTGGAAGCAAGTCATCCTCGACTCCGACCTCCAAGTCCGCTAAACCAGCTAAGGTGACCGAGGCTGGTGTCGCCGCCACTCCTCCCCCACCCGCTTTCGTCGGAACCAGTAGAGGCACGGGCGATGTCAGAAAAAGACCAACACGGCCTCCGGCGGGGGAAAGGGAGTGCGTCTGAGCAGAAGGAAGGTGTGGAGGGAAAAAAACATCTCGAGGCGAGTCACTAAGAAAACTCAAATTACCCCATAACCGCGCTTTCCCCAAACACCAAAATGGTGAACGTGAGCACGAGGTAATCCCGTGACCAACCCCGTGACCGGACCCACTCCTGCGGAGAATATACGACCCGCGGTCAGCCTCGGGCCCGAGAAACAAAAACAGAAGGAGGGAGCAGAGGCAGAGGCAGAGGCAAACATAGAAGTCTCCGTGCCTCCGTGTCCATCCAGACTAAAAAGAAAGCGCCACTCCTTGGAAGCGGAGGAGGACCAAGAGGAGGGAGGTCCCTCAATGCAAGAGTAGTTGGCGCTTGCTGCGGGTCGCGCACCCCCCCCACCCCACCCCCCCACCATTACCAAGACGTGCCGTCGGCGGGAGTCGCCCATCCCTCAGGAGGGTGAGACAGCGACTTCTGTCCAGCCTGGGCCTCCTGGGGATGGGGAAGAAGCCCTGCCTGTTGTGGGGGCTGTGGAGCCGTCCACAGTTACCACCATACCACAACCATTAATCATTGCTGGGTCGGTCGTCCTGTAAGCTGAGGCGGGCGAGGCCGATGAGGCTGAGCTTGCCCAGTCGCCCCGACATCTCCCAGGAACTGCTCGACCTGGTGGAAGATTTTAACTGAAATACCCCGCCCGCTGGGCCGGAGGGTGGTGGCGGGGTGGGCGAAGGCCCCTATCTCCATCTCTGATGTTGGTGCCGGGTGTGCTGGATGAACAATTCATGGTTTTTCCCTGGAGTCTCTGTACAGCTAGAAGGAGAAGGAGCTAACGGACTGAAGCTGCTGCACACATGGAGGATCAATGACCCAGGGTGAGAGCCCACAAATTCTGCAATGGAGCCTTGGTGTTCGGTGTGGAGAGTCAGAGAGCGGTGCTCGACCCGGCAAGTGGCAGGAGCCGCTCGCCGCAAGCCTTGTGCAGCATGTGGAGGGAGGTAGCGCATGATGTCTTGGGCAGCACAGTGGTCCCCAGGACCCACACACAGTACAGGAAGAAGTTTAACAACCTCACTCGGGTGGTCAGGGTGAATGAATGCTTCTACAAATGCTACGTACCACTATCTGAACCACAGTCTTAACACACTGTCCAAACAACCACACCCCCAGCACTCCCCCACCACAATCTCTACCTACCTACATTCACACCTACATCTCACACCTTTCCCACAATGAAAGCTATTCAACTACAGCAGGCACATCACCCAAACACATTGCTGCATACTCACTCACACACTTTCCTTGCTCTTGCAGGCCAAGGTAGCCCAAAACAGGACGGAGCAGGAGTGCACAGGCAGGGGACAAGCAGACACCCAACCACTGTCTGCACTGGAGAATAGAGTGCTGCGTATTATTGGGTGGAGGGCGCCTTGGCCATCGGCGACGTAGACCCCCTTGGGGAAACCACGGTATGTTCATCCCTACTCCTTCTTCTCAAATCCCACTGCCCCCTCACCTCACAAGCGTATCAGACTTTCCAGCTAATCATGCTGTATGCATACAATTCTCCCTTCCTTTACCTGACTCGTGTGAGACTATTATTGCAGACAACGAACAAGCAACTGAGAAGCCTGTCCCTGAGGTCAGCGTAGAGAGCGAGGCGGATCTCACCCACAGGCACCAGCTCAGACACTGTTGTTTAGAGGCCACAGTCGCGAGATCTGCACATGGTGAGGCACCGGGGATGAGTGGGTGACAGTGAGGTCGGGGCAAAGGGTAGCTCGGGAGCCATCTCCCCAGAGGGCAAGTTCACGTGTGAGTTGTGCTACACAGGACACAGATGAGGACCTCCATATTGAGGCATTTACAAGAAGTGTGATGGGCATGCACACGGCGATAATAGGTCCAATGGCATGGGAGCATGACAGTCTCTCGGTAATGACCAGGAGTGTGGAGGAGTCCACCTCCAACATTGCAGAAGACTCTGAGCACACCATGGAGACAATCATTTCCAATCTGCAAAGGATGGTAGACTCCCAGTGAGACCGTGGTGATCCAGACATGATGCCGCGTGTGATGGGCGATCTGGCAGCTTCCAGTGCAGCACAGGCGGAAGCGACGCAAATATTAGTGCTGTAATGCAGTCTATGCTTGGTGGCATCCAATCTCAGACTGCTCTCATGCAGTCTCAACTTGATGTCACGCAAGCTCTGACTGCTGCCATCATGGCTGGGTCTACCACCATCGACCGAGGATTTCTTGGCGTCTCAGCAGGCCATCAATCTGTGCTCCAACAGATTGCTAGGGATGCTGAGGTGCTGCCGCGGGGGAATGGAGTGGGTCAGTGGAACAGGAAGTTGCTGTCCTCTCTCAGGATGATAACATTTCTGCTTACACCACAGCCACACCGCCATTGCCCCTGTCACTGTCTATCATCCAGCTACCCCAGACTGCTGCCGCCCCTGCTGAGATGGTGCAGTCTGCAGCCGGACCTTCCCGGCCCAGAGTCGGTCGAGGGTGTCCTGCAAGGTCATCTGAAGTCCCCCGCACGGACACTCAGCAGCTGTCCACCAGCCGTGCTGCAGCTATTGGGCCAACACTTTGTAGGAGCACTAGAGCAGGCAAAGGCACAGTAACGAGCCATTGCACAAAGGTGCATCATTAATATTTTTGTTGTAAATGTGGTCACTGGTTATTGATAAATGAATTTCAAAATGTATTTACCATGTTTGGACTTAGTCTCTGCAAGCACTTTGCAAATTTTGGTTAATCATTTCCCATATTCTGTAGTTAATCATTTCCCCTTTTAGACTTGGTCTCTGGTTAATGATTTCTCATTCTTCCAGCTTTTTTTTTATTAATCATTTCACCTTTCTTTTGCTTTCCTATGAGCCACCACCGGAGGAATTCGGACACGGGACTCTGGAGCAAAACGCATCCGACCAGACCGCCCCAATAGCGCCGATCACACAACGGAAAACTAACCACCGAGGCAAGGTGACTTTTCCACCCGCAGACAGCAGGCTCCATCCCCACGGTTTTAACAGGTCCGCCTCCATAGGTTTCCGGGACTCCTGCTATGCATCCCGGTGTGCGACCCGCCTGGTTCCGGTGGATGCCTCTTCGTTGACCTGTGTACTTATCAGTTGGAAATCAGAGTGCCGCTTTACTGCTGTCACTGCGTCCAGCCAAGGCGCGGCCACACATGCTCAGTACTGCCCTGTTCAGCTCCACAAGCCCTTTCACCGACCGTTGACATGGATCAGATCCGATGTTCCTTCCCAAAATTTTCCCCAACAACCTACTCCGGTTACCGCCCGCTGTAAGGGGGGTGCTCTCGGGGGTCAAGTTCACCTCTGACCTACTTGAGTGGTTCGAATCGCTCCCAATCTCTTGGGTTCTAGACTTTGGATTTATTTGGGGAATGTGATAAAGTGCAAAAGACCACTGGTTTGGTGCAAAAGAACTTTGATTTTATTAAGGATAAGAAAATACAATGTCACACATAATTACACTAATAAAGAACTGTACATCACACATTCAAAGGGGTTGCAGTGAAAATTACACCTCCCACCTCCCAAATACCTAATACTGGCTAGGTTAGACTCCAGGGCAGACAGGGACTATGCTTACCAATCCTTTCTGGTCAGTTAGCGGTAGTTCGCGGTTTCGGGGTTCGTTGGATTCTGTAGGTTCTGCTTGCCATACCCCGAACGTAGGAGAGGACATCTTACTGTGCAATCTTCAGTTGGGTTGAGTCCGCTGATGCGGCAGGGCACGTTTTGGATTTGTGGGGTAAGTACCCATTTTCTTTCGTTAGAAATAGATTTCAAAGTCCTTTTCGGTAACGTTTTCACCTGTTGGTAGTCAGGCCTAGATTGTCGAGTGGAAACTTTTGTTTCTTCGGTTTCTTCCTTGTGAAGTTTTGTTTCGAGATTGGTTGATCACGGTGGTTTTTAGTGCTATCACGTTGGCTGTGGTCGGTTGCTGCCGCGATGGTGATGTTCTTCCTTCCTTTTCGATTTCAGGACGTCGAGGCTGGAGAAGTTAGTTTACAACTGTCGCGTTGATTTCTCTCCCTTCTTGATGGCGTAGGTGTAGTATGGCATACCCTTTGTTAAAACAGGGGCCAGTTATACTGTAGGAGCTGTCCTAATCTTTGCGCCAAATCAGACCAAAATTCTTTGTTTAATTTTGGCGGGCTCGACATTTCTTTGTAATATTTTGGTGGGTTCGTTAAAAGTTAATATGTCTCAGGTGGGTTGATCTTCTAAATCTGTTTCTTGATGGAAATATTAGCTTGGTAATCGCAATGTTCTTTGTGCTTGGGTTTTGCATGCAGGCTGGAGTGGGCCTTTTGTTTTTATGCACAGGCTAAAAATGGCTTTCCAGGTTCAGGTTGATAGCTGGCCATCTCTGAGTTAATTGTTGCAATGTTAACGTCTCTTGTGGAGAAGGGTTTTCGAGTATCCATTTTCCAGACAATTTATTTTAGTTTCAATGCCTCAGAAATGTTCAATAAACAAACTGGCTTCTTTAGTTCTCTAGACCTGCCCACAGACTTAATTTGTCGAGTAGAATCGCAAATTCGATTAAAGTTCGTAGTTTCTTCCATGAGCATTTTGGGATTTAAAACTTTCTGGTAGATAGTTCCAAATTAGATTTCCTTTCCAATGAGTCCAAACACTGGGGCGGGGTTTCCCCCTTCTCTTACAGTGCCCGGAAGTAGAAGTGCCCTTTCAGCACCTTCCCTTGCTCGCTCGGGACCGGTGCACCGATATAGTTAGCGCCAGCGCCGGGGCTTTCCAATGGCGATAATGCTCGAGCGCACCGTTAGTGATATCCGCTGCCGCTAAGGTTTGGAATTTCCTGCCCATAATGTTTTAACCATTTTATTCAGTAAAAAGAAACCAAAGACTTTAATCATGACGAGAGTATCTTACACCCATCGAGGTTGAATCTCTGTGTTCTGCATCTGTACCATAATTGTTAAGTATATTACATTTCTGTTCTGTCAGGGTCAGTAGAGCACTGTTCTTTATTGGTTGGATGGTTGACAATGTCAGTAAGGGAGTGAAGGGGATGGGAGAGAAGAACTTGTGCATGTGGCTCAAGGTCGAAGTAATTCATACTCTTATCTGCTGCCGTCACTGAAGCTTTTCATAAACATTTCATTCATTATGCTAGATACAGAATATACCAGTACATTTTTCATTCAGTATCTAATGCCATTTTGCATCAATGTGAAACATTTTCAAGTACAAATCAACAAGGTGTTACATGCTTAGAATGTACAGCACAGAAACAGACCGATCGGCCCATTGGGTCCATGTCACTGTCTATGTTCCACATGAGCCTCAACGCACCCCTCTTCATCTAACCCTATCATCATATTCATCTATTCTTTCTCCCTCATGCCCTTATCTAGCTTCCCCTTAAATTAATCTATTATTGGCCTCAACTACTCCTTGTGGTAGCGAGTTCCACAGAAGTAGTCGTATAACTTAGATGTCAGGCCAGCAATCTAACTGGCAATGGTACTAAAGACAAGTAACGTGAGACACTGTGTTCCCCTCTTCCCCAGTCCTGGAGGCTGTTCCGCACCAGCTTGAGATCGTACCGGCTGCACTATCATATCCGCCTGGTGCAAAGCAGCATTTTAAAATCCCCGAGAACTATACAAACTTGCTCTGAAATGTTTTTATTGTTCGATGAAGTCAGACGCTCCCATTCTCTCCCTCATTGTCATTAAATAATAGCTGGCAGAAAGTGGAGCTCTGCACCAGTATCCATCCATACATGCACATTATTCATTCGCCACTGATCTCAGTATAACTTTGGGGTGCCCACTCTGTATCACACACGGCAGAGACTGGGAGCTCCAGCATCATTGCAGCCAGGGAAATAAGATGTAAAGTAAATTTAACACTGATATCGGGGAATTGGGCTAGTAATTCGGTACCGCCCATTTTGAGGGGTTAATCCTGTTGGGGCAGTAACTATAGCTCCCCCTGAAAGTTTGCGCCGCCTGCCGCAAAATTAGGTTTCAGCGCCCCAAGCGGGAAAGGGAGCACAAAATCAATCCTTGCACAATTCTCTAACGGTGGTGGAACTGAAAATCTCAACAATAAATTTCCAGAGCGAATGCAAATGCTGCGAAAGCCGTTATACATCCTGTGGACAGTCAATTCTTAAAGACGTGGTAAGATAAGTATGCGCATGCGCAGTTCCAACTTCTCCGTTTGCTCAGAGTGGGAAAATGGAGGAGGAAGCTGGTCGCCAGCGTGACCACCGCATCTCGCCCACGGTCGTCGAGGCATTCGTGGAGGGAGTGGAGAGGCGGTGGATTCTGCTGCAACCTTCCAGTGGAAAGAGGCCCGCTCCCAGAGTCTTCAGGAGGCGATGGAGGGAGGTGGCCCAGCACGTCTCCGCCAGGAACACAGTCGCCAGAACTGTGACACAATGTCACAAGAAGTTCAACAACCTCACTAGGATAGTCAGGGTGAGTACCCTTTCTATTCACGTTGCAATGCCTTAATGTGAAGCTCACTGTCTCACACAATGTCAAGACTTTGCAGTACCTGCTCCTGCACGATGTGTACCGAGGCGATGGTCTTCATTAATGAAGACACCATTAAAGTTCAGGCTCAGTTCAGCAGCCATGGATTGGCCATCCAATCGTCGCTGACCTTCGTATTCCCTACTCAGCCTGACTCCGATTCGCACTACCGTTTCACTCTTGATATGCGTTCACAACACTTCAGCCTTATCCTTCATCTTAGGTGGTAATCACCTAATCCCACCGTTCACCCAGCCACTCTGCGCAGCCACACAGATTCAAATGGAGATCTGCACACTTCCACACAGTCACCACTATTCAACGAAGGTAGGCACATGTGGCACACGATGAGCTGCACACTCACTCACACCTTCTTGTGTTTGTTATTGCAGTCGAAACTAACACAACAGGCACGAGCAGAGGTGCACCGGAGGAGGGGAGCCTGACATCGAGGACCTCACGGAGGTGTAGGAGCGAGTGTCCGCCCTCGTGGACACACCAGTTGGTGCAGTAGCGGTTGGTGAAGCCGAGCGCCCTGGCAGTATGTTAATGCCCTTTGTGTTTTATGTGAGGCCCTTTACCCTTGAGACCACATGCCCTACCCCCTTTACATATAAATGTCCAATGCCAGCTCTTTCTTCCCTTCCTGCCCCTCACCTGCTGCTAACCACAATTCTGTTGCTTTGTGCTTACAGATGATGAGCCAGAAGCACAGCAGCCTCACCGTGAGCCCTCCACATCGAACAGTGGGGGAGACGAGGAGGAAGGGGACGAAAATTTTGCGACAGAGTGTGACCCTCCATCAGCTGCACCAAGTCGGGACACCATCTCGGTGGAAGACACGCCATTATTGGGCTTTGAAGAGCCTGAGGCTCCTGGCCCGAGTGGCCTGCAACAACGCACAGCACGAGGGGTATCTCGAGGCAAGCTCCCCGGAGGGTGAATCTGTCCATGAGTCCTACTCGGAGACACTCAGATGTGGACATGGACTTGGAGGCTATGTCGAGAGAGTCCATGGTAATTCACCGTAAGCTTATGGGTGCATTGGAAAGCATCCCGCAGAGCATGGATGCACTTACTCTGAGGTTGGAGGAGGCAGCCTCAAGCTTTGGCCGAGCCTCCCAGCAGCCTACCGAGCCCATCCTTGACCGGCTCCAGAGGGAGATAGGCTCAACGAGCGAAAGTAGAATCCCAGAGGTGATGCCGCGTGCCATGGCTGGCAATGCAGCAGCTATCACATCACAGGCCGAAGCCACGCAAGGCCTTCGTGATATGACGCAGTCACTGGTGACTGGCATCAATTCTCAGACTGCAGCGTTTAAGACTCAGTGATCTGTGGGTCAGTCTAAGATTGATGCCATGTAAACACCAACTTCTCTGGGGAAGTGATGGTGCCGAAGCAGGTCAGCAATCTAGCTCCGGATGCTGAGGCTTTACTGGAAATGGAAGGTGCTGTCTGTTGTGTATGGAGAAAGAGTCAGACTGAACACTGTGAGCTCAAAGTAAAGTATAACCTTAGTCGTTTATTGCAGGTCTCCAGAGTGCCTCTCCAACCTGTGAAGCCTCCTGAAATACCTGCGCTCCCAAGGGATTATCGGATCCCTTGGGACTCCAGGGGATGAGCCCTCTGGTGGCTGTACAGAGTAAATACAAGCCCACATAGAAAACAACACTCCCCCACAAAATCAATAATGTAAGTATTTACAATGTGAGTCGATCTGGTGCCCTTCTTGTCCTGGTTGATCGTTTCGGTGTGATATCTGGTGTTGTTGAATCATTTGTTGAGCCCTCGCTGGGCTGCTGTGCAGCTGGCCTTGCTGGGCTGCCTGGTGTGTTGGGCGCTGCAGGGCTGCTGTGGACCATGGGTTCTGCTTCGTGGTCAACCGTGGTGCTGGTTGCCACTGGTGTGTATGTTGGGTGATCAAAAAAGGTAGGGTCCAAGGTGGGTTGCTCAGGATAATCCGTGAATCTGAGTTTGATTTGGTCCAAGTGTTTCCGGTGAATGAGTCCATATAGATATGTAAAGAGAAAAAGGTTAGTAAAGACAAACGTAGGTCCCCTGCAGTCAGAATCAGGGGAAGTCACAACGGGGAACAAAGAAATGGCAGACCAATTGAAAAAGTACTTTGGTTAGGTATTCACTAAGGAGGACACAAACAACCTTCCGGATATAAAAGGGGTCAGAGGGTCGAGTAAGAAGGAGGAACTGAGGGAAATCCTTATTAGTCGGGAAATTGTGTTGGGGAAATTGATGGGATTGAAGGCCAATAAATCCCCAGGGCCTGATGGTCTGCATCCCAGAGTACTGAAGGAGATGGCCTTGGAAATATCAGATGCATTAACAGTCATTTTCAAACACTCCATAGACTCTGGATCAGTTCCTATGGAGTGGAGTGTAGCCAATGTAACCCCACTTTTTAAAAAAGGAGGGAGAGAGAAAACAGCCTGACATCGGTAGTGGGTAAAATGATGGAATAAATTATTAAGGATGTCATAGCAGCGCATTTGGAAAAGAGGTGACATGATAGGTCCAAGTCAGCATGGATTTGTGAAAGGGAAATCATGCTTGACAAATCTTCTGGAATTTTTTGAGGATGTTTCCAGTAGAGTGGACAAGGGAGAACCAGTTGATGTGGTGTATTTGGACTTTCAGGTGGCTTTCGACAAGGTCCCACACAAGAGATTAATGTGCAAGGTTAAAGCACATGGGATTGGGGGTAGTGTGCTAACGTGGATTGAGAACTGGTTGGCAGACAGGAAGCAAAGAGTAGGAGTAAATGGGTACTTTTCAGAATGGCAGGCAGCGACTAGTTGGGTACCGCAAGGTTCTGTGCTGGGGCCCCAGCTGTTTACATTGTACATTAATGATTTAGACGAGGGGATTAAATGTAGTATCTCCAAATTTGTGGATGACACTAAGTTGGGTGGCAGTGTGAGCTGCGAGGAGGATGCTATGAGGCTGCAGAGTGACTTGGATAGGTTAGGTGAGTGGGAAAATGCATGGCAGATGAAGTATAATGTGGATAAATGTGAGGTTATCCACACCTGGAGTATTGTGTACAGTTTTGGTCTCCTAACTTGAGGAAGGACATTCTTGCTATTGAGGGAGTGCAGCGAAGGTTCACCAGACTGATTCCCAGGATGGTGGGACTGACCTATCAAGAAAGACTGGATCAACTGGGCTTGTATTCACTGGAGTTCAGAAGAATGAGAGGGGACCTCATAGAAACGTTTAAAATTCTGATGGGTTCAGTCAGGTTAGATGCAGGAAGAACGTTCCCAATGTTGGGGAAGTCCAGAACCAGGGGTCACAGTCTAAGGATAAGGGGTAAGCCATTTAGGACCGAGATGAGGAAAAACTTCTTCACCCAGAGAGTGGTGAACCTGTGGAATTCTCTACCACAGAAAGTTGTTGAGGCCAATTCACTAAATATATTCAAAAAGGAGTTAGATGAAGTCCTTACTACTAGGGGGATCAAGGGGTAAGGCGAGAAAGCAGGAATGGGGTACTGAAGTTGCATGTTCAGCCATGAACTCATTGAATGGCGGTGCAGGCTAGAAGGGCCGAATGGCCTACTCCTGCACCTATTTTCTATGTTTCTATGTTTCTATGTCTTCATTCTATAAATATAATTGTAAATATATCGTTGCTGTTGTTTGATGCCTGCTATTGGTGTATGGGTCTGGTCCTAATATGGCACATTGAAGCTGGTGTGGAATTACAAATGGCTGGGGCGTTTGAACACATATTGCTCAAGTTGATTGTGTGTTATGCTGTTTCAAGGAGCATTTGTTACATTTTTTATTAGTTGCTGGTGAGGGTTTTTTTGGTGTGCTGTTTGAGGCAAAATTTTTGATGCAGTTATTAAAATGTTAATTTGACCGTGTGCATTGCTGTCTTGACTATTAATGTGGAATTTCACTGAGCCATTATCATAGCGCACAGCACGGTCAATATTAGCTGCTTCCGTCAGCTTCCTCCATTGAAGAGAAACGATGCATTATGAGCCGCTCTTGCAGTGGCAGCATTGCCACGGTGCTTCCTCTGTGGCTGCTGTTCTTCCTCCTCATCTGGTTGGCCATTCGGGGCCTTGGCAGGCTCCTCTTCCTCTTTGTCCTCCTCCTGAGATGGGGTTGCAATCCCCACTGGCAATGCCTGCACTTTCATTATAGCCAAGTTGTGCAGCCTGCAGCACCCACAATGAATCACCTCAGAGACGAGGCGGAGTGTTGTCTGAGGCATTCTGCATCGTTTCCAAGGCCCTCCCGGGGCAGTAACAGGGCTTGCAGCTCTGCGACACGCTGATCACATCAATGCTACATGGCCTTTCTGCGTAGTGCTGACACGACACAACACCCCTCCCCTTCATTTACAGGGGAGGGCCGTTGTGAACACTGCAGACCCTTTGGTGGGCACCACCGGAGAAGTTTTAGGCTGGGACAGCGGCCCGGCCCCTAAGAGGGGGTGGTGGGCTTCATGATGGCAGACCGACCGCCATTGTTGGGCCGACTGTAAAACATGGCGGCCGTGGCACAAAGGCCTTCCCCTTCAAGTAACGACCCGGCGGCTCCTGTACGGCAGCATCGCGCCCCACAAAGCTGGTGTTGGCATTGCCCCACGCCAGCCTCGCGTCCCGCAGACCAATTTCCCCCACGGGGCTCAAAGCGGTCAGCCCGGGACGATAAGGAGTCGGTGCGCACGGCAATGGCATCATCACCGTGTACACCCCGACCCGAGGCTGATCGGGAGGTTCAGCACAAAACCATTATAGCCCCCACAATAATGGGTGCAATTCTGGGGGTGGCGTTTCTGCCGCCTGCCCCGGGGTGAAAAGGGGTTTGCAATTTTGTGTGGGTAAACTAATCCGAAGATGTGAGTTCAAATCCCACCACGGCAGCTGTGGAATTCAGTTAATTAAATAAATGGGTTATAAAAGGCTAGTACCAGTTATGATGACCATTAAGGTACCGGGTTTTCTTTAAAATCCATCTGGTTCACTAATGTCCTTTGGGGAAGGAAATCTGCCGTCCTTACCTGGTCTGCACGATATGTGACTCCAGACCCACAGCAATGTGGTTGACTCTTACTGCCCTCTAAAATGGTCGAGCAAGTTACTCAGTTGTAATAAACAGCTATAAGAAACAATAGTAAGAATAAAACCGGATGGACCACTCGGCACCAACCTCGGCACCGGCATCGGACAAGACAATGGCACACCCAGCCCAGTCGACCCTGCAAAGTCCTCCGCACTAACATCTGGGGACTTGCGCCAACATTGGGAGAGCTGTCCGACACACTAGTCAGGAAAAAGCCTGATATAGTCATACCAACAGAATCATGCCTTTTTGCCAATGTCCCCGACTCCTCCATCATCATCACTGTCCTGTCCTGTCCTGTCCCACCGGCAGGAGAGAGCCACAAAATGTGTCATCGTAGTGGTCTACAGTTGGGAGGGAGTGGCTCTGGGAGTGCTCAACATTGACCCCATGAAGTCTCATGGCTTCAGGTCAAGCATAAGCAAAGAAACCTCATGCTAGTTATCACCTATCTCCCTCCCTCAGCTGCTGAATCAATACTCCTTCATGTTGAACATCACTTGAAAGAAGCACTGAGGGTAGCAAGGGCACAGAATGTACGCAACACGAGGGAAAAACCGAACTGGCCTCGTTCTCACCAATCTACCTGTTGCAGATGCATCTGTCCATGACAGTATTGGTAGCTGTGACCACCGCACAGTCTTTGTAGAGCTAAAGGTCTATCTTCACACTGAGGGCATCCTTCATCGTGTTGTGTAGCACTACCAGTGTGCTAAATGGGAGAGATTCAGAATGGATCTAGCAGCTCAAAGCCGGGCATCCGTGAGGAGCTGTGGGCCATCAGCAGCAGGAGAATTTTATTCTACCACAATTTGTAACTTCATGGCCCGGCATATCCCTCACTCTACCTTTATTATCAAGCCAGGTGACTACCCATGATTCAATGAGAAGTTTAAAAGAGCAGACCAGGAGCAGCACCAGGATATTGAAAATGAGGTGCCAACCAGGGGAAGCTGCAACACAGGACTACATATTTGCTAAACAATGGAAGCAGCATGGGAGTCAGGGGAACGACTCTCCACTGGCTGGAGCCATACCTAGCACAAAAAAAGATGGTTGTGGTTGCCGGAGGCCAATCATCTCAGCCCCAGGACATCACCGCAGGTGTTCCTCACGGCAGTGTCCTAGGCCCAATCATCTTCAGCTGCTTCATCAATGAACTTCCCTCCATCAAAATCCTGGAATTCCCTCTCGAACAGCACTACGGGACTACCTTTACCACGCAGAAAGCAGCGGTTCAAGAATTGGCTCACCACCACCTTCTCAAGGGCAATTAGGGATGGGCAATAAATGCTGGCCTTGCCAACATGCCCACATCCCAGGAACGAATGAAAAAAAAGACATGGAAATAGTGGGAAGCGAGGTTTGAGGGCGACAGTTGACCAAAACATGGAGGAAGTGGGGTAAAGATTCGAAGACGAATGTTGGTCTCAACAGAGAGGAAGATGGGAGAGAGATTCAGAGATAAATGTTGGTAAAGACACACAATAAGTGCAGGATAGGGGTTCAGTGATGAATATTGGTCAAGGCAGGGAGGATGAGGGGATGGGGGATAGAGGTGCAGTGTTGAATGGTGTTCAAGTTAAGGAGGAAAGAGGAGGGAATGGAGAGAGGTTCAGGGATGAATGTTGCCCATATTAAGGAGAAAGTGAGGGACATCGGTTCAGGAATGAAGGTTGCTCAATGTTAAGGAGGAAGGGGGTGGAGACAGGTTCAGGATTAATGTTGCCCAATGTTAGTTGGAGTGCTGCGTGCAGTTCTAGTCACCGCATTATAGAAAGGACGTGATTGCATGAGAGAGGGTGCAGAGGAGATTGACTAGCATGCTACCTGGAATGGAGAATCTTAGCTATGAGGACAGATCGGATAGGCTAGGTTTGTTCTCATTGGAACAGAGGAGGTTGAGAGGAGACCTCATTCGGGTGTACAAAATTTTGAGGGTCCTGGATAGAGTGGATAGTGAGGGCTTATTTCACTTGGTGGAGGGGTCAATTACGAAGGGACATAGTTTTAAGGTGGTTGGTGGAAGGTTCAGAGGGGATCTGAGAGAAGACTTCTTCAAGCAGAGGGTTGTGGGGATCTGAAACTCACTGCCTGGAAGGGTGATGGATGTAGAAACCCTCACCACATTTAAAAGGTGCTTGGATGGGAACTTAAAGTGCCTTAATCTGCAGGGTTACAGAACTAGAGCTGGTAAATGGGATTAGACTGGAGAACCTCTTGTTGGCTGGTGCAGATACGATGATAAATACTGCAGGGAATCGAATATGTCTAATGTGATTTCCTGGACTAGTTTTGATCGCCTGGATGGGTCAGAGAGGAATTTTCCAAGATTTTTTTTCCACAATTGGCATGGGTTTTTATCTGGGTTTTGCCTCTCACAGGAGATCACATGACTCCGGTTGGGATGGTGTGTAGAATGTTTCAGTACAAATGGTGTCGCGGTTCTGTGGGGTGGACTGGTTGGGCTGGGTGCTTTTTACCTTTCCGCTGTTGTTCATTGTTCATAGGTTTATATGTAACCTTCAGGCTGCTGACCGAGAGCCATGTGGCTCTTTGTTGGCCGGTGCGGAGACGATGGGCTGAAATGGCCTCCTTCTGCACTGTATATTTCTTTGTTTCTATGTTTCGATGTTAATGAGGAAGTGGGGGAGACATGGTTCAGGGATGAATTCAGGGAAGAGAGGTAGGGAGGGAGAGAAGAGAACGTCCCAACAAAGTTGCATTTGACAGTCTGAAGCTTGCGTCAACATTTCACGATTACCACACATACCAAGAGATAGAGAGATCCAGGAGGTGTCATCAGTCACATGCCGGTCAGTATAAATACATTGTCGCACAGTGTCTGATAAGTTTTCATCTCTGGCAGAGAGGATGCGCTCGAGTTTGGCATTGGCGCAGGTTCTGGCCCTGGCCGCACTGTGGTTCGCCGGTGAATCCGACACCAGTATCGAGTGTCAATGCTCGAATCCCTCTCTGTGCCAACCCGTGGCCGCACACATTCAGCACTAAGTCGAGGTGGGTGTCGAGGGCCAATAAATTCCCTCGTGTAAAAGTTATTTTACTTTAAGTTGTCTGTTGAAGTGTATTGAGCAGCAGCCCTTGGAATGGAGATTGGGATGTGAGCTCCTTCCTTTCTTCATTTTGTTCCTCTCACCCACACTGTTGTGGAAGATTTGAGAGATTCTCCTCTTTAGGTTGTTCTTTCCCGGGTGGGGGGTCATTCTTCACCCCCTGGCACTTTCCCCCTAGGGGACCGAGATGGGGGGCTCAGGCTGGGTTGTACTGGGGGCTTAGGCTGTGCGGGGTTATGACAGAGGGCACTGGTTGGGTTTGTTTGGGGGGCTCGGGCTGGGTTGAGTTGGGTTGGGGGCACAGGCTGCCTTAGCTTGAGTTGGGCGGGTCGGGCTGGGTGGGGTTAGGTTGGGGGGCACTGGGTTGGTTTGTTTGGGGACTCGGGTTGAGTTGTGTTGGGTTGGGGACACAGGCTGCACCGGGTTGAGTTGGGGGCATTAGCTGGGTTAGTTTGGTTTGGGGGACTCGGGCGGGTTGTGGCTGGGTGGAGACACTGGGACTGGGCTGGGTTAGGTTGGGGGTACTGGCTGGTTTGGGCTGTGGCTGGCAGGTTCGGGCAGGGCTGTGTTGGTGGGCTCGGGCTGGGCTGGATTGGGGGGGCTCGGGCTGGGCTGGGTTGGTGGGTTTGGACTGGGCTGGGTTGGGGTGAGCTCGGGCTGGGTTGGGTTGGTGGGTTTGGGCTGGGCTGGGTTGGTGGGTTCGGGCTGGGCTGGGTTGGGTGTCTCAAGCCGAGCTGTGCTGAGCTGCATGGCAGTCACGGGCTGGGTACAACATACACACGCTGGGCTTGGGTGCACAGGCTGGGCTGGGGCGGGGAAAGAGATGGCACCGGTCAAGCTCCAGCCTGTGTCACGGGGGAGAGTGGTCGCTGGCCAAGTATCCGGAAAAGTGATCTGGGTTGGGATCGGGAACAGGTGGAGCTCATGGAACGGTGTCAGGATCAAGTTCGAATATGGTGGAAATGCAGAGTATCGTATTATAATTCCTATGTTAAAATGTTAATGTTGGTTTAGTTGCAGCCTGTATAAAATAGGACAATCGATTTTCGCATGTGTAATGTCAATAAAATGTACTTTTTTTTATCGTGAAGTGTCTTAAATGACATGTGATCTACCTCTTACTGCCTAATGCCATGGTTAAGGTTTGCGGTCTGCACAGATTATGACCCCAAAACACCTGTTAAAAATTCTGGAATCCCATGTAATAAAAAGGGGATTTGTCTTAATCAGTCAATGTAAAGTGTGACCCTGGCCATGATTACACTGCATATAACTTATTAGATCGTTGAAAACAAAACATTGGTGGCAAATGATTGTATGTAACTGATGTAGCTGATGAGGTCAGAGTAATGTTATTAAGTGGGCAGTGTGACAGCAACAAGAGCACCACCAATATAACCTGCAGGATAGATGTGTTCACCAGCCCTCCCTGGTCACGTAGCCTGGGGACAGTTATATTGATTTGGAAAATCTATATTTTTAAATGGAAGTTGACAGCTTTATTTTTGTACTAGGTTGTTGTCTTTGATATTGGTGGAAAAGATTGGAAGCATTATGACTGGTCTAAGGTCACAACTATTATACCCATGAGAGCGTATGACCCTGAGCTTTTGTGTCACGCTCATGCGAATAACGTTCGAGTTTTTCTGACAGGTAACTAATTTTATCACTGAAAAAAACACAACGAGATATCGGTAGATTAAGGGCTAAAAATTGATTATCGCCCCGTTTGGCACCGGTAATGCTCGCTCGGAGGATATTTCGCTCTTGGATCTCTTGATCATTCTCATCGAAGCAGTCCTGGTGTTTCCGGGTTGAGTGACCGAGCCTCTCTTTGCAGGCACTGGTTATGGAGGCCTGGAGGGCAGACCAAGTGTTGTGGGCATTCTGCATCTCAGGGTCATCAAGGCACGCCAGGTTAGTTGTGAGGCACTTACTGTATAGGGCTCTCTTAGCTGGGTCCTTAAGTGCCCCGGCATTGACGTTTTTGCTGCACTGCTTCTGCTGCCCCCTCCTCTTTGGGGCTATGCTGATGTCAATGATGGATCGGATTTGGCGGTGGTCCATCCAGCAGTCATCAGCTCCTGTCATGGCGCAGGTGATGCACACATCCTTGCGATCCCTGGCTTGGATAATGACATAGTTGAAGCGAGAGTGTTGCCACGATGCCTTGGATTTGTCCCTCTGGCGGAACAAGATGTTGGTGATGAGAAGTTCATGTTCTACACATTTTGTCAGGAGCAGGGTACCCGCTGGAGTTGGCTTTCCCTACCCACCTCTCTGCCAAACACGCCTCCCCAGAGGGCTGTGTCATGCCGACCCTGGCGTTGTAGTCACCGAGGATGATCAGTTTTTCGTCACTTTGTGCATGCCTTTTGGAAATCTGTGTACATCACATCAACCACATTGTCCTCATCAACCATTCCTGTTCCCTCATCAAAAAACTCGATCAAGTTGGTTAAACACGATTTGCCTTAAACAAATTCATGTGGGCTTTCCTTAATTAATCCACATTTGTCCAAGTGACTGTTAATTTTGTGCCTGATTATTGTTACTCAAATCTTCCCCACTACCAAGATTAAACTAACTGACCTATAGTTGCTGGCTTTATCTTTGCATCATTTTTTGAACAAAGGTTTATCATTTGCCACTCTCCAGTCCTCGAGCAACACACCCGTTTTTAAGAAGGGTTGGAAGATTATCGCTAATACCTCCGTGATTTCTTCCTTTACTTCCTTCAGTTTCTTAGGATGCATCCCATCCAATCCTGGTGACTTATTTATTTTAAGTACAGCTCACGTTTCTAGTACCTTTTCTTAATCAATTTATACCCCATCCAGTATCTCAACTACCCCCTCTTTCATTATGTCTATGGCAGCATCTTGGACAGATGCACTGTATTCATTTAGTAACTCAGCCATAACCTTCTGCCTCCATGCGTAGGTCTCCTTTTGGATCCCTAAATGCCCCCCAACTCTCTTCTTATTAGCCGTTTACTATTTATATGCCTATAAAAATCCTTAGAATTACCTTTTGTGTTCATTTCCTATTTATGGGACCTTATTTGGCACAAATTAGCTGCCACATCTGCTTATAAAACAAGTGATTTCATTTCAAACATAATTATTTGGCTCTGAGTCATGTAAGGACATCCCGAGGATGTGAAAGGCACTATGTAAGTGCAAGTTCTAGCTAAATCTTCCTCTCCTACTTACTACTTGATGTTTGCACTTCTGTTCTGTAAAATGCCTTGGGCTCTATGTTCTACAAATGATGCTGAATAAATGTCAGTTGTTTCTTCTTTCTTCATTAGGACGTTTAACAAGAGAGCTATTTACCAGCTCTGAAATGCGAACAGATTGGATAAATTCTAAAATACAGTTGGCAAAAAGGCAATTTATGGATGGACTCCTTGTGAATTATCGGCAATATTTGGAAAACGATGAATTATATCGTTCCGAAATGATTGAGCTAGTTCGCGAAACCACACAAACCTTCCACCGTGAAATACCTGGATCTCAGGTAAACAACAACAACTTGTATTTATATAGTGCCTTTAATGTAGTAGAATATCCCAAGGTGCTTCACAGGAGTGCTATAAGAAAAAGCAAATAAATTTGACACTGAGCCACGTAAGAAGAAATTACGGCAGATGACACAAGCTTAGTCAAGAGGTAGGTTTTAAGGAGCGTCATGAAGGAGGAAAGAGAGGCAGAGAGGCGGAAAGGTTTGGGGAGGGAATTCCAGAGCTTGGAATCCAGGCAGGTGAAGGCACGGCCACCAATTGTTGAGCAGTTATAATCAGGGATGCTCAAGAGGGCTGAACTTGAGGAGTGGAGACAGCTCAGCGGGTAGTGAGGCTGAAGGAGATTACAGAGATAGGGAGGGGCGAGACCATGGAGGGATTTGTAAACAAGGATGAGAATTTTGAAATCAAAGCATTGCTTAACTGGGAGCCAATGTAGATCAGCGAGCAAAAAGGTGATGGATGAACGGGACTTGGTGCAACTTAGGACACGGACTGTCACGTATTTGATGAACTCAGTTTATGTAGGGTAGAATGTAGGAGGCCATCCAGGAGTGTATTGGAGTAGTGTACTCTAGAAGTGACAAAGACTTGGATGAAGGTTTCAGCAGCAGATTAGCTGAGGCAGGGACGGAGATGGGCAATGTTACGGAGGTGGAAGTAGGCGGTTTCATTTTTGCTGCCGATTTGTGGCCGCAAGCTCATTTCAGGGTCAAATATGACACCTAGCTTGTGAACAGTCTGGTTCAGGCTCAGACAGATGCTCGGGAGGGGGATGGATTCAGTGTCTAGGGAATGTAGTTTGCGACAGGGACCAAAGACAATAGCTTTGTTCTTACTAATATTTAATTCGAGAAAATTTCTGCTCATCTAGAACTGGATGTCGGACAAGCAGTCTGACAATTTAAAGACCATGAAAGTGTCAAGAGAAGTGATGGTGAGGTAGAGCTGGGTGTTGTCAGTGTACATGTGGAAACTGACGCCGTGTTTTCAGATGATGTCGCCAAGGGGCAGCATATAATTGAGAAATAGGAGGGAGGCATGGTTAGATCCTTGGGGGACACCAGAGGAAATGATGTGGGAATGGGAAGAGAAGTCATTGCAGGTAATTTTCTGGCTAGGATTAGATAGATAAAATGGAACCAGACGAGTGCTGTCCCACACAGCTGGACGGTAACGGAAAGGCATTGGAGGAAGGTGGAGTAGTCAACCGTGTCAAAGGCTGCAGACATGTCGAGAAGGATGAGGAGGGATAGTTTACATTTGTCATAGTCACAAAGGATGTCATTTGTGACTTTGATGTGAGCCGTTTCAGTACTGTGGCTGGGGTGGTAACCAGATTGAGGAAATTCAAACGTGGCGTTCTGGGAAAGGTGGGCACAGATTTGTGAGGTGACAACATGTTCAAGGACTTTGGAGAGGAAAGGGAAGTTGGAAATGGGGCGGTAGCTTGCAAGTACAGTGGGGTCAAGGGTTGTTTTTTTGAGGAGATGGGTGATGACAGCAGATTTGAAGGAGAAGGGGACAGTACCTGAGAGAGAGAACCATTAACAATGTCGGCTAACATGGGAGACAGAAAAGGAAGTTGGGTGGTCAGCAGTTTAGTGGGAATAGGATCAAAGGAGCAGGAAGTGGGTCTCATGGACAATATGAGCATGAAGGGGTCAAGAGGGGCTATCAGAGAGAAACTGGGGAGAGATGTGAGTTCAGGGCTAAGGCAGGGGGGAAACTCAGAGGAAATTTGGCCCGATGGGCGAGGGGAAGGAAAGGAAGTGGCAGAGGCAGCTGATCAGCTGGTCTCAAAAGAAGAAATTGCAGAGGCTTTGACCATATTTTCCAATCCTTTCTGGTTTCAGGTGTGGTGCCAGAGGACTGGAGGACTGCTAATGTGGTACCTATGTTTAAGAAGGGAGAAAGGGACAGTCCGAGCAATTACAGGCCAGTCAGCCTAACCTCGGTGGTGGGAAAATCAGTGGGAAACATTTCTGAAGGACAGGATAAATCTTCATTTAGAAAGACCACGGATTAATCAAGGACAGTCAGCACGGATTTGTTTATGGCAGGTCGTGTCTGACTAACTTAGTTGAATTTTTTGAGGAGATAACAAGGAGGGTTGATGAGGGTAGTGTGTTTGATGTAGTGTGTATGGATTTCAGCAAGGCTTTTGATATGGTCCAACGTGGCAGACTGGGCTCGAAAGTAAAAGACCATTGGATCCAAATCAAAGTGACAAGTTGGATCCAAAATTGGCTCAAAGGCAGGAAGCAGAGGGTAATGGTTGATGGTGTTTTGTGACTGGAAGGCTGTTTCCAGTGGGGTTCTGCAGCCCACACTACGATATGTGTGAGCACTCGGCCTGTGCAGCAGACAGGTCTCCAGTCATCTTGTTTAATCCTTGCCACTGGACCAAGACCTAGCTCTAACAAGCCCGTGTGGTGGCTGGTGTGCAACGGCCACCACACGTTAAAAAATCCATGCACAGGCATCTTCCACCCTTCAACATGTAGTTCGGGATCTGGAATATTAGTTCCTTCACTGAAACACTTGTGAACTCATCCCTTTTTGGCGTGGAAGCAAGTCATCCTCGTTTTGAGGGACTGCCTATGATGATGATCTGCAGGGCTCAGGACTAGGTCTTTTGCTTTTTGTGCTCTACATCAATGATCTAGACTTGAATATAGGGGGTATGATTAAGAAGTTTGCAGATGATACTAAAACCAGCTGTGTGATTGATAATGAAGAAGAAAGCTGTAGACTGCAGGAAGATATCAATCAACTGGTCAGCTGGGCAAATCGAATTTAATGCGGAGAAAAGTGAGTTAATGCATTTGGGGACGGCTAATAAGGATAGGGAATACACATTAAATGATAGGACACTAAGAAGTGTAGAGGAACAAAGGGACCTTGGAGTGCACGTCCATAGATCACTGAAGGTCGCAAGCCAGTTAAATAAGATAGTTCAGAAGGCACAGGGAATGCTTGCCTTTATTAGCCGAGGCATAGAATACAAGAGCAAGGGGGTTATGCTTGAACTGTATAAAACTGTAGTTCGGCCAAAGCTAGAGTACTGCGTGCAGTTCTAATCACCATTTTTCAAGAAGGATGTAATTGCACTCGAGAGGATACAGAGGAGATTTACGAGGATGTTGCCGGGAGTGGAGAATCTTAGTTACGAGGACAGATTGGATGGGCTGGGTTTGTTTTCCTTGGAACAGAGGGGGCTGAGGGGAGACCACATTGTGGTGTATAAAATTATGAGCGGCCTAGATATAGTGGATAGAAAGGGCCTATTTCCCTTAGCAGAGGGGTCAACAATCAGGGGGCAACAATTTAATGTAATTGATAGAATGTTTAGAGGGGATTAGAGGGGAAATTTCTTCACCCAGCAGATTCTGGGGGTCTGGAACTCACTGACTGAAAGGGTGGTAGAGGCAGAAACTCTCACCACATTTAAATAGTACTTGGATGTGCATTTGAAGTGCTGTAAACTGCAGGGTTATGGACCGAGAGCTGGCAAGTGGGATTAAGCTGGATAGCTTCTTGTTGGCTGGTACGGACACGATGGGCTGAATTGGCCTCCTTCCGTGCTATATATTTCTAAGATTCTATGATGAGCTCCTTGCACTTGTTGTTGGAGGTGAGTGTGATGGCAACAAGGGGGAGGGGTTTAAGAAGACAGTTGGCAATAGAGAATAGTAACTGGGGCTTATCTTTGCATTCCAGTTTGATCCTGGAATAGTGAACAGTATTGACAGATAAGAGTCAAACCCGATAATGCTTTATATGGTCCAGCCAGATCTGGCAGTGAATGGCTAAACCTGTTGTCCAACACATCCGTTGAAATCTGCACCCCTTGGACTTGAGGGAATGAAGATGAGGGTCGTACCAGGGGGAAAAGCCAGGATGAGAGAGAATAATTGTTTTAATAGAGAGTAGGGTAACAAAGGTGGTGATGAGGGTGTGGATGAGCAGATCGGTGGCTGCAGAAATGTCATGGTGAATGGAGGGACAAAGGCTGGACAGATTGGAGTTGATAAGTGCAGTTGTAAGAGAGTTGGGAGAGAGTTTTTTCCAGGGGCAGATGTAGAAGAAAGTAGCGTTGTTTGGGGGAAGGGGGATGTGGGTGGAGGGCGATACAAGGAAATGGTCAGAGATTATCTGATCTGCAATTGACACAGTAGGAATAGCGAGCCCACGAGAGATGGCAAGGTCAAGGGAGAGGTCGTGTATATAGGTTGGGGAGTTCACATGGAGGGAGAGATTAAGCGAGGATAGGAGAGTAGTGAACTCAGTGGAGAGACAGTATGATGAATTGAGATGAAGGTTGAAATCACCGAGGATAAGAAGTCGCTGGGTGCAGAGGCTGAGGGAGGAAAGCAGTGAGGATATATCCGTCATTACATTTTTATTGTGCTTGGGTGGGTGGTAGAGAAGGAGAATTTTAAATGAGAGGTGAGAGGGGTGGAATAAGGTGAGATGTTCAAAGGAGGAGAAGGTGCAGGAGGAGTAGGGGGATAGACCAAGGTAAGATTTGGTGATGAGAGCCACATCGCCACCAAGCGGTCTGGGAAGGGCAAGTGGTGGAAGGTATAGCCGGGTGTGGAGGCTTTATTTAAAGGTAAAGAGACTGAAATTGCTTGCCGCTGGAAACAAGGCACACCTCACCTGTTCCTCATGTTTTTACCGGCGTACTAGTTGCCCAGCTAAGAGAGCCCTATACAGTCGGCGACTCACAGCTAGCCTCGAGCGCCTTGATGACCCCAAGATGCAGAATGCCCACAACGATTGGTCTGCCCTCCAGGCCTCCTTAACCAGTGCCTGTAAAGAGACGCTCGATCACGCAACCAGGAAACACCAGGACTGGTTTGATGAGAATGATCAGGAGATCCAAGATCTGACAGATTGCAAGTGCAGGGCATTTCTGAGCCTTAAACAAAAACCCAACTCGGGAGCAGCAAAGCAGTATTACAAACAGCTCAAGGCTGAGGCCCAACAAAAAACCCGAGACCTAACGAACAGGTGGTGGATGGAGAAAGCACAGCAGATACAGCATGATGTGCGAGGATTCTTCATCGCAGTCAAGGCCACCTACAGCCCAAATACCCAAGGCCCCACCCCACTGTTGGCCAAGAACGGGGAAACACTCATCAAAGACACCGAGGCAGTCGGGGCCCGCTGGAAGGAGCACTTCGAAGATCTCCTCAACCGAGACTCTGCCTTTGACCCAAGAGTTCTCGACTCCATCCCGCAGCATGCTACCCGCCACCCCCTCGGCAAAACCTCAACACTGCACAAGATAGAAAACAGCCTAAAACCAACAAGGCTACGGGAGAGGATGGAATCCCTGCTGAGGCACTGAAGTATGGCGGACAGACACTGTTGGTGCGAATGCATGACCTCATCTCGCACACCTGGAGGGAGGAGAGCATGCTGGGAGATCTCAGAGATGCAGTGATTGTGACCATCTTTTAAAAAGGGGACAAGTTCAATTGCGGCAACTACAGAGGAATCTCCCTGCTATCAGTCACTGGGAAAGGAGTCGCTAGTGTCCTCCTCAACAGTCTTCTCCCAGTAGCTGAGGGGCTCCGTCCGGAGTTGCAGCGTGGATTTCGTTCCCCACGGGGCACAACGGACATGATTTTTGCAGCACGACAGTTGCAGGAAAGATGCAGGGAGCAGCGCCAGCCCTTATACATGGCCTCCTTCGTCTTTACAAAGGCCTTTGACACTGTCAACCGTGAGGGTCTATGCAGCGTCCTCCGCAGTTTCGTGTGACCCCAAATGTTCGTCACCATCCTCCGCCTGCTACACGACGACAAGCAGGCCATGATCCTTACCAACGGATCCATTACAGACCCAATCCACGTCCGGACCAGGGTCAAACGGGGCTGCGTCATCGCCCCAAACCTCTTTTCAATCTTCCTCACTGTCATGCTCCACCTCACAGTCAACAAGCTGCCCGCTGGAGGTGAACTAAACTACAGAACCAGTGGGAACCTGTTCAACCTTCGCCGTCTCAAGTCCAGGTCCAAGACCACCCCAACCTCTGTCGTCGAGTGACAGAATGCAAACGATGTCTGCATCTGCCCTGATACAGAAGCTGAAATCCAGGACACAGTCGACGTATTTACTGAGGCGTATGAAAGCATGGTCCTTACGCTAAACATCCGTAAGACAAAGGCCCTCCACCAGCCTGTCCTTGCCGCATAGCACTCCCCTCAGTCATCAAGATACATGGCGCGGCCCTGGACAACATGGACCATTTCCCATACCTCGGGAGCTTATCAACGAGAGCAGACATTGACGACGAGATTCAACACCACATCCAGTGCGCCAGTGCAGCCTTCGGACGCCTGAGGAAAAGAGTGTTTGAAGGCCAGGCCTTCAAAACTGCCACCAAGCTCATGGTCTGCAGGGCTGGAGTAAAACTCGCCCTCCTGTATGCCTCAGAGACGTGGACCATGTACAGTCGGTACCTCAAGTCGCTGGAGAAATACCACCAATGATGTCTCCGCAAGATCCTACAAATCCCCTGGGAGGACTGGCTCACCAACTTTAGTGTCCTCGACCAGGCCAACATCCCCAGCATTAAAGCACTGACCAGACTTGATCAGCTCCACTGGGCGGGCCACATTGTTCGCATGCCTGACACAAGACTCCCAAAGCAAACGCTCTACTCGGAACTCCTTCATGGTAAACAAGCCAAAGGTGTGCAGAAGAAACGTTACAAAGCCTACCTGATCAAGTGCAACATCTCCACTGACATCTGGGAGTCCCTGGCCAAAGACCGCCCTGTGGAGGAAGTGCATCCGGGAGGGCGCTGAGCACCTCGAGTCTCATCGCCGACTACATGCAGAAATCAAGCGCAGCAGCGGAAATAGCATGCGGCAAACCTGCTCCACTCACCACTCAAAGACTATCTGTTCCACCTTGACAGGGACTGTGTTTCTCGTATTGGACTGTTCAGCCACCTAAGGACTCATGTTAAGAGTGGAAGCAAGTCTTTCTCGATTCCGAGGGACAGCCTATGATAATGATGTTGGTTGCAGTGGCCACTTGAATGAAATTCCGCCCTTTGGCTTTTTATTCCCGGTGGATCGGAAGTCGGTCATAACAGGGGCGGAAGTGCGGCAGTGAGCACACTCGAGCGGAGGACGTTGGGGTTGGGCGGGGTGGCCGCCGCTGTCAGTCATCAGCGTAGCGCTGATGATGTCATCACGGTGCCGCATCACCACGGCTCTCCCCTTCACTTAAAGGGGAGAACCTGCGCGATTGTTTAAGTTCGGTCCACTGGGCCACCAGGGAATGTTTAGGCCGGGCCAGTGGCCTGGCACCAAAGAGGGGGTGGCAGGTTTCCTGTTGGCGGCCCGGCCGAACCCGGGGGTATAATTGTTACCCCGACATGGCAGTTGGCCGACAAAAAATATAACATGGTGGCCGTGGTAGTAGGTATTCCCATTAATGGGAGCCGCACCGCCATTTTACAAGGATTACAGCCTCACTGCACCGGCAGAAAACAGCAACTTTTGGCACCGTGCTGTGGGAGCATGATTTGTTCGGCGGAATTTCGCCATAGCGGATGCACGCGCTTATGACGCACTAAGGATTGATAGACAGCAGAGTAGCGGTGGGGGGGAGTGGGTCACTGACGGGATACTGCAGGAGTGGAATTTTTAAATGTGGCCATTACATGTAAAATCGGCGGCCATTGCACTCCGCAGCGTGGCCGCTGATTTCCGGCGGTAACAGGCCTTAAAGTAAGGGGCAATTTCAGCCCCAAGGTTTCATCACCCCTCAGCCAAGTTTCCGTCACGTCCAAGATGTCGATGCAATCATCCACGATAAACTCATGGATGGCAAGGCAGTTGTTGGAGGGAAATGCGGAGAGGGTCGGTGATGGATGATCCACTGCCAGCATCCACAGGGTCAGCACTTGGAGGGATGAGTTGGACGAAGGTCATCTCCCTGTGGGCTAGCTGGGTGACAGGGTCGGTGGGAGAGTGGGATGGGACCGTTGGGGACACTACCCCTGAGGAGACAGTGACG
The DNA here is from genome assembly GCF_044704955.1 of Pristiophorus japonicus. Lineage (NCBI taxonomy): Eukaryota > Metazoa > Chordata > Chondrichthyes > Pristiophoridae > Pristiophorus > Pristiophorus japonicus. Next base: position 5,283,294 of record NC_091984.1, on the reverse strand, counting down.
AGTGCCACGGTGGGCCCTTCGGAGCATACCAAGAGAGGCACAGAGAGAAGCTGCAGGCTTATCTAAGAGCGAGTCGAGCCTGCGACGGCGGCAGGAGAGGAGGAAGGTCGAAGTGTAATGAAGGGTCGGGGTAGGGATTTGGGAGGACAGAGTAACCGAGAGAGGGGAGTTGAAAGGCAGCATGACGACAGGAGAGAAGGTCAGGGGGGAATAGGGAGAAAAGATCAAGCGGGAGAAGTTGTGGAAATAGAAGTGAATGTCTCAGGTTCGAAGTGACAGTCAAATTGCGCACGCAACTGGACATAGGGAAAAACTGAAGTTACATCAGCCTGGTTATGTAGCAATTATAGGGATGCACATTTCCCGGGAGTGACAGGGAATATGTTGATGGTCATAGTAAGGAGTCCAGAGTTAAAGTAAAGGAGCCATTTAAAAAAATGAGGATAACAATTTTGTTTCTATTTAATTATAAAGGAACATTGATATTTTTCTGGAGAAGAAAATGGAAATAGTGATATTTAGCTGCTGTTTATTAGTGCACCATCTGGTTCCATTCTGCTTTGACCAAAGTTGAGGTTAGAAATTTTAATTTGAATCAGCTTCAACTGGATATACAGCAAACTTGGTGTTGCACCACTTGTAGCCCAGAATTCTACCGTTAGTTGAAGCCCAGCTTTCATGAATGGCATGGTTCAAACTGTAATATTCACACAAGTTCATAGAACAATAGAGCACAGAAGATGACCATTTGGCCCATCGTTCCTGTGCCTGCTCTCTGAAAGAACTGCCCAATCACTCCCATCCCCCTGCTCTCTCTCCATAGCCTTATAACTTTTTTCCTTCAAGTATTTATCCAATTGCATTTGAAAGTTACCAACAACTCGCTGTGAAAAATATCCTCCTCATGTCACCTCTGGTTCTTTTGGCAATTACCTTAACGGGGTCCTCTGGTTACCGACCCTCCTGCCACTGAAAACAGTTTATTCTGACTTATTCTATCAAAATCTTTCATAAAGGGAAGAGAAACTTGTATTTATGCAGAGCCCTATAACATTCTTCGGAAATGTCCCGTTATTTACACGCGATGGTTTATTTTGAAATTAAGGACCATTAAATAGATCTAAAGCACTTGCTGCATTTTTATTCAATGATGCTTGAAGCAGATTTTATTGTTATGAGGTTTTTATATGACAGACCTTGCTAACCTGATGTGCAGTCATTTAATTCTTAAGTGTCGGCTCATTAATGCCTTGTGTTAAGGCAGTGAATATGCAAGCCGTACAAATCATGGGGCTAGACTTTCCGTTATGTTTGCATGCATATCACCCACTTAACGTCATTTTAATGCTGAAATGAGGTATAATGCCCATATATCGCCATTTAGCCACAAAATGGAAACTAATGTCAGCAGCTCATAAATGAAAGAACGTTGTGGTTATTTACAAAGCTGCACACTGCTGGGTGTGCAGGTCATACATCACTGGTGTGCATCAGCTTGGTGACTGTTAAAGTTTAAATTAATTCAAGTTAAGTGTAATTATACCCTTTCATGTTAAGGAATCACCAGTGTGTAATGGTGCAGCTATCTGAGACACTGTGCAACAAAGTTATGTTGAATATAAAACATTTAATCCGACCATTTGTGTGAAATCATAATTATAACTGTAAAATACACCTCTCCCCACCTCACAACAAATTTATCACATTTATATCATTCGAATGGTCACCATTTCCAGCAACACAGAACACAAATGCAAACCGGCAAGATAGCCCCCTCACCCCTTCCCTCGAACCTCTCACCAAAATAGCACAAACAACATAAAAATATGCCCAAGACAACACCTGCACCTCACTTTCCTTTCCCCCCTCCGCTTCTACTCCACACCTCTACCCCTTCCCCTTCCCCTCCTGCCTCCAAGCAGCCTGGCTGAGGAGCTCCTCAGGTGCTGCTTCATTGGGGGGGATGACGGCAGAACCGCTGCTTGGACGGATACGGGAGAGGACGGTCCCGAGGTGGAAATGTCCTCCGGGCCAAAAGCAATATCTTCGTCCTGGCTCTCATGTGTCATTGGCATTGGGGGTACGGCACTTTGGGGCGCAGTGCCGTGCTCCGGGACCACTGGAAGGCCTCCGCCATCAGTGTTCCTGGCTATTGGCTCCATGGCCTCCACCAGCTGTGGCATGTACGCCATCATAGTGGCGGACATGCTGGCCAGCTGGAGGGATTTGCCCCCCATTATTTGTTGGATCTGCTGACCTATGTCAACACTCCTCCTGGACAAGTGTACCATGTCCCTGCTCATATCTGCTGCTCGTGGTGCAGACCTGCCACATATAACCAACCTCCGCTTGGTCGGCGCCATCCTGGAGACCACTGGGGCGCCCTGTGGCAAGTTGCTTGGGCCCGGTACCTCCATGTTGCATGTGCGAATGGCCGCAGGAGTACTAAATGTCATTAGTGTTGAATGGAATATGGAAGTTGGGGATGCAGGCTCCTCGAAGTCAGCACTGTCATCCGTTGAGAAGGGACCCGGCAGGTGCACGGGTGAGTATCGGTGCTCCTCAGCACCACATGGAGGATCGTCCGGTGAGTCCGGCCCCGCGCCCTCACCTTCTGGCCTCTGTGGCCTTGCCTGGGGCCGTGCTGCTGGCTGAGCTGCTAAACATAAATGAGGTTATTAGAGGAGAAGGGGGTGCTAGGGGCACATGGTGAGTCTAGCACTACACACAGCATATGCACGACAAAAACACCACTATCAAGATCATCAAGACATCACATTTCATGACTATCACCAAATTCTGCAATGCAATGATTCTCATGAGGACATCATTATTTAGACAAGAATTTTATGATTCATCTATCATATAATAGTGGTCGGATATGAGTGTGTGTGGCATCTATTGACTTTACATCACACAATGATGAATACTTTACTCACGTGGCATCACATCAGGCTCTGCTGCTGCTTGCGTGACCGACCGGGGGGTGGCTCCCCACTAGTGCCAACATCCACTCCTTGATTTCAGTGATGTCGCTGATGACTGGTGGCCCCCCACCCATTCGCCTCTGCTCGGCCCTATTCCTCAAAAGCTTCTTCTATAAAAGGTAACAATAGCACAACATGGCATGAGATCATCGCGTGATATCATTGCTCGGTACTGTCACAGAGACTGATACAACACATAACCGACAGATGTAATCATTATTATAATGAAAATGATCATTCTTTACCTAACGACATACACCGTGACCGCAGGCTTTGAGTAACCTTCCCGGTATAAGTGCAAGACATCACATCTGATTTTAATCACTCATTACACTTACAATTCCAATTATAGAAATATATAAGTACTTGTAAATAAATGTAATACTTACTGTGGTGGATCCGACAAGGTCGTTCCATCGCTTGCAGGTTTGGTTGCCCTCACGCACCACGTTGGTCGCCGACAAGACCACCTTGGCTATCTCGGCCATATCTTCTGGTAGGCCTTTGGAGTGGGTGTCCCATGCCCTGCCTGGGTCAATTGACCCCAGCGTGACTTGACCTCCTGCATGAGGGACGCATTTGCCTCGTCCGAGAACTTCCTCGCTCTTTTTTGTCCTCCCAATTGTTCCTCTCCCAGCTCACTGTTTTCACCAGCGTCAGTCTCCATACTGTGCTAGGTCACTTCCTCCATTCCTTCCAAGTTAAATATTATTTGTTCCACAAAAACTCGGTGCCAACTACCGTCTTTGTGTTTAGTAGGCTTTTTGCTGCTGGTAAATCTCACTCATGCCTCCCAAAACAGCCAAACAAGCACACACCACACCCACACATGTTTCAGTTCCTCTCTGCTCCCTCTCACTCTGCCTCCTCTTCTGCGCATGTAATGATGACCCCTGACCTCCTGAAATGCGGGAAATGAGCGTTACCATGCTGTTGCTCTGGTCAGCGACACTTTATGGCAGAAGGTCAAAAAAATGTAACGCTAACACCCATTTCAGCTCACTCGCGGTAATGTCCAAAAATGGAAAGTTCGGGTTTTGAAAATGGGCGATAATCCGGCGATCTCAAAACCCATTTTTTCCACCCACGCTGGAAATAACGACCATTTTTGGGCGATCTGCATAAAAGTGGAAAGTCTAGCCCATGGTCCATTCGCAGCTGGAATATTGGAGGGAAAAATTTGCCCCTTGTGCCACTGGGTCAAATGAACCATCTGATTGCTATCTGGAACCACCCATTGAAACTGCAGTGCAGATGTTGGGCAAGGACACCAACTGCTTTGCTCCTCCCCTCACAGTTTAATATCCTGCCAGCACTCAGTGGTCGAAATTTGGTTGTGGATGCCGCCCGTTACCACCGGCGGTAGGTGGCAAATGACCGGCAACAGCCTCCCATCATCGTTAAGTGGCGTCCACAGCCTGGCTGAAATAGAGTAGGCTCTTTGGCAGAGATGCCAAGAGACAACACTGAGCCAGCTAACGCCTAATAGTGACATCATCAGCAAACAATGGCTCTGTCGGGATATTTGATTTGCACTGCTGCCATACAGACTGAAAAAAGTGGTGGTTCAAGAGCAGTTATGAGGGGAATCGCCGAGAAAGGAAGGTACATTTTTCTCTTTATTTATTTCTGCATGATTTCATTAGTTTTAAGAGTGGGGAAATGTGTGTGTGTGGATCGGAGAAGTTTTAATAATTTACTTTTCCTTCTCTTTTCTTCCGCTTGTTTTTCCGAGCATGGCGGTAGCCTCCTGAGCCTCCGCCCGAGGATGTGTGTGCAACGCCACTTTTCAGCGCTGCTCTGCCACCTTTGGGTGTAAAAACTGAATTTGGTCGTTAGAGCCTGCACCTAATGCCTGGCGGTAAAATCAGCACTCAAGCGGTGACCCCGTCTCAAAAACAGTGGTCGCGAATTTCGACTCATTAATATCTGGCCTCACGTGATCAAATGTGATCACTGTAAGATTCAGGATCACAGGTCACTCACAGATACCCAAAGGGTCTTAGGAGTTATAAGGCAAATGAATTGATAATTCAAATATAGTCAAACACAACACACAATCAGGATAGACATAGTAGACCTACGACCGTGATAAATAGTTGTTATTAGTCCCGCTCGCACAGACGGCTGATGGTATGAACAGTTCTTTTCTTCACCGTCTGCCCTGAAATGCCTTCTGGGTCTTTCTTTTTTATTCTTTTTAGGGATGGACCTGGTGTAGGATATGGACAGGATCATTTAACCTATTGTATGTTGGGTTCTTTGTCTCAACTCTTGGGTGAAACCCTCCTCTTCACATCCTCCCAAGGTTGGAGTCAGACATGCCATTCTTGGCCTTCAGATGTTTGGAGCTGCCTGTTATCAGTTATTGATGTTCACGCTGTTCAAGTCGCTTCAGCTATTGTAACAGGGAATGAATCCTTTATTCTAACACCAGTCTGAAGGGACATCTTGGTCTCAAGGTACTTCTTCCAATTCACAATTTCTTGCATCACTTTGATCAGGTATTGGAGCATGGCTGGTAGTTTTGCGACTGCAATTTGGTCACAACTTGATGCCTCTAGGAGAGGAGAGATAATTGACAGAAAAATTGTCAGAAGAATTTGGGTGAATGATGAGGTACTAAACATGATTAATATTTTGTTAACCTAAAATGCTACTAATTAACTTCTTCGTGTTATTCTTTGGCCCTTAGATCACATATACTGTGCCTTGGTCTCCAAACTGCATAGAGGACCAATGCTATGACTTTGCAACAATTGCAAAACATTGTGACTTTTTGATTGTGAAATCCTATGATATGCATGAGGAAACGATGAACGAGTGTTTTGCAATGTCAAATGCTCCTTATCACCAGGTTGTATCAGGTATGTACAATAAGATGTTCAGGTTCAGGGTCTACCTGCCCTATATCAATGTTAATCTAAGAACCTCATTGTTGTTTTTTGCCCATTTAGGTCTGTCTGCTTATATCAATCTGGGTATTGAATCCAGAAAGCTCGTGTTGGCACTTGCATTGTTTGGTTATGACTATACTTGCAAGCACTTTTTTGAGGTAAGGCAAAATGGTTAGTTTGTATTACACAAGAAATGGGTGTAGAATCAATTCACCTGAAACTCATCCATCTGGTACATTAATTGTCTCATCAGGATATCTAATTGTAGTTTGGAACAGCCCAGTGTTTTTGCCTCTGTTGGTTTGCTTTGTACACTATTTCAAAATCGTCACTTTTTTAATTTCTGTTCCATGTTTACTTTTCACGAATTTCCATTTACATCTATTGGCTTAGTCTCTGGGCTTACCTTATCCATGTTATTTAATATTGTATTCCATTAAAGCCAACCCCGAAATGCATTGTTCAGGACTTCACCCTCCAGTGCAATTACTTTCTCTCTATCTACCCAATCAACTCCTTTGATCATGTTAAACTCATCAATTAGATCAGCCCTTAATCTGTTATATTCAGTCACTGTGAGTATTTGCCGAACATCTTTATGGCCTTCTGCGCATGCTGCGGTATCCCGGTGCCACCAATGCGCACCTGATCCCCTTCTGCACATGCACACTGTTGGGGAGGAGTTAAACTAATATGGAAGGGGGATGGGAAACTATGCAGGGAGACAGAGGGAAATAATATGGAGTCAGAAGCAAAAGATAGAATAGTAAAAGTGGAGGGCAGAGAAACCCAAGGCAAAAAGCAAAAAGGGCCACTTTACAGCAAAATTCTAAAGGGGCAAAGGGTGTTAAAAAGATAAGCCTGAAGGCTCTGTGCCTCAATGCGAGGAGTATTCGGAATAAGGTGGACGAATTAACTGCGCAGATAGCAGTTAATGGATTTGATGTGATTGGCACACGGAGACATGGCTCCAGGGTGACCAAGGCTGGGAACTCAACATCCAGGGGTATTCAGCATTTAGGAAGGATAGACAGAAAGGAAAAGGAGGCGGGGTGGCATTGTTGGTTAAAGAGGAAATTAATGCAATTGTAAGGAAGCACATTAGCTTGGATGATGTGGAATCAGTACGGGTGGAGGTATGGAATACCAAAGGGCAGAAAACGCTGGTGGGAGTTATGTACAGGCCACCAAACAGTAGTAGTGAGGTTGGAGACAGCATCAAACAAGAAATTAGGGATGTGTGCAATAAAGTTACAGCAGTTATCATGGGTGACTTTAATTTACATATAGATTGGGCTAACCAAACTGTTGCAATGCAGTAGAGGAGGATTTCCTGGAGTGTATTAGGGATGGTTTTCTTGACCAATATGTCGTGGAACCAACTAGAGAGCTGGCCATCCTAGACTGGGTGATGTGTAATGAGAAGGGACTAATTAGCAATCTTGTTGTGTGAATCCCCTTGGGAAAGAGTGATCATAATATGGTAGAATTCTTTATTAAAGTTGGAGAGTGACACAGTTAATTCCGAAACTAGGGTCTGAAACTTAAGGAAAGGTAATTTCGATGGCATGAGGCGTGAATTGGCGAGAATAGACTGGCAAATGATACTTAAAGGGTTGACGGTGGATAGGCAATGGCAAACATTTATAGATCAATGGATGAACTTCAACAGTTGTACATCCCTGACTGGAGTAAAAATAAAACAGGGAAGGTGGCTCAACCATGGCTAACAAGGGAAATTAAGGCCTAAATGGCCTGCCCCTTATCCGAAGACTGTGTCCCCTGGTTCTGGACATCCCCAACATCGGGAACATTCTTCCCACATCTAACTTGTCCAGCCCGGTCAGAATCTTATATGTTTCTATGAGATCCCGTCTCATCCTTCCAGTGTATAAAGGCCCAGTTGATCCAGTCTCTCCTCATATGTCAGTCCAGCCATCCCTGGTATCAGTCTGGTGAACCTTCGCTGCACTCCCTCAATAGCAAGAATGTCCTTCCTCAGATTAGGAGACTAAAACTGAACACAATAGTCCAGGTGAGGCCTCACCAAGGCCCAGCACAACAGGAAAAGGAGGTGGGGTAGCATTGCTGGTTAAAGAGGAGAATAATGCAATAGTTAGGAAGGACATTAGCTTGGATGATGTGGAATCTATATGGGTAGAGCTGCAGAACACCAAAGGGCAAAAACGTTAGTGGGAGTTGTGTACAGACCTCCAAACAGTAGTAGTGATGTTGGGGAGGGCATCAAACAAGAAATTAGAGGTGCATGCAATAAAGGTGCAGCAGTTATCATGGGTGACTTTAATATGCATATAGATTGGGCTAACCAAACTGGAAGCAATACAGTGGCGTAGGATTTCCTGGAGTGCAGAAGGGAAGGTTTTCTAGACCAATATGTCGAGGAACCAACTAGGGGGGAGGCCATCTTAGACTGGATGTTGTGTAATGAGAGAGGATTAATTAGCAATTTCGTTGTGCGAGGCCCCTTGGGGAAGAGTGACCATAATATGGTGGAATTCTACATTAGGATGGAGAATGAAATAGTTAATTCAGAGACCATGGTCCAGAACTTAAGGAAGGGTAACTTTGAAGCTATGAGGCATGAATTGGCTAGGATAGATTGGCGAATGATACTTAAGATGTTGACTGTGGATGGGCAATGGCAGACATTTAAAGACCGCATGGATGAACTACAACAATTGTACATCCCTGTCTGGCGTAAAAATAAAAAAGGGAAGGTGGCTCAACTGTGGCTATCAAGGGAAATCAGGGATAGTATTAAAGCCAAGGAAGTGGCACACAAATTGGCCAGAAATAGCAGTGAACCCGGGGACTGGGAGAAATTTAGAACTCAGCAGAGGAGTACAAAGGGTTTGATTAGGGCAGGGAAAATAGAGTACGAGAGGAAGCTTGCAGGGAACATTCAGACAGACTGCAAAAGTTTCTGTAGATATGTAAAGAGAAAAAGATTAGTAAAGACAAATGTAGTTCCTCTGCAGTCAGAATCAGGGGAAGTCATAACGGGGAACAAAGAAATGGCAGACCAATTGAACAAGTACTTTGGTTAGGTATTCACTAAGGAGGACACAAACAACCTTCCGGATATAAAAGGGGTCAGAGGGTCTAATAAGAAGGAGGAACTGAGGGAAATCCTTATTAGTCGGGAAATTGTGTTGGGGAAATTAATGGGATTGAAGGCCGATAAATCCCCAGGGTCTGATGGACTGCATTCCAGAGTACTTAAGGAGGTGGTCTTGGAAATAGCGGATGCATTGACAGTCATTTTCCAACATTCCATAGACTCTGGATCAGTTCCTATGGAGTGGAGGGTAGCCAATGTAACCCCACCTTTTAAAAAAGGAGGGAGAGAGATAACAGGGAATTATAGACCGGTCAGCCTGACATCGGTCGTGGGTAAAATGATGGAATCAACTATTAAGGATGTCATAGCAGCGCATTTGGAAAGAGGTGACATGATAGGTCCAAGTCAGCATGGATTTGTGAAAGGGAAATCATGCTTGACAAATCTTCTGGAATTTTTGAGGATGTTTCCAGTAGAGTGGACAAGGGAAAACCAGTTGATGTGGTGTATTTGGACTTTCAGAAGGCTTTCGACAAGGTCCCACACAAGAGATTAATGTGCAAAGTTAAAGCACATGGGATTGGGGATAGTGTGCTGACGTGGATGAGAACTGGTTGGCAGACAGGAAGCAAAGAGTAGGAGTAAATGGGTACTTTTCAGAATGGCAGGCAGTGACTAGTCGGCTATTGCAAGGTTCTGTGCTGGGGCCCCAGCTGTTTACATTGTACATTAATGATTTAGATGAGGGGATTAAATGTAGTATCTCCAAATTTGCGGATGACACTAAGTTGGGTGGCAGTGTGAGCTGCGAGGAGGATGCTATGAGGCTGCAGAGTGACTTGGATAGGTTAGGTGAGTGGGCAAATGCATGGCAGATGAAGTATAATGTGGATAAATGTGAGGTTATCCACTTTGGTGATAAAAACGTAGAGACAGACTATTATCTGAATGGTGACAGATTAGGAAAAAGGGAGGTGCAACGAGACCTGGGTATCAAGGTACATCAGTCATTGAAGGTTGGCATGCACGTACAGCAGGCGGTTAAGAAAGCAAATGGCATGTTGGCCTTCATAGCGAGGGGATTTGAGTACAGGGGCAGGGAGGTGTTACTACAGTTGTACAGGGCCTTGGTGAGGTCACACCTGGAGTATTGTGTACAGTTTTGGTCTCCTAACTTGAGGAAGGACATTCTTGCTATTGAGGGAGTGCAGCAAAGATTCACCAGACTGATTTCCGGGATGGCGGGACTGACATATCAAGAAAGACTGGATCAACTGGGCTTGTATTCACTGGTGTTCAGAAGAATGAGAGGGGATCTCATAGAAATGTTTAAAATTCTGACAGGTTTAGACAGGTTAGATGCAGGAAGAATGTTCCCAATGTTGGGAAGTCCAGAACTAGGGGTCACAGTCTAAGGATAAGGGGTAAGCCATTTAGGACCGAGATGAGGAGAAACTTCTTCACCTAGAGAGTGGTGAACCTGTGGAATTTTCTACCACAGAAAGTTGTTGAGGCCAATTCACTAAATATATTCAAAAAGGAGTTAGATGTAGGGGGATCAAGGGTTATGGCGAGAAAGCAGGAATGGGGTACTGAAGTTGCATGTTCAGCCATGAACTCATTGAATGGCGGTGCAGCTCGAAGGGCCAAATGTCCTACTCCTGCTCCTATTTTCTATGTTTCTATGTTTCTTTGTAGTAAGACTTCCCTGCTCCTATATTCAAATCCCCTAGCTATGAAGGCTAATATACCATTTGCCTTCTTCACCGCCTGCTGTACTTGCATGCCAACTTTAAATGACAGATGAACCATGACACCCAGGTCTCGCTGTACGTCCCCTTTTCCTAATCTGCCGTCATTCAGATCTTATTCTGCCTTTGTGTTTTTAACCCCAAAGTGGATATCCTCACATTTATCCACATTATACTGCATCTGCCATGCATTTGCCCTAACCTGTCCAAGTCACCCTGCAGCATCTTCGAGTCCTCCTCACGGCTCACACTGCCACCCAGTTTAGTGTCATCTGCAAACTTTGAGATATTACACTCAATTCCATCCTCTAGATCATTAATGTATATTGTAAAGAGCTGGGGTCCCAGCACTGAGCCCTGCGGCACTCCACTAGTCACTGCCTGCCATTCTGAAAATGACCCATTTATCCCGACTCTCTGCTTCCTGTCTGCCAACCACTTCTCTATTCACGTCAGTACATTACCCCCAATATCATGTGCTTTGATTTTGCACACCAATCTCTTGTGTGGGACATTGTCAAAAGCCTTTTGAAAGTACAAATACACAACATCCACTGGTTCTCCCTTGACCACTCTACTAGTTACATCCTCAAAATATTCCAGAAGATTTGTCAAGTGTGATTTCCCTTTCATAAATCCATGCTGACTTGGTCCAATCCTGTCACTGCTTTCCAAATGCGCTTCTATTTAATCCTTAATGATTAATTCCAACATTTTTCCCACTACTGTTGTCAGGCTAACCAGTCGATAATTACCCATTTTCTCTCTCCCTCCTTTTTTAAAAAGTGGTGTTACATTAGCTACCCTCCAGTCCATAGGAACTGATCCAGAATCGATCGACTGTTGGAAATTGATCACCAACGCATCCACTATTTCTAGGGCTACTTCCTTAAGTATTCTGGGATGTAGACTATCAAGTCCTGGGGACTTATCAGCTTTCAATCCCATCAATTTCCCCAACACAATTTCCCGCCGAATAAGGATATCCTTCAGTTCCTCCTTCTCACTAGACCATCGGTCCCCTCGTACATCTGGAAGGTTATTTGTGTCTTTCTTCGTGAAGACAGAACCAAAGTATTTGTTCAATTGGGCATTATTTCGGACGTGGGCGGTAAAAATGGGTTTTCAGATCGCCAGCTTCTCGCCAGTTCTCAAAGCAACCAGTCTCCATTTTTTAAATTGGGCGTTACCGCGAGCGATATGAAATGGGCAGTCGCGTTAAATCTCTCTGACCATGTGCCGTAAAGTGTCGCCGTCCTTAGCAACAGCATGGTACCGCTCGATTCCCGCCATTCAAGAGGTCAAGGCTCATCATGACATGCACAGAAGAGGAGACAGAGAGAGAGGCAGCTGAGAGGGACTGAAATTGTGTGTGGCTGTGTGATGTGTGCTTGTTTGGCTGTTGTGGGAGGCACGAGGGAGATTCACCAGCAGCAAAAAGTCTACTAAGCACCAAGAACATCGTTGGCACCAAGTTTTTGTCCAACAAAAATTGGACAGGTTAGATGCAGGAAGAATGTTCCCGATGTTGGGGAAGTCCAGAACCAGGGGGCATAGTCTTAGGATAAGGGGTAAGCCATTTAGGACTGAGATGAGGAGGAACTTGTTCACTCAGAGAGTTGTTAACCTATGGAATTCCCTACCGCAGAGAGTTGTTGATGCCAGTTCGTTCAATATATTCAAGAGGGAGTTAGATATGGCCCTTGCAGCTAAAGGGATCAAGGGGTATGGAGAGAAAGCAGGAACGGGGTACTGAAGGAATGATCAGCCATGATCTTATTGAATGGCGGTGCAGGCTCGAAGGGCCGGATGTCCTGCTCCTGCACCTATTTTCTATGTTTCTATGTTTCTATATAACATGGAAAGGATGGAGGAGGCCCTGGAGCTGGTAGCCAGGAACACTGGTGGCAGAGGGCTCCCAGTGGTCCCAGATCACGGCACTGCACCCCAAGGTGCCGCATCCCCTTGCTTCTGGCTCAGAGCACGTTCCCACTCGGGACTGTCCTTTCCCGTATATGTCTGAACAACGGTTCGGCCGCCATTCCCCCCCGCTCCCGCAATGAAGCATCATCTGAGGTGCTCCTCGGCCAGGCGGCTTGGGATCTGGAGGGGAAGGGGAAAGGGTAGAGGTGGGGGAGGAGAAGTGAGGTGGTGGGGTGAAGGGGTGTTTTTTACAGAAATACTTAAAATTTCAGACAATCTTCGGTTTAAATGTGTTTTATTTAACAAGACCTTGTTTCGCATTGTCTCAGATAGCTGCACCATTACACACTGGTGATTCCTTAACATGAAAGGGCACAATTACACTTAACTGCAATCAACTTAAACTTTAACTATCATCAAGGTGATGCCCACCTTTGATATATGACTTGCACACCCAGCAGTGTGTCAGCTTTGTAAATACCACCAACGTTCTTTCAGGAAAAGCGATCATTGATGAGCTCCTGATATAACAATCTTGTAGCTATCATGCCACCACGGGCCCTTTCATGAGGTTGGTAGGGGGGTGGGGGCATGGCTTCAGCATCAGCCTGATTGTCTGGGCCAATGTCAGCGTCCACCTCCTCGTCCTCCTCTTCCTCTCTCTGGTGAGCTGGACTGTCAGACTCTTCAGGCAATTCTTGTCCCCTCCTGATGGCCAAGTTGTGCAGCATGGGGCACACCACCATGAATTGAGTTACCTGCTCAGGGAGGTATTGGAGCTCGCCTCTTGAGTGGTTCAGGCATCTGAAGCGCTGCTTAAGCACTCCAATGGTTTTCTCCATGATATTGAGAGTGGCTCTGCGGCTCTCGTTGTATTGCCTCTCAGGTTCGGTGTGGGTGTCACGCAGGGGGGTCATCAGCCAGGTGGCAAGGCCATATCCTTTGTCACCAAGTATCCAGCATTGACCTTGTGGCTGATTGTTAAACAAGTCAGTTACAGTGCTCTCACACAGGATGTGAGCATCATGGATGCTGCCCAGAAATTTAGCATTCACTGTCATTATAATTTGCTGGCGGTTGACAACGAGTTGCACATTCAGGGAATGGAATCTCTTGCGGTTCCTGAAAACCTCTGCATCCTGAAAAGGTGCCTGCATCGAGATGTGCGTACAGTCTATTGCTCCCTGAACCTTGGGGAAGTTAGCAATTTGGGAGAATCCTAAAGCCCTCTCAGTCTGAGCCTCCCTGGTCATAGGGACGCTGATCAGGTCCATCCTGCGTGTGTACAGGGCTTCAGTGACCTGTCTAATGCATCAATGTGTGGCATGCTGAGACAGATCGCAAATGTCACCAGCTGAGGCCTGAAAAGAACCCGATGTGTAGAACGACAGTGCCACGGTGACTTTGACCTCGATGGACAGTGCAGTACTGATGTTGCTGGCAGGCTGCAGATCTCCGCTTATGAGCTGGCATACCCCAGTGATAACCTCTTTGTGGAAGCGCAGTCTCTGAAGGCAGGTAGTGTCGGGGCAAGTCGAGGTAAGACTGCTTCTCCCTGTACTTGCGGGGGGTGTAACGTCTGGTCCTCATCAGTCTGGCACATCTTACATTGGGCACATAGTGATGTGGAGCGTACCTTGGGCCATCTCGAGTCTGCAGCCATCATCGTAGGCAGTCCCTCGGAATCGAGGAAGACTTGTTTCAACTCCCAAAGTGAGTTCTCTGATGGCTGAACAGTCCAATACGAGAGGCACAGACCCTGTTACAGGTGGGACAGACACTCGTCGGGGGAAGGGGTTGGTAGGGCTGGTTTGCCGCGCGCTCCTTCCGCTGCCTGCACCTGGCCTCTTCATGCTCCTTGCGTCGAGACTCAAAGATCTCAACGCCCTCCCGGATGGACTTTCTCTACCTCAGGCGGTCTGCGGCCAGGGTCTCCCAGGTGTCAGTGGTGATGTCGCACTTTACCAGGGAGGCTTTGAGGGTGTCCTTATAACATTTCCGTTCTCCTCCTTTGGCTCGTTTATCATGAAGGAGCTCCGCATAAAGCATTTGCTTATGGAGTCTCGTATCTGGCATGTGTACTATGTGGCCTGCCCAGCGAAGCTGATCGAGTGTGGTCAGTGCGTCAATACTGGGGATGTTAGCCTGGTCGAGGACACTGATGTTGGTGCCCCAGGAGATTTGCAGGATCTTGCGGAGACATCGTTGGTGATATATCTCCAGCGATTTGAGGTGCCTTCTGTAAATCGTCCATGTCTCAGATCCATACAGGAGGGCGGCTATTACTACAGCCCTGCAAACCATGAGTTTGGTGGTAGATTTGAGGGCCTGGTCTTCAAACACTCTTTTCCGCAGGCGGCCGAAGGCTGCACTGGCGCACTGGAGGCGATGCTGATTCTCCGCATCAATGTCTGCCTTTGTTGGTAAGAGGCTCCCAAGATATGGGAAATGGTGATTGATGATTGGAGGGCAGTGTTGTGTGACGATGACAGGCTGAGGAAGGACATTTGTCTTATGGATGTTAAGCGTAAGGCCCATGCTTTCATATGCCTCAGTGAATACATTGACTATATCCTGGAGTTCAGCCTCTGAATTTGCACAGATGCAGGCATTGTTCAAATATTGCAGCTCAATGACAGAGGTTGGGGTGATCTTGGACCTAGCCTAGAGGCAGCGTAGGTTAAACAGCTTCCCACTGGTTCTGTAGTTTAGTTCCACTCCAGCGGGGAGCTTGTTGATTGTGAGGTGGAGCATGGCGGCGAGGAAACATAGAAACATAAAAACATAGAAAATAGGTGCAGGAGTCGGCCATTCGGCCCTTCGAGCCTGCACCGCCATTCAATGAGTTCATGGCTGAACATGCAACTTCAGTACCCCATTCCTGCTTTCTTGCCATACCCCTTGATCCCCCTAGTAGTAAGGACTACATCTAACTCCTTTTTGAATATATTTAGTGAATTGGCCTCAACAACTTTCTGTGGTAGAGAATTCCACAGGTTCACCACTCTCTGGGTGAAGAAGTTTCTCCTCATCTCGGTCCTAAATGGCTTACCCCTTATCCTTAGACAGTGACCCCTGGTTCTGGACTTCCCCAACATTGGGAACATTCTTCCTGCATGTAACCTGTCTAAACCCGTCAGAATTTTAAACATTTCCATGAGATCGCCCCTCATTCTTCTGAACTCCAGTGAACACAAGCTCAGTTGATCCAGTCTTTCTTGATATGTCAGTCCCGCCATCCCGGAAATCAGTCTGGTGAACCTTCGCCGCACTCCCTCAATAGCAAGAATGTCCTTCCTCAAGTTAGGAGACCAAAACTGTACACAATACTCCAGGTGTGGCCTCACCAAGGCCCTGTACAACCTCCCTGCCCCTGTACTCAAATCCCCATGCTATGAAGGGCAACATGCCATTTGCTTTCTTAACCGCCTGCTGTACCTGCATGCCAGGTCTCGTTGTACCTCCCCTTTTCCTAATCTGTCACCATTCAGATAATAGTCTGTCTCTCTGTTTTTATCACCAAAGTGGATAACCTCACATTTATCCACATTATACTTCATCTGCCATGCATTTGCCCACTCACTTAACCTATCCAAGTCACTCTGCAGCCTCATAGCATCCTCCTCGCAGCTCACACTGCCACCCAACTTAGTGTCATCCGCAAATTTGGAGATACTACATTTAATCCCCTCGTCTAAATCATTAATGTACAATGTAAACAGCTGGGGCCCCAGCACAGAACCTTGCGATACCCGACTAGTCACTGCCTGCCATTCTGAAAAGTACCCATTTACTCCTACTCTTTGCTTCCTGTCTGCCAACCAGTTCTCATCCACGTCAGCACACTATCCCCAATCCCATGTGCTTTAACTTTGCACATTAATCTCTTGTGTGGGACCTTGTCGAAAGCCTTCTGAAAGTCCAAATACACCACATCAACTGGTTTTCCCTTGTCCACTCTACTGGAAACATCCTCAAAAATTCCAGAAGATTTGTCAAGCATGATTTCCCTTTCACAAATCCATGCTGACTTGGACCTATCATGTCACCTCTTTCCAAATGCGCTGCTATGACATCCTTAATAATTGATTCCATCATTTTACTCACGACCGATGTCAGGCTGACCGGTCTATAATTCCCTGTTTTCTCTCTCCCTCCTTTTTTAAAAAGTGGGGTTACATTGGCTACCCTCCACTCGATAGGAACTGATCCAGAGTCAATGGAATGTTGGAAAATGACTGTCAATGCATCCGCTATTTCCAAGGCCACCTCCTTAAGTACTCTGCGATGCAGTCCATCAGGTCCTGGGGATTTATCGGCCTTCAATCCCATCAATTTCCCCAACACAATTTCCTGACTAGTAAGGATTTCCCTCAGTTCCTCCTTCTTACTAGATCTTCTGACCCCTTTTATATCCGGAAGATTATTTGTGTCCTCCTTATTGAATACAAAACCAAGGTACTTGTTCAATTGGTCTGCCATTTCTTTGTTCCCAGTTATGACTTCCCCTGATTCTGACTGCAGGGGACCTACATTTGTCTTTACTAACCTTTTTTTCTTTACATAACTATAGAAGCTTTTGCAGTCCATTTTAATGTTCCCTGCAAGCTTCCTCTCGTACTCTATTTTCCCTGCCCTGATCAAACCCTTTGTCCTCCTCTGCTGGGTTCTAAATTTCTCCTAGTCTCCTGGTTCGCTGCTATTTCTGGTCAATTTGTGTGCCACTTCCTTGGCTTTAATATTTTCCCTGATTTCCCTTGATAGCCACGGTTGAGCCACCTTCCCTTTTTTATTTTTACGCCAAACAGGGATGTACGATTGTTGTAGTTCATCCATGTGGTCTCTAAATGTCTGCCATTGCCCATCCACTGTCAACCCCTTAAGTATCATTCGCCAATCTATCCTAGCCAATTCACACCTTATACCTTCAAAGTTACCCTTCTTTAAGTTCTGGACCATGGTCTTTGAATTAACTGTTTCATTCTCCATCCTAATGTAGAATTCCACCATATTATGGTCACTCTTCCACAAGTGGTCTCGCACAACAAGATTGCTAATTAATCCTCTCTCATTACACAACACCCAGTCTAAGATGGCCTTGCCCCTATTTGGTTCCTTGACATATTGGTCTAGAAAATCATCCCTTATGCACTCCAGGAAATCCTCCTCCACCATATTGTTTCCAGTTTGGTTAGCCCAATCTATATGCATATTAAAGTCACCCCTGATAACTGCTGCAACTTTATTGTATGCACCCCTAATTTCCTGTTTGATGCCCTCCCCAACATCACTACTACTGTTTGGAGGTCTGTACACAACTCCCACTAGCGTTTTCTGCCCTTTGGTATTGCATAGCTCCACCCATACCGATTCCACATCATCCAAGCTAATGTCCTTCCTTACAATTGCATTAATTTCCTCTTTAACCAGCAATGCCACCCTGCCTCCTTTTCCTTTCTGTCTATCTTTCCTAAATGTTGAATACCCTTGGATGTTGAGTTCCCAGCCTTGGTCACCCTGGAGCCATGTCTCCGTGATGCCAACCACATCGTATCCGTTAACTGCTATCTGCACAGTTAATTCGTCCACCTTATTCCGAATACTCCTTGCATTGAGGCACAGAGCCTTCAGGCTTGCCTTTTTAATACACTTTGAACCTTTAGAATTTTGTTGTAAAGTGGCCCTTTTTGTTTTTTACCTTGGGTTTCTCTGCCCTTCACTTATACTCATCTCCTTTCAGTCTTTTGCTTCTGGCTCCATTTTGTTTCCCTCTGTCTCCCTGCATTGGTTCCCATCCCCCTGCCATATTAGTTTAACTCCTCCCCAACAGCACAAGCAAACACTCCCCCTAGGACATTGGTTCCGGTCCTGCCTAGGTGCAGACCATCTTGTTTGTACTGGTCCCACCTCCCCCAGAACCGGTTCCAATGTCCCAGGAATTTGAATCCCTCCCTGCTGCACCACTGCTCAAGCCACGTATTCATCTGAGCTATCCTGTGATTCCTACTCTGACTAGCATGTGGCACTGGTAGCAATCCCGAGATTACTACTTTTGAGGTCCTACTTTTTAATTTAGCTCCTCGCCCCTTAAATTCGTCTCGTAGGACCTCATCCCGTTTTTTACCAATATCGTTGGTACCAATGTGCACCACGACAACTGGCTGTTCACCCTCCCTTTTCAGAATGTCCTGCACCCGCTCCGAGACATCCTTGACCCTTGCACCAGGGAGGCAATATACCATCCTTGAGTCTCGGTTGTGGCCGCAGAAACACCTATCTATTCCCCTTACAATTGAATCCCCATCACTATCGCTCTCCCACTCTTTTTCCTGCCCTCCTGTGCAGCAGAGCCAGCCACGATGCCTTGAACTTGGCTGCTGCTGCCGTCCCCTGGTGAGTCATCCCCCCCAACCGTACACAAAGCAGTGTATCTGTTTTGCAGGGGAATGACCGCAGGGGACCCCTGCACTACCTTCCTTGCACTGCTCTTCCTGTTGGTCTTCCAGTCCCTATCTGGCTGTGGACCCTTCACCTGCAGTAAGACCAACTCGCTACACGTGCTAATTACGTCATTCTCAGCATCGTGGATGCTCCAGAGTAAAGATTGAGAAGAGGGTGGAGCAATAACATAGCTCTGTTTCACCCCGGTCCAGTCGTGGATTGGGTCTGTAATCGATCTGTTGGTAAGGATCACGGCCTGCATGTCATCCTGAAGCAGGCGAAGGATGTTGACAAACTCTTGGGGGCATCCAAAACGGAGAAGGACGCTCCATAGACCCTCATGGTTGACAGTGTCAAAGACCTTTGTAAGATTAAAAAAGGCCATGTATAAGGGCTGGCGCTGCTCCTTGCATTTTGCCTGCAACTGGCACGCTGCAAAGATCATGTCTGTTGTGCCCCAAAGGGGGCAAAATCCGCATTGTGATTCCGGGAGGAGCTCCTCGGCCACAGGGAGAAGACGATTGAGGAGAACTCGAGCGACAACTTTCCCAGTGGCTGAAAGCAGGGAGAGTCCTCTGTAGTCGGACTTGTCTCCCCTTTTTAAAGATGACCACAATCACTACATCTCTGAGAACTCCCGGCATGCTCTCCTCCCTCCAGATGAGAGAGATGAGGTCATATATCCGCGCCAACAGCTCCTCTCCACCATATTTTAGCGCCTCAGCAGGGATTCCATCCACACCCGTAGCCTTGTTATTCTTAAGCTGTTTTATGGCTTTGCCAACCTCGTGCAACGTTGGAGTTTCACTGAGCTGGTGGCGGGTGGCATGCTGCGGGATGGAATCGAGAACACTCGAGTCAAAGGCAGAGTCTTGATTGAGGAAATCTTGAAAGTGCTCCTTCCATCGGGCCCTGACAGCCTCAGTGTCCTTGATGAGTGTTTCCCCGTTCTTGGCCAGGAGTGGGGTGGGGCCTTGGGAGTTTGGACCGTAGGTGGCCTTGACTGCAGTGAAGAATCCTCGCATATCGTGGCTGTCGACCAGTTGTTGTATCTCTTGTGCTTTCTCCATCCAACATCTGTTCTTTAGGTCCTGAGTTTTTTGTTGGACCTGAGCCTTGAGCTGTCTGTAATGTTTTGCAGCTCCCGAGTTGGGCTTTTGCTTGAGGCTCAGAAATGCTTTGCGCTTGCGATCTATTAGTTCTTCGATCTCCTGATCATTTTCATCAAACCAGTCCTGGTGTTTTCTGGTTAAGCGACCAAGTGTCTCTTCACAGGCACTGGTTATAGAGGCCTGGAGGGCAGACCAAGCGAGATGGGGATTCAGCATCTCAGGGTCATCAAGGCTCGCCAGATTGGCTGTGAGGCGCTGGCTGTATAGGGCTCTCTTAGCTGGGTCTCTAAGTGACCCAGCATTAACTTTTTTGCGGAACTGCTTCTGTTGTCCCCTCTGCTTTGGGGCAATGTTAATGTCGATGATGGATCGGTTTAGGCGGTGGTCCATCCAGCAGTCATCAGCTCCTGTCATAGCACGGGTGATGCGTACATCCTTGCGATCCCTGGCTCGGACGATGGCATAGTCAAGCAGGTGCCAGTATTTGCAGCAAGGGTGTTGCCATGATGCCTTGTATTTGTCCCTCTGGCGGAACAGGGTGTTGGTAATGAGGAGTTCATGTTCAAGACATTTTGTCAGGCGTAGGGTACTGCTGGAATTCCCTTTCCCTACCCCCTCTCTGCCAATCACGCCTCCCCAGAGGACTGTGTCTTTGCCAACTCTGGCATTAAAATTACCCAGGAAGATCAATTTGTCGCCTGTGGGGACACAGGACAAGGATGTCTCAAGGTTGAAATAAAAACCGTCTTTAGCCTAATCCATTACATCGAGTGTGGGGGCGTACGCACTGATGACTGCGGCACATTGGTTCCGAGATAGGGTGATACGGAGTCTGCAGCATGTAATTGGTCATCAAGAGAGGGTGAGAAAGGACAGGCCCCATTGCAATAGCTTTCTGTTTTCTACCGATTAGTCACAAAGAATGAATATCCCGATGAAGACACCTATTAAATTCCAATCGTTCACAATATGATAAAGATGTTTGTACAGATGTTCACAACCCCTCCAAAGATCTCCAGAGCACATCCGAACTCCCCCAAGCTTGAAGCAGAGCAGCCTTTTAAATGATACGACATGTGAAGTAGAACATGGCGTCCATAACGCTGTGATTATTTCTGGTTAGTTCCACTTTTTCTGGCCGTTTTTTTGTGTGAGCGATATTGTGGGCGATATGTGTACGAGGTGGTGAAAGTGACGCTGGGCGATCTCCTGGGCGTTAGTTTCAGAAAATGTGATCTTTACGACAAAAAAAAAGTAGTTGGGCGGTATTATTTTTTCCCGTCGTTTTGCACATGGGGAAAGTAACACTCGGCGATAAGTGTCCAAAAAATGCCTGTCAGTTTCAATTTTGTGGCTAAATGGGTGATATCTGGGCGTTATACGTCATTTCAGCGATAAATGGACATTAAGTGGGCGTTAAGTCTGCAAAAAATGTGGAAAATCTAGCCCCAGGACCCTCTGTAGTACAGCATTTTGTAATTTCGCTCTATTTAAATAATAATTTGCTTTATTATTTTTCATGCCAAAGTGGATAACCTCACACTTTCCCACAATATACTCTATCTGTCCAATGATTGCCCACTCACTTAGCCTGTCTACATCCCTTTGTAGATTGTTCATGTCCTCCTCATAACTTAATTTCCCACCCATCTTTGTATCATCAGCAAATTTGGCTACATTTCATGCGATCCCTTCATCCAAATCATTAATATAGATTGTAAATTTTTGAGGCCCCAGCACCGATCCCTGTGGCACCCCACTAGTTATTGTTTGCCAACCGGGAAATGACCCATTTATCCCCACTCTCTGTTTTCTGCTATTTCTCTAATCTGCTATCCATGCTCATATATTACCCCCAACCCCATGATATTTTATCTTGTGCAATAGCCTTTTATGTGGCACTTTATCAAATGCCTTCTGGAAATCCAAATACACCACATCCACTGGTACCCCCTTATCCAACCTGCTGTTTACATCCTCAAAGAACTCTAGCAAATTTGTCAAACATGATTTCCCTTGCATAAAACCATTCTGACTCTGCTTGTCTGAATGATGCTTTTCCAAATGTCCTGCTATTGCTTCCTTAATAATGGACTCCAGCATTTTCCCAACGAAAGATGTTAGGCTAACTGCTCTATTGTTTTCTGCTTTCTGTTTGCCTCCTTTTTTAAATTGGGGCGTTACATTTGTGGTTTTCAAATCTGCTGGGACCTCTCCTAAATCCAGTGAAGTTTGGTCGATTACCACCAATGCATCCACTATCTCTGCAGCCACTTCTTTTAAAACCCTAGGATACCAGCCATCAGGTACAGGGGATTTGTGCACCTTTAATCCTATTATTTTACCGAGTACTTTTTCTTTAGTGATCGTGATTGTTTTAAGTTCCTCCCTCCATATAGCCCCTGGATTATCCATTATTGAGATGTATTTACTGTCTTCTACCGTGAAGTCTGACACAAAATATTTGTTCAAAGTCTCTGCTATTTTCCTGTTACCCATTATTAATTCCCCAGTCTCATCCCTTAAGGGACTAACATTTACTATAGCTGCTCTCTTCCTTCTTATATCCCTGTGGAAGCTCATACTTTCTGTTTTTATATATCTTGCTAATTTACTCTCATAATCTATCTTCCCTCTCTTTATTACTTTTTAAGTTGTCCTTTGCTGGTTTTATAAAATTCCCAATCCTCTGGCCTCCCACTAATCTTGGCAACTTTGTACGCCATTGTTTTCAATTTGATACCATCCTTTACTTCCTTAATAAGCCACGGATGGTTCTCCCTTCTGGTGGTCTTTCCTTCTCACCGGAATATATTTTTGTTGAGAGTTATGAAGTAGCTCCTTAAATATCTGCCACTGCTTATAAATGTCTTACATGTTAATCTATTTTCCCAGTCCACTTTAGCCAACTCTGCTTTCATACTTTTGTAATCGCCTTGAATTAGAATCAGGACACTGGTTTGAGATCCAACTTTCTGACCCTACAACTGAATTTGAAATTCAACCATGCAATGATTTCTCTTTCTTCGAAGATCCTTTACTATGAAATAATTTATTAATCCTGTTCATTACACAGCACCAGATCTAAGATAGCCTGTTCCCTGGTTGGTTATGCAAGGATACACTCTACGAACTCTTCCTCAATTTGATTTGTCCAATCAATATGAAGATTAAAATTACCCATGATTATTGCTGTACTTTTCTTACATGCCTCCATTATTTCTTGAGTTATACTCCATCCAACAGTGTAACTACTGTTAGGGGATCTACAGACTACCCCCACCAGTGACTTCATCCCCTTATTATTTCTTATCTCCATCCACCCTACATCTTGATCTTCTGAGCCAATATAATTTCTCACTACTGCACTGATCTCATCCTGTATTAATGGAGCTACCCCACCTCCTTTCCCTTTCTGTCTATCCTTCAGAATTGTCAAATATTCATGAATATTCAGTTCCCAGCCTTGGCCACCTTATAACCTCGTCTCTGTAATGGCTATCAAATCATACCCATTTACATTTATTTGCACTGTTAACTCTTCTATCTTTTTACGAATACTGTGTGCATTCAGAGAAAAAGATTTTTGTTTTATCTTTTTGGCTATGAGGAAACATTGGGTCTGTTTTCTTTGGAACAGAGGAGGCTAAGAGGAGACCTTTTTGAGGTGTATAAAATTCTGAGGGGTCTGGATAGAATGGATAGGAAGGACCTGTTTCTCTTGGCAGAGGGGTCAACAACCAAGTGGCATAGATTTTGTGGGCCATCCTGACCTCTGTGCGAACACCACCGCAGGGTGGGGCTATAAATAGAGCTGGAGCACTGGGCCCTGGAATATTGTGGGCTGCCCCGATCTGTGTGAGAACATCACCGCAGGTCGGGGCTATAAATAGAGCTGGAGCACTGGGCCCTGGAATTTCGTGGGCCGCCCCGATCTGTGTGAGAACACCACCGCAGGTCGGGGCTATCAATAGAGCTGGAGCGCCGGGCCCTGGAACATTGTGGGCGAAGGTGCGGCGAATGAGGATATGGAGCCCATAAGAGCCGAGGGCCCAGGGGCAGCACGGGCCTGCCCACACTGCGATATGTGTGCGTACTAGGTATATGCAGCAGAGCAGGTCTCCAGTCGTCCTGGTTCAACACTTGCCATTGGATGAAGGCCTAGCTCTGTTGAGCCTGTGTGGTGACTGATGTGCAATGGTCACCACACGTTAAAAAAATCCACACACAGGCATCTTCCACCCCCTCAATTGGAGTTCAGGACTGGAACATTGGCTCCTTCATTTGAAACATATGTGAACTCTAGTGGAAACAAGTCATCCTCGCGTGAGGGACCGCCTATGATGATGATAGATTTAAAGTAATTGGGGGGAGGTTTTGGGAGGATATGAGGGGAAAGTTCCTCACCCAGAGGATAGTGGTGGTCTGGAACTCACTACCTGAAAGTGTGTTAGAGGCAGGAACCCTCGCCACATTTAAAAGGTACTTAGATTTGCACTTAAAGTGCCATAACCTACAGGGCTACGAACCAAGAGCTGCAAAGTGGGATTAGGCTGTAGCTCTTGGTTGTCCTGTGTGGACTCGATGGGCCAAAATAGAAACATAAACATAGAAACATAGAAAATAGGTGCAGGAGTATGCCATTTGGCCCTTCGAGCCTGCATCACCATTCAGTAAGATCATGGCTGATCATTCAACTCTGTACCCCTTTCCTGCTTTCTCTCCAGACCCCTTGATCCCTTTAGTCATCAGGGCCATATCTAATTCCTTCTTGGATATATCTAACGAACTGGCATCAACAACTCTCTGCAGTAGAGAATTCCACAGGTTAACAACTCTCTTAGTGAAGAGGTTTCTCCTCATCTCCTTCCTAAATGGCTTACCCCTTATCCTTAGACTGTGACCTCTGGTTCTGGACTTCCCCAACATCGGGAACATTCTTCCTGCATCTAACCTGTCCAGTCCCGTCAGAATTTTCTATGTTTCTATGAGATCCCCTCTCATTCTTCTAAACTCCAGTGAATGCAGGCCCAGTCGATCCAATCTCTCCTCATGTCAGTGCCGCCATCCCGGGAATCAGTCTGGTGAATCTTCACTGCACTCCCTCAATAGCAAGAACGTCCTTCCTCAGATTAGGAGACCAAAACTGAACACAATATTCCAGGTGAGGCCTCACCAAGGCCCTGTACAACTGCATTAAGACCTCCCTGCTCCTATACTCAAATCCCCTAGCTATGAAGGCCAACATGCCATTTGCTTTCTTCACCGCCTGCTGTACCTGCATGCCAACTTTCAATGAATGATGTACCATGACACCCAGGTCTCATTGCACCTCCCCTTTTCCTAATCTGCCGCCATTCAGATAATATTCTGCCTTTGTGTTTTTGCCACCAAAGTTGATAACCTTACATTTATCCACAGTATACTGCATCTGCCATGCATTTTCCCACTCAGCTAACCTGTCCAAGTCACCCTGCAGCCTCTTAGCATCCTCCTCACAGCTCACACTGCCACCCAGCTTAGTGTCATCTGTAAACTTGGATATATTACACTCAATTCCTTCATCTAAACCATTGATGTATATTGTAAATGGCTGGGATCTCAGCACTGAGCCCTGCGACAACCCACTAGTCATTGCCTACCATTCTGAGAAGGACCCGTTTATCCCTACATTCTGCTTCCTGTCTGCCAACCAGATCTATATCCACGTCAATACCTTAACTCCAATGTGCTTTAATTTTTGCACACGAATGTCTGTGTGGGATCTTGTCAAAAGCCTTTTGAAAGTCCAAATACACCACAGCCACTGGTTCTCCCTTGTCCAGTCTAGTAGTCAAATCCTCAAAAAATTCGAGAAGATTTGTCAAGCATGATTTCCCTTTCATAAATCCACGCTGAATTGAACCGATCTTGTCACTGCATTCCAAATGCGCTGCTATTTCATCTTTAATAATTGATTCCAACATTTTCCCCTTCCTTCCATGGTGTATATTTCTATGTTACTATGATTCTATGATTTTACCATTTTGCCCTGCTTTCACCACACTTTCTGATACACTCTTATTTTTATACATTCCGTCTCTTCCTGTCACACTTTGGTTATCATTTCCCCCACCACTATCCTGCTCTATTGCCTTCACCTTACTCTTTGTCTTTTTAAATTTCTGCTCACCTGAGCCCTCCCCTCTCTACAGCCCTAGTTATTCAATTCACCAGGACACGAGCCCCAGCATGGTTCAAGTGAAACCTGTCCCAACGGAACAGTTCCCTCTTACCCCTGTACTGGTGCCCGTGCCCCATGAATTGAAACCCATTTCTTCCACACCAGTCTTTGAGCCATGCTGTGTTACTATTCCCTTCATAGCCAATAAACCTGTTAACAATCTGTGACCCACACACAATGCTCCATCTATGGGTGGTGGGGGATGGTAAGGAACTAGTTGGGGAGAGAAGGTCAGGAACCAGAAGGGGGAAGAAAATTGGGAAGGTGGAGAAAGGTAGGAAGCGGGGGGAAACGGGGTGTAGGGGAAGAAGGTAAAGAGCCCAGAGGGGTAAAGAAGGTCAGGAACTTGGGCATTGGGTGGTCAGGACCTTGGGCGGGGGGAGGTCAGATACTTGGGCAGGAGGAGGTCAGATACTTGGACGGGGGGAGGTCAGATACTTGGGCAGGGTGAGAGAAGGTCAGGATCTCGGGGGTGGGGTGGTGGGTGGAGGGTGAAAGACAGGAAATTGAGTGAGGAGAGGATGTCAGAAATGTGGAAGGGAAGGTCAGGAACTTGGGTGGTGGGGGAGGTAAGGAACTTGTTGATTGGCAAAAAATCAGAAACTCAGGGGGTGAACTGAATGTTAGAAACATGTTTGGGGGGTAGGAGTACGTCTTAAGCCACAAGGGTGAGCCCAATCTCTTCTATGTGAGCTCTGTTCCGACTGGCGCCTGGCAGTCAGAATGGCTTAAATTACAATTTGTAAAGTACTTGATTAATTAGGCAGACAGGATCTAATTACACATTCCAGATAAACTACTGGGTGTGTCTTGTCCTTTACATTTGGAGATTGTTCATGCTGTTCCTGTGTTTTTGAAGTTACCAAATTAAATATATTCACAAGTATTATTTTCTCATTCTTTTTGTACTTTGCAGCCTGGTAGATGTGAATTGGAAAGGAACAATTTGGAAGATGCCCCTTGCAGTTATCACGCGGCAAGCTGGGTCCCATACAAAGATATCATGAAGCTCTTGCCTAAATCATTTACCGGCAAATATTGAGATGAAGTTTCGAGGGTTCCATATTTTAACTACATGGTAAGATTATCAATCAAAGCATAATGGAGATTGGTGCATTTAACGTTCTTTGTACAATGTGAACAATACAGCCTTTCATGATTCAATATTCTCTGTGTACAGGATTTGGCAATCGAGACTCATATTTGGGGAAGGAAATGTGTTACCCTTACCCGGTCTGATCTCTATGTAACCTCGGTCACACACCAATGTGACTGATCATTAACTGCCCTCTGACATACCTAGCAAGACACACAGTCGCTTTGGGCAACTCGAGATGGGCAGCAACACACACATTCCAACAATTATTTTTTAGAGAGTTGAAACTGAAGCAAAATGATATGAGGTTTGAAAGTTTGTTCCATATTGTTGACCCTGATATTAATCTGAAGGCAGGTTGTGTGCTCCGGTGTGGAATTACATGGGGGAAACACGGAAATCAACTGAGCGGGCTGAATTTTCAATGTGAACTGAATTGTACCAATTAATTTTGACTTCAAGGTTTTGTGTCTCCAAGCTGCACAGTGGGCGTGATGCACACCCACATGACATAATCTCAGCTGTATTTAAAGGGACGGTGCCTATGTGTAAATTGGAGATGTTCAGCATGGATGGTGGACATAGAGCAAGGGCAGCACCCAGATTCAATGATGCCTCACTGGAATTACTGCTGGGTGCAGTCAGGAGGTGGAGGAGAGACGTATTTTCCCCCAGCCATTGGAACATTAAAACTTGCTGCTCTCATCAAGGAGGTGCAGTTGTAGTTAGCTAAGGAGGTGAGTAGCAGGAGCGTTCTGCAATGGGAACAGTTTCTCTTGATCTACTCTGTCCAGACCCTCCATGATTTTGAACACCTCTATCAAATCTCCTCTCAATCATCTCTGCTCCAAGGAGAACAACCCCAAATTCTCCTGTCTGTCCACGTAACTGATCTCCCTCATCCCTGGAATCATTCTTGTAAGTCTGTTCTGCACCCTCTCTAATACCTTCACATCATTCCTAAAGTGCCGTGCCCAGAATTGTACACAATACTCCAGTTGAGGCTGAACTAGTGTTTTATACAGGTTCATCATAATAGCCATGATTTTGTACTCGATATCTCTATTCAGGAAGCCAGGATCCCCTAAACTTTTTTTATCTGCTTTCTCAACCTGCCCTGCCACCTTCAACAATATGTGCACATATACCCCTAGGTCGCTCTGTTCATGCACCCCCTTTAGGTATGTACCCTTTAGTTTATATTTGCTCTCCTCATTCTTTTAACAAAAATGTATCACTTATACTTTTCTGCTTTAAATTTCATCTGCCATGTATGCACCCATTCCACCAGCTTGTCTATATCCTCTATCCTATCATTGTTCACTATACTTCCAAGTTTTGTTTCATCTGAAAATTTTGAAATTGTGCCCTGTACACCCACATCCAAGGCATTAATGTATATCAAGAAAAGCAGTGGTACTAGAACTGACCCCTGGGGAACACCACTGAATACATTCCTCCAGTCCGAAAAACAACCGCTCACAACTATTCTGTTTCCTGTCATACAGCCAATTTTGTATCCACTCTGCTAGTGTCCCTTTTATTCTGTGGGCTTCAACTTTGCTGACAAGCCTATTATGTGGCACTATGTCGAATGCCTTTTGGAAATCCATGTTCACCACGTCATCCACATTGCACTCATCTACGATCTCTGTTACTTCATCAAAAATCTCGATCAAGTTAGTTAAACACGATTTGCCTTTAACAAATCCATGCTTGCTTTTCTTAATTAATCCATACATGTCCAAGTGACTGTTAATTTTGTCCCTGATTACTGTTTCTAAAAGCTTTCGCATTACTGAGGTTAAACTGACTGGCATATAGTTGCAGGGTTTAACCCTTACACCATTTATTGAACAAGGATGTAACATTTGCAATTCTCCAGTCCTCTTGTTAAGTATGGAAGAACTCCACAAGACTGAGTACTGTGAGCTAAAAGTGATGTGACCTTAGTCTCTTTAATACAACTCCAGAGTGCCTAAGCAGCATGGCAGACAACCTTTTATACTCCCTTGCGCGAGGTGTGCAGGTGACCCTTGGGCCTCCCAACAGTTGCGCCCTCTGGTGGCAAGTCTTGCACAGTTACAATGTTTACATACATAACATCACTCCCCCCCAAAGTCTTTGATACAAATTATTTACAAGTTGAGACAATCCGGGGCCCTACGCTCCCTGGTTGATCGTCTGAGTTCAAATTCTGACATGGGTGAGCTGGTCGGACCATTGCTGCACTGTGGCGCGGCTGGTCTGACAGGACTGTTGGAAATGGTGGGATCATCCTCTTCATTGACAGCGAGGTCGATTGCTGGTTGGGTGTGTGTTGGTTGATCGACGATGGTGATGTCCTCTTCAGGTTGTTCCTGGTTGTCGGTGAACCGCAGTTTGGTCTGATCCAAATGCTTTCTGCATGTTTGTCCATTCAATAGTTTGACTATAAACACCCTATTCCCCTCCTTGGCCAAGGCAGTGCCAATGACCCATTTAGGATCATGACCTTCATTAAGGACCAACACCGGGTCGTTAACATCAATGTCACGCGATACAGCCGTGCGATCGTGGTACTTGTTTTGCCGGTGACGTCGGGTTTCCACATGATCATTTAGATTCGGGTGGACTAAGGAGAGCCTGGTTTTGAGTGCTCTCTTCATTAACAATTCTGCAGGAGGAACCCCATTGAGCGAGTGGGGTCGCGTCCGGTAGTTGAGCAAAACCCATGATAAGCAGGTCTGCAAGGACCCTTCCGTCACACGTTTCAAGCTCTGCTTGATAGTTTGGACTGCCTGTTCCACTAGACCGTTGAATGTGGGCTTAAAGGGGGTAGACCTGACATGCTTGATGCCATTGCGGGTCATAAACTTGTTGAATTCCGAGCTGGTGAAACACGGTCAATCGTCACTGATAAGGACGTCGGGCAAGCCATGGGTGGCGAACATAGCCCGGAGGCTTTCAATGGTGGCAGTTGATGTGCTGGATGACATGATTATGCATTCAATCCATTTAGAATAAGCGTCCACTTCAACTAAAAACATCTTTCCGAGAAAGGGACCAGCAAAATCTACATGTATCCTGGACCACGGTTTGGAGGGCCATGACCACAGACTCAATGGAGCCTCCCTTGGTGCATTGCTCAATTGTGAGCACATGTTGCACTAGTGTACACATGACTCTAAGTCCGAGTCAATGCAGGACCACCAAACATGCGACCTGGCTATAGCCATCATCATGACGATGCCTTGGTGGGTGTTGTGTAGATCACGTATAAATGTTTCCCTGCCCTTTTTTGGCAACACCACGCGATTACCCCATAAGAGACAATCCGACTGGATGGACATTTCATCTTTGCGTCGGTGAAACGGCTTAATTTCATCTTGCATTTCCTCGGGAATGGCCGACCAGCTCCCAATGAGGACGCAACATTTTACAAAGATAGCACAGGGTCCTGGCTGGTCCAGGTCCTGATGTGGCGAGCAGTGATGGGTGACCCCTCGCTCTCAAATGCATCCATGACCAGAAGCAAGTCTGTGGGCTGCGCCATTTCCACCCCGGTAGTGGGCAATGGTAGCCGACTGAGGGCATCAGCACAGTTCTCCGTGCCTGGTCTGTGGCGGATAACATAGTCATAGGCGGACAATGTCAGTGCCCATCTTTGGATGTGAGACGAAGCATTGGTGTTTATACTTTTGCTTTCTGAAAACAGCGAAATGAGCAGTTTGTGGTCGGTTTCAAACCCAAGTCCAAATAGGTATTGGTGCATTTTCTTAATCCTATATACACATGTTAAAACCTCTTTCTCGACCATACTGTAGACTCTTTCTGCCTTAGACAGACTTCTAGACGCGTATGCAACCAGTTGAAGTTTGCCCGATACATTGGTTTGCTGTAACACACTGCCGACGCCATAAGAAGATGTATTACAAGCTAGCACTAATCGTTTACACGGTTCATACAGTACAAGTAACCTATTAGAACAAAGTAGGTTTCTGGCCTTCTCAAAGGCTGTCTCTTGAGATTTACCCCAAACTTAGTTGTCACCCTTGCAGAGCAACATGTGCAAGGGTTCCAGCAAAGTGCTTTAGCCGGGTAGAAAGTTACCAAATTAGTTGAGGAGTCCCAGGAACGAAAGCAGCTCGGTCACATTCTGTGGTGTGGGTGCATTATTGATGGCCTCTGTCTTTGAGTCCGTGGGTCTGATGCCGTCTGCCGCTGTCTTTCTCCCCAAAAATTCGACCTCTGGCACCAGGAAAACACACTTGGATAATTTCAGCCTGAGTCCCCCTCTGTCTAGTCGACATAGAACCTCTTCCAGGTTGTGCAGGTGTTCGGTGGTGTCACGACCAATGATCAGGATGTCGTCTTGAACCACAGCGGTACATGGAACCGATTTCAGCAGACTCTCCATGTTCCTCTGGAAGATGGCAGCAGCCGAGCGAATCCCAAAAGGGCACCTGTGGTATATAAACAGTACTTTTTGCGTGTTGATGCACATCAATCTTTTCGAAGATTCAGCCAGCTCCTGTGTCATGTAGGCAGAGGTTAGGTTCAGCTTGGTGAACGACTTCCCCGCCCCCGCGAAAGTTGCAAACAGGTCATCCACTTTGGGTAGCGGGTACTGGTCTTGTAATGAGACTCGTTTGATCTTTACCTTGTAGTCTCCGCAGATTCTGACTGTGCCATCGCTTTTCAACACCGGAACAATTGGACTGGCCCGCTCGTTGTACTCGACTGGTGATATGATTCCCTCTCGTTGAAGTCTGTCCAGTTCGATCTCGACTTTCTCCCTCATCATATATGGAACCGCTCTAGCCTTGTGATGAACGGGCCTTGCATCGGGGACTAGATGGATCTGCACCTTGGCACCTGTGAAGTTGCCGATGCCTGGTTCAAATAGCGAAGGAAACTTGCTCAGCACTTGGGCGCACGAGGCATCATCCACTGAAGATAGTGCTTTGACGTCGTCCCAGTTCCATCGAATCTTTCCCAGCCAGCTTCTGCCAAATAGCGTTGGGCCATCGCCGGGTACAATCCACAGTGATAAATCGTGCACAGCTCCATCGTACGATACCTTAACTGCCGCACTGCCAATGACTGGTATGAGCGCTTTGATGTAGGTGCACAGCTTTGTCTGAATCGGGCTCAGTTTGGGCCTTTGTGCCTTGTTGCCCCACAGTTTCTCAAAAGCCTTCTGGCTCATAATTGACTGACTCACCCCGTATCCAACTCCATTGATGCTGGAATACAGTTAAATTTGGTGGTGAAGGTGTGTACCCCGTACACTTCTTCCTCAGATTGAGTTGCCTCTCTTCTTTGTTCTGCGTGAGCTGCGCCAGATCGATCATCCTCTGCCCACTCTGCCATGTGGTGAGTCGCAGGACTCCTGCACATTCGCTGGAGGTACCCCATTGTTTCACAGCCTTTGCACACATAGTGCTTGAATCAATATTGATGGGCTCGATGATTAACCCCGCAGCTCCAACATGATGCTAATGGATTGGCATTCATGACCGATGGCGGACTCTGAGTCATCCTCGGTCTTGCAGCTGCAGGCGTGTAGGCCTTGCCTTATGCAGTTCTGCTTGCTCGCGACATTATTTTATGCACAGTACTTGCCGGTGAGCTTCGATGCTGGGAATATAACTGTCTGGTATTATTACTCATGGATAAGAATGCCTGGGCTATCGTGATGGCCTTGCTCAGGTCTAGGGATTCGGCGGACAGCAGCTTGCGAAGAATGACCTCGTGGCCGATGTCAAGCACAAAAAAGTCCCGCAGCATTTCCCCAAAAATCCAGCAAATTCGCAAGTTCCTGCATGGAGTCTCAGGTTGGCGACATAACTCGCCATGTCCTGGCCCTCGGAGCGGTGATGTGTGTAGAAGCGATACCTGGCCATTAAGACGCTCTCCTTCGGTTTGAGATGGTTCCGAACCAGCGTACACAACTCTGTATATGTCTTCTCCACTGGTTTCTCTGGTGCTAGCAGATTCTTGATGAGGCCGTATATTGTGGACCCACACACGGTGAGGAGAATCGTCCTGCGCTTGATCACTTTATTGTCCCCATCCAGCTCATTGGCCACGGAGTACTGGTCGAGACGCTCAATGAAGGCTTCCCATTCATCACCCTCTACAGATCTATCTAAAATATCAACGGCAGCCATAACCACATGAAAGTTCATAACCTGTTACTCGTCGCCAATTGTTAGGTATGGAAGAACACCACAAGACTGAGTACATTGAGCTAACACTGATGTTACCTTAGTTTTTTAATACAACTCCAGAGTGCCTGAGCAGTATGGCAGACAACCTTTTATACTCCCTTGCACGGAGAGTGCAGGTGATCCTTGGACCTCCAACAGTTGCGCCCTCTGGTGGTAAGTCTTACACAGTTACAATGTTGACATACATAACACCTCTGGCACCTTGTCTGTTTCTAAAGAGGATTGTAAGATTATTATTAGTACCTCCGTGATTTCTTCCTTTACTTCCCTCAGTATCTGAGGCTGCATCCCATCTGGTCCTGGTGACTGAATTACTTTATATACGGGCAGCCTTTCTAGTACCAATTTTTATCCCATCCAGTATCTCCTCTATCTCCCCCTTTATTGGGCTCAATTTTCCCCAATTATCTGTGCCATTTTTTTGCCGTGTGTCGTTTTTTTTGAGTAAATTCAAATCTGCAAGTTTCCCCAAAGTTTCTGCGCTGGCGTAATTCACTTAGGTAGGATTTTTTTAGGCTACGTTTTTTTTACCTTATTGGGGGCATTACCTGCCACCCGCAACAATTCTGGCCAGTTAAGCAAGTTTGGCCAGCTCCAATTCACTCCAATTTTTCTTAGAATGGCATATGTGACCACTCTGGACAAACCTTCTGGGCAGTTAACAAATTCAGCGCAGTGCAGCTGATGCAGTTCCACGGCCCGGACAGCAACAGCAGAGAGGGAGGAAGAGGGATATCATGTTTGTAACCTCACATAACTGTAACCTTTATGTAACAACACTGTACACTGTATACACCTGAGTAATGCAC
The DNA here is from genome assembly GCF_044704955.1 of Pristiophorus japonicus. Lineage (NCBI taxonomy): Eukaryota > Metazoa > Chordata > Chondrichthyes > Pristiophoridae > Pristiophorus > Pristiophorus japonicus. The sequence goes on along the minus strand of NC_091984.1, from coordinate 5,248,758 downwards.
ACCTTGACCACAGGGGGTGAACTTGTGGGAGACACTGCTCACCTGGTCATCCAGGTATATAAAGGGAGGTCCCATGCAGGATCATCACTTCTTGGTCCTGTGAATAAAGGTACAGGTCACAGAGTGACATTGTCTCCAGTATGTGCCTCGTGTTGATTTGCTGTAGTGTGTAAGGACACAACATTTGGCGACGAGGATGGGATAGTTGAAAAGGAAGCACCAGTACCTTTTTTGCAGAAGGTTAGAGTTAAAAACGGACCACAAGCCGTTAACATCCCTGTTGTCCGACAGCAAAGCTGGCAATGTCAATGCGTCAGCTCACATACAGCGATGGGCTCTCATGCTGGCTGCGTACACCATACGGCACCGGCCAGGCAACAAAAATTGCGCTGACGCGCTCAGCAAGCTTCCACTGGCCACCACTGAGGGGGCAGTGGAGCAAAGCGCGGAGATGGTCATGGCTGTCGATGCCTTTGACAGCGCAGGCTCCCCCATCACAGCCCACCAGATCAAAACCTGGACAAACAGAGATCCCCTCCTATCTCTGATTAAGAAATGTGTCCTGACTGGGAATTGGGCACCCGCACACAGAGCATGCCCTGAAGACGTCAGACCATTTCACAGACGGATGGATGAACTCTCCATCCAAGCCGACTGCCTACTATGGGGCAGCCGGGTAGTCATGCCCCAGAGGAGTAGGGAAGCATTCATCAGGGAACTCCACAGCGAGCACCCAGGCATCGCGCTTATGAAGGCCATTGCCTGGTCACATGTATGGTGGCCGGGAATTGATGCAGACCTGGAACACTGTGTTCGCAGGTGCACGACGTGTGCCCAGCTGGGCAATGCCCCCAGGGAGGCCCCACTCAGCCCGTGGCCCTGGCCCACCAAGCCATGGTCATGTATTCACGTAGACTACGCAGGCCCGTTCATGGGAAAAATGTTCCTCATTGTTGTTGATGCATACTCGAAATGGATCGAGTGCATCATATTGAATTCGTGCACGACATCCACCACAGTGGAGAGTCTGCGTGCGGTCTTTGCGACCCACGGCTTGCCGGACATCCTAGTTAGTGACAACGGCCCATGTTTCACTAGCTATGAATTCCGGGAGTTCATGTTGTTCAATGGCATCAAACATGTCAGGACAGCTTCCAATGGCCAGGCGGAACATGCGGTCCAAATCATAAAGCAAGGCATGCTCCGGATTCAAGGACCCTCCCTTCAATACCGTCTATCGTGCCTCCTGCTGGCCTACAGGTCCCGACCGCACTTGCTCATGGAAGTCCCGCCAGCGGAACTACTCATGAAACATACACTAAAAACTCAGCTGTCCCTCATTCATCCAGTCTTGTCAGACATTGTTGAGGGCAAGCGCCAGTCCCAAAATGAGTGCCACGACTGTAATTCAAAGGGGAGATGGATAGAAATCGATGACCCTATATTTGGTCTTAATCACGCTGTGGGGCCCAAGTGGCTCGAGGGTACTGTAATTGGTAAAGAGGGGAATAGGGTCATAGTGGTCAGACTCAACAATGGGCAGATATGCCGCAAGCATCTGGACCAAGTCAAAAAAAAAGGTTGAGCATGGACACTGAGGAACCCGAGGAAAATCATGAGATGCCGCCCACACCACTGCCAGTGAACGAGCAACAAGAACTTTCAGCAGCATGCACAGTCCCTGCCGTCAGCCTGGACGAGCCGGAATCACCACAGGTGACAGAGACGCATGCCAAGGCTCAACAACCAGAGCCCCAACTGCGGCGCTCCACGAGAGAACGTCGACCACCTGAAAGACTCAATCTTTGACCCAAAGACGTTGCGGGGAGGTGATGTCATGTTTGTAACCTCACATACCTTTATGTAACAACACTGTACACGGTATACACCTGAGAAATGCACACCTTGACCACAGGGGGTGAACTTGTGGGAGACACTCCTCACCTGGTCATCCAGGTATATAAAGGGAGGTCCCACGCAGGGTCATCACTTCTTGGTTCTGTGAATAAAGGTACAGGTCACAGAGTGACCTTGTCTCCAGTATGTGCCTCGTGTTGATTTGCTGTAGTGTGTAAGGACACAACAAGGGGAGGGGAGGCGAGAGGGGCTGAGAGGAGAGATGGGGAGAGGAGAGAGGGGGAGAGGCCTTTTGGCCAAGGTTTGGAGCAGCAACCTGCACCGGGGGGAAGGGAGGCCTTTTGGCCAGGGTTAGGAACAGCACCCGGCACTGGGAGGGGAGGAGGTGGGGAGGGGAGGGATAGACTTTTGGCTTAAACACTTTAATAATTTAATGCTGCTGCAATGTGCAAGGTGCTTGTGCAGGTTGCTGTGAGCTGGTCAGAATGTGTTGTATGTTTCACTTTCCAGTTTCAGCCCGCACTGTGTCCCTCGTTACCCTGGCAACCTGATCTTTTTGATGCCGATCATAGGCTCCACCCCCAAAGCCAAAGGACAGGCTGTGCAGCGCCGAAGTCCACAATACAAATGGGGATAGTTGGCTGATTATTTTTTGGCGTAGTTGGGCCCCCAAAAAAACGGGCATAACTCTTCGAGTTTGCCAAAAGACAGCTTTGGGGAAAATTGAGCCCATTATGTCTCAGTCAGCATCTTCTTCCTTAGTGAAGACAGATGCAAAGAACTCATTTAGTACCTCACCCATACTCTCTGCCTCCATGTCTAGGTCTCCTGTTTGTCTGTAATCGGCCCCACCCCTATTTATTAATGCCCGTTTAATATTTATATGCCTAAAGAAGACTTTTGCATTACCTTTTATGATAGCTGCCATTCAATTCTTATACTCTCTCTTTGATCCTCTTATTTTCATTTTCAATTCTACTCTGAACTTTCTATATTTAGCCTGATTCTTAGATGTATTCTCAGTCTGACATCGGTTATAAGCGCTCTTTTTCTGCTTCATCTTATTCTCTATCTCATTCGCCACTGTAAGGGGTGGTCCCGGGGGTCAGGTTCACCTCTGACCTACTTGAGCGGTTCGAATCGCTCCCACTCCCTCGGGTTCTCGACTCTGGGTTTATTTGGGGGGATGTGATAAAGTGCAAAGGACAACTGGTTTGGTGCAAAAGAACTTTGATTTTATTACAGACAAGAAAATACAATGTCAGACTTATAATCACTCTAATAAAGAACAATACATTACACATTCAAAGGGGATTACAGTAAAGATTACCCCTCCCACCTCCCAATACCTAATCCTAGCTAGGTTAGACTCCAGGGCAGGCAGGGACTATGCTTACCAATCCTTTCCGGTCAGTTAGCAGTAGTTCGCGATTTCGGGGTTCGTTGAATTCTGTAGGTTCTGCTTGCCTTACCCGAACGTCGGAGAAGACATCTTACTGTGCAATCTTCAGTTGGGTTGAGTCCGCTGATGCGGTAAGGCGCGTTTTGGATCTATGGGGTAAGTACCCGGTTTTCTTCATTAGAAATAGGTCCAAAGTCTCTTTAGGTAATGTTTTCACCTGTTGGTAGTCAGGCCTTAGATAGGAGAGTGGAAACTGTCGATTCTTTGGTGTCTTCCTGTTGAAGTTTTATTTCGAGTTTGGTCGATCGCGTGGTTTTTCGTTGGCACCATGTTGGCTGTGGTCGGTTGCTGTCGCGATGGTGATGTTCTTCCTTCCTTCAGGGCTTCAGGACTTTGAGGCTGGAGAAGTTAGTTTACAACTGTCGCGTTGGTTTCTCTCCTTTCTTGATGACATCAGCGTGGTCTCGGTTGTATGGCAAAGTGTGTCATACCCTCTGTTAAAACTTTGCGCCAAATCAGTCCAGGATTCTTTTTTAAAATTTGGCAGGCTTGACTTCTTTTTGTAATATTTTGGCGGGCTTGTTAAAAGTTAATATGTCTTGGGTGGGTTGCATTTCTAAATCTATTTCCTGATGGAAATATTAGCTTGGTAATCGCAATGTCCTTCCTTGATTAGTTTTTCGCATACAGGCTGTAGTGGGCCCTTTGTTCTTATTCATATTGAAGATGGCTTTTCTCAGTTTGGTTTGATGGCTAGCCATCTCTGAGTTATTGTTGGAATGTAAATGTCTCTTGTGCAGAAGGATTTTTGAATGTCCATTCCTCCAAACAAGTTAACTTAGTCCCACACCCAGACAGTTCCAATAATCAAGTTAGCTTCTTTAGTTCTTTAGGCCTGTCCAGAGGCTTGAATTTGTCTTGTAAAAGTCCAAAATTCGATTAAATTTCGTAGTTTTTCCATAAGCACTTTTGTATTTCAAACTTTCCGGTAGATAGTCCAAATTGAATTTCCTTTCAAATGAGCCCAAACACTAGAGGGGGGATTCTCGTGAATGTTGCACCCTTCAGTATCCAGGGAGCTCTGGCTCTGGTTGCTCTACATTTCCCCCTAGTGGGAATGTACCTCGACTGTACCCGAACTATTTCCGCTTTAAAGGCATCCCACCGTTCCACTGCAGTTTTGCCGACCAATCTTTGATCCAATTTAGCCCGGGACAAATCCATTCTCATCCCACTGAGATTGATCTTCCTGCAATTAAGTATTTTTACCCCAAATTGCTCCCTGTTGTTTCCCTTGGCTAATCTAAACCTCATGAAATTATGGGCTAGATTTTCCATTATCTTTGCATGCATTCCGCCCACTAACATCCATTTTAACGCTGAAATGAGGTGTAATGCCGATATATCGTCCATTTAGCCACAAAATGGAAACTGGCGCCCATTTCTTAATCACTTATCGCCAAGCGTTACTTTTGGCATGTAGGTAACGCTAACAAAAAATAATACCACCCACCACAATTTTTTGGGGCGGAAACATCAGAATGAACAAACCAAAGCCCAAGATATCGGCCAGCGATACTCTCTGCACGTAAATAAATAATACCTGCCGCCCAATTTTTTTTGTCGTAAACATTACATTTGCCGAAACTAATGCCCAGTATATCCCCAGCGTGACTTTCAGCACCTCGCACACATATCGCCCACAATTTCACTCGTCGAAAAATCCGCTGTGAAATAGTTGAACTGACCTGAACTAATCACAGTGGTGTGGACACCATTTTGTAAATCGCAGGTTGCTTCATTGAAAGGGCTGCTTCAACTTCTGGGGAGATTGGATGTACTCTGGAGTTCATTTAAGATGAGTTCATCTGAACAGACATCTTATCATACTGTGGATGATTGGATTTTACGTTAGGTGGCTTAGTGGGGACAGTTATTGCTTGTGAACAATGGGCATTATACTTATAGTTATTGGAATGGGGCCAGCCATTTCTCAGCCTGCCTTGATGACAACGCAGATGCTGCAGAGTTCAATTGGCACAAGGTCTAATCCACAGCATTATGTGCCCAATCTAAGATATGCCAGACTGATGAGGAGGACCAGATCATACACCCCCAGCATTTACAGGGAGAAGCAGTCTTACCTCGACTTATCCGAGAACACCTGCCTTCAGAGACTGTGCTTCCACAAAGTAGTTATCAGTGAGATATGCCAGCTCATCACGGCAGATCTTCAGCCTGCCAGCACCATCAAGACCGCACTGTCCGTCGAGGTCAAGCTGACCGCGGCACTGTCGTTCTACACATCGGGTTCCTTTCAGGCCTCCGCTGGCGACATTTGCACTATATCTCAACATGCCACACATTACTGCTTTAGACAGGTCACTGAAGCTCTGTACACATGTAGGATGGACGTTATCAGCTTCCTTATGACCACGGAAGCTCAGCCTGACAGGGGTCTAGGATTCTACCGAATTGCTAACTTCCCCAAGGGGCAGGGAGCAATAGACTGTACGCACATCGCCATACAGGCACCTTTTCAGGACGCAGAGGTTTTTTGCAACCAAAAAGGATTTCAATTCCTGAAGGTCCAACTCGTTGTCGACCACAACCAGATAATTATGGCAGTGAATGCCAAATTTCCAGGCACATCGATGAGGCTCACATGCTGCATGAGAGCGCTGTATCTGACATATTTACCAGGCAGCCACAAGGTCAATGCTGGATTTGGTGACTAACGATATGGCCTCACCACCTGGCTGATGACCCCCCCACATCGAAGCTGAGAAGCCTCCTCACAGTCTTCTTTCCCACCTAGCTTTGTATCATCAGCAAACTTAGATACATTACATTCGGTCCTTTCATCTCAGTCATCAATATAGATTGTAAAAAGCTGAGGCCCCAGCACTGAGACTTGCGGCACCCCACTAGCCTGCCAACCTGAAAATAACCTCATTTTTCCGATTGTGTTTTCTGTCCTTGAACCAATCCCGAAGACCTGCAAAAAAGGTAAGTTAACATTTTTATTTTTTAATTCTTTTGCAGCAATTACTTAGTTAATGGTCGAGTAAATGTTTTGTGATTTTTGATTTTTTGTTTTTTGCAATTTTTTATTTGTGTGTGTTTTCTCCCCTCCCAGGGCCTGTATTTTTAGCATTGATAGGCCTCGGGCTAAAGTTGGTGAGATCGCGGTTTCCACCGTGAATCCTTGTGCAACGCTGTTGTTTAATGACAGGCTGATTTTGTTGTCAAATATATTCTGTTAAAAACGGCAATATTTTTATTCTTATTTCTTCACAAAAATGATGTTATTTATCAAATAACAACAGGCTGTGGAATTTCTAGCCCTTGGTTCCCCACTGTTTCTGGTATGATTTTTGTATCTTCTACTGTGGAAACGGACATAGGGTGATACAGCACAGGAAGGAGGCCATTCAACCCATCATGCCACTCTGGCTCATTTACAGAGCTACACAAATAGTCCCCCTCCCCTGCTCTTTCCCCATAGCCCTGTCATTTTTTTCGCTTCAACAATTTATCCAATTCTGTCTGAAAGCTACAATTGAATCTGCTTGCACCATCTTTTCAAACTGTGCCTTTCAGATCACAACAAGTTGCTTTGTGAAGAATCTTTTCCTCTAGTTCTTTTGCTCATCACCTTAAACCTGTGTGCACTGGTTACTGACTTCTCTGCCACTGGCAACAGTCTCTCACATGTATACTCTATGAAAACCGTTCATGATTCTGAACACCTCTATCAAATCTCCTTTTAAACTTCTCTATTCCAAGGAGAACAACCCAACATCTCTAGTCTCTCCATAGAAATAAAAGGGGCAAATTTGTCCTGTGCCCCGATTGGGGGCAGTAACATTCCGGGGCCGGGACTTTTAGCGCCCAGTATGGAAGTCCCGCCCCTGCCATGGAATTGCCCAAAGAAGAAGTCCCCCCCTGAAAGGAAGGCGGATGCAATCTCCCGTGCTCCACTTTCTTTGCAGGCGGTAATCGGGGTGCTACTGGGGTGAGAGTCAAGCGCTACGCGGATGCTCCATAATGGCCAGCATCCCGGCACAATGGCAGTCCGGACCAAGCTAGGGCAGCCATCATCGAGAGAATCCAAGAGTCGGCTTCCCCTTTAAGCACCAGCCTGAATGCGGAGGTCGGCCAGCTTCGCAACCCACAAAGTTGGCGTTGACACTTGCTTGCAGCGGCCTCGCGGCCTGCATGGCAGTTTCCCATGTGGGGTGCTAATGGGTCGGCATGGGGCGGTGATGGGTCGCCATGCAGCGCAATGATGTCATCGCCGCTTGCATAACCATGAGGCACAGCACAGCCATGGTCGTGCCCATCTCCCTGGGCAAAATCTGTCTTGCCCACGGAGGTGGTACTGCCCCGGAGACGTTAACGGGGCCATAAAAAAGGGCATTTTCGCCCCCAATGTCTCTCATTCCTGGTGTCATTATAACCAATCTCTTTTGCACCCGCTTTAAGGCCTTGACATCCTTTCTAAAGTTTGTTATCCAGAATTGAAGACAATACTCCTAATAGGCCCAACAAATGTTTTGTAAAGTTTGGCAAAAATGGCTTTCGTACTCTATGCTTCCATTTATAAAGCAAATGGAAGTCTGTTACTATCGTTCTCATCGTTGACCACATTTCTAAGTTTTGTATCATCTGGAAAGTATAAAATAAAGTGTTTTCTGGTTTTAGCACAGACATAGGCCATTCAGCCTGCTGAGACCGTGCCGGCTCTCTGCAAGAGTACTCCAGCTAGTCCCACGCTCGCGCCCTTTCCCCATAGCCCTGCAATTTTTTTTGCCTTTCAGTACTTATCCAATTCCCTTTTGAAAGCCAAGATTGTGTCTGGCTCCACCAACCGTTCAGGCAGTCCTTTCCAGATCCTAACCACTCCCGGCGTAAAATAAGTTTTTCCTCATGTTGACTTAGGTTCTTTTGCCAATCACCATAAATCTGTGACATCTGGTTCACGATCCTTCCACCAATGGGTACACTTTCTCTCTATCTACTCTGTCTAGACCCCTCATTATTTTGAACAGCTCCATCGTATCTCCTCTCAACCTTCTCTGCTCCAAGAAATGCAACACCAGCTTCTCTCATCCATCCATGTAACTGAAGTCCCTCATCTCTGGAACCATTCTTGTAAATCTTTTGTGCACCCTCTCTAAAGCCCTCGGAACTCTCCTAACGTTCAGTGCCCAGAATTGGACACAATATTCCAGGTGATGCCTAAACAGTGTTTGATAAAGGTTCATCTTGAATTCCTTGCTTTTGTACTCGTTGCCTCTATTTATCAAGCCCTGGATCCCGTATGCTTTTTTAACTCCTTTTTCCGTCTGCCCTGCCACCTTCACCGATTTGTGCACATATACCCCCAGATCTTTCTGTTCATACACCCCTTTTAGTTTATTAACCTTTAGTTTATATTACCTTTCCTCCTTCTTCCTACCAAAATGTTTCCCTTCAAAGTGTTCTGCATTAAATTTCACCTGCCACGTGTCCGCCCATTTCACCAGCCTGTTTATGTCTTTTTGAAGTCAATCACTATCCTCCTCACTGTTCACTATACTTCCAAGTTTTGTGTCATCTGCAAATTTTGAAATTGTGCCATGTACACCCAAGTCCAAGTCATCAATATACATCAAGAAAAGTAGTGGTCCTAGTATCGACCCCTGGGGACACCACAGTATACCTACCTCCAGTCTGAAAAACAACCGTTCACCACTACTCTCTGTTTCCTGTCTCTTAGCCAATTTTGTATCCATACTGCTACTGTCCCTTTTATTCTGTGGGCTTCAACTTTGCTGGCAAGCCTATTATGTGGCACTTTCGCAAACGCCTTTTTTGGAAGTCCATGCACACCACATCAACTGCATTGCCCTCATAAACCCTCCCTGTTACCTCATCAATAAACTCGATCAAGTTAGTTAAACACGATTTGTCTTTAACAAATCTGTGCTGCCTTTCCTTAATTAATCCATGCGTGTCCAAGTGACTGTTAATTTTGTCCCAGATTGTCATTTCTAAAAGCTTCCCCAGTACCGAGGTTAAGCTGACTGGCCTATAGTTGCTGGATTTATCCTTACACACTTTTTTGAACAAGAGTGTAACATTTGAAATTCTCCAGTCCTCTGGCACCACTCCTGTATCTAAGGAGAATTAAAAGATTATGGCCAGTACCTGTGCGATGCCGCCCTTAACTTCCCTCAGCATCCCACGATGCATCCCATTCAGTCCTGGTGCAGCCAGCCTTACTAGTAGTACCTCTTGTTTATCAATTTTTATTCCATCCAGTATCCCCACTGTTATATATGTCGACTTGTATTTACACTGTATAGCCACCAGAGGGCTCATCCCCTGGAGTCCCAAGTAATACCATAATCCCTTGGGAGCACAGATATTTAAGGAAGCTTCACAGGTTGGAGAGGCACTCTGGAGACCTGCAATAAAAGACTAAGGTCACACTTTACTTTGAGCTTAGTGTTCAGTCTGACTCTTTCGCCATACACAACAACTGGCGACGAGATGCAGATAGCGAACCCAAGGATGGAGAGAACAGTGGATATCCTGGAGATATTTTCGGAGGGAGATGATTGGGAAACTTTTGTGGAGCGACTCGACCAATACTTCGTGGCCAACGAGCTAAATGGGGAAGAGAGCACTGCATAATGAAGGGCGATCCTCCTCACCGTCTGTGGGGCACCAACGTATGGCCTCATGAAAAATCTGCTCACTCCAACGAAACCCACGGAGAAATCATATGACGATTTGTGCACACTGGTCCGAGAGCATTTGAATCCGAAGGAAAGCGTTTTGATGGAGAGGTACCAATTCTACACCTACAAAAGGTCTGAAGGCCAGAAAGTGGCGAGTTATGTCGCCGAGCTAAGACGCCTTGCAGGACATTGCGAATTTGAAGGACATTTGGAGCACATGCTCAGAGACTTTTTTGTAACTGGCATTGGCCACAAACCGATACTTCACAAACATTTGACTGTCGAGACCCCAACCTTGAGTAAGGCCATATCGATAGTCCAGGCATTCATTGCCACCAGTGACAATATGAAGCAAATCTCTCAGCACACAAATGCTGCTACAAGTACTGTGAACAAAGTGATGTTGTTTTTGAATCGTAACATACAGGGCAAGTCACACATACCTGCAGCTACACGTCCGCAGCTGACCACCATCAAGGGTGATGAATGCAAGGCCGTTAACACCTTGTTGACGCTGCGGGGGTGATCATCGTTTCCATTCATACCGATTCAAAGAGTACATTTGCAAAGGCTGTGGAACAATGGGACACCTCCAACGAGTGTGCAGGCGAGCTGCTAAGCCTGTCAAACCTACAAACCATCATGTTGCAGAGGAGGACAGATCCACGGAGGATCACGATGAACTCGAGCCTCAGATAGAGGAGGCAGAGGTACATGGGGTGCACACATTCACCACGAATTGTCCCCCGATAATGCTGAATGTTGAACTAAATGGACTCCCGTTGTCAATGGAGCTGGACATGGGTGCGAGCCAGTCCATCATGGGCAAAAAGACTTTCTAAAGGATGTGGTGCAACAAGGCCTCAAGTTCCAGTTTGCACAAAACTAAGAACTTGCACAAAAGAACAGATTCCTGTAATCGGCAGTGCTACCGTAAAGGTCTCCTACGATGGATCGGTGCACAAGCTACCGCTCTGGTGGTACCGGGCGATGTTCCCACGCTGCTCGGCAGGAGCTGGCTGGGAAAGATACGCTGGAACTGGGACGATGTCCGTGTGCTATCGCCCACTGATGACACTTCGTGTGCCCAGGTCTTAAACAAATTTCCTTCACTGTTCGAAAGAGGCATCGGAAAATTCCAAGGAGCAAAAGTGCAGATCCACCTAATTCCGGGGGTACGACCCATCCATCACAAGGCAAGAGCAGTACTGTACATGATGAGAGAAAGGGTAGAGATCGATCTAGATCGGCTGCAATGAGAGGGCATAATTTCACCGATCGAGTTCAGCGAGTGGGCCAATCCTATTATCCCAGTCCTCAAGGGAGGCAGCACCATCAGAATCTGTGGCGATTACAAAGTAACTATCAATCGTTTCTCCCTACAGGACCAATATCCACTACCAAAGGCCGACGATCTCTTTGCAATGCTGGCGGAGGAAAGACGTTCACGAAGCTGGATCTGACTTCAGCCTACATGATGCAGGAACTGGAGGAATCATCGAAGGCCCTCACCTGCATCAACACACACAAGGGTCTTTTTGTTTATAACAGATGCCCATTTGGAATCCGATCAGCGGCGGCGATATTCCAGAGAAACATGGAAAGTTTACTGAAGTCGGTCCCGCACACCGTGGTCTTCCAGGACGACATCTTGGTCACAGGTCAGAACACAGTCGAGCACCTGCAGAACCTGGAGGAGGTCCTTAGTTGACTCAACCACATGGGGCTCAGGTTAAAACGCTCGAAATGCGTTTTCCTGGCGCCTGAAGTGGAGTTCCTAGGAAGGAGGATTGCGGCGGATGGCATCAGGCCAACCAACGCGAAAACGGAGGCAATCGAGAATGCACCGAGGCCACAGAATGTGACGGAGCTGTGGTCGTTTCTGGAACTCTTGAACTACTTTGGTAACTTCTTACCAGATCTCAGCACACTGCTAGAACCACTATATGTCTCACTACGAAAAGGGGCAAATGGGTTTGGGGCAAAAGCCAAGAAAATGCCTTTATAAAAGCGAGAAAATTGTTATGCTCAAACAAATCATTAGCTTGTTGCAATACACACCCGACGCCATATGAACATGCATCACATGGTCCTAGCTCTTTGGCGTCGCGTGTGTATTGCAACAAGCTAATGATTTCGGGAAACTGCAACCGTTTGCTTATGCATCCAGGAGTCTGTCTAATGCTGAGAGAGCCTATAGCATGATTGAAAAAGAAGCGTTAGCGTGTGTCTATGGGGTAAAGAAAATGCATCAATACCTGTTTGGGCTAAAGTTCGAATTGGAATCTGACCATAAGCCACTCATATTCCTGTTTTCCGAGAGTAAAGGGATAAATACCAACGCATCGGCCTGCATCCAGAGATGGGCACTCACATTGTCCGCATACAACTACACCATCTGCCACAGGCCAGACACAGAAAACTGTGCCGATGCTCTCAGTAGGCTGCCATTGCCCACCACAGGGGTGGAAATGGCGCAGCCCGCAGATCTAGCCATGGTTATGGAAGCATTTGAGAGTGAGCAATCACCCGTCACTGCCCGGCAGGTCAAAACCTGGACAAGGCAGGACCCCTTATATCTCTAGTCAAAAGCTGTGTGCTTCACGGGAGCTGGTCCAGTGTCCCAGTGGAAATGCAGGAAGAGATAAAGCTGTTCCAGTGGCACAAAGATGAAATGTCTATACAGGCAGACTGCCTTCTGTGGGACAATCGAGTAGTAGTCCCCAAGAAGGGCAGAGACACTTTCATCAATGACCTCCACAGTACCCATCCAAGCAATAGCCAGATCCCACGTGTGGTGGCCCGGTATCGATGCGGACTTGGAGTCCTGCGTTCACAGATGTAATACATGCTCGCAGTTAAGCAATGTACCCAGGGAGGCGCCGCTAAGTTTATGGTCTTGGCATTCAAAACCATGGTCTAGGGTACACGTCGACTAAGCAGGCCCGTTCTTAGGTAAAATGTTCCTTGTGGTTGTAGACGCATACTCCAAGTGGATTGAATGTGAGATAATGTCGGCTAGCACGTCAGCTGCCACGACTGAAAGCCTGCGGGCCATGTTTGCTACACACGGCTTTACCCGATGTCCTGGTGAGCGACAACGGGCCATGTTTTACCAGTGCTGAGTTCAAAGAATTCATGACCCGTAATGGGATCAAACCATTTAAACCAGCATCCAATGGTCAGGCAGAGAGAGCAGTGCAAACCATCAAGCAAGACTTGAAAAGGGTAACTGAAGGCTCACTGCAGACTCGCCTATCCCGAGTCCTGCTTAGCTACCACACGAGACCCCACTCATTGACTGGGATCCCACCTGCTGAACTGCTCATGAAAAGAGCACTTAAGTCAAGCTCTCATTAGTTCACTCTGATCTACATGTAGAGAGCAGGCGGATTCAACAAAGTGCATACCATGATAGCGTAAATGTGTCACGCGAGATTGAAATCAATTATCCTGTATTTGTATTAAATTATGGACAAGGTCCCAAGTGCCTTCCCGGCACTATAGTGGCCAAAGAGGGGAGCAGAGTGTTTCGGGTCAAAATTTCAAATAGACTCATTCACCGTAAACATTTGGACCAAATCAAACTCAGATTCACGGAATATCCTGAGCAACCCACCTTGGACCCTACCTTTTTTGATTCCTCCAACATGCAAACCAGTGTCAACCAGCACCACGAAGCAGAACCCATCATTCACAGCAGCCCTGCAGGGCCCAACACACCATGCAGCCCAGCAAGGCCAGCTGCACAGCAGCTCAGCTGGGGTCCAATAAATGATTCAACAACATCAGCTTTCACACCAAGACGATCAACCAGGGCAAGAAGGGCCCCAGATCGATTCACATTGTAAATAGTTACATTATTGACTTTGGGGGGGGTGAGTGTTGTTATATATGCGGACTTGTATTTACTCTGTACAGCCACCAGAGAGCTCATTCGCCGGAGTCCCAAGCGATCCCATAATCCCTTGGGAGCACAGGTATTTAAGGAGGCTTCACAGATTGGAGAGGCACTCTGGAGACCTGCAATAAAGGACTAAGGTCACACTTCGCTTTGAGCTCAGAGTGTTCAGTTTGACTCTTTCTCCATACACAATACCCACTCCCTCCTCTTTCACTATGAATTGAGCAGCATCTTCTTCCTTGATGAAGATAGATTTAGTTCCTCAGCCATACCCTCAGCCTCCATTCAGAAGTTTCCTTTTTTGTCCCACCCATCCTCTTACCCGTATAATACCTGGATGCCTATAGAAGACTTTTGAATTCCCTTTTATGAAGGCCATTGGTGGCATTCAACTGCCTAGGCCCTCAGCTCCTGAATTCCCCTCCTAAACTTCTCTACCTCTCCTCCTTCAACACCTTGCTTAAAACCCACTTCTTTGGCCAAGCATGTGGTCACCTGTCCTAATATCTCCCTATGTGCCTCTGTGTCAGATTTTATTTGGTAACGCTCCTGTGAAACACCTTAGGATGCTCTACGACATTAAAGGTGCTATATAAATGTTGTTGTTCTTGTTGTAATAGATGTTAAGAATGGAATTCATATTGTACTTGATCGTGTCTATTTAGATCATCTCAAAGTGCGTCACACAATAAGTTTCTTTGAAGTGCTGTAACATAGTTATGTAATTGGCTTGAAATCATGTTGTGGAGTGTTAGCGGATAAACACTTAATTCAATCAAATGATCAGCCTTGCGCTATTTTAACGGCATCATTAACCTATTAAATTAATTGTACCGTATCCCACGGTGTAATTTCAAGGTCAGTACTTGCATTGACTTTGGCAACTTTAGTATCATTAATACTAAAAACGTTGAAATTTATTCATTTTGAAGTTCTGTGAACTGAATGAAGAATCAGTAGCCAGACTTTTTCAAAAAATTAGTTTCTATTAGTTTGCAGTGATTTTCATAATCCATTTCAACTAAGTTTTGGAAAAATCCACCTTTTCATCTTTCTTTAGCTCAGCCCACCTAACCTCACCTTTTAATGTAAGTACAAGTTTAATGTATTGTGCATATTGCTGCTGAAGATGTTCAGTATTGTGTCTGGAACTGTGCACTGAGTCAAACCTTGCTCCTATTTGTGTAACTCTCTTTGTATTTTTATGGCAGGTCAATATTACATACCATGAGGTCTGGTTTGACGATCCAGAAAGTTTTTCAATAAAGGCATCTATCTTGAGGAAATTAAAACTCCGTGGCATTGGCATGTGGAATGCAAATTACCTAAATTACAGTGCTGTTCCTATAGCAGCGATGCAAACTGAAGACATGTGGAATGCAATGTGCCCTTTCAGAGGAAAATGGTGAGCTCGAATCATTTAATCTTTTCATAATGTGATCATTTACATTGCAAGTAAACTCAACCAAAAGTGAGCTAGCTTCCAACATTAGAAATTACTCCGATATAGATGTAGGGAACAGCTTTAACCTTTTATCTAATCAGCAAATTTCTATTCAATGAAAAGCAAATGTACTAATGCAATTTGCACTACACGATCTAGTTACTTCAGCACCTTAAATTATTTATACAAGATGCAACAAAGCTATATTAACTATCATAATGCTTAATGATAGCGCAGGCTATAACTTCTTGCTAAATACTTGCAATTCAGCTTTCCCATTGATAATAATCCATTCTCACAAGCACATGTGTGCTATCCATTTTATGCACATCGTAATTTTTGATGGCTAATTTTATGATTTTCCTTTTCCTTAGGTTATCATTTTGAACCAAGATAACATTTTAATTGTCATTTTTCTGCTTTAATGGGTGTGAATGACCAGCAAATAATGTGGTGGCCAGCAAATAGAGTCCAGTATACTGCTACAATGTTATTTTGAATTGTAATATACAACGGTTAGAGTATAGAAGGTGGCCATTCGGCCCGTCGAGCCCGTACTGGCTCTCTACAAAAGTCCTTTAATTACTCCCACTCCACTGTCCTTTCCCCGTAGCTCTGCATTTTTTTTTCCCTTCAGGTACTTATCCAGTTCCCTTTTCAAAGTCACTGTTGAATCTGCCTCCACCACCTGAGGCAGTGCATTCCAGATTCTAACCACTTGCTGCATAAAAATGTTTCTCCTCATGTCGCCTTTGGTTCTTTTGCCAATCACTTTAAATCTCTGTCCTCTGATTCTTGACCCTTCTTCCAATGGGAACGGTTTCTCTCTATCTACTCTGTCTAGACCCCCCATAATGTTTAAAACCTCAATCAAATCTCCTCAACCATCTCTGTTCTAAGGAGAACAACCTCAGCTTCTCCAACCCAGCCATGCAACTGAAGTCCCTCAACCCTGGAAGCATTCTTTTAAATCTTTGCTGCACCCACTCTTAGGGCTTCACATCCTTCCGACAGTGCAACACTCAGAATTGGACACAAATATTGCATGCAACTAACAGCCTCATATATAATCATACATTTCAGCTAATGTCCCTGACTCCTCCATTACTATCCCTGGATATGTTCTATCCCACCGGCAGCACAGACTCACCAGAGGTGGAGGCACAGTGGTATACAGTCGCGAGGGATGCCCCTGAGAGTCATAGAAACATAGAAACATAGAAAATACGTGCACGAGCAGGCCATTCGGCCCTTCGAGCCTGCACCGTCATTCAATATGATCATGGCTGATCATGCAACTTCAGTACCCCACTCCCGCCTTCTCTCCATACCTCCGATCCCCTTAGCCATAAGGGCCACATCTAACTCCTTTTTGAATATATCCAACGAACTGAACACAACAACTTCCTGTGGTAGAGAATTCCACAGGTTCACCACTCTCTGGTGAAAAAGTTTCTCCTCATCTCGGTCCTATATGGCTTACCCCTTATCCTTAGACTGTGACCCCCTGGTTCTGGACTTCCCCAACATCGGGAACATTCTTCCTGCATCTAACCTGTCCAGTCCCATCATAATTTTATATGTTTCGATGAAATCCTCTCTCATTCTTCTAAATTCCAATGAATATCAGCCTAGCCGTTCCAGTCTTTCTTCATATGTCAATCCTGCCATCCCGGGAATTAGTCTGGTGAATCTTCGTTGCATTCCCTCAATAGCAAACACGTCCTTCCTCAGATTAGAGACCAAAACTATGCACAATTATCTCACCAATGCCCTGTACAACTGCAGTAAGACTTCCCTGCTCCTATACTCAAATCATCTCGTTATGATGGCCATCATGCCATTTGCTTTCTTTACTGCCTGCTGTACCTGCATGCCTACCTTCAGTGACTGATGTACCATGACACCCAGGTCTTGTTGCAGCTCCCCTTTTAATAATATGTCACTATTCAGATAATAATCTGCCTTCCTGTTTTTATCCACATTTATCCACATTATACTGCATCTGCCATGCATTTGCCCATTCATCTAAACTGTCCAAGTTACCCTGCAGCCTCTTAGCATCCTCCTCACAGCTCACACTGCCACCCAGTGTCATCTGCAAACTTGGATATATTACATTCAATTCCTTCATCTAAATCATTGATGTATATTGTAAATAGCTGGGGTCCCAGCACTGAACATTGCGGCACCACACTAGTCGTTCCATGCCATTCTGAAAAGGACCCGTTTATTCCCATTCTTTGCTTCCTGTCTGCCAACCAGTTCGCTATCCACGTCAATACATTACCCCCAATAACATGCGCCTTAATGTTACACATCAATCTCTTGTGTGGGATCTTGTCAAAAACCTTTTGAAAGTCCAAATACACCACATCCACTGGTTCTCCCTTATCCACTGTACTAGTTACATCCACAAAAAACTCTAAAAGAATAGTCAAGCATGATTTCCCTTTCATAAATCCATGCTGACTTGGACCGATCCTGTCACTGCTTTCCTATTACATCTATAATAATTGATTCCAGCATTTTCCCCACCACTGATGTCAGGCTAACCAGTCTATAATTCCCTGTTTTCTCTTCCCTCCTTTTTTTAAAAAGTGGGGTTACATTAGCTACTCTCAAATCCATAGGTACTGATCCAGAGACATGGAATTTTGGAAAATGACCACCAATGCATTGACTATTTCTAGGGCCACTTGCTTAAGTACTCTGGGATGCAGACTATCAGGCCCTGGGGATTTATCGGCCTTCAGTCCCATCAGTTTTACTAACACCATTTCCTGACTAATAAGGATTTCCCTCAGTTCCTCCTTCTCACTAGACTCTCGGTCCCCTAGTATTTTCGGGAGGTTCTTCATGTCTTCCTTAGTAAAGACAGAACCAAAGTATTTGTTCAATTGGTCTGCCATTTCCTTGTTCCCCATAATGAATTCACCTGATTCTGACTGCAAGGGACCTACATTAGTCTTCACTAACCTTTTCTCTTCACATATCTATAGAAGCTTTTGCAGTCAGTTTTTATGTTCCCTGCAAGCTTACTGTCGTACTTTATTTTCCCCCTCCTAATTAAAACCTTACTCCTCCCCTGCTGAATTTTACATTTCTCCTAGTCCTCAGGTTTGCTGCTTTTTCCGACTAATTTATATGCCTCTTCCTTGGGTTTAAGACTATCCCTAATTTCCCTTGTTATCCATGGTTGAGCCACCTTTCCTGTTTTATTTTTATACCAGACAGGGATGTACAATAGTTGTAATTCATCCATGTGATCTTTAAATGTTTGCCATTGCCTATCCACCGTCAATCCTTTAAGTATCATTCGCCAGTCTATCTTGGCCAAATCACATCTCATACCATCGATGTCTCCTTTCTTTAAGTTCAAGACCCTAGTCTCTGAATTAACTGTGTCGCTCTCCATCGTAATGAAGAATTCGACCGTGTTATGGTCACTCTTCCCCAAAGGGCCACGCAAGATCAGATTGCTAATTAATCCTCTCTCGTTACACAAGACCCAGTCTAGGATGGCCTGCTCCCTAGTTGGTTCCTCGATATATTGGTCTAGAAAACCATCCCTTACACATTCCAGGAAATTCTCCTCCACAGTATTGCTACCAGTTTGATTAGCCCAATCAACATTGACTCCAGAACACATGAATTCGGAGGGATTCAGGTCAAGCTTGGGCAAGTAAACCTCCTGCTGATTACTACTTACCACCCTCAGCTGCTGAACCAGTACCCCTCCATGTTGATCACCACTTGGAAGAACGTAAGAAATAGAACATAAGAACATCAGAACATAAGAAATAGGAACAGGAGTCGGCCATACAGCCCCTCGAACCTGCTCCACCATTCAATAAGATCATGGCTGACCTGCTCATAGACTCAGCTCCACTTCCCCGCCTGCTCCCCATAACCCTTATCCCCTTATCATTTAAGAAACTGTCTATTTCTGTCTGAAATTTATTCAATGTCTCGGCTTCCACATCTCTCTGTGACAGCGAATTTCACATATTTACAACCCTCTGAGAGAAGAAATTCCTCCTCATCTCAGTATTAAATTTGTGGCCCCTTATTCTAAGAGTTTGCCCCCTAGTTCTCGTCTCCCCTATCAGTGGAAACATCCTCTCTGCATCCACCTTGTGAAGCCCCCTCATAATCTTATACATTTCGATAAGATTACCTCTCATTCTTCAGAATTCCAATGAGTAGAGTCCCAACCTCCTCAACTTTGGCTCATATGTCAACCCCCTCATCTCCAGAATCAACCTAGTGAATCTTATCTGAACTGCCTCCAAAGCAAGTGTATCCTTTCGTAAATGTGGAAAACAAAATTGTACGCAGTATTTCAGGTGTGGCCTCACCAATACCCTGTATAACGGTAGCAAGACTGCCCTGCTTTTATACTCCATCCCCTTTGCAATAAAGACCAAGATTCCATTGGCCTTCCTGATCACTTCCAGTACCTGCATACTAAACTTTTGTGTTTCATGTACAATTACCCCCAGGTCCTGCTGTACTGCAGCACTTTGTAATTTTTCTCCATTTAAATAATAACTTGCTCTTTGATTTTTTCTGCAAAAGTGCATGACCTCACACTTTCCAAAGTTATACTCCATCTGCCAAATTTTTGCCCACTCACTTTGCCTGACTATTTCCTTTTGCAGATTTTTTGTGTCCTCCTCACACATTGCTTTTTCTCCCATTTTTGTATCATCAGCAAACTTGGCTACGTTACACTCGGTCCTTTCTTCCACGTCGTTAATATAGATTGTGTGGTGTATGTAGCACACAAATCACTGACTCCACAAGGTCTGGTGTAAATCTAACTGCTGTGACCTTCGTCCTTTATTATTCAGCTCCAGAGTGCCTCTCAGGTGTGGTGGTCAGCCTTTTATATTGCCTGTTGCAGGCACTTCCAGGTTTCCCACCACAGCGCCCTCTGTGGTGTAGCATTGTGCTTACATTCCATTTAAGGTACCAGGACGATACACACATCATTACATAACATCACACTTCCCCCCCCCCCCCACCAGGACGCAGGACGACGATACACACATCAATACATAACATCACACTTGTCCAACGGAAGGCAGGTAGGCAGAGACAGTGCATTAGTATGGTACATGTTATCTGGTACATTAACTAGTTATTGACTGGTAACGGATCCCTGATTTCCTTGTTAGCCCTTATCATTAATTGTACTTCATATCCATTATTTTACACAAATACAGTGGACATTCAGCATAAAAAAATTAATTCTTGTTCTAAATTCACCATCTCACATTAACATAGCTCATTTTAGACTCGCTCTGCCTTGCAGAAGTCCTTTGTGGGGACCACCTCATGGTAAGGCCCTTTTAAGATTCCCGGGTGCATTTCCTTTTTAAGGCGCCATCTTTGATGCAGGAGGATTCCACGAGGCTTCTCCTTGGGTGCCACCATCTTTGATGCTCTGCTGCTCTGGACACGATGCCGCCACCATCTTGCGCTCCGCCGCTCCGGATGCCCTCCGCCGTCGCAGCCTCCACTCCCCTCCGCTGCCACCTGACTTGCCGCCTCTCCTGCAGCCATCGTCGTCGCTTCTCCAGTGGCCACTGTAGCTGCCTCCCCTGCGACCGTCGTGGCCTCTCCAGCGGCCGCACTTGCCGCCTCCCACGCGGCCTCCATAGCGGCCTCCCATGCGGCCGCCGTGGTCCCCGACCTCCAGCTGCTGCCGCCGCCCGACTCTCCCTCTGCGTGGGCCCCTCCGATCCGCCGGCCATCCTGGATCCCTCGCACCCCGCCGGCTCACCTCCCCCCCACCCCCCCACTAGGCTCCTCTCTGCAGGGCTGCTTGCCTGTGGAGGCTGAGGCTGCAGGATCTCTGTGGCTTGAGGTCCGGGCCTGGGGCTTGCCTGTGGGGGCTGAGGCTGCAGGATCTCTGTGTGAGGTCCGGGGCTGGGGCTTGCCTGTGGGTGGATTGAGGATGCAGCTCCAGCTCGGTCGGCGCTGTTCTCTGGGGACCTGGGGCACGGCAGCAACCCGGGGAGCAGCAGCCTGTGGAGTGATGAAGTCTTCCCAGTTCCCACGGACCGTTCCCATCCACCTCTGGCTGAGGAGTGTCGGCCCATCGCCTGCAACGACCCACAAAGGTAAACCATGCGTCTTGTTCCTGTGGGATACCTGCACCATCGCTCTGCCAAGAACAAGTATTAGTTCCCTGGTGTAGGTCCGCAGCTTCGCCGTGACCGGGACCAGCTTGGGTCGTGCAGCTGGGTTAATCCACAGTTTATCAAAAGTTCTCCGCCTCATCAACGACGGACCCGAGCCCGTGTCCACTTCCATACTCACAGGGACTCCGTTGATTTTTACTTCCCTTATCACTGGGGGCGAATTGTCGGTACACGTGTACAGTCCCAACACCTCATCATCTTCTGCCTGCTCCTCGCTGGATGATGGATCATCCCCCATCTCCTTAGCCACACGGTGAGTCCGATTTCTTTTACACATACGCTGAAGGTGGCCTTTAACGTGGCAGGTATTGCACGTATACTCCGCAAACCTGCACCGGTGAGCCCCATGGCTTCCTCCACAACGCCAGCATGGTTCTGCTTGATTGGCCCCCCTCAGCGGACTGAGTTCCAGGATCCCGAGGTCCGTGCTCTCTGCCCTGGGCAGAACCACGTTCTGCAGTTTTGTCCGTGGTGGGCGCTATCCTGTGGACAGTGCCTGCCGGGTTCAAGACTATGTGGGTTATTTGCTTGGTGCTGCAAGTCGAGGTCATATGTGCCCGGCTGATGGCGATGGCCTTTGTCAGAGTGACTGTGGGTTCCGTGGCTAACAGCTTGTGAAGGAGTCCCTCGTGGCCAATCCCCATAACGAAAACGTCCCGCAAAGCCTCGTCAAGGTGTGCGCCAAAATCACACGGCGCCGCGAGTCTCCTGAGGTCTGCAGCATATTGTTGACATCCTGGCCCTCAGGTCTGCAGTGATGGTAAAATTTGTATCTGGCCATGAGGATGCTCTCCTTCGGTTTCAACTGGTCACGAATGAGTTCAGTCAGTTCCTTGTATGACTTGTCCCTGGCGCTCCCAGGTGCCAGCAAATCCCTGACGAGACAGTAAACCTCATCTCCACAACTGGAGAGCAATATCACCTTACGCTTATCTCTCATTGCATCCTTGTCATCCGTCAGGTCGTTTGCTGTGAAGTAGTACTCGAACCTTTCCATGAAGGCCTCCCAATCATTGCCCACGGTAAAATCATTTAGCGAGCCCAGAGTAGCCATGGTTGCATGGAGTTTGTCTGCTTCCTAGTCGCCAATGTGGTGTATGTAGCACACAAATCACTGACTCCACACAGTCTGGTGTAAATCTAACTGCTGTGACCTTCGTCCTTTATTGTTCAGCTCCAGAGTGCCTCTCAGGTGTGGTGGTCAGCCTTTTATAGCGCCTGTTTCAGGTACTTCCAGGTTTCCCACCACAGCGCCCTCTGTGGTGTAGCATTGTGCTTACATTACATTTAAGATACCAGGACGATACACACATGAATACATAACATATTGTAAATAGTTGGGATCCCAGCACTGATCCCTGCGGCACCCCACTCGTTAATGATTGCCAACCCGGGAATGAACGATTTTGCCCAACTCTCTGCTTTCTGTTAGTAAGCCAATCCTCTATCTATTCTAATATATTACCCCCAACCCCGTGAACTTTTATCTTGTGCAGTAACTTTTTATGTGGCACCTTATCAAATGCCTTCTGGAAGTCCAAATACTCACATCCACTGGTTCCCCTTTATCCACCCTGTTCGTTGCATCCTCAACGAATTCCAGCAAATTTGACTTCCCCTTCCTAAATCCATGCTCACTCTGCCTGACCGAATTATGCTTTCCATTTTTGTGCTACTGTTTCTTCAATAATGGACTCCAACATTTTCCCAACTACAGATGTTAGGCTAATTGGTCTCTCGTTCCCTGCTTTTTGTCTGCCTCCTTTTTTAAATAGGGGCGTTACATTTGCCGTTTTCCAATCTGCTCGGACCTCCCCAGAATCCAGGGAATTTTGGTAAATTACAAACAAGGCATCCACTATCCCTGCCGCTACTTCGCTTAAGACCTGAGGATGAATGCCACCAGGTCCAGGGGATTTATTCATCTTTAATACCATTATCTTACTGAGTATCACCTCCTTCGTGATTGTGATTGTGTTAAGCTCCTCCCCCGCTATAGCCCCTTGAATATCCACTGTTGGGATATTGTTAGTGTCCTCTACCGTACAGGCTGATACAAAATATTTGTTCAGAGTTTCTGCCATCTCCATGTTCCCCATTACTAATTCCCCATTGTCGTCCTCTAATGGACCAACATTTACTTTAGCCACTCTTTTCAATTTTATATACCGATAGAAACTCTTGCTATCTGTTTTTATATTTCATTTTAGTTTGCTTTCATAGTCTATTTTCCCTTTCTTAATTATTTTTTTAGTCATTATTTGCTAGCTTTTAAAATCTTCCCAATCTTCTGTCCTCCCAGTAGTTTTGGCCACTTTGTATGCCCTTGTTTTTAATTGATTACCGTCCATTATTTCTTCAGTTAGCCACAGATGGCTATCTTTTCTTTTACACCCTTTTCTCCTCACTGGAATATATTTTTCTTGAGAGTTGTGAAATATCTCCTTAAATGTATGCCACTGTTCATCAACCGTCCTACACTTTAGTCTATTTTCCCAGTCCACTTTAGCCAACTCTACCCTCATACCTTCATAATCTTCTTTATTTAAGCTTAGTACACTGGAAGAAGCACTGAGGGACGCAAGGGCACAGAATATACCGTGGGTGGGAGACTTCAATGTCCATCACAAAGAGTACTTCGGTAGCTCCACTACTGAACGAGCTGGCCAAGTCCTGAAGGACATAGCTGTCAGACGGGGAGTGCGGCAGGCGGTGAGATAACCAACACATGGGAAAAACCCACATGAACTTGTCCTCACCAATCTACCTGTCGCAGATGCATCCGTCCATGACAACATTGGTAGCCATGACCACAGTTATTGTGGCGATAAAGTCCTGTCTTCAGACCGAGGACACTATCCATCATGTTTTGTGGCACTACCACCATGATAACTGCGATAGATTCAACAGATCTAGCAGCTCAAAACTGGGCATCCATGAAGCATTGTGGGCCATTAGCAGCAGCCGAATTGTTTTCCATCACAATCTGTAATCTCATGGCCGGGCATGTCCCTCAATCTGCCATTACCATCAAGCCAGCGGACCAACCCTGGTCCAATAAGGACTGCAGAAGAGCATGCCAAGAAAAGCACCTGGCATCCCTAAGAATGAGGTGCCAACCTGGGGAAGCTGCAACACAGGACTACATGTACACTAAACATTGGAAGCAGCATGCTACAGACAAAGCTAAGTGATCTCACAATCAGTGGACCAGATCAAAGATCTGCATTCCAGCCACATCTAGTTGCGAATGGTAGCGGACCATTAAACAACTAACGGGAGGAGGAGGCTCCATGAATATCCCCATCCTCAATGATAGCGGAGCCCAGCACGTGAGTGCAAAAGAGAAGGTTGAAATGTTTACAATCATTGTGAGGTTATAAAATGTATTAACATTTGTGAACCTTGCTTTTGTAAGATTGTTAAATGAATTAAGCTTGATTATAAAATGTATCTTGCTTTACTGCTGATGAGACATTACTGTTGGTAGTTATCAGTCTGTGCAAAGTCCAGACAAGTTTTTATAGGAATGGTCAGACCATGCAAGGTCCAGACAAGTTATTTTCTTGAAATTATCAGATATGTATGGTTCTATGACGTTTTTGCAGAGTCGGAATGGGTTACAGCGAGCTTTTGCAGCAACTACCATTGCAGCTGCGTACTGTTATTGTAAAAGTAATGTTACAGGTTAAAATGAGATAATGACTACATAATTGAACATACAAAGACTGCATCAGAGTGACCACTTTTGGATTAACCAGATATGGAACTGTCCCCAGAACAAGAGAATGGGGGAACATCTAGAAGTCTTGCATCTGCCACAAATGATTGGATAAGAAGAGTCAACTGACCTCAAAAAAGGAGACTTAAAACAGATACTGTTTGACCTGGGATGTACAGATGTAGAGAAGAGGACGATGGTACCTGTAGAGATGGAGTTACACTAGCCAAATGCACTTAACGTCTCTCTGGTACAGTGATATTGAGGAGTGAATCCATGCTGGCGAAAGGCTAACGCTCTTCTTTGCCAGACCGGATCAAAGAAATAACGGTGACATTGCACGCGACACTGTCCAGTGACTGATTTTGCTCATATCCTTCACAACTGTAATTACTGTCAGTTAAAATTTGTCTTTGCCGGCTGAATTGATTTCTGCTGTATAACAATAAAACATCTACCATTACCAATATGTAGTCATGTCCCAATCATTAGGTTTGAGGTTAAAACCGCCTACAAATCTGGTGACCACGAGGGCTTATGACTAATGTTTATTTTGGTGTACAGAGGACCTCGGTGTCTGTTGGGGTGCACAACCACAGATCTTAGGGAGGTAACCTAATGGACCTGTAGGAGATCTAATCAACCACCAGTAATCAAAGGTACACAAAGATGTCAAAATTAGTTAGTGTTCAAGAAGCTAAGTAAGTTGAATGTTAAGGATACTCAAATGTTAGTGTCAGAATGTTTGACGAGTGAGATATCGTTTTATGAAGAGGTGGTGAAGTTTATTCAGGGACACGTAGATGATAAATTAAGGTAGAGAAAGGAAGGGGATTACTTGCCTATGTGTCCTAGTTCTGTACAAAAGGTGCAGATGAACGTTATAGGAAAGGTGAGGTGAGAGAGGAGAAGCAGAAAGAGCAGGAGAGACAGTGGGAGATGGAGAGGGAAAAAGATCTAAGGTGCAGGCAAATCCATCTGAAAAATCAGCAAAAGGAAAAAAAAACAGGGAATTGTGGAGCCAGGAAAAGCTGCTGAGACGATAGTTTAAAAGGCGAAGGAACAAAAAGAAACTTAATATTGAAACCGACACTGAACCGACCAGTTTCTGTGCCGAGAAAAATAAATCTCAAGTTTACTGAGTGAAAGGAACCTTAAAGGATACTGCAATTTCAGTTTGTGTGAAAGTGTGCAAGTTTTCCTGACTGTGAATGTTTAACAAGTTACAATATTTCTTTTGTCTGTAAGTCTGCCTTTGAAAGAAAGTGGGTGCGAAATTCAGGGCCACCAGAAAGCTGCCGCACTTCCTTTTACTTTAAGATTTTTCCGCCGGGATCGTTGAGGCGGCCTCTCCGTTGATTTTCAGCACTTCGGATTTTTTTTGATGTTGGACCGAAAGTCGGTCATAGTGGGGGCAGAGTTCGGCAGTAAGGCAAGCTGAGTGGTCTATTAAAGTCCATGAGGGTAATCTGTGTGTGGAGGCGGAAGATGTGGGTATGGTTCTTGAGGAATACTTTGCGTCTCTTTTCACAAAAGAGAGGGGTGATGCAGACACTGCTATCAAGGAGCAGTGTGAAATATTAGCTCAAATAAACATAGTTGGTGTGGAGGTATTAAGCGATTTGGTAGCTTTGAAAGTGGATAAGTCCCGAGGCTGGGATGAAACGTATCCCAGGCTGTTAAGCGAAGCAAAAGACAAAATGGCAGAGATTTGACCATCATTTTCCAGTCCTCTCTGGCTTCAGGTGTGGTGCTAGATGACTGATGCTAATATGGTACCCTTGTTTAAGAAGGGAGAAAGGGATAGACCAAGTAATTACAGGCCAGTCATTTTAACCTCAGTAGTGGCAAAATTGTTGGAAAAACTCCTGAAGGACAGGATAAATCTACATTTAGAAAGACACGGATTTGTCAAGGGAAGGTCATGTCTGACTAACTTGATTGAATTTTTCGAGGAGGTAACGAGGAATTTCGATGAGGGCAGTGCATATGATGTAGTGTGTCATGTATGTAACCACAATGTAACACCTCTGTATTACTGTATACACTCAACCTAGATGCACACCTTGACCACAAGGGATGAACTTGTGGGAGACACTCCTTACCTGATCACACAGGTATAAAAAGGGAGGTCCCACACAGGGTCATCGTCTTTTGGAGTCCTGTGATTAAAGAGTTAAAGACACAGAGTGACCTTGTTTCCAGAATGTGCCTCGTGTGGTTTCATACTGTAGAGTAAGGACCTTACATTGGCGACGAGAAACGGGAATTCACTACCCACGGGAACGGCCACCGGTAGCACAGAGGAACAGTACTGTGTTGGGGAAGACTGGGACGATTTTGTTGAGAGGCTTCAGCAAAGCTTCGTTATGAAAGAATGGCTGGGGTATGCAGCGGCCGACAAGCGAAGGGCTCATCTTTTGAACAGCTGCGGACCAAAGACTAATGCGCTCATGAAGGACTTACAAGCACCCGAAAAGCCGGCGGACAAAACCTTTGAAGAACTTAGCAAATTGATCGGGGAGCACCTCAAACCGGCGAGTAGCATACATATGGCCTGACACAGATTCTACACCCACTGACGTCATGAAGGACAGAGCATATCGGACTTCGTAGCGGACCTCCAGCGTTTGGCCAGCTTCTGTAAGTTCACAGATGCCTGCAGGGGGGAGATGCTAAGAGACTTCTTTATCGAGGGCATCGGTCATGCGGGAATTTTCCACAAATTAATTGAGACCAAGGATTTGAACTTGGAAGCGGCGGCGTTGTTAGCTCAAACTTTCATGGCGGGGGAGGAAGAGACGAAAATAAGATATGTGCGCAATTCTGCCTCTAATGCAGCGATGGATCAGGGAGTCAATATCATCAATGCGACTCAGAGCCCCGCAGGCAGGCAGTCCGACACTCCCCAGGCAGCAATAGACCCGAGAGTAGGACTTCAACAGAGACAATGGCAGGCTGAACGGACATTCACACCATCACAGTGGAAAATGCGGCCCGGGATGGGGCCATTGACACCCACTAATAGGTTACTTAAGAGCAGTCAAAGGGACAGTCAGCGCGGAATGCCTGGCCATAGTCCCTTTGTTCCCAACAATGGAAACTTTAACTCATGCTGGAGGTGTGGGGGAAAACACTCAGCTAGATCTTGCAGATTTCAAGAGTTTGTCTGCAGGAACTGCCATCTCAGTGGCCACTTAGCTCGAATGTGCAGGAAGTCTGCAACCAGACTAATATATGAGGCGGATGGACCAGAAGAGGGTTCTTTGAGGCAGGATGACTTTTGGGGCAAATTGATGGACACCAAGGTTCAGTGGATCCATATGGCGAATTTTCACAGTTCATACGCCAAAACGCCACCAATGATGATGAGGGTTTTATTCAACGGTATCCCAGTATGCATGAAGATGGACACTGGGGCCAGCCAGTCACTCATGGGTGTTCAGCAATTTGAGAAGCTATGGCCACGTAAAGCCAGTAGACCCAAATTAGCACATATTGAGACACAATTACGGACATACACTAAAGAAATCATTCTGGTGCTAGGCAGTGCAATGTTGGCTGTCACACACAATGGGTTATTGAATCGGCTGCCGCTCTGGATTGTCCCAGGCGATGGTCCCGCTCTGTTGGGGAGGAGCTGGTTAGCTGAGATGATCTGGAAATGGGGGGGATGTTCACGCAATGTCCTCGGTGGAGCGAAGTTCGTGCTCACAAGTCCGACAACAATTCGATTCACTATTCCAACCTGGCATCGGGACTTTCAAAGGCACTAAAGTAGTGATACACATCACCCCGGACGCCAGGCCAGTGCACCACAAAGACAGAGCGATGCCGTATGTGACGCGGGAAAAAAATCGCGAGCGAATTGGACCGGCTGTTAAGAGAGGGCATCATCTAGCCTGTTGAATTCAGCGACTGGGTGAGCCCGATCGTTCCCATCCTAAAAGCGGATGGCTCTGTCAGGATCTGTGGCAACTACAAGGCCACCATCAATCGGGTGTCCCTACAAGATCAATACCCGAGAGCAGAGGACCTCTTCACCACGCTGGCAGGCGGCAAGCTGTTCACCAAGTTGGGCCTCACTTCAGCCTATATGACCCAGGAACTGGCCGACGAATCTAAACTACTGACCACCATCACCACGCTCAAGGGACTGTTCGTTTATAACAGGTGCCCATTTGGCATTCGATCAGCGGCCGCAATTTTTCAATGCAACATGGAAAGCCTGCTTAAATCCATTCCTGGAATGATCGTATTCCAGGACGACATCCTCATCACAGGTCGAGACACTGAGGAAGACACCGAGGAACACCTCCACAACCTGGAGGAGGTGCTACGCTGACTGGACCGGGTAGGCCTGCGACTCAAGAAGTCTGAATGTGTGTTCTTAGCTCCTGAGGTTGAGTTTCTGGGCAGGAGGGTTGCTGCAGATGGGATTCGGCCCACCGAATCCAAAACAGAGGCGATTCGACGAGCACCCAGGCCATGCAACATATCGGAGTTGCGTTCATTCCTAAGGCTGTTGAACTATTTCGGGAACTTTCTGCCGAACTTGAGCACATTGTTGGAGCCGCTACATGTGCTCCTGCGTAAGGGTTGCGATTGGTTTTGGGGGGACTGTAAGGAACGGGCTTTTGATGGGGCGCGAAACCTACTTTGTTCAAACAAGTTGTTGACCCTGTACGACCCCTGTAAAAAAAATTGGATCTGACATGTGATGCATTGTCCTATGGGGTTGGGTGCGTGTTGCAGCAGGGCAATGCTGAGTGTCAACTACAACCTGTGGCTTATGCCTCCAGGTCACTCTCTCAAGCAGAACGGGGATATGGGATGGTCGAGAAGGAAGCGCTCTCATGTGACTCTCATGTGAAAAAAATTGCATTAGTACCTCTTTGGTAGGAAGTTTGAATTAGAGACGGACCACAAGCCATTAACACCCCTGTTGTCAGACAGCAAGGCTATCAATGCAAACACATCAGCTCACATACAGCGATGGGCTCTGATGCTGGCTGCCTATGACTACTCCATCCAGCACGGCCCGGCACTGAAAATTGCGCTGACGCGTTCATCAGGCTCCCACTGGCCACCACCGAGGGGGCAGCGGAGCAAAGTGCTGAGATGGTCATGGCTGTCGATGCCTTTGACAGCACAGGCTCCCCCATCACAGCCCACCAGATCAAAATCTGGACAAACAGAGATACCCTCCTATCCCTGATTAAGAAATGTGTCCTGACTAGGGATTGGGCGCTCGCACACAGAACAAGCCCTGAGGAGGTCAGACCGTTCCACAGACGGATGGATGAGCTCTCCATCCAAGCTGACTGCCTACTATGGGGCAGCCAGGTCATTATGCCCCAGAAGGGCAGGGAGGCATTCATCAGGAAACTCCACAGTGAGCACCCAGGCATTGTGCTGATGAAGGCCATTGCCCAGTCACACATTTGGTGGCCTGGAATTGACTCAGACCTGGAACACTGTGTTCGCAGGTGCACAATGTGTGCCCAGCTGGGTAATACCCCCAGGGAGGTCCCGCTCAGCCCGTGGCCCTGGCCCACCAAGCCGTGGTCACGCAGTCATGTTGACTATGCAGGCCCGTTCATGGGAAAGATGTTCCTTATTGTGGTAGATGCGTACTCAAAATGGATCGAGTGCATCATTCTGAATTCATGCACGTCATCCACCACCGTGGAAAGCCTACATATGATCTTTGCAACACATGGCTTGCTGGACATCCTGGTTAGTGATAATGGTCCATGTTTCACAAGCTACAAATTCCGGCAGTTTATGTTGGGCAAAGGCATCAACCACATCAGGACTGCACCGTTCAAGTTGGCCTCCAATGGCCAGGTGGAACATGCGGTCCAAATCATTAAGCAAGGTATGCTCAGGGTTCAAGGACCCTCCCTACAATGCCGCCTATCGCATCTCCTGCTGGCCTATAGATCCCGACCGCACTCGCTCACGGGGGTCCCGCCCGCAGAGCTACTAATGAAATGGACACTCAAAACTCGGTTGTCCCTCATCCACCCAGTCCTGACCGACATAGTTGAGGGCAAGCGCAAGTAACAAAACGAGTACCATGACCGTAATTCGAGGGGGAGATGTAAAGAACTAAATGATCCTGTATTAGTCCTCAATCACGATATGGGGCCCAAATGGCTTGAGGGCATTGTAATTGACAAAGAGGCGAATAGGGTCATCGTGGTAAAACTCAACAATGGCCAGATATGCTGTAAGCATCTGGACCAAGTAAAAATAAGGTTCAGCATCGACATGGAGGAACCTGAAGAAGACCATGAGATGGAGCTCACATCACCGCCAGTGAACGAGCAACAAGAGCAATCAGAAGAATGCACAGTCCCTGCGGTCAGCCCGGAATCACCACAGGTGACAGACACTCACGTCAGTGTCCAACAACCAGAGCCCCAACTGCGGCGCTCCACGAGGGAGCGTAGACCACCTGAAAGACTAGACCTATGATCCCAATAAGACTTGGGGGGAGGTGATGTCATGTATGTAACCACAATGTAACACCACTGTATTACTGTATACACTCAAGGTAGATGCACACCTTGACCACAAGGGGTGAACTTGTGGGAGACACTCCTTACCTGATCACCCAGGTATAAAAAGGGAGGTCCCACGCAGGGTCATCGTCTTTTGGAATCCTGTGAATAAAGATTTAAGATCACAGAGTGACCTTTTCTCCAGAATGTGCCACGTGTGGTTTCATACTGTCGAGTAAGGACCTTACATAGTGTATTTGGATTTTTGCAAAGCTTTTGATAAGGTCCCACATGGCAGACTGGTCACAAAAGTAAAAGCTCATGGGATCCAGGGCAAAGTGGCAAGTTGGATCCAAAATTGGCTCAGAGGCAGGAAGCAAAGGGTAATGGTTGGTGGGTGTTTTTGTGACTGGAAGGATGTTTCCAGTGGGGTTCTGCAGTGCTCAGTACTAGGTACTTTGCTTTCTGTGCTATACATCAATGGTCCAGACTTGAATATAGTGGGTATGATTAAGAAGTTCGCAGATGATACAAAAATAGGCTGTGTGGTTGATAATGAAGAAGAAAGCTGTGGACTGCAAGAAGATATCAATCAACTGGTCAGGTGTGTAGAACAGTGGCAAATGGTATTTAATCTTGAGAAATGTGAGGTAATGCATTTGGGGAGGGCTAAAATGGAAAGGAAATACATGTTAAATAATAGGACACAGAGGTGTAGAGGAACAAAGGTACCTGGGAGTGCATGTTCACAGATCCCTGAAGGTAGCAGGTCAGGTAGATAAAGTGGTTAAGAAGGGAAATGGAATGCTTGCCTTTACTAGCCAAGGCATAGAATATAAGAGCAGCGGGGTTATGTTTGAACTGCATAAAACACTGGTTTAAGCCACAGCTGGAGTACTGCATGCAGTTCTGGTCACCATATTATAAGAAGGATGTGATTGCACTGGAAAGGGTACAGAGGAGATTTACGAGGATGTTGCCAGGAGTGGAGAATCTTAGCTATGAGAACAGATTGGATAGGCTGGGTTTGTTTTCCTTGGAACAGAGGAGGCTGAGGGAAGACCTCATTGAGGTGTATAGAATTATGAGGGACCTATAGATACTCTGAATAGAAAGGGAGTATTTTCCTTTGCATAGGGGTCAACAACCAGGAGGCATAAATTTAAAGGAATTAGGAGAAGGTTTAGAGGAGAGTTGGGGGGGAATTTCCTCACTCCAAGGGTTGTGGGGGTCTGGAACTCACTGCCTGAAAGTGTGGTAGAGGCAGAAACCTTCACCACATTTATAAAGTACTTGGATGCACACTTGGATGTAACCTGCAGGGTTATGGACCTGGAGCTGGAAAGTGGGATTAGGTTCGATAGCCTCTTGTTGGCCGGCGCAGACACGATGGGCCGAAATGGCCTCATTCTGTGCTGTAAACTTCTATGATTCTATTATTCTATATCTTCGGCCACTGAGCCACCAGGGAGATTTTGGCCGGGCCAGTGGCCTGGCTCCCAAGAGAGGCTGCCCGTTGGTGGCCCGGCCGAACCTGTGGGCACTATTTTGCCGGCCGAATGTGAAGTCGGCCGCAAAAAATAAAGAAATGCCGGCCACGGCAGTGGGCCCTCCCCTCGAAGGGCCGCCGCACTGCTGGACCACACACAGTGAGGAGAAGCTGCACTGACAGAAAAAGCTGTCTGGGGCACCGTGCGGTGGGGCAATGATTGTTTTTAGTGAATTTGGGGCACTGTATTCTGCAGGTGAGGGAGAGCGGCGGTGTGTGTTTTGATCACGTGTTTGCGGCAGTCATCGGCAGTGGGACGGAATTGGGTACCGGCCGAAAAATCCCCGACCTGAATTTGGGTCGGGGCGGACAGTTGACCACAAAGCAGCGGCCACGGGATTCCGCCGCATGGTCACCGCAAACGGGCAGTAACGGTTCTGACTGAGACCCTGAATTTCGGCCCCAGTGTCTGCTGTGTCTGTTTTAGCTCCACCCACTTTTCTGTGCATGGAACTAAAAGCCATTTAACACTTTGTCGTCTTGTCTTGAATGTTGGAAGTTTTAAGAAAGTGTGAATATGTTGAGCATGTTCATTTCAATGTAAGATTATGCCGCTAGATGTGGGGAAAGTTTTGTATTGACATTTTAAGTTAACGACACTGCTAGGAACAAAGCACTGTCTTCTGAATCTGGTGACTGAAAGTCCAAGAACCCGACCCTCTAATGTTTTGCCAAGTAAGAATTCATCAGAATTACTCAACTGGGCTGTAAAGGGGAAAAAAATAGTCTCTGATGAAATAAAGAAAGGAGAAAGCGAAAGAATCTGTCCCATTTCTAGTTTCAGTGAAGTACTACTTAAAAAATGGACGCTTTTATTTGTACTGCCAAAATGGCCACCATGCTCCACCCTTGTTTTCTGATTGGTTCTCTTGGAGAATAAGCCACACTCTGAAGTTTTACATCAATGTGTAAATGGAACCGCCCATCTCACTGAATTTGCAAATTGTTACTCGATCCACTTTGAATTCCTGAAGCGACAGAGGACAGAGCTCCCCAGAAAACAGCAAGGGCCAGCCAAAATGTCTTACCCCAATCTGTGCATTCCTCCCCCAGCCGAAGTGCCTTATCCCAGTCCAAGTGCATGCCACCCCCAGCCAAAGTGCCTAACCCCTGTCCAAGTGCATGCCTCCCTCAGAAGAAGTGCCTTACCCCCAGTGCATGCATCCTTCCACCCCCTAGCCCCCCGCCCCCCCACCAGAGATGGAGCATAGTGTACGGATTGTTAACAGTTTTATTGAAGTGAATAGTGACAGTGTCGTGACTTCTGGATATCATCCACGCCAACGATGTCCCTTGTAGGGGATTGGAAAAACATGATCTGTCTTCCCTGAGTTCCCTCTCTCCCTTCCAAACCACACCCCTCCCACCCTCTCTCTCTACCCCAGTCTCTCTTTCTCTCTCCCCACTCCCCCCAGCTCTTCCACCCCCCCCCGCCCCACAAGCCTCTCTCCCCCAGCCTCTCTATCCCCCCAGCCTCAGCCACTTCCCTCCAGCCTCTCTCTCCCCCCAGCGTCAGCCACCTCCCCCTAGTCCCTCCCTCTCTATCTCCACTTCCCAGTCTCTCTCTCATTCTCTCTCTCTTTCTCTCCTCCCCCCAGTCTCTCTCCCTCCACCCAATAAGGAAGATTATTGTGGATATCTAGGGCATCGCTGCCAATGGCAGTGATGTTGCAACCCTAATTCTATCTGGTTTTTCCACAATATTCATGATAATTCATAGTTGTCCCACAGCTGTTTGAATTTTTTCCAGTTGGCTTTCAAATCGCTGGTCACCTGCAATGGAGGTGGGAGAGGAATGTGTGCGGGAGTTGGCACCGTGGTGGTCATGATCGCTCGCTAAAGCTTAGGACTTTGAGTTTGTCACATACTTGCATATAGTTCAAATAACCAGAGGGCTAGAACAAGTCGAATAATAAAAGATTGTGGCCATGTATTTGTAGAAATATTTTGTCAATCAAGGCTCTACAACAGCTTATGCAATCCTTAAGTTTACTTTACAAATGCCTCCAGATTACTTTACAATCCACGCGCGATGTGTATGAAGCACGGTCTGCATTGCACTGCTTAACATCGATTTCAATCGGCTCACAAGTCTTACAGTTCCAATATTTCGATCGTAGATGCATTCGACGATAGATCGGAAGTCTCCACTTCTGACACCATGTGTTTTATAGTCTCTTGAACATTTAGTTCAAACTAACTCTATTTATTTGGGAGATCTCAGACAGCCGTGTGCAGTTTAAAAAATGGAGTTCCTCCTCAGAGAAGCAGCTTTCTTCAATACAGATTCCTTGGGCCCGAAATCGGTGAAACCCAAGGCCCGGCCAAATGCCGCCCAAAGGACCGCCGATGGCCACCGAGAAACCGGGCGATACTTTGCCGGAAGATTCCACTAAAAGAGGTGGCAGTGCCGCCATGCAGCAAAATAAAGGTTTACGCCATCAATCTGGGCGGCAGTGGGCGGGAGATCTCAATCTCGGCGGCAAAGGCTCTTGCTGCCCAAGTGCCGCTGAGGATGGAGCCAGGCCCAGGGAGGGTGGAAGACCTGGAAATAAAAATCATTACAAAGAAATAAAACACCGGAACACCTTCAGGGGACCGCATGCAGGTAAGTCGCGTTAAAAAAATGTTTTAAAGATGTTCACTAACCTTTTTTTGCAGGTCTTCGTACTTACCGTCAGGGTTAGACCAGCCTCCATGCAGCGGTCCTTCCCTCTGCTGGCGCCGACTCCCGCCCGCACCAATCTGGCAGCTCAGCGGGCGGGAGGTCACTTACACTACTTGGCCGTCAGCGGCCGTCAGCAGGCGGTTCCCGGCGGTGTTCCCTTCTCGCCTGCTCCAGCCCAAGTGGAAAGTGGCTCACAGGGGAGACCGGAGGCAAAACTCGGCGGCAGTCGGCGGTAAGGCCACCAATATCGGGGCCCAGGACTCTATACCTCCAAAATAGAGGGCGCTATACATTATATCGTTACACTTGTGCATGCCCAACACCCTTCTTGTAAATGGCTCACTATCGAGGTCCTCATCTGTGTCCTGTGTAGCAGAACTCACGTGTGAACACGCACTCCGGGGAGCCCTGGAGCTACCCTTTCCCCTTGGCCTTGCTGGAGCCCACTTGTCCCCGGTGCACTGACACGGTGTGTTTTTTCTCCTCCGCTTCTCCTGCCTCACTCTCTACCGTGCCCTCAGGGACGGCTGCTCAGTTGCTTGCTCAGTATCTGCAAGCATAAAGACACAAGAGTTGTGTTCAGGTGAGGGGACGGGGGGTAGGGGCAGGAAGGGAGAATTGCAGGCATACAGCATGATTAGCTGGAAAGTCCGATACGCTTGTGGGGTGAGGGGGGTGTGGGATGTGAGAAGAAGGAGTGGGGGTAAACATACCGTGTTGTCCCCAAGGGGCCAATGTCGCCGATGGCCAAGGCGCCCTCCACCCGACGCCCAATAATACGCAGCACTCTATTCTCCAGCGCAGACAGTGGTTGGGTGTCAGCTTGTCTCCTGTCTGTGCACTCCTGCTCAGTCCTGTTTTGGGCCACCTTGGCCTGCAAGAGCAAGGAAAGTATGTGAGTGAGTGTGCAGCAATGTGTTTAGGTGATGTGCCTGCTGTAGTTGAATAGCTGTCATTGTGGACAAGGTGTGAGATGTAGGTGTGAATGTAGGTAGGTAGAGATTGTGGTGGGGGAGTGCTGGGGGTGTGGTGCTTTGGACAGTGTGTTAAGACTGTGGTTCAGATGGTGGTACGTAGCATTTGTAGAAGCATTCACTCACCCTGACCACCCGAGCGAGGTTGTTAAACTTCTTCCTGTACTGTGTGTGGGTCCTGGGGACCACTGTGCTGCCCAAGACATCATGCGCTACCTCCCTCCACATGCTGCACAAGGCTTGCGGCGAGCGGCTCCTACCACTGCTGGATCAAGCACCGCTCTCTGACTCTCCACACCGAACACCAAGGCTTCCAAGGCTTCATTGCAGAATTTGTCTTCTCTCTCCCTGGGCCATGGATCCGCCATGAGTGCAGCAGCTTCAGTCCAGTAGCTCATTCTCCTTCACAAGCAATGCTGACTCTCATTAAAATTCAACCACGTGCGCCCTTGTTAAAGGGGCACAACCAATAAAACCTGTAAATTAATGAAAAAATTCAAATGAACCTTAACAAATCAAACCAAGATCTTATTTCCGGTGGTGATGATACGCTCCAGTTGTGGAAGGCCTCAAGCATGCCGGCGGACACAGCGTAGTAGCTGCGGAAGAGAGGCAGGCAGTCGGGCCGAATGATCCCCTTAACCGTCCGCTGCCTGGACTTGTTACTGGCTACTTTGGCCAGGTCAAGGAGCAGCCCTACGAGGTGGTCTTCCAACTTGCCCGATCCCTTCCACACCGGGTGCCCAAAGACCAGGAACATGGGACTGAAGTGCAACTAAATATCGCTGAGCAGTCCCTTCAAATATTTTACAGGAGCTGCAACCTCTCACACCCGGCATACACAGGGAACACGGACTCATCCAGACCGCAGAAAATGCAGGTGCACTGGGAGTCCGTGAGCCAACTTAGAACTTTATTGTACAGGACTGCCCTGTGCAACACCCTCCAGACCAAGTCCCCGATAAATAAAAAGACTCCTGCAGAGAGAGCCCTCCATTGGGGACTCCTGCCTCCTCCGGATGGCAGACGAGGATGGCTAAATGGCAGGTGTGCAAGAGCAGCACATACAGGAATCAGCTCCGTGCAGAATGGAAAGGCACAGCAGGTTAATTTGAATTTTTTCATGTTGTGAAGAGCCGGCTCCCAAGGGAGGTTTCAGGGCCTGGCGCCGATGAGGAATTCCGTCCGGATGGAGGTCAGTTCGGACAGGAAGCCACAAATGCTTGAGCCTCCTCGACACACCTCATGGAGAAATCGATGAGAATTAACTGCATGTTGGTGACAAAAGCAGGGGGATCAATCAAAGTGACCAACCGGTACCACAGCATAGAGGCCACCATTTGATTTATAACCAGCGCTCGACCCCTGTAGGACAGCACTCGTCCTGTCCTGCACCCTCGGCGAGCGGTGACTTTGGCCTCCAGCACTTGCCAGGTAGAGGTGATGGGTTGTACTCCAGGCAAAGGCCTGAGCTCCTCCGACAGGGAGTCCACCTGCCACTGACCTACTAGGAGTCTGGAACATTTCTCCCAGTTGATCCTGGCAGAGGACGCGGCCGAGTAGACCTGCAGGCACATGCGCAACCTCCGCAGGTCAACGGGACCCGTGACCATGAGGAGCACATCATTGGCGACGACCTCCACACCCGGCCCTTGCAGGGCCAGTCCCATCAACCTCTTCCACAAGGGGCGGAGGAAAGGCCCCACGTAGCTGGCATGTAACTGGCCGGATATGAGGCAATCCCCTGACGCATCCCTCTCCCGAAGCGAAGGGGCGTGGTCAATGACCCGTTACCCTCCAGCAGCAGGTTGTTAAAACACCAGTACGCCCCCCACCGCCCCCCACCCCCCAGACCCCGCGCGGTTAGTGGAATGATCTCTGCCCACACCAGGTGGTGGTCCGAGCACGGCATCGTCCATTTGGAAGCCGCCAGAGCGCAGGAGACGTACGGCCGGGAAATGTAAAGGCGGTCGTGTCTGGCCCTCCC
Organism: Pristiophorus japonicus; assembly: GCF_044704955.1. Classification (NCBI taxonomy): domain Eukaryota; kingdom Metazoa; phylum Chordata; class Chondrichthyes; family Pristiophoridae; genus Pristiophorus; species Pristiophorus japonicus. The sequence goes on along the minus strand of NC_091984.1, from coordinate 5,209,800 downwards.
TCCTCCAGACCCCACACAAATAAAGACGCTGGAGTCGGGATGGAGATTTCGCTAGACGTCCACTACTTCGAAGGACCCGACCAGCCCCTCAACTTCTCCATCACTGCATGCCTCGAGGGTATAGTTGAACTCCCCTCCCCTGCCCCCCGAGGACAATGCAGTCACCGATCTCGATGGAGCCTGAAAGAGCAGACACTTCTTCTGAGAAATGCACTTGCAGCACACCGGACTGAGGGACATACACATTCACTCGATGGAGCGGCACGTCCCCCAGGCAAACAGTGACATGGAGCAAGCGGCCTGGCACAGGCACCTTGACCCCCAAGATCTCCGGCTGAAAATGTGGAACCGGCAAGATAGCCAACCCGCAAGAAGTGGTGGCGAGGTGCCTCCTGCGAGGTGCCTCCTTGCCATTCCAGGAGCCACGCGGCCTCATCTCCTGCAACAGTGTGGGTTTCCTGCAGGAAGCACACCGAATAGTTCCCTTTCTTTAGGATCGGGAAGTTATTAAATCCATGGCGCACCTCTCTGCTGCCGTTGATGTTCAGGATGGCTATGGTTATGTTAATTACAAGAGCACAGTGCTTAACACTACTGTGGGCAGGGAGCAAAGTCATGTGATATCCTTCACTCCCTCAGAAATCCCAGGAGAAAGGTCTTGAGCCAGTGCAGCACCTTAAACAGTGGTGTTACATTAGCTACCCTGCAGTCCATAGGAACTGATCCAGAGTTGATAGACTGTTGGAAAATGATCACGAATGCATCCACTATTTCTATGGCCACTTCCTTAAGTACTCTGGGATGCAGACTATCAGACCCCGGGGATTTATCGGCCTTCAATCCCATCAATTTCCCTAACACAATTTACCGCCTAATAAGGATATCCTTCAGTTCCTCCTTCTCACGAGACCCTAGTACTTCCGGAAGGTTATTTGTGTCTTCCTTCGTGAAGACAGAACCAAAGTATTCGTTCAATTGGTCTGCTATTTCTTTGTTCCCCATTATAAATTCACCTGAATCCAACTGCAAGGGACCTACATTTGTCTTCACTAATCTTTTTCTCTTCACATATCTATATAAGCTTTTGCAGTCAGTTTTTATGTTCCCGGCAAGCTTCTTCTCGTACTCTATTTTGCCCCTCTTAATTAAACCCTTTGTCCTTCTCTGCTGAATTCTAAATTTCTCCCAGTCCTCAGGTTTGCTGCTTTTTCTGGCCAATTTATATGCCTCTTCCTTGGATTTAACACAATCCTTCATTTCCCTTGTTAGCTGCGGTTGAGCCACCTTCCCTGTTATGTAATGATGTGTGTATCGTCCCAGTACCTTAAATGTATTGTAAGTACTATGCCACACCACAGAGGGCGCTGCGGTGGGAAACCCTGGTAGTACCTGTAACAAAGGCTATATAAGGCTGACCACCACACCTGGGAGGCACTCTGGAGCTGAACAATAAAGGACGAAGGTCACAGCAGTTAGACTTATACCAGACTGTGTGGAGTCAGTGATTTGTGTGCTACATACACCACATTGGCGACGAGGAAGCGGACGAACTCCATGCAACCATGGCTACTCTGGGCTCGCTAAAGGATTTTACCGTGGGCAATGATTGGGAGGCATTTACGGAAAGGCTCGAGTACTACTTCACAGCAAATGATCTGACAGAGGACACATATGCAATGAGAGATAAGCGGAAGGCGATATTGCTCTCCAGTTGTGGAGATGAGGTTTGCTGTCTCGTCAGGGATTTGCTGGCACCTGGGAGCGCCAGGGACAAGTCATATGAGGAGCTGACTGAACTCATTCGTGATCAGTTGAAACCGAAGGAGAGCATCCTCACGGCCAGATACAAATTTTACCATCACTGCAGACCTGAGGGCCAGGATGTCACCAAATATGCTGCAGACCTCAGGAGACTCGCGGCACCGTGTGATTTTGGGGCACACCTTGACGAGGCGTTGCGAGACGTTTTCATTATGGGGATTGGCCACGAGGGCCTCCTTCACAAGCTGCTGGCCATGGAACCCACAGTCACTCTGACAAAAGCCATCGCCATCAGCTGGGCATATATGACCTCGACTTGCAGCACCAAGCAAATGATCCACACAGTCTCGAACCCGGCAGGCACTGTCCACAGGATAGCGCCCACCACGGACAAAACTGCAGAACGTGGCTCTGCCCAGGGCAGAGAGCACGGACCTCGGGATCCTGGAGCTCAGAGTCCGCCGAGGGGGGCCAATCAAGCAGCACCATGCTGGCGCTGTGGAGGAAGCCATGGGGCTCACCGGTGCAGGTTTGCGGAGTATACGTGCAATACCTGCCACGTTAAAGGCCACCTTCAGCGTATGTGTAAAAGAAATCGGACTCACCATGTGGCTGAGGAGATGGGGGATGATCCACTGTTCAGCGAGGAGCAGGGAGAAGATGATGAGGTGCTTGGACTGTACACGTGCACCGACGATTCGCCCCCAGTGATAAGTGAAGTAAAAATCAACGGAGTCCCAGTGAGTATGGAAGTGGACACGGGCTCGGGTCCGTCGTTGATGAGTCGGAGAACTTTTGATAAACTGTGGATTAACCCAGCTGCACGACCCAAGCTGGTCCCGGTCACGGTGAAGCTGCGTACCTACACCAGGGAACTGATACCTGTTCTCGTCAGAGCGATGGTGCAGGTATCCCACCGGGACGAGACGCACGCTTTACCTTTGTGGGTCGTTGCAGGCGATGGGCCGACACTCCTCGGCCGGAGGTGGATGGGAAAGGTTCGTGGGAGCTGGGAAGACTTAATTCCTCCACAGGCTGCTGCTTCCCAGGGTGCTGCCGTGCCCCGGGTCCCCAGAGAGCAGCGCCGACCGAGCTGGAGCTGCAGCCTCAATCCACCCACAGGCAAGTCCCAGGCCCGGACCTCACACAGAGACCCTGCAGCCCCAGCCCCCACAAGCAAGTCCCAGGCCCGGACCTCACACAGAGACCCCGCAGCCCCAGCCCCCACAGGCAAGCAGCCCTGCACAGAGGGGCCTAAGGTGGGGTGGGGGTTGAGCCGGCGGGGCGCTGCGGGCGGGGCGCTGAGGGATCCAGGGGCAGGCGGTTCGGAAGGGCCCCGCAGAGGAGCTGGTAGCGGCGGCCATGGAGGCCGCTACAGAGGCCGCGGGGGACGCGGCAAGTGCGACCGCTGGAGAGGCCACGACGGCCGCAGGAGAGGCAGCAAATCAGGTGGCAGCGGAGGGGAGCAGAGGCTGCGACGGCGGAGGGTATCCGGAGCGGCGGAGAAGAAGATGGCGGCGGCATCATGTCGGAGCTGCAGAGCATCAAAGATGGCGGCGCCCAAGGAGCAGCCTCGTGGAATCTTCCTGCATCAAAGATGGCACCTTAAAGAGGAAATGCACCCGGGAGTCTTAAAAGGGCCTTACAAAGAGGTGGTCCCCACAAAGGACTTCTGTTTGGCAGAGCGAGTCTAAAATGAGCTATGTTAACGTGAGATAGTGAATTTATAATAAGAATTACTTTTTTTATGCTGAATGGCCACTGTATTTGTGTAAAATAATGGATGAAGTACAATTAATGATAACGGCTAACAAGGAAATCAGGGATCCGCTACCAGTCAATAACCAGTTAATGTACCAGATAATATGTACCATACTAACGCACTGTCTATGCCCACCTGCCTTCCGTTGGACAAGTGTGATGTTATGCAATGATGTGTGTATCGTTGTCCTGCATCCAGGTGTGGGGGGAGGGGAGGTGATGTTATGTAATGATGTGTGTATCGTCCCAGTACTTTAAATGTATTGTAAGTACTATGCCACACCACAGAGGGTGCTGCGGTGGGAAACCCTGGTAGTACCTGTAACAAAGGCTATATAAGGCTGACCACCACACCTGGGAGGCACTCTGGAGCTGAATAATAAAGGACGAAGGTCACAACAGTTAGACTTACACCAGACCATGTGGAGTCAGTGATTTGTGTGCTACATACACCACATTCCCCGTTTTATTTTTACTCCAGACGGGGATGTACAATTGCTGAAGTTCATCCATGTGATCTTTAAATGTTTGCCATTGCTTATTCACCGTCAATCCTTTAAGTATCATTTGCCAGTCTATTCTAGCCAATTCACGCCTCAAACCATCAAAGTTACCTTTCCTTAAGTTCAGGACCCTAGTTTCTGAATTAACTATGTCACTCTCCATCTTAATAAAGAATTCTACCATGTTATGGTCACTCTTCCCAAGGGGTCTCGCACAACATCCTCTGTCCCAGCATGCGAGGTGTTTTTGTTTAAATCTTCCACCAGGTCGATCTGTTCCTGGGAGATGTCGGGGTGACTGGGCAGGTTCAACCTGATCGGCCTCACCCACCTCTGTCCCCAGGCCTGCGTCTGGTCCACCCTTTGAGTGTAACACCAATGCGTTTGGGGTTTACAACTATTTTGGTAGAAACTTTCATTCAAGTGCCCCCTTGTTTTTTTTTTGAGGGCACCAAAAACTACAAATGAACAATTGAATATAAAAGAGAACCTTTGTCAAAACAAATCAAATTAAAATTCTGCTCCCGGTTTAAATGATGCACTCCAGTCCCTCCGGCGCCCACCTCTCATGGAAGGACGCAAGCGTACCGGTGGACACCATGTGCTCCACCTCCAGAGTCACCCTGGCTCGGATGTAACCATGGAAGAGAGACAGGCAGTCGGGCTGAACAACCCCCTCGACCACCCGCTGCCTGGACTGGTTAATGGCCACCTTGGCCATTCCCAGGAGCAGGACCATGAGGAGGCCTTCCGACCTGCCCGTTCCCCTCCGCACACGGTGCCCAAAGATCAGGAGCGTGGGACTGAAGTACAAGCAGAATTTGAGGAGCAGCCCCTTCAAATATTGAAAGAGCGGCTGCAACCTCACACATTGAACATAGACATGGAACATGGACTCCTCTAGACGCAGAAATTACAGGCGGCCTGGGTGACCGTGAACCAACTTCCCTATTGCATGGGACTGCTCTTTGCAACACCCTCCAGGCCAAGTTCCCAATAAATAAAGGGAGGACACCCGCGTAGAGAGCACTCCACTGGGGACCCTGCCTCCTCCAGATGGTGCGCCATGGCGTGTCCGGACGACAGACGAGGAGGGCAAAATGGATATTATGTAAGAGCAGTCCATACAGGAATCTCCTGTGCGCAGAAATGAAAGGCACGGAGGGGATTTCCTGGAGGAGGCTCAAGTTGTGAGGTGCCGGCTCTCGAGGGAGGTTTCAGGACTTGGCGCCGATAAGGAATTCCATCCGGACGAGGGTCAGTTCGGACGAGAACGCTCCACGTGCTTGAGCATCCACGACACACCAAACGGAGTCAGGGCCCAGTGCTGTTTTTAGCGACTCGATGGCATTGGCCGCGAGCCAGACATCAGCCCAGGATAGGTGCCGTGCCAGCTCCTCAGGCGCCGTCCAGTCCGCTCCTCCACCATCGAGCAGGTCCCTGACCTTGATCACCTTGCCAAACACAGCCCTCTCGTCTGCCTGCCACCTAAAATTGCATCGTGGAGGTACGGATTCCTGAGCAGCAGCTCCCGAAGAACAGTCGCCACTCCAGATGGGGGAGAACTGCGCTTGGTGGCAACGCTGTCCAGCCCCTGATGAGTTCCTGGTAAAAGACAGGCAGCCCCCGCATAGCGGTCCAGACACCCCCAAGTTCACAAACAGGAGCTGCATGTCATAATTGAGGCAGTACTGCTGGTAGAAGAAATACATCGCCAGTACACACCATCTAGGAGGATGCTCAACGTACAGGTATCTCTGCAGGGTCTGAAGACAGAAAGTCGCAGCCTGGTTGCTGATGCCCACCAATGCCTGATAGCCCTCCCTAAACAGGAAACTCAGAGCCGCAGCAGAGACAGTTCTTCCTATTGTTCCAGAAGAAGTCGACCAGCTTCTCTGTGTCTTGGTGATAAACACAGGGGGAGAGGTCAAAGTGACCAACCGGTACCACAGCATAGCGACCACCAGCTGGTTTATGACTAGTGCTCGACCCCTGTAGGACAACACTCGGAGCAGTTCTGTTCAGCGCCCTCGGCAAGCGGTGACTTTGGCCTGCAGCTCTAGCCAGTTCGCCAGCCAAGCTTCCTCGTCAGGGCTAAGGTAGACTCCCAGATAGAGGAGATGGGTTGTGCTCCAGGTCGGGTGGATCATGTGGTCCAGCATGGTGCCAAGGCGAGTAGACATGGCCCTGGCAAAAATGTTGCAATCCGTGCTGAGGAGGGAGACCGGGCGCCAGTTCTTAAGTAGGCGGAGATCGGCTTTCTAAGGCAGCAGGACGATGACTGCCCTGTGCCAAGAGCGGGGCACGCCCCCGGCCGCCAGACTTTTCCCCAGGACCTGCGCGTAGTCCCAGAATTCCCTGTGGAACTCCACGGTCAGCCTGTCCAGCCCCAGGGACTTTCCCCTCGAGAGCTGATCAAGGGCACCGGTCAGCTCCACCAAGCCTAGCGTTCAGATTTTCGCTGCCCTCCAGGCCGACCTTCAGCAGGTCGTCCCACAAAACTCTGCACACTTCCTCGTTGGACGAATCTGGAGAGAACAGAGTCCTGTAATAGTCTTGAGCTCTGTTACTGATGCCCTCCGGATCCGAGACCAGAGATCCGTTGTCAGCCAGCAGCATCAAAAGCTGCTTACGGACACCCTGTCTATTTCCAGTGAGTAGAAGAAGGGGGAGCCGCGGTCCAGGTCCCGGAGTAACCGGATGCACGACCTCACAAATGCTCCTCGGGACCTGACAAGCTGCAGGTCCTTCAGTGCGCCCTCTTCTCTTTGTATACTGTCTGCAGAGCCAGGTCATCGACGACTTCACCGAGACAGGACTCCAGGCTGAGCACCTCCTTCTCCAGGTGCCCCACCCTGGCCTCCCGTCTCTTGGTCGACCCCTTCACGGACTCTTGACAGAAGAGACGGACGTGAGCTTTGCCCACGTCCCACCATAACCTCAAGGAGGGGAAGCTTCCCTGCTTCTTCGCCAGTCGGCCCAGAACCGACAGAACTAATCCCGGAACTGCGCATCCTCTAGCAGCAGGTTATTAAAATGCCAGTATGCGGACCCCACCCACGAGCAGTGTGAAGCAAGCTCCATCCACACCAGGTGGTGGTCCGAGCACGGCACCGGCTGCGTGGAAGCTGCCAGAACACAGGAGACGTACGCCCAGGATATATACAGGCGGTCGATTCTGGACCATCCTCCTACAGGCTTCACCCAAGTTAAGGCGCTGGAGTCGGGATGGAAATTTCGCCAGGTGTCTACCAAGACGAAGCACCCTCAACTTCTCCATCACCATTATGCTCTGTGGGGCACTGGAGCAGTTCCTCATCTCGAGGATGCAGTTAAAATCCCCCTCCACCCCGAGGACAATGCAGTCGCTGACGTTGATGGAGCCTAATAGAGTGGACACTTCTTCGAAGAAGCGTACTTGCTCCGGACCGAGCTGAGGGGCGTACATGTTCACTAAATGGAGCAGCACATCCCCCAGGTGAACAGTGACATGGAGCAAGTGGCCTGCACAGGCTCCTTGACCCCCAAGATCTCCAGCTAAAAATGTGGGGCCAGCAAAATAGCCACCCCACAAGAAGTGGTGGTGAGGTGGCTCATGCGGACCTCTCCTTGCCATCCCAGGAGCCAAGTGGCCTCGTCTCCTGGAACGGAGTGGGTTTTTTGCAGGAAGCACACCGCTTATTTCCCCTCTCTTAGGAGCGAAAAGTTATTAAATCTATGGCACGCCTCTCTGCTGTCGTTGATGTTGAGGCTGGCTATAGTTATTTTCATGACAAGACCACAGTGCAACCTACTGTGGGGAGGGAGTGGAGTCGTGCGATGACCTCCACTCCCTCAGCAACCCAGTGAGGAAAGTTTTTAGCCAGTGCAGCTCAAGATTGTCTTTTGTTGATAAGGTCCTGTATGCGCCCATGGTTTTGATGAAGGCACGGACGGACCTGATGAGAAACGCCGGCTCGGACCATTTGACCAGGGCCAGCTGGGCTTTATTGCGGCAACCCTGGCATTCTACCATAAAGTCCTGGAGTTCCTTGGCAGGAATGATTGGTGAATCAGCAGCGGGCACGAGGAGAATCATTGCCTCACTGGCAATGGATTCGATATCCTCTCCCGCGCCCACCACCGAGCCCTCATCCTCCTCCGGGAGATCACCACCAGTGGCCAGTCCGTCAACCCCACAGGGTACGGTGAATGGACTAGCTGTGCCATCTGGCCCTACCTCTGTCATGATCCCACCCTCCAGGATCGACGGCAGAGGGGTCCTCCCGGGGTGCCTAGTGGGGAAGCGCCAGTGGATGGGGGACACCTCCGCCTCAGGCACGAGGATGCATGGAGAAACCGGGCTGAAAAACAACTCCAGTTCCTCCAATACATCCGGCGCCAATGTCAGGGACGGAGATTGGGATGCCTCACCCTCCGACCCAGAGGGTGGGGGTTCCTGTGAAACATTTTCCGCCAGGTCGAGCAGATCCCCAGGACACTCGACCCAGTGGCGATACCTTCTTTTGGTGGCCCCATTGCCCCAGCAAGAGGCAGATCTTCTTCCCCATCCCTGGGAGGCCCAGGCTGGACAGCCTTGGCTACCTCATCCTCCCGAGGGACAGACTCAACCCCCCGCCTTCGGCGAGCATTGGGAGCAATGGTAGGGGACGCGGGACACGCAACAGGCACCAACTCCTTCTGCACGGAGGGATTGTGGTCCTCCTCCGTTTCCTCGGAGCGGTCCGCCTCCTTTTTTGTCTGGAAGGACATGGAGTCAGGGAGACATCCATGTCTGCCAAGGCCTCCGCTCCCTCCTTCTAGGTTTCATTCTCATGCCCGAGCCCGACTGCGGGCATCAAACCATCCGCAGGAGCAGGTGTGGTCAAGGGCTCGGGCACGGAATGCCCCGCGCTCGCCGCTCGCCGGTGATGAGTTGGGGCTGAGCGCAGTGATGGGGCTGTTTGGCCCACTGAGGGGACTCGCCTGTAGGCGTTTCATTTTCTTCCGCGCCTTCCCTCCGCAGAGATGCTCTCCCTCCCCGCCGCCGGAGGCCGTGATGACATTGGCCCCCAACAATGCCCGCGCATCTATGGCTCCCGACACATGGACGGTAACAGGGGTGGGGGAGGAGTGGCGGAGGCAATAGCCTCGGCGCTTTAGATATTTTTGTGGCCTTGGAGACGGGGCAGTTCTTGCGGCCATGCGCCACCTCCTTGCAGGCGTGGCTCCGCACACCGTCCGACGTCCAGAAGTCGCGGTAGGCCGTTCTCTCATGGACCACATTAAAGGCCCCTTGTGTTACCTCCTCCCAGGCCAGCTGAACAAAAAGCTGGCAGCGGAAGGAGAACACATGACAGACGCTGGCCTCCCTGAAGCCGAGCGGTATGGGATTTATCCCCGACCTAATCTTCCCCAGTTGACGTAGATGGGGGAGGAGGAGCTCACCACAAACTAAGGACGGGACATTAGAAATAACAATTCTCTGCATGGTGGCCTCTAAAGGATCTACCGGCAGGAAGATCCCACCCACTGTGAGCCCTTTATTAAGGGCCAGGGACACCGCCCGCTCTGACGCCAGGAAGAACACAGTCTTCCCATACATTTTGAAGGCGGCGACAATGGCCGAGGGGCCGATAACCCCAGCCATTGCTCTCTCGCACTCCTCGATGGTGATGTTGAGTGTAGCTCTTGACCCCATTATTTTTGGTTAATAACTTAAATGGTGGCGGGGCAGCAGGAGCAACAGTAGCCACCGTGGCCGTGGCTGCCATGTGTGCATAGGTCTTTGCTGGCCCTGCCACCGGCAAAGATGGACTCGCCCTCTCAGGGTCCCAGTAAGGGCTACACCCACCTCAAGTCACAGGTCTGTAGATCATAATTGGCCTTATTTTTGAGCAGAGCGAGCTCTTAATGAGGCACACCTCTCCCCTTGTTTTAACAATGGGGGAGAGGGCTTTTCCCCCTGCTCAGTTATTTTAGTTTATTTAAAAAGAGAAAAAGAGGTATCTCTCAGAGAAAGGGAGGAGAGGCAGAGAGAAAGAGAGAGGGGTGTGGGAAGGAGGTTGGCTGTAAGGGGAGGTTCACCCCTCAGAGTGTTCTCCCCTCCCCTCCCCTCTCTCCAGGCACCTCTATCGCAGTAGCAGGCACCTCCTCCTCTCACAGAGAGACTCTCTAAGTAGCAGCAACACCTGTTGGAACACCAAAGCATTCTTGTATGGGACAGTCCATCAGCCCCTTCGGTCGCAATGCTGAGAATAACTATCCGTAGCATCAACGAACCTCCCCTTTAAGTACTGGAATAACCGGTGGCAATCATGAGGTGCGATTAGACCGCGCCTGTGTCTGGCCCTCCCTTTCAGTGTAAGACTAATGAGTTTGTGCTGACAGACTTGAAGTAGGAATCCAATCAGTCTAACCTCAGTCAGCTGCGGCTCAATGGGCAGCGCACTTGCCTCTGAGTCCGAAGGTTGTGGGTTCAAGTCCCACTCTAGAGACTAAGCTCAAAAATCTTGACTGATAGTCCCAGTGCAGAGCTGAGGGAGTGCTGCACTGTTGGAGGGGCCATCTTTCAGACTAGACATTAAACTGAGCCCCTGTATGCTCTCTCAGGTGGGCGTGAATGATCCCATGCCACTATTTTGATCTTCGGGCACCCTGTGCGGAGGGGAGCAGGTAGGTCCAAGGGCCTCCTCGTAGGACTGCTCCTGGGCACGGCCAAGGGTGTCATCAGCCGGTCCAGGCAGCGGGTGGTCGAGGGGGTCGTTCAGCCAGACTGCCTGCCTCTCTTCCGCGCCTACATCCAGTCCAGGGTGTCCCTGGAGATGGAGCACGCGGTGTCCACCGGTACACTCGCGGCCTTCTGCGAGAGGTGGGCACCGGAGGAACTGGAGTGCATCATCACGCCCGGCAACCAAATTTTAATTTGATTTTATGTTTTTAAGTTAATTTGTTTTAATTGACGGTGCTTTTAGTGTCCCCCTCCCCTTTTATAGGGGGCACTTGGAGAAAAAATGTGATTCTGTGCCCAAAGAAAACCCCCAAAAAATTAAAAAAGGGCCTTGTAAATGTTGGTGTTTCCCCCAGATCGTGGGGCACGGTTTAATGTTTTTTGTTTGCTCCTAAAAGAGTTTCCAATCAGTCTAAAGCATTTACACCAGCCGCCAATTCTACAACCTTTCTACGTATACGGGCCATTCCCACCTAATCTCTCTGGTAGGTCAAGCTGTTCAGTTGAGTTACAGCAGAAGCCTGCGAGACCACTTTCCGGTGACTAGCTCAGGCCGACGGTGAACCATCCCTCCACGGGGGCTAGTGTGGGTGAAGGGGCATCCAACGGTACCACAACGGACTCAGTGCGACACAGGGAAGCCGAGGGCCGCTCCTCAGAAGTGATTTTGGTCGGCCGGGGTAAAGTGATAGAGGTGAGTGCTCCGCTCTAGCGGGGAAATCCTTCGATCAAACATTCCCCCAGTTCATATGGCCAAAAGTGTTTTGCTCTGCAGTTCCTTATCCGAGATTTCCACTGGTAGTGCCCTCTTTACCGCCCGCAAAGAAAGTAGAGCATAGAAAACATAGAAACGTAGAAAATAGGTGCAGGAGTAGGCCATTCAGCCCTTCGATCCTGCACCACTATTCAGTATGATCATGGCTGATCATGCAACTTCAGTAGCCCATTCCTCCTTTTTTCTCCATACCCCTTGATCCTTTTAGCCATAAGGGCCACATCGAACTCCCTTTTGAATATATCTAATGAACTGGCCTCAACAACTTTCTGTGGTAGAGAATTCCACAGGTTCATAATTCTGAGTAAAGAAGTTTCTCCTCATCTCGGTCCTATATGGCTTACCCCTTATCTTTAGACTGTGACACCTAGTTCTGGTCTTTCCCAACATTGGGAACATTCTTCCTGCATCTAACCTGTCCAATCCTGTCAGAATTTTACATGTTTCTATGAGATCCCCTCTCATCCTTCTAAATTCCAGTGAATACAGGCCCAGTCGATCCAGTGTCTCCTCACATATGTCAGTCCTGCCATCCTGAGAATCAGTGTGGTAAACCTTCGCTGCATTCCCTCAATAGCAAGAACATCCTTCCTCAGATTAGGAGACCAAAACTGAACATAATATTCCAGGTGAGGCCTCACTAAGGCCCTGTACAATTGCAGTAAGGCCTCCCTGCTCCTATACTCAAATCTCCTAGCTATTAAGGCCAACATACCATTTGCCTTCACCGCCTGCTGAACCTGCATGCCAACTTTTAATGACACACAGGTCTCGCTGCACCTCCCCTTTTCCTAATCTGCCGCCATTCAGATAATCTGCCTTCGTGTTTTTGCCACCAAAAACCTAAAAAAATTCTGGAAGATTCGTCAAGCATGATTTTCCTTTCATAAATTCAAGCTGACTTGGACGGATACTGCTTTCCAAATGCGCTGCTATTATATCTTTACATGTTGTTGGGGCTTAATGCGCACCACGTGCATGCATCACTGTCGGTAGCGGGAATTAGGATGTATTTTTAGTGTTTTTTTTTAAGTTTGGGTCAGTGGTTGCTTTTCTGTTGCGGGCCTGTTTAAACCACGATAATGAAGGCTGCCATCTGCGGGCAATAAGTGATCTTGACTCGGTGGTTCACTAACCAAAGAAGGTGGGACATCATTAACCAAGGAAGCTGGTTAAACAAATTTTAAAATTGGCATTTAAACATTTGGAAATGATTAAGCAAAAAGGCAAAAATAAGACGGGGAGGTGGTTAAAGTCCGATGATCGCAACTGGTTAACCTGTGCGGGGAACGGATTCAGCAAATTCTAAATCTGCCCCAAAGTACGGACGCCAAAAGATCTGAACAGGTTTGCGGGAAATTAGTTTCAGGCATCGGTCGCAGATGTCAAATCCGTCCCGCTGATGTGGAACCTGCCATTCGGGTACTTGGGCATTGGCGGGGTATCTGCAGAATGGGAGAAGGTGGCAAATCGAGATTTGCTATTTTTTTTAGACTAATGTCTCGAGCCTCCAGGTCTGCAGAAACTGACCAAGGCTGCTATCCAATCGACTTTTAACCCTTTATGGGTGGGATTTTTTTCAAAATTTGCCCATTTTTCGGGTTTTTGGTCGGACTTAAAAAAACGGCAGGCTGGCAGAGACGGGGGCTTCGGCTCCCTTGTGTAAGGGACGGCATTCTACCAGATTAAGCCCCGAGAGAAGTTCCAGCGTCGTCCGATAGACCCGACTTCAGGCCGGGGATGCCCAGGCGGCGAAATCATTAACCAAAAAAAGACTTGATTGCTGGAGAGACTTGCGACCAGGGCTAGAAGTGCCGGCTGAGCTGAGGTGAGCCATGGCTGGGAGAGTGAAAATCCCCTCTTTTGGAAGTCCCAGGGGATCAGATTCAGCCGCCTTACGTGACGGGCGATTGAAGGGATCCCGCTGGGGAAACGAGTTGCTCCCAGCAAAAGCTACCTGTGCATTTCAGTTGCAACTTGGTAAATGTCGGAAGGGCAGACGCCGAAATGAAAAAGCTCCATTGCGGCGATTTCGGTGCAGATGTTCTGAAGGAAGTGGTATAGTATCCCGCCCAATGGACACTTGTCATTCGGGTCCTTGGGGGTTGGCGGCGTGCCTGGAGATTTTCGGGAACATGATTTTCAGAACACATTTCCGAAAGTGAGTACATTTTAAAATGCACGTACAGAGACACTTTGCAAAAAGGCTGCCACTCAGGCAAACGACCTTTAATAAAGCACTTGAAAGTCACCAATTGTGAGACTTAAAACAGTTTTTCTAACTCTTCTGTGTTTCTGAAATCGTACTGGGCCTCGGCCACCCCGGCTCAGAATAGACAACGGAGCAGTTTCCAGCACTAAGGTGCCTCTGTTAGGGCCTGTTTTGCCGAGTAAGCACGCATTTTTCACCAAGTTCCCATACGTTGTGTGCTCGGTATACAGCGATCGATTTAGCGACTAGTGTTCGATGTGGAGGGCCCGGGCGGGCCAGCTCAGGCTGGTGTTTAGGCTCAGTAGTTCCCCTCGTTCTGTCCCCAGTCCCCAGTGGCACACGGATATCCAATAGTGAGTCAAAGGGTTTTGATGGCACGGCTCCAGCTTCTCCTAGCCTGCCATTTGGTCTGTATGCTCTCGCGTGATTCCGAGACGTCCACCTGCCTTTGTCCAGCAGTGGTCTGATTCAAGCACTGGAGCAGATATCTGCCGTCTCGAGTCTGAAAGTTTTGCTGTGGAAGTTTGCACAATGCGTCCCGTTCTGGTAGCTGAGCACGTGATTTATCTGGCAAATTGAGCAAAGATGCACAGGCAGGTGTGTGTCAATGCCTCAACAGTCACTGTTTGCAAGCTCCCCAAGTTGAACCCGGCACCAAGCTCCCTTGGCTTTGAAAAGGGTCAATGGTAACTTTATCCCGCACGCCTTCACTTATAAAATCATAGAAATTTATCAACTCGGGATGTCCCAATTCGCTTTTCAGCCAATCAAGTGCTTTTGAAATTTAGTCACTGTTACAATGTACCAAACGCTGCAGCCAAATTGCACATAACACGCTCCCGAATACAGCAATGAAATACTGACCATCTGTTTTTGGTGATGTTGACGGAAGGACAAATATTGTCCAGGCAACCAGGTTAACTCCCTTTCTCTTTGTTGAAATAGTGCCATGGGATCATTTATGTCCACCTCAGCTCACACACGGGGTCTCAGATTAACAACTTATCTGAAAGACAGCACCTTCGTCAGTTCAGAACACCCACAGTACAGCACTGGGGTGTTAGCCGAGAGTATTGTGTTCAATTCTCTGCTGTGGGACTTGAACCAACAACTTTCTGGCTCAGAGGTGAGAGTTGTACCCATTGAGCCACAGCTGGGTTGTGGGGATCGCCACTTCCCGGTGCTGGACTGAGTTCACTGAGCCGATGTCGCTGCACCCCGCAAGGTACCATTGCTGTGCATACCTATATACATCAGATTAGGAATTGGTTTAATGTAATATGATTAAAGTTTTTGGTTTCTTTTGACTGAATGAAAATAATTTGATATGTCAAGGAACTGATTTGGCAGATATTACGTTGCAATTGTTTGCTGTAACAAATGATGTCGGATTCATAACTTGTTTTGTGGTCACCTAAGAGTCAGCCATGGCAAGGAACAATGGTTCTATTGGTTGGAGCCAGTTTAATTCTGGACACAGTAGGTGTCATGAAGTACTCCAGCCACAGTGTGGCATTTTTTTCTGATTGGACAGAAAAGAACAAAGAGAAAGCAAAACCAAAGGGAAAACCAGCTGCAGTAGAGAAGCCACAAGCATCCATTTTAGCTTAAACTGTCTGTCGTTTGTGTTAAAAAGTTAACCTCCTGCTGTATTAAACCTTCCCAGAAGTACAGTGATGTAAGTAAATTCTTCTCATCCAATTGTTCTGGAATTGTTGTATTTGTATGTGATGTTCAGAAGGAGATAAGTAACTTCTCTTGATTACTGCTTGTATTTGATTGTTAATGTTGATTTACAAGAATTTTATATCTGTCTTTTATTCTTTATCAACAATTTTCACGCTATTATTAAAGGATTTGGATTCTGAAGCTCTGACCTTTGGCCATATTTCTTGGTGTAGTGTTGAAGTTAGCTGCAGAATCAGAGCTACGCTCATATTATGCTACAGTCTGACCAGTACAGCGAAAAATCACTTCGAACCACGAACTAAGTATTACGCAAAGTAATCGCCCAGGTTACCTGCAGAAGATTATCATATCAAGCAGACCTGGTAGCACAAATGCCCTGCATGAGGAAATTCTATGCTCAGAGCTTGAGTTGATCTCTCCCCATGACCAAGACCCTATGAGTCAATCATGGAGAGAGGTACACAACCCTAAAAGCCCTCAGCAATGACATCAAAGCAAGAAAAAATAAATTACATCATTACTGGTGGGGAACCCAAATAAGAACTTCAAGATGCTCCAGACGATGAGAACACTCTACAAACAGCCACATTTGAGGTTTGCTCATCACTCCATATGTATCAGGACCTGTGGGCTGCACTCTGCGACCTCTACATTCAAGATAAAGCGGGAGCATTCAAGGAAGATGGTCAACAAACTGTTGATCTTCCTAGAGAACTGCAAACTCGCAAATACCGCCATCGCCCACATGACAGAACGGCTCCACCCCGAGTCCCTGCAATTATGGTCGAGCTTCAGCACCATCACCCACAAGATGGAGCCGCTCCACACCATGGCCCTAGAATCGTGGTCGAGTGTCAGGTCGAGAATTGGCAGATGGTCGGGATGCTCAACAAGGAGCTCCAGAAAATTGACCTCAGTCGGACTACCTTGGTCAACGCTCGAGCCAATGCTGCCACTAATAACGCAGACTTCGAGGAGGTGATAGCAAGACAAACAGCCAACGTGAAAGTGGCAGAAGTGGAGGCCGAGGCGGACCTCAATATAGTTCAAGCCAGGAAAACTACCGCCGTACAGCAAGCAAGGGTAGAGGTGATGCAGCAAGCCGAGCAAGAGGCATGGAGGCCTTTGGTATGAACCTCCCCGGAACAGACCTCAAATGACCATGCCTCACAGTTTCAGCAGCTCGCAGCCAGGTCAGCTCACTCTGCCCCTGCATTCCGGCTTCAGCCAGCGGCCCTGATCTTTCAGCCATCCAGAACGGAATGAAGAGCTATCCCACCAGCCAGCGGCATAGCACCGAACTACTTGAACCACCGTCCTCTCGAGCAGGCAACTAGCAGGGGAACCAACCCTCAACATGACACTCTCGCTCATCAGCTCCAGCCTGCATACAAGCCCGATGTGTATGTTTGGGGACCTGATCATGTTTCAGCCATGGCGCCATGCATTCAAAGCCATGGTAGACCAGGTGGCCACACCTCCCACACACAAGCTTACCTTTCTCGTCAAGGATACAAAGGAGAAGCCAAAGGAATTGGTAGACAGGTTCTGACATTGGTATATTGCGGACCCTGAAATGGCCTACCAGGAAGCATAGAAGGAATTAGAATAGAGTTTTGGTGACAAGTCGAGGATCACAACAACTGTCCTTGAAAAGCTCAAGTTTCCAAAGTTCAGGGCAGACAAAGGACACAAAGTACCATGACACTCTGGTCTCATTGCACCTTCCCTTTTCCTAATTTGTCACCATTCAGATGATAATCTGCCTTCCTGTTTTTTGCCACCAAAGTGGCTAACCTCACATTTATCTACATTATACTGCATCTGCCATGCATTTGCCCACTCACCTAACCTGTCCAAATCACCCTGCAGCCTCTTAGCATCCTCCTCACAGCTCACACTGCCACTCAGCTTAGTGTCATCTGCAAATTTGGAGATATTACATTCAATTCCTTCATCTAAATCATCAATATATATTGTAAATAGCTGGGGTACCAGCACTGAAACTTGTGGTACCCCACTAGTCACTGCCTGCCATTCTGAAAAGGACCCGGTTATTCCTACTCTTTGCTTCTTGTCTGCCAACCAGTTCTCTTCCCACATCAGTACATTACCCCAATACCATGTGCTTTAATTTTGAACGCTAATCTCTTGTGTGGGACCTTTTTAAAAGGCTTTTGACAAGTCCAACTACACCACATCCACAGATCGTGCTACTTAACACTGCCTGCTGTGCCTTAGCCTGGTCATTGAAATGAGTCATTCCTGGAAGAAATCTTACGCAGCACACCAGAGATATAAGATTTCAACCAGAGCGTATGATTGGGGTGAAATGGATAACTGGAAATTATAAAGCGAGCTAATTCCAAGTTGCCCCCGTAGAGGGCAGCACTCATTTCTGCACTTTATACTGGCTGCCCTGGAAAGATAGATAGTGTAGGATAGCAAAATTCGTAGGAACCCCCAACCCCACAGTGTTTGGACTCATTAGAAAGGAAGTTCAATTTATCAGCCAGAAAGTTTGGGATCCTAACATGCACATGGAAGAAACTATGAGTTTTAATTGAATTTGGGATTTTACAAGGTATATTGGGTCCATGCGAAAAGGGATGAAAACTAAAGGATAACTATCCTCCAAAGAAACCAGTTTTTTGGTATTGAAGCTGTCTGGGGTATTGAAGCTAAACAAATTGCCTGGGGAATTGTGTAAACTCGAAAACCCTTCTCCCCGGGAGTTATTAACATGGCAACAATCAACCCAGAGGTAGCCAGCCATTGCTCGAAGCAGGAAACCCATCCAGCACATTACATAATGTTAATGGCCCATCCAGCCCACATGGAAAACCCAGGCTTAGGCAAAAATCGCAAGTACCAAAATGAATTTTTCCCGATCAAGAAACAAATTCGACAGATCGATACGTCCGAGACAGGTTACCATTAATGAGCCCGCCAAAATATTATAAAGAAATATCAAGCCCGCTAAAATTAAGACAAAGAATCGGGGCTGATTTGACACGCAGATTAGAACGGCTCCCAAAGTATAACTGGGGCCCTGTTTTTAACCAGTTGGAAGAGGGGAAGAAAGGAAAAAGGAGAGAGACCACTGCAGCAGTTTTAAGAAGCCTTCCAGACAGCTTGCGACACAGCCTTCTATACAGCTCTTCTGAGCACCAACATCTTCTGTCTCAACGACACTCCTGGGCTACATTGCTCTGCTACCGAAGAAGAAGGAAGACCATCAGCAAGACAGAAAATAGCAGTGCCCAGCAACCTCGGACATCGCCATCGCGGCAGCAACTGACCACAGCCAATGTGGTAACATCGAAACCACCGCAATCAAAAAACTCCAAGAACAAAACTCCTCAAGAGATTCGAAAGTTTCCACTCTACAATCTGTTCCTAGCTATCAACAGGTGAATAATGTGGATAAATGTGAGGTTATCCACTTTGGTGGTAAAAACACGAAGGCAGAATATTATCTGAATGGTGGCAGATTAGGAAAAGGGGAGGCGCAACGAGACCTGGGTCTCATGGTACATCAGTCATTGAAAGTTGGCATGCAGGTACAGCAGACAGTGAAGGAGGCAAATGATATGTTGTCTTCATAGCTAGGGTATTTGAGTATAGGAGCAGGGAGGTCTTACTGCAGTTGTGCAGGGCCTTAGTGAGGCCTCACCTGGAATATTGTGTTCAGTTTTGGTCTCCTAATCTGAGGAAGGACGTTCTTGCTACTGAGGGAGTACAGCGAAGGTTCACCAGACTGATTCCTGGGCTGGCAGGACTGACATATGAGGAGAGACTGGATCGACTGGGCCTGTATTCACTGGAATTTAGAAGGTTGAGAGGGGATCTCATAGAAACATATAAATTTCTGACGGGACTGGACAGGTTAGATGCAGGAAGAATGCTCCCGATGTTGGGGAAGTCCAGAACTAGGGGACATAGTCTAAGGATAAGGGGCAAGCCATTTAGGACTGAGATGAGGAGAAACCTCTTCACTCAGAGTTGTTAAACTGTGGAATTCCCTACCACAGAGAATTGTTGATGCTAGTTCATTGGATATATTCAAGAGGGAGTTAGATATGGCCCTTACGGCTAAAGGGATCAAGTGGTATAGAGAGAAAGCTGGAAAGGGGTACTGAGGTGAATGATCAGCCATGATCTTATTGAATGGTGGTGCAAGCTCGACAGGCCGAATGGCCTACTCCAGTGCCTAATTTCTATGTTTCTATGTTTCTATGAAACATTACCTAAAGAACTTTAAAACTTATTGCTGATGGGAGAAAAGTGGGTACTCACGCCATAAGTCCAATACGCGCCCTACTGCATCAGCGGACACTACCCAACTAAAGACTATGCAGTAAGAAGTCTTCCATGATGTTCGGGGTATGGCAACTGGAACCTACAGAGTCCAGCGATCCCTGAAATCACAAACCACCACCAACTGGCAATGAAAAGATTGGTGAGCATAATCTCTGTTTGCCCTGGAGTTCAATCTAGTCAGAGTTAGGTGTATTATTTTCTGTAACCCCTTTTGAACGTGTGATAAAGTGTTCTTTATTCTAGTGATTGCAGTTTTGACATTGTACTTTCTTGTCCATAACAAAATTGAAGTTTTTTGCACTAAAAAACCTCTTGCATGGGATCCCCAAATAAATCCAAAGCCTAGAACCCAGGGAGTGGGAGCGATTCGAACTGCTCAGAAGGTCAGAAGGGAACCTAACACCTGAGACCACCCACTACAATAGATAGAAAGTCTGGTATTTCTCTAGCATCTTCTCCAACTTCAGGACATCCCAAAGCGCTTTACATCCAATGAAGTGCTTTTGAAGTGCAGTCACATTTGTAATATACGAAACACTGCAGCCAATTTGCGCACAGCAAGCTCACACAAACAGCAATAAGATATCTACCAGATAATCTGTTTTTGGTGATGTTGAAGGAGGGTTAAATGTTGGCCAGGCTACCAGGTTCACTCCTCTTCTCTTTGTAGAAATAATGCCATGGGATTGTTGAAGTCCACCTGAGATCACACACAGGGACTGTTGCAGTGGGATGTTTTAAGGCAGAGGCACCTGCTAAATATATGTATGTATGTATGTTTAAAATGATAGGCAGATATAAAATGGCTGCCAGGGGCTTCGCAAAGCATGATGGGAACTCAGTTAGCTAAAACGCTGACTGAGCGTTGACCCTGCAGTGCCTGGTATCAGGAATGTCTTGAATCAACAACTTGAGACAAGATACCATAACAGAACACTGCAGTACCTGTACAGAATAACTTTAAATCAATGACTCTAGGTGGGGTACCTAGCAACCTTGTTGAGATAAGAAAACTAGGCACCGGCAGAACCCCCGATCAACAGAGAGAAGGGGGCCTGGAGAACATCACAAGGACGTGACTCAGCCCCAGCTGACATGAACCGAGAATGCAGCCCCCTGATGTACCGGGGTAAATTCTATTGGCCCAAAGAAACCTATATGTAATCCATAATCATTATGATTGGATTGTTTCCAGCCGATGTGGGCTGAAGTAACTGTAATGAACTGTTGTAAAACATATAAATATCAATGAATTTCTTTGTTCGGTGGAGTAGAGTACCTGGAGTTTGACCAGAGGCTCTCTCCCTGCCGGCGTAATAAAGGCCGTTTTGAAGCTGGAACCGACCCAGAGTGTCGAGTGATTCTTCTGGGAAAACATTCGCGCTAACATTGGCGTAGTCGGCAGGATTCGAAAATCGCCGGGCACCCCTGGAAAACCGGATGAGTATATAAAAAAAAAGAGGAAAAAGGTATTATAACGGGTGCTGAAGGTGGACGCCGGTTGATCTACATGAGGAGACGGTCTAATATCTCAAACACCTAGCCTGAGCCTGAATTAAGAGGACTTTGTCCCACATGACGGCCAGGAATTAAGTGGGTGTAAGGAACACACTTAGACCGTGGGATCGTGATACTGAGTGACATCTCCCGGATCCAGTAATGTGATTTGAAATATACCCCGTGGACCAGGCGGTGCACAGCGACCAACGGAAACCAAACCTGTGAACAGGGTCAGACCAATAGGCAAAACGGTGGTAGGTAGTTCATTAAGGATACGTAGAGCACTGTCGGTAATTGCTTGTTATAGAAAAAAAAATGTTCTGACAGACTCGTGACCCGACGGCAAGCCAGGAGACGGTCTACTACAAGTTGCACTAGGTAAAAGGCGGACCTCTGAGAGTAGATTCCTAATGGTTCTAGTCCTACCCAGAAATGGCCAGTAAACCAACTAACCTCGATTGGGGGCCGGAAGGGTCCCTTACCCGCCACCTGGTGGAGAAACAAAAAAAAATGTAATAGAGAAAACAATTAAATCAGGGTGGAATTCCCCATGACCCGCCGGCTGACCAGCGGGAATGGTGGGAGAAGGAAAAGAAAGATAAAGACGAGAAAGCTGTGGTATTGATCCTTCGAGCCCATGTGAAATTAACCGAGAAAGTGAATCATTACGTGCAGACTAAAAGAGAGCAAGTGGCTGTCGGGTACGAACTGACAGTTCTGCCGGCACTAACAAAGGGTCCAAATGCGCCACCTAGGGAGGAGGACTGGGAGTGCCTCGAGGACGAGGCAGGGAATTGCAACCTAGCAGAAAGGGATGCCCTGCCAGCCCCGTATGCTCCGGCGAACCCGGCCAAAACTGCCCCTATAAAAGTGGAACATATACCCGGGACCCCAGCAGGCCTGGGGCGCAATGAGAATCCCGCCCAACCCGCACAACTACGAATAACATACACGTCCCTATCTCCCGGGGAAACTATGCAACTACTCGACAAAGTGCCACTCCTAACACCCCGACATAACAATGCGACCTTCTGGCAGAAGCTCAAGGAGATGCAAATTTGTCACCAGCTCCACAATCGGGACATTGCCGCGATAGTTAGAATTAAAATGCTGGAAAGCTACTGGGAACGATTAGACGAGGAGCATCGAAATGGCGTCTGGTGTACTGACCTGGCTGCCTGGGAACAGGACAGGGACCTGGTAACCTTTAAAGAGGACATGACGGATGTTTTAGGTGAGGTCCCCATAAATTGGAACGCTATAGTAGGAGTGGTACAAAAGAAGGATGAAGGGGCGCAGGAGCACGGGACTAGAAAATTTGAGGCTTTCCTAGCCCACAGCGGGTTGCACAATGCAGACCGACGAAACCCAGCCTTCGTACAGTTATATAAGGACGGATTAAGCCCCGCTCACCAGACCATACTAAAGACGGGATTGGTGGCCTTCAATAATTTCAATGATCTAGAAAATTGGGCCACCTCGGTAGATAACTAACAAAAGTCCAAAGTGGCAGCCAGCACAGTTGAGACTTGCATGGCCCCCACCACAAAGGTGACCGAAACATGTTACAATTGTCATAAACCAGGCCACTGCCGTGCCGAATGCAGAGCCCCGAAGCGCGACGGCCGCAAAAGGTGTAAGAACTGTGACCGGACAGGCCACGAGATCAAGGACTGCTGGGCAAAGGGGGGTGGTCAGGAGAGAAAGGGACTACAACGGGGACAAAGGAAGGGACAGAATCCCAACGAAAAGACCCTGGATGTCAGCACACTGGGAAACCAGCAGCTGCTGGACATCATACAGCAGCTGACCTAACAGCAGATGAAACCGCAATGAATCGCGTCGGCCCCCGGCCAAGGACCCGATCCCTGCATGTGGATCAGTGCATCGTTAGGGGGCCGGCGATGTGACATGTTAATAGACACAGGGGCATCGGTGTCCCTAACCAACCTCGATTTGCCCACCACCCGACGATCCATCATAATCCAGGGGGTGGGAGGGAACAGAACCACTGTGCACCAAAGTGAAACACAACTGTTCGAGGTAGACGGTATAATGGTACCTGTCCGGTTCTGGGTCTGCCCAAACACGGAAGCTACTGTACTGTGGATGGACTTACTCCACGAACTAGGTACCATAGTTGACGCACAACGAAGGCAAATAATCTGGACAGCAAAAAAGGGATACAAGGATAAAATTGCTGGGAAATGGGCCCCGGTAAAAAACATAGCCACGATAGGTAAAGCGGGCACATTAACGAGAGACTGGTCTAACGACGGGATGTTGGGATTACTATGTCAGGCCATCCCGAAGATTTGGACAAAACGTAAGCAGGACTGTGGCCTCATTAATATCGTGCCGAAGAAAGTCACGGGACCAGTACACCCTCCCCACAAACAACACCCCCATTAAACTAGAAGCCATGCAGGCCACTGAAGATATAATAGAAGCCTTGGTAGAACAGGGCATATGACGACAAACAGGATCAGTCACGAACTCCCCAATGTGGCCGGTGAAAAAGCCCGATGAGAGTTACCACTAACGATAGATTACACCGCCCTGAATAAGGTAACGCCCAGGGAACACTCTATCATAGCCAGTCCAGCCACAATCTTTAACGGTCTGAGCCCGGAGCACAGGATATTCACAGTTTTAGATATTGCTAATGGATTTTGGTCAATTCCCCTTGATCCCGAGTCCCAGGAACGATTCGCTTTTACCTCAAGGGGCAGACAATACACGTGGACTCGGCTCCCTCAGGGGTTCCATAATAGCCTGAACATTTTCCACCGAGTCATGAGTAATGCCTTGGAGGAATGCGATTTAACCCCGTATAACAGCATGATCCTCCAATACGTGGATGATATCTTGATAGCCTCGTCAAACGACCAAGAGCACTTGGGAGCCGTAACGGCGGTGTTAAGGACCCGAGAAAGGGCAGGTTTTAAAATAAATCCGAAAAAGGCACAAATCGGCCAAGCTATGGTATGGTACCTGGGACACAATATCAGTCAGGGAAGCAAGACACTTCCCACAGACCGGAAAACAGCCATCGCGAACATGCCTCGACCCACAACGGTGCGAGGAGTGCGGCGAGTAATGGGCTTGTTCAACTATTGTAGGAACTTCATTCCCCAATTCGCGATCATGGCTGGACCCATTCAGTGACAAGTAAAAGGGGGAAAGCCAGGGCCGGATCAGGTAGAATGGGGAACGGAGCAGGAAGAAGCATATAGAAAATTAAAAGCTGGACTGCTGGCAGCCCCGGCGCTGAAGTTGCCTGACATGACCAAGCCATTTCACGTATATTATGACCTCGATGGGGGTTTTTACAGCGCTGTAATAACCCAGGAGAAGGAAGGGGTAATGAGACCAGCAGCTTATTACTCAACACAGGAATCCCCGATAGTAAAAGGACTCCATCGGTGTGTAGCTGCCCTCGATTGCGCTGCCTGGGCTGCAAGAATATGCGAACCAGTGACGATGTCGGGACAGCTGGTCTTACATACTAAACACACCATAGTGGAACTACTAAACACCGGGAGGTTAAAAGCGGTGTTGGATGCCCGACGGGCCACCTGGGAGGCAGTGCTGCTACCCAAAGACCAGTCCATACGGATAATCAGGAACGTAGGATTTAACCCAGCTGAGGGGATAGTGACCGAAGGTGAGCCTCATTTATGTCAGACTGAGATAGACCAAGGAACAGAAGGAGAGATAGCCGACAAACCCCTAGCCGACCCCGACTTAACCTTTTACGTTGACAGAGATCCCGACGGTATATCGACGGACAGTTCCGCACCGGGTGGGCCGTGGTGCACCAGAACAGCACCACCCTCTTACGAGAAGCATTGGAAGGGACAGTGTCTGCTCAGGTAGCGGAGCTTGTGGCTCTAACCGAAGCCCTTAAACTAGCCAAAGGAAAGTGCGTGAATGTCTATACCGACAGCCAATACGCGTTTGGGGTGGTTCACGATTAGATGATAGCATGGAATAGACGGGAGTATGTAACCTCAGGAGGAGGACACATTAAGCACAAGAACATAGTGCGGGAGTTAGTACAAGCAGTTAAACAACCCGCTGCGGCAGCCGTGATAAAGATCAAGGCACACCAGAGGATAGAAAGTAGGGAGCAGCAGGGAAACATGCTAGCGGACCAAGCAGCCCGGAGTGCTGCAGAAAAGTACGATCCCCAGATAGCCCACGTAGCCGCGATAGGACCAGGAGAACAAAATATCCGGAAGGTACAGGAAGAGAGTAGCCCGGAGGAGCGGTTGTGATGCGAGAGTCAGGGGGCCGCAATTGGGGAGGACAGAGTATGAAGAAAGGGACTACAGGTAGTCGCCCTGTCCTCTATCCAGACCAAATTACTCTGATTGTTTTGGTACAAGTCACCCCTGAAAGAGTAGGATTTGCCCCGAGATGGACCGGACCATACAACATCATTTTGACTAGCGATACATGTGCATGCGTCGACATGAGAGGAAAAGGTCGGTGGAAGCATTGGTCACAATTAAAAAGGTATAGTTCAAAGGGCAATGACCGAACCAAAAATGATATGCCTCGATGAGAGTGAATGGTATGCCACGAAATACCAGGAGTGGCTGGACACTATCCTGGAGGGGGTGTTTGGAGGGATGGCAGTAGTATTGGTGCTGATAGGAGTTTGGGCGATATTTAAGTGGGCGACGGAATGGACTCGGGCACAACCGGGTTCAGCTAGAAATGGTACGACTACAAAGGCTATGATCTAATCTTTACCTCTGATCCCACAGAGTGACTACGATCCAAATAAGACCAGAACCTAACACCTGGTGATGACCAGGCTGTCTGTTTAAAATTACAGATAAGACTCCCCGAAATGGGGCTACGACAAGTGGTACAACTCATAATATTGATAACCTTAAGGCACACAGACACACTCTGGATGATACGGATGGATTACAGAGCACATTGGAAGTGGACAATCATGGGCGGGACGGGATGTTTGACCGCCTACTTAACGATTGGTGGTGGGCCGGAGTAGGGCGAGACGTGGCGAAACACTGTCAGCGCTGCATAATATGCGCACAGCACAATCCGGGAAGACCCATAAAGGTCAAGATGGCTCATCAGCCACGCCCCAAGGGTCCGTGGGAAAACCTACAGATCGATTTTACTGGGCCCCGACCCAACAGTCGGGGAAAGAAATACTGTCTGGTCATCATCGACCAGTTTACTCGATGGGTTGAGGCTTTTCCCACCCGGGATTACGGAGCATCCACAGTAGTGCGTATTCTCGCCTTTGACATAATCCCACGGTGGGGAGTGCCCCTCCAAATCGACTCAGAACAAGGTACCCACTTCACGGGACAGGTCATGAAGCGGGTGTGCGGTCTATTGAGGATCCGACAATGGTTCCACATTCCGTACAACCCACAGAGCTCGGGAATGGTGGAGCGGGTGAGCCGTACCTTTAAGACTGCAATCGCCAAGGCCACAGCGGAAACCAGAAGGGGATTGGTGGACGTCCTACCCCCCTGTATATTAATGAGACTTAGGGCCACCCCCAATCGGACCACAGGCCTGAATCCCTTTGAACTAATGATGGGGAGGGCCATGAAACTCCCCGAGGGCATTATAGCAGGTGGGGAGGACATGGGACCCATACGAGTCCGGATTAAACAATATGTTAAACAATTAGATTCACAGCTGAAGGAACTAAGACAAGAGGTGATAGATCAACAGACCATATGGGATCTAGAGGCCCAAGGCCAGGGGAAGACCGATGCACACCTCCCGCAGATAGATGACAAAGTTTTGGTACAAGTCACCCCTGAAAGAGTAGGATTTGCCCCGAGATGTTCCGGACCATACAACATCATTTTGACTAGCAATACATGTGCATGCGTCGACATGAGAGGAAAAGGTCGATGGAAGCATTGGTCACAATTAAAAAGGTATAGTTCAAAGGGCAATGACCGAACCAAAAGTGATATGCCTCGACGAGAGTGAATGGTATGCCACGAAATACCAGGAGTGGCTGGACACTATCCTGGAGTGGGTGTTTGGAGGGATGGCAGTGGTATTGGTGCTGATAGGAGTTTGGGCGATATTTAAGTGGGCGACGGAATGGACTCGGGCACAACCGGGTTCAGCTAGAAATGGTACGACTACAAAGGATATGATCTAACCTTTACCTCTGATCCCACAGAGTGACTACGATCCAAATAAGACCAGAACCTAACACCTGGTGATGACCAGGCTGTCTGTTTGAAATTACAGATAAGACTCCCCGAAATGGGGCTACGACAAGTGGTACAACTCATAATATTGATAACCTTAAGGCACACATACACACTTTGGATGATACGGACGGATTACAGAGCACACTGGAAATGGACAATCATACCAATTATGGAGTTTTGTTTAATTTAACGATGGCGTGTGCATCCCAGCGACTAAAGATTGGAACAAGGACAGGACTTATTTTAATGCGTGGGTGCAAGTGAATCCGAATAAGAATAAAGTATGTTTGCAATGGTCCACGGGTACAAGGGGCAGTTGCATTAAACGAAGGAAGAACGGGGGGCTCGATGAATGTACCTTTGGAATAATTTGCGCACCTCCTGCCCAGCCACAACCATCAGTCACCCGCAGAGAGGGGGTAGGACTGTGTGGGTACTATGAAAAGGTGGAAGCCGCCACAATATCATTGTATGTATGCTTCTCACCTGCTCCGACACCGTGCCCCATTAGAACCACCACAATGCCCGAAGACTTGCCAAGCCCAACAATTACAAGAGGACCTGAAAATGGGATTGTACTGTCCAATGAGGGTGAGCTACTGTATGATAATGTCAAACATGAAATTGTGCCTGTCCTGATCAATATTTCAGGTATACAAATGCTGGAATATTGTACAGAACAGACCAGAAAAATGTATAATGTATTAAGTAAAGTTGTAATGCAGCAGGCTGCCGATGCCATGGGTGCCAGTAGATTCTGAGGACAGGAGCCGGTTCACAGGACTAGGAGGGAAATCATTAATGATGTTGCTTCCGGTTTTAATGCCAGAACCTCCATAGTAAACTCACTGGACATACAAGGGCTAAATTAAAGGGTGGAACAGCTTAAAGGGGTGATGAAGGGACTAGTAGAACGGGCAGAGCAGAATCAGGAAGATCAAGCCAAACTAGGAAAGGAGGGTGCCGAAATCCAATTGGATGGCATCTCAGTCCTGGAAACCCACACAAAAACAATTAATCATCTTATTGACAGAGAAAGAGAAGATACCGGAAAAATTAGACAGGGGCAACTCTGTCACGCTTATGGCATATGGATGATGGGACAAATACGGCACAATCTCGATCAGATCCAAAGCGGGGAGGTGCCCTATTGGATAGAAAGCTTGCATTTAGCTCAATTGGCCAGTCACAAGGGGACAATGGACAACTGTACTCTGAAGGGACTGACCAGAGTATACCCAGCGATCCCAGATTGCCAAATGTGTAAGAATACTGGAATAGGGATAGTTCTGATGACACCAGGCTCGAGACCATTTCCCCTATACCAGCTAGAGAATATCGGAGTAATACGGGAGAACGCGTCCCTCCGTTACTATCTGACCACAACCGAAACGACACACTCACCGGGATCTCCCTATCGGGATGCAAACAAAGAGGGGAGGTTATGATGTGTCCTCACCCGGTGGGCTGGGGGGAGCGAGACGAATGCGGGTTTAACCGAATCGATGGGTCCGTATTAGAAATAGTACCCGCATATACGCACTTTGCTAGGGCAGGCTATGGAGGAAAGGGGAAGTACTGTGTCTCTACAACAGAACGTTCATACCAGTATAATGACCTACAGTGCCTGATCCCACAGCCAAACTTTTGTTTTACACCACTACGACCGGTCACTATTGGGCAAGCCCGCATCACCCAAGTTAGACGCCGAGGTACCGAAATCATTAACGTTGCCGACCAACTCCATGGCCACTTGCAGGACTATGACGAACCTGACCAGGCCCCCATCCCATATTTAGCTGAGGTATTAAGGGAACTGAGGCTCAGGGTGGGCCAGTCCGTCAAGCTATATCACCAATTACAGACCAAGATCAAAGTATTGGAAGAGGATACTGACATAGTGTTACAAGATACGAGTTGGTGGAGGAAGGTTTGGGATTGGGGAATGAATGTGAACATCCACCCCTGGATTCGTATAACTTCACACATACTGGAGTACAACTGGTCCTAACAATAACGTGGGGCATCATGGCCTGCTGACCATGCAAGCACTACGCACAACAAAGGAGGACCCGAGTCAGGGTCCGGGAGATTAAAAAGGCCGGTCTGACTGAGGGGCAGGAAGATTTGACCTTTATTAATTTGATATAGGCACCCAGAACTCCCGAAACCACGTGACTGGCCAGCACGTTGAGGCAGGGAGTAGCGGCCGGGGCATAACAATCTATCACAAAAGGGGTAGCAACTGTTAACGAATATGGTCGGTTTAAGGGGACTAGGATTAGCCCCTTACCGAAGGAGGAATTGTTGCAGCGGGATTTTTTAAGGCAGTGGCATCTGCTGAATACATTTACGTATGTATGTTTAAAATGATAGCCAGATATAAAATGGCTGCCAGGGGCTTCGCAAAGCATGATGGGAACTCAGTTAGCCAAGTTAGCTAAAACGCTGACTGAGCGTTGATCCTGCAGTGCCTGGTATCAGGAATGTCTTGAATCAAAAACTTGAGACAAGATACCATAACAGAACACTGCAGTACCTAGTACAGAATATCTTTAAATCAATGACTCTAGGTGGGGTACCGAGCAACCATGTAGAGATAAGAAAACTAGGCACCGGCAGAACCCCCGAGCAACAGAGATAAGGGGGCCTGGAGAACATCACAAGGACATGAATCAGCCCCAGCAGACATGAACCGAGAATGCAGCCCCCTGATGTACCGGGGTTAATTCTATTGGCCCAAAGAAACCTATATGTAATCTATAATCATTATGATTGGATTGTGTCCAGCCGAGGTGGGCTGAAGTCACTGTAATGAACTGTTGTAAAACATATAAATATCAATGGATTTCTTTGTTCGGTGGAGTGGAGTGCCTGGAGTTGGACCAGAGGCTCTCTCCCCGCCGGCGTAATAAAGGCCGTTTTGATGTTGGAACTGACCCAGAGTGTCGAGTGATTCTTCCGGGAAAACATTCACGCTAACAGGGACTCAATTTAAAATCTTATCTGAAAGACCCCCACAGTACATCACTGGAGCGTCAGCCTAGATTGCTTGTGCAATCTAGGTTGCCTGGAGTAGGACTGAACCAACAATCTTGTGGCTCAGAGGCGAGAGTTGTACCCACTGAGCCACAGCTGGTACTGGCTGGGTTGTGGGGACCTCCACTCCCCGGTACCGGACTGAGTTCACTGAGACGGTGTCACTGCGCCCAGTAAGATACCATTGTTGGGCAAACCTATATATGTCAGATTAGGATTGTGTTTAATCTCAAATGATTAACATTTTTGGTTTCTTTTGATTGATGAAAAGAGTGTTAATGTTCAATTCCAAGATGATTTAGAATTTGATAATTCAGGAACTGTTTTAACAGACACTACTTTGCAATTGTTTGCTGTAACACATGACGTAGGATGCGTGACTTGCTTTGTGCCCACTTAAGAGTCAGCCATGGTAAGGAACAATGGTTAACCGGGTAAAACAAGTTACATCTGTTATTTTAGAAGGAAATAATCTTTCCAGGAGTCTTATTCAATAACACCTGTCATTGATAATTGATTGCTACTGACTGTTTCGTGAGAATCCCACTATAAAGATTCCAAGTTTTTCTCTACAATTTGTAGAGAAAATCATCAGAGTAAGTGCACGCAGGTGTATAAATTATTTCTCTGCTTGTCTAATGTTGGAATGTATTGTATGTATTTAAATTTAGTCTCATACAATAAAAGGAATTTTGGATCCACAGTTAGAGTCCGGTATCGAACTTGTTACAGTTCACAACAGGACCAGCTGCAGAAGGGACACGGTTGTCCTCAGACCCGCTGAGATATGGGACGCACATCGGTCTTCCGTCCGGCTATTGTAACTCGACTCAACAGAGCGACACTTCCACATCTTTGGTACAATCCGCTGCGTCTGAGACTGATCTTCAGAAGGATTCAGGGCTGGGGGAAATCGGACTCCGTATGCCGGAGATATAATCCTTTAACCAGAGCCTATGATTCGGGTGAAATGTGTAACTGGAAATTAATAAAACAGGGTAATTCCAGGTATTTCCCGCAGAGGGCAGCACTCCTGTCCGAACTTTAAACCGGCCGCTCTGGCTCGGTATCGGGGGCTGTCACTCCGCTTCCCGGTGTCGAATCGAGTTCATTCGGGTACCATTCGGTACCCCTGCACCCAACCTATGATCAGGTGTGGAAGTGACACATTCGGCCGCAGGTCTGCTGAGATATAGGAGGTCAAGTGGTTTTCTATCCTACCATGCTAACACCACCGTGCAGCATCACAGATCCTGCTCCTTGACACTGCCTGCTGTGCCTCTGTTGGCTCGTTGAAACGGGTCATTCCTGGAGGAAATCCGATGCAGCGAGCCGGAGATATAAGATACTGACAAATAATTTGTTTTTGGTGATGTTGATGGAGGGATAAATGTTGGTCAGGCTATCAGGTTAACTCCCCTTCTCTTTATTGAAATAGTGCCATGGGATCATTTATGTCCATCTGAGATCACACACAGGGACTCAGTTTAACATCTTCTCTGGAAGATGGCACCTTCGTCAGTGCAGCACACCCACAGTACAGCACTGGAATATCAGCCTAGATTTCTGTGCTCAATTCTCTGGAGTGGCACTTGAACCAACAACCTTCTGGCTCAGAGGCGAGAGTTCTACCCACTGAGCCATGGCTGGCACTGGGTTGGTTGTGGGGACTGCCACTCCTCGGTACCAGCCTGAGTTCACTCAAACTTGGTGTACCTGCACCATAGATTCCCTAGATCCCAGATCCCAAACAAGAGATTGTTGTGCAAAATCAAAGCACATGGTATTGGGGGTAATATACTGACGTGGATAGAGAACTGGTTGGTAGACAGGAAGCAGAGAGTCGGGATAAACGGGTCCTTTTCAGAATGGGAGGCAGTGACGAGTGGAGTGCCACAGGGCTCAGTGCTGGGATCCCAGCTCTTTACAATATATATCAATGATTTAGATGAAGGAATTGAGTGTAATATCTCCACGTTCGCAGATGACACTAAACTGGGTGGCAGTGTGAGCTGTGAGGAGGATGCTAGGAGGCTGCAGGGTGACTTGGACAGGTTGGTGAGTGGGCAAATGCATGGCAGATGCAGTATAATGTGGATAAATGTGAGGCTATCCATTTGGGGGCAAAAACGCGAAGACAGAAAATTATCTGAATGGCAGCAGATTAGGAAAAGGGGAGGTGCAACGAGACCTGGATATCATGATTCATCAGTCATTGAAAGTTGGCATACAGGTACACTAGGCGGTGAAGGAGGCAAATGGTATGTTGGCCTTCAT
This sequence comes from Pristiophorus japonicus, assembly GCF_044704955.1. NCBI lineage: Eukaryota > Metazoa > Chordata > Chondrichthyes > Pristiophoridae > Pristiophorus > Pristiophorus japonicus. The sequence continues at coordinate 5,177,024 of NC_091984.1, read as the reverse complement.
AGCTGGGGATTTGAGTATAGGAGCAGGGCGGTCTTACTGCAGTTGTACAGGGCCTTGGTGAGGCCTCACCTGGAATATTGTGTTCGGTTTTGGTCTCCTAATCTGAGGAAGGACGTTCTTACTATTGAGGAAGGTCAGCAAAGGTTCACCAGACTGATTCCCGAGATAATGGGACTGACATATGAGGAAAGACTGGATCAACTGGGCCTTTATACATTGGTGTTTAGAAGGATGCGAGAGGACCTCATAGAAACATATAAGATTCTGATGGGACGGGACAGGTTAGATGCAGGTAGAATGTTCCCGATGTTGGGGGAGTCCAGAACCAGGGGACACAGTCTTAGGATAAGGGGTAGGCCATTTAGGACTGAGATGAGGAGAAACTTCTTTACTCAGAAAGTTGTTAACCTGTGGAATTCCTTGCCACAGAGAGTTTTGATGCCAGTTCATTGGATATATTCAAGAGGGAATTAGATACGGCCCTTACAGCTAAGGGGATCAAGGGGTATGTAGAGAAAGCAGAAAAGGGGTACTGAGGGAATGATTAGCCATGATCTTATTGAAGGGTGGTGCAGGCTCGAAGGGCCGAATGGCCTACTCCTGCGCCTATTTTCTATGTTGCTATGTTTCTAAGAGTTCTCTACCCAGAAAAAGTGCTTGCAGTTATATGATTTATTTCTTTATATATCGAATGTTGAAATGTATTGAATGTATTAAAACTTAGTCTCATACAATAAAAGCATTTATGCATCCATAGCTAGGGTCCGGTTTCGAACTTGTTGCCGCCCACACCAGTACCAGTTGCAAAAGGGATACGGTTGGCCTCAGACCCGCTGAGATATGGGAAGAACATCGGTTTTCCGTCCGGCTATTGTAACTCTGCCCAACAGAGCGACAGCTCCACATACTTGGTACGGCTCGCTGCGTCTGAGACTGGTCTTCAGATAGAGCGAGGGCTGGGGGAAATCGGACTCAGTATGCCGGAGATATAATCCTTTAACCAGAGCCGATGATTCGGGTGAAATGTGTAACTGGAAATTATAAAACAGGGTAATTCCAGGTTTCCCCCGCAGAGGGCAGCACTCCTGTCCACACTTTAAACCAGCCGCTCTGGCTCGGTATCGGGGACCGTCACACCGCTTCCCGTTGTCGGACCGAGTTCATTCAGGTAGCATTCGGTGCCGCTGCGCCCACCCTTGGATCAGGTGTGGAAGTGACACATTCGGCCGTAGGCCCGCTGAGATATAGGACGTAAAGTGGTTTTCTATCCTACCAAGCTAACACCACCGCCTGCTAACAGATCCTGCTACTTGACACTGCCTGCTGTGCCTCAGTTTGCTCATTGAAACGGGTTATTCCTGGAGGAAATCCGACGCAGCGCGCCGGAGATATAAGACTTCAACCAGAGCGTATGATTGAGATGAAAGGGATAACTGGAAATTATAAAGTCATGAAATGCCAGGTTTCCCCCGCAGAGGGTAGCACTCATTTCTGCACTTTAAACCGGCCGCCCTGGAAAGAAAGATCGATTGAAAGTCCGGCATTTCTCTCGCGCTTTCTACGACTTCAGGACGTCCCAAAGCGCTTTACAACCAATGAAGTGCTTTTGAAATGTAGTCACTGTTGTAATATACGAAACGCTGCAGCCAATTTGCGCATAGCAAGCTCCCGCAAACAGCAATAAGATACTGACCAGATAACATGTTTTTGGTGATGTTGATGGAGAGATAAATGTTGGCCAGGCAAGCTGGTTAACTACCCTGCTCTTTGTTGAAATATTGCCATAGGATCATCGATATCTACCTGAGATCACACACAGGGACTCAGTTTAACATCTTATCTGAAAGTGCAGCACACCCACAGTACAGCACTGGAGTGTCAGCCTAGATTTCTGTGCTTAATTCTCTGGAGTGGGACTTGAACCAACAACCTTCTGTCTCCGTGGTGAGAGTTCTACCCATTGAGCCACAGCTGCACTGGCTGGGTTGTGGGGACCACCATTCCCCGGTGCTGGACTGAGTTCACTGAGACGGTGTCCCTGCACCCTGTGAGATACCATTGTTGGGTGTAACTATTTATGTCAGAATAGGATTTGGTTTAATCTCAAATGATTAAAGTTTTTAGTTTCCTTTTACTGAATGTAAAGAATATAGATGTTCATTCCCAAGATGATTTAGAATTTGATGTGTTAACTGACCATTAACCCCCTCACAGGAGGTCCGCTGGTGATTGAAAGTGACATCAGGATTTCCCCGCACAAATACTCTGCATGGCAGATTGAACGGCCCTCCCTCTGAGTTCTGTGGAACTGCGCAGCGCTGGGTTCATTCCAGCTTCTGTTTTATTGTAATTCACTGAATCATGTCCAACAATAATCTGCTATTATGCCACATAAATGGCTTGCCAGCAAAATTGAAGCCCATGGAATAAAGAACAGTGGCAGCCCTGGATACCAAATTGGCTAAGTGACAGGAAACAGAGTAAGTGGTGAACAGTTGTTTATCGGACTAGAGGAAGGTACACTGTGGTGTTCCCCAGGGATCGCTGCTTATCTTGATATATTTTAATGATTTGGATGTGGGTGTACAGGGCACAATTTCAAAATTTGCAGGTGGCACAAAACTTGGAAGTATAATGAACAGTGAGGAGGAGAGTGCTAGACTTCAGAGAGAGATAGACGGGCTGGTGAAATGGGCAAACACATGACAGATGAAATTTAACGCAGAAAAGTGTGAAGTGATGCATTTTAGCAGAACGAATGAGGAGAGGACATATAAACTAAATGGTACAATTCTAAAGTGGGTGTATGACCAGAGAGACCTGGGGGTAGTGTGTGCAGCAATCGGGCAGAACAGGTTGATAAAGCAGCTAAAAGGGCTTACGGGATCCGGGCTTCATAAATAGAGGTATAGAATAGAAAAGTGTGAAAATTATCATGAACCTGTCTAAAATACTGGTTTGGCCCCAACTGGAGTATTGTGTCCAATTCTGGGCACCACAATTTAGGAAGGATGTGAAGGCCTTGGAGAGAACATAAGAAATAGGAACAGCAGTAGGCCATTTGGACCCTCGAGCCTGCTCCGCCATTTAATAAGATTATGGCTGATCTGATCATGGATCTAGCACCACTTCCCTGCCCGCTCCCCATAATCCTTTATTCACTTATCGCTCAAACATCTGTCTATCTCTGCCTTAACTATATTCAATGACCCAGCCTCCACAGCTCACTGGGGCAGAGAATTCCACAGGTTTATAATCCACTGAGAGAGAAAAATTCTCCTCATCTCAGTTTTAAATGGGTGGCCCCTTTATTCTGAGACTATGGTTGTATGATTTATCACTCTGTACGTCTAATGTTGAAATATATTATATATATTTAAATTTAGTCTCATTCAATAAAAGGATTTTTGCATCCACAGATACAGTCAGGTATCGAACTTGTTACAGCCCACACCTGGACCAGTTGTAGAAGGGACACGGTTGGCCTCAGACCCGCTCAGATACGCGATGCGCATCGGTCTTCCGTCTGGCTATTGTAACTCTGCCGAACCGAGCGACAGCTCCATATGCTCGATATGGCCCACTGCGTTTGAGATTGATCTTGAGAAAGACCCAGGGCTGGGGGAAATCCGACTCCGCACGCCGGAGATATAATCCTTTAACCAGAGCCTATGATTCGGGTGAAAGGTGTAACTGGAAATTATAAAACAGGGTAATTCCAGGTTTCCCCCGCAGAGGGCAGCACTCCTGTCCGCACTTTAAACCGGCCGCTCTGGCTCGGTATCGGGAACAGTCACTCCGCTTCCCGGTGTCGGACCGAGTTCATTCAGGTACGATTGGGTGCCCTGCGCCCACCCTCGGATCAGGTGTGGAAGTGACACATTCGGCTATTGGGCCGGTGAGATATAGGACGTAAAGGGGTTTTCTATCCTAGCAAGCTAACACCACCGTGCAGCGTCACAGGTCCTGCTACTTGACACTGCCTGCTGTGTCTCAGTTTGCTCGTTGAAACGGGTCATTCCTGGAGGAAATCCGGCGCAGCGCGCCGGAGATATAAGACTTCAACCAGAGCGTATGATTCGGGTGAAATGGATAACTGGAAATTATAAAGTGAGGTAATTCCAGGTTTCCCCCGCAGAGGGCAGCACTCATTTCTGCACTTTAAACCGACCGCCCTGGAAAGAAAGATAGATAGAAAGTCTGGCATTTCTTCAGTGCCTTCTACGACTTCAGGACGTCCCAAAACGCTTTGCAACCAATGAAATGCTTTTGAAGTGTAGTCACTGTTGTAATATACGAAACGCTGCAGCTAATTTTCGCATAGCAAACTCCCACAAACAGCAATAAGATACTGGCCAGATAATCTGTTATTGGTGATGTTGATGGAGGGATAAATATTGGTCAGGCTACTAGGTTAACTCCCTTGTTTTTTGTTGAAATAGTTCCATGGCATCATTTATATCCACCTGAGGTCACACACAAGGTCTCAGTTTAACATCTTATCTGAAAGACGGCACCTTCGTCAGTGCAGCACACCCACAGTACAGCACGAGAGTGTCAGCCTAGATTTCTGTGCTCAATTCTCTGGAGTGGGATTTGAAACAACAACCTTCTGTCTCAGTGGCGAGAGTTCTACCCACTGAGCCACGGCTGGCACTGGGTTGGTTGAGGGGACCACCACTCCCCGGTACCGGACTGAGTTCACTCAAACTTGCTGTACCTGCGTCCTAGATACCTTTGTTGTGTATACCCATATTACATAGGATTAGGATTTGGTTTAATCTCATATGATTAGAGCTTTTGGTTGCTTTTTACTGAATGAGAAGATTATAGACGTTCATTCCCAAGATGATTTAGAGTTCGATGTCCAGCATCTATTTTAACAGACACTACTTTGCAATTGTTTGCTGTAACACATGACGTAGGATTTGTGACTTGTTTTGTGCCACTTAAGAGTTAGCCATGGTAAGGAACAGTGGTTAACACGGAAAAACTAGTAGCATCTGTTACCTTTGTAGGAAATAATCTTTCCGGGAGTCTTGTTCAGCAACACCTGCTATTGATAATTGATTGCTACTGACTGTTTCGTGAAAATCCGAGTATAAAGATTCCGAACTTTTCTGTGCAATTTGTAGAGAAAATCATCCGTGGAAGGAGCAACAAGAGTTCTCTACCCAGAGAAAGTGCACGCGGTTATATGATTTATTTCTCTGTATGTATAATGTTGAAATGTATTGTGTGTATTTACATTTAGTCTCATACAATAAAACGATTTTTGGATCCATAGCTAGAGTCCGGCATTGAACTTATTACAGCCCACACCAGACCAGTTATAGAAGAGACACGGTTGGCCCCAGACCCGCTGAGATATGGGAAGCACATCGAACTTCCGTCCGGCTGTTGTAACTCTGCGGAACTCTGCTCCAGATCCTTGGTACAACCCGCTGCATCTGCGACTGCTCTTCTGATAGAGCCAGGGCTGGGGAAAATCGGACTCAGCACGCCGGAGATATAATCCTTTAACCAGAGCCTATGACTCGGGTGAAAGGTGCAACTGGAAATTATAAAACAGGGTAATTCCAGGTTTCCCCCGCAGAGGGCAGCACTCCTGTCCACACTTTAAACCGGCCGCTCTGGCTCGGTATCGGGGACCGTCACTCCGCTTCCCAATGTGGGACCGAGTTCATTCAGGTACCATTCGGTGCCCCAGCGCCCACCCTCGGATCAGGTGCAGAAGGGACACATTCGGCCATCGGCCCGCTGAAATATAGGACGTAAAGTGGTTTTCTGCCCTACCATGCTAACACCGCCGTGCAGCATCACAGATCCTGCTGCTTGACACTGCCTGCTGTGTCCCAGTTTGCTCGTTGAAACGAGGCATTCCTGGAGGAAATCCGACGCAGCCCGCCGGAGATATAAATCTTCAATCAGAGCCTATGATTGGGGTGAAATGGATAACTGGAAATTATAAAGCGTGTTAATTCCAGGTTTCCCCCGCAGAGGGCAGCACTCATTTCTGCACTTTAAACCAGCCGAACTGGAAAGAAAGATAGATAGAAAGTCCGGCATTTCTCTAGCGCCTTCTCCGACCTCAGGACGTCCCAAAGTTTTTTTTACAGCCTATGAAGTGTAGTCACTGTTTTAAGATCCAGGTCGGTGATTGGAGCGTGGGCAGGTACAGCAAGAGCGTCGAGGTTGGGGCGAAGGAGCAGCGAGAGATTATAGATCGGGGCCCAGGAGAGGTGTGAGTTCTGGGCCCAGAAGAAGCGAGGGCCCAGCCCACACTGCGATATGTGTGTGCGCACTTGGCCCATGCAGCAGAGCTGGTCTCCAGTCATCCTGGTTAATCTTTGCCACTGGACCAAGACCTCGCTCTGTCAAGCCCGTGTGGTGGCTGGTGTGCAACGGTCGCCCTATGTTAAAAACATCCACCCACAGGCATCTTCCACCCTTCAATATACAGTTCGAGATCTGGAATATTGGGTCCTTCACTGAAACACCTGTGAACTTTTTGACGTGGAAGCAAGTCATCCTCGATTCGATGATCATGATACTAAGCGCTGCAGCCAATTTGTGCATAGCAAGCTCCCACAAACAGCATTACAATACTGAGCAGATAATCTGTTTTTGGTGTTATTGGTCAGGCGACCAGGTTCACTCCCCTTCTTTTTGTTGAAATAGTGCCATGGGATCATTTATGTCCACCTGAGATCACACACAAGGACTCAGTTTAACATCTTCTCTGGAAGGCGGCACCTTCGTCAGTGCAGCACACCCACAGTACAGCACGGGAGTGTCAGCCTAGATTTCTGTGCTGAAATCTCTGGAGTAGCACTTGAACCAACAACCTTCTGCCTCGGAGGCAAGAGTTCCACCCACGGAGCCACTCTCCGGTGCCGGACTGACGTCACTCAAACTTGGTGTACCTGCGCCCTAGATACCTTTGTTGTGTCTACCCATATACATAGGATTAGGATTTGGTTTAATCTCATATGATTAGAGCTTTTGGTTGCTTTTTACTGAATGAAAAGATTTTGGATGTTTATTTCCAAGATGATTTAGAATTCGATGAGTCCAGCATCTGTTTTGACTTTGCAATTGTTTGCTGTAACACATGACCTAGGGTTCGTGACTTGTTTTGTGCCACTTAAGAGTTAGCCACAGTAAGGAACAGTGGTTAACAGGGAAAAACAAGGTGCATCTGTTACCTTTGTAGGAAATAATCTTTACAGGAGTCTTATTCAACAACACTTGCAATTGATAATTGATTGTTTCTGACTGTTTCCTGAAAATCCCAGTTAAAAGATTCCAAGCTTTTCTGTACAATTTGCAGAGAAAATCATCAGAGCAAGTGCACGCAGTTGTATAATTTATTTCTCTGTATGTCTAATGTTGTAATGTATTGTATGTATTTAAATTTAGTCGCATACAATAAAATGATTTTTGCATCCACAGCTAGTCAGTTACCGAACTTGTTACAGCCCACAACAGGATCAGTTATAGAAGAGACACGGTTGGCCTCAGATCCGCTGAGATATGGGAAGCACATCGAACTTCCGTCCGACTATTGTAACTCTGCCCAACTCTGCTCCACATCCTTGGTACAACCCGCTGCATCTGCGACTGCTCTTCTGATAGAGCCAGGGCTGGGGGAAATCGGACTCCGCACGCCGGAGATATAATCCTTTAACCAGAGCCGATGATTCGGATGAAAAGTGTAACTGGAAATTATAAAACAGGGTAATTCCAGGTTTCCCCCGCAGAGGGCAGCACTCCTGTCCGCACTTTAAACCGGCCGCTCCGGCCCGGTATCGGGGACCGTCACTCCGCTTCCCGGTGTGGGACCGAGTTCATTCTGGTACCATTCGGTGCCCCTGCGCCCACCCTCGGATCAGGTGTAGAAGTGACACATTTGGCCGTAGGCCCGCTGAGATATAGGACTTACAGTGGTTTTCTATCCTAACATGCTAACACCGCCGTGCAGCATCACAGATCCTGCTGCTTGACACTGCCTGCTGTGTCTCACTTGGCTCGTTGAAACGAGTCATTCCCGGAGAAAATCCGACGCAGCGCGCCGCAGATATAAGACTTCAACCAGAGCGTTTGACTGGGGTGAAAGGGATAACGGGAAATTATAAAGTGAGGTAATTCCAGGTTTCCCCCGCAGAGGGCAGCACCATTTCTGCACTTTAAACCGGCCGCCCAGGAAAGAGTGATCGAAGAAAGTCCGGCATTTCTCTAGCGCCTTTTACGACCTAAGGACGTCAAAAGCGCTTTACAACCAATGAAGTGCTTTTGAAGTGCAGTCACTGTTGTAATATACGAAATGCTGCAGCCAATTTGCGCACAGCAAGCTCCCACAAACAGCATTAGGATACTGGCCAGATAATCTGTTTTTGGTGATGTTGATGGAGGGATAAATATTGGTCAGGCTACCAGGTTCACTCCCTTGCTCTTTGTGAAATAATGCCATGGGATCATTTATGTCCACTTGACATCACACACAGTGATCCAATTCAGCATCTTATCTGAAACACAGCACTTTGTCAGTGCAGCACACCCACAGTACAGCACGGGAATGTCAGCCTAGATTTCTGTGCTCACTTCGCTTGAGTGGGACTTGAACAAACAACATTTTGGTCAGGGGCGAGTTCTACTCACTGAGCCACGGCTGGCACTGGGTTAGTTACAGGGACCGCCACTCCCTGGTGCCGGACTGAGTTCACTCAAACATAATATATGAACGTAAGAAATAGTAGCAGGAGTAGGCCTTACGGCCCCTCGAGCCTGCTCCACCATTTAATAAGATCAGGGCTGATCCAATCATGGACTCAGGTCCACTTCCCTGCCCGCTCTCCATAACCCCTTATTCCTTTATCGTTTAAGAAACTGTCTATTTCTGTCTTAAATTTGTTCAATGACCCAGCCTCCACAGCTTTCTGAGGCAGCAAACTCCACTGATCCACAACCCTCTGAGAGAAGAAATTTCTCCTCATCTCAGTTTTAAATGGGCGGCCCCTTATTCTAAGGTTGTGCCCTCCAGTTCTAGTCTCCTTCCACCTGTGCCCTAGATACCTTTATTGTGTGCCTAGGATTAGGATTTGGCTTAGGCTCACATGACTAGCGCTTTTGATTGCTTTTTACTGAATGAAAAGATTATAGATGTTCATTCCCAAGATGATTTAGAATCCGATGAGTGCAGCATCTGTTTCAACAGACACTACTTTTCAATTGTTTGCTCTAACACATGACGTAGGATTCGTGACTTGTTTTAGAAACATAGACACATAGAAAATAGATGCAGGAGTGGGCCATTCGGCCCTTCGAGTCTGCATCACCATTCAATATGATCATAGCTGATCATGCAACTTCAGTACCCCATTCCTGCTTTCTCTCCATACCCCATGATCCCTTTAGCCATCAGGACCACAGCTAACTCCCTTTTGAATATATCTAACAAACTGGCTTCAACAACTCTCTGTGGTAGCAAATTCCACAGGTTCACAATTCTCTGAGTAAAGAAGTTTCTCATCATCTTGGTCCTAATTTGCTTATCACTTATTCTTAGACTGTGATCTCTGGTTCTGGACTTCCCCAACATCGGGAACATTCTTCCTGCCTCTAACCTGTCCAATCCCATCAGAATTTTATATGCTTCTATGAGGTTCCCTCTCATTCTTCTAAATTCCAGTGAATATAAGCCTAGTCGATCCAATCTTTCTTCACATGTCAGTCCTGCCATCCCGGGAATCAGTCTGGTGAACCTTCACTGCACTCCCTCAAGAGCAAGAATGTCCTTCCTCAGATTAGAAGATCAAAACTGTACACAATATTCAAGGTGTGGCCTCACCAAGACCCTGTACAACTGCAGTAAGACCTCCCTGCTCCTGTACTCAAATCATCTCTCTATGAAGGCCAACATACCATTTGCCTTCTTCACCACCTGCCGTACCCGCATGCCAAATTTCAATGACTGATGTACCATGACACCCAGGTCTCATTGCACCTCCCCTTTTCCTAATCTGTTACCATTCACATAATATTCTGCCTTCCTGTTTTTGCCACCAAACTGGATAACCTCACATTTATCCACATTATAGTGCATCTGCCATGCATTTGCCCACTCACCTAACCTGTCCAAGACACCCTGCAGCCTCATCTGCAAACTTGGAGATATTACATTCAATTCCTTCATCTGAATCATTAATGTATGTTGTAAATAGCTGGGGTCCCAGCACTGAACCTTGTGGTACCCCACTAGTCACTACCTGCCATTCTGAAAAGGACCCGTTTATTCCTACTCTTTGCTTCCTGTCTGCCAACCAGTTCTCTATCCAAGTCAATACATTACCCCCAATACCATGTGCTTTGATTTTACACACCAATCTCTTGTGTGGGACCTTGTCAAAAGCCTTTTGAAAGTCCAAATACACCACATCTACTGGTTCTCCCTTGTCCACTCTACTAGTTACATCCTCAAAAAATTCTAGAAGATTTGTCAAGCATCATTTCCCTTTCATGCTGACTTGGATCGATCCTGTCATTGCTTTCCAAATTTGCTGCTATTGCATCTTTAATAATTGATTCCAACAATTTCCCCACCACCGATGTCAGGATAACCAGTCTATAATTCCCTGTTTTCTCTCTCCCTCCTTTTTAAAAAAGTGGGGTTACATTAGGTACCCTCCAATCCATAAGAACTGATCCAGAATCTATAGATAGTTGGAAAATGACCAGCAATGCATCCACTATTTCTAGGCCCACTTCCTTAAATACTCTGGGATGCAGACTATCAGGCAATGTGGATTTATCTGCCTTCAATCCCATCAATTTCCCTAAAACAATTTCCTGACTAATAAGGATTTCCTTCCATTTCTCCTTCTCACTAGACCCTCGGTCCCCTAGTATTTCCGGTGGGTTAATTGTGGCTTCCTTAGTGAAGACAGATCCAAAGTATTTGTTCAATTGGTTTGTCATTTCTTTGTTCCCCATGATAAATTCGCCTGATTCTGACTGCAAGGGGCCTACATTTCTCTTCACACATCTATAGAAGCTTTTGCAATCAACTTTTATGTTCCCTGCAAGCTTCCTCTCATACTCTATTTTCCCCTTCCTAATTAAACCCTTTGTCCTCCTCTGCCCACTTAAGAGTTAGCCATGTTAAGGAACAATGGTTAACAGGGTAAAAACAAGTGGCATTTGTTAATTTTGTAGGAAATATTTTTCCCAGGTGTCTTGTTGAACAACACTTGCTATTGATAATTGATTGTTACTGACTGTTTCCTGAGAATCCCAGTATAAAGATTCCAAGCTTTTCTTAACAATTTGTAGAGAAAACCATCAGTGGAAGAAGCAACAAGTGTTCTCGACCCAGAGAAAGTGCATGCTTTATTTCTGTGTACGTCTAATGTTGAAAGATATTGTGTGTATTTAAATTTAGTCTCATACAATAAAAGGATTTTTGCATCCACAGCTAGTAAGGTATCGAACTTGTTACAGCCCACACCAGGCACTCTCCCGTCCGGCTATTGTAATAGAGCGACAGCTCCACATCCTTGGTACAACCCGCTGCGCCTGAGACTGGTCTTCAGAAAGAGCCAGGGCTGGGGGGAATCGGACTCCGCACGCCGGAGATATAATCCTTTAACCAGAGCCTATGATTCGGGTGAAAGGTGTAACTGGAAATTATAAAACAGGGTAATTCCAGGTTTCCCCCGCAGAGGGCAGCACTCCTGTCCGCACTTTAAACCGGCTGCTCTGGCTCGGTATCGGGGACCGTCACTCCGCTTCCCGGTGTGGGACCGAGTTCATTCAGGTACCATTCGGTGCCCCTGTGCCCGCCCTCGGATCAGGTGTAGAAGTGACATATTCGGCCATCGGCCCGCTGAGAAATTGGACGTAAAGTGGTTTTCTATCCTAGCAAGCTAACACCGCCGTGCAGCATCACAGATCCTGCTACTTGACACTGCCTGCTGTGTCTCAGTTTGCTCATTGAAACGAGTCATTCCTGGAGGAAATCCGACGCAGCATGCCGGAGATATAAGACTTCAACCAGAGCGTATGATTGGGGTGAAATGGATAACTGGAAATAATAAAGTGAGGTATTCCAGGTTTCCCCGCAGAGGGCAGCACTCATTTCTGCACTTTAAACCGGCCGCCCTGGAAAGACAGATAGAAAGTCTGGCATTTCTCTAGCGCCTTCTATCACTTCAGGACCAAAGCGCTTTACAACCAACGAAGTGCTTTTGAAATGCAGTCAATCTTGTAATATAGGAAACGCTGCAGTCAATTTGCGCACAGCCAGCTCCCACAAACAGCAATAAGATACTGACCAGATAATCTGTTTTTGGTGATGTTGATAGAGGATTAAATATTAGGCAGGAAACCAGGTTCACTCCCCTTCTCTGTTGAAATAGTTCCATGGGTTCATTTATATCCATCTGAGATCACACACAGGACCTCATTTTAACATCTTATCTGAAAGACGGCACCTTCGTCAGTGCAGCCCACCCACAGTACAGCACTGGAGTGTCAGCCTAGATTTCTATGCTTAATTCTCTGGAGTGGGACTTGAACCAACAACCTTCTGTCTCAGTGGTGAGAGTTCTACCCACTGAGCCACGGCTGGCACTGGCTGGGGTTGTGGGGACCACCACTCCCCGGTACTGGACTGAGTTCACTGAGACGGTGTCCCTGAGCCCTGTGAGATACCATTGTCAGGCGTAACTATATATGTCAGATTAGGATTTGGTTTGATCTCAAATGATTCAAGTTTTTGGTTTCATTTTACTGAATGAAAAGATTATAGATGTTCATTCCCAAGATGATTTAGAATTTGATGTGTCAACTGACCATTAACCCCCTCACAGGAGGTCCGCTTGTGATTGAAAGTGACATCAGGATTTCCCAGCACAAATATTCGGTGTGGCAGATTGAACGGCCCTTCCTCTGAGCTCTGTGGAACTGAGCAGCGCTGTGTTCATTCCAGCTTCTGTTTTATTGTAATTCACCGAATCATGTCCAACAATAATCTGCTATTATGCCACATAAATGGCTTGCCAGCAAAATTGAAGCCCCTGGAATAAAAGGGACAGTGGTAGTCTGGATACCAAATTGGCCAAGTGACAGGAAACAGTGTAGTGGTGAACGGTTGTTTATCGGACTAGAGGAAGGTACACAGTAGTGTTCCCCAGGGGTCGGTTTGGGGACCACTGCTTATCTTGATATATATTAATGATTTGGACTTGGGTGTACAGGGCACAATTTCAAAATTTGCAGATGACACAAAACTTGGAAGTATAGCGAGCAGTGAAGAGGAGTGATAGACCAGGAAGACATAGACAGGCTGGTGAAATGGGAGAACACATGACAGATGAAATTTAATGCAGAAAAGTGTGAAATGATGCATTTTGGTAGAAAGAATGAGGAGAGGAAATATAAACTAAATGGTACAATCCTAAAGTGGGTACATGAATGGAGAGACCTGGGGGTATGTGTGCATAAACCGGGCAAGACAGGTGAGAATGCAGTTAAAAAGGCTTACAGGATCCTGGGCTTCATAACTGGAGGTATAGAGTAGAAAAGTGTGAAAATTATGATGAACCTGTATAAAATACAGGTATGGCCCCAATTGGAGTATCGTGCCCAATTCTGGACACCATAATTTAGGAATGATGTGAAGGCCTTGGAGAGAACATAAGAACATAAGAAATAGAAGCAGGAGTAGGCCATTTGGCCCCTCGAGCCTGCTCCGCCATTTAATAAGATCATGGCTGATCTGATCATGGACTCAGCTCCACTTCCCTGCCCGCTCCCCATAACACTTTATTCCCTTATCACTCAAAAATCTGTCTATCTCTGCCTTAAATATATTTAATGACCCAGCGTCCACAGCGCTCTGGGCAGACAATTCCACAGATTTACAACCCTCTGAGAGAAGAAATTCCTTCTCATCTCAGTTTTAACTGGGCGGCCTCTTATTCTGAGACTATGCCCCTAGTTTTAGTTTCCCCTATGAGTGGAAATATCCTCTCTGCATCCATCATGTCGAGCCGTCTCATTATCTTCTATGTTTCGATAAGATCACCTCTCATTCTTCTGAAATCCAATGAGTATAGGCCCAACCTATTCAACCTATCTTCATAAGTCAACCATCTCATCTCCGGAATCAACCTGGTGACCCTTCTCTGAACAGCCTCCAATGCAAGTATATCCTTCCTTAAATACGGAGACCAAAACTGTACGCAGTACTCTTAGGTGTGGCCTCACCGATATCCTGTACAGTTGTAGTAGGCCTTCCCTACTTTTATACTCTATCCCACTTGCAATAAAGGCCAACATTCCATTTGCCTTCCAGATTACTTGCTGTACCTACATACTAACTTTTTGTGTTTCATGCACAAGGACCCCCAGGTCCCTCTGTACTGCAGCACTTTGCAATTTTTCTCCATTTAAATTATAATTTGCTTTTCTATTTTTTCTGCTAAAGTGGATAACCTCACATTTTCCCACATTATACTCCAACTGCCAAATGTTTGCCCACCCACTTAGTCTGTCTATTATCCCTTTGCAGATTTCTTGTGTCCCCCTCACAATTTGCTCTCCCACTCATCTTTGTATCATCAGTAAACTTGGCTACATTACACTCAGTCCCTTCATCCAAGTCATTAATATAGATTGTAAATAGTTGAGTCCCCAGCACCGATCCCTGCGGCACCCCATTAGTTATCGTTTGCCAACCGGAAAAATGACCCCTTTATCCTGACTCTCTGATTTCTGTTAGTTAGCTAATCCTCTATCCAACCCCGTGAGCTTTTATCTTGTGCAGTAACCTTTTATATGACACCTTATCGAATGCCTTCTGGAAATCCAAATACAGTACACCACATCCACTGGTTCCCCCTTATCCAGCCTACTCGTTACTTCCTCAAAAGAACTCCAATAAATTTGTCAAACATGTTTTCCCTTTCATAAAACCATGTTGACTCTGCTTGATTGAATCATGCTTTTCCAAATGTCTTGCTACTGCTTCCTTAATAATGGACTCCAGCATTTTCCCGATGACAGATGTTGGTCTATAGTTTCCTGCTTTCTGTCTGCCTCCTTTTTTAAATAGGGGCGCTACATTTGCGGTTTTACAATCTGCTGGGACCTCCCTGGAATCCAGGGGATTTTTGTAGATTAGAACCAATGCATCCACTATCTCTGCAGTCACTTCTTTTAAGATCCTAGGACGCCCACCTTTAGTCCCATTATTTTACTGAGTACTACTTCTTTCGTGATAGTGATTGTATTAAGTTCCTCCCTCCCTATTGCCCCTTGATTATCCATTATTGGGATGTTTTTAATGTTTTGTACTGTGAAGATCGATACAAAATATTTGTTCAAAGTCTCTGCCATTTCCCCGTTTCCCATTATTAATTCCCCAGTCTCATCCTCTCAGGGACCAACATTTACTTTAGCCACTCTTTTCCTTTTTATGTACCTATAGAAACTCTTACTATCTGTTCTTATATTTGGTGTTAATTTGCTTTCATAATCTATCTTCCCTCTATTATTGTTTTAGTTGTTCTTTGCTGGCTTTTAAAAAATTCCCATTCCTCTGCCCCCCCCCCCCACCCCCACACTGATCTTGGCCATTGTATGCCCTTTTCAATTTGATTCCATCACTTATTTCCTTCGATGGCCCTAGAAATAGTGGATGCATTGGTGATCATTTTCCAACAGTCTATCGACTCTGGATCAGTTCCTATGGACTGGAGGGTAGCTAATGTAACACCACTTTTAAAAAAAGGAGGGAGAGAGAAAACAGGTCATTACAGACCAGTTAGCCTGACATCAGTAGTAGGGAAAATGTTGGAATCAATTATTGGAATGAAATAGCATCGCATTTGGAAAGCAGTGGCAGAATTGGTCCAAGTCAGCATGGATTTATGAAAGGGAAATCATGCTTGACAAATCTTCTGGAATTTTTTGAGGATGTAACTAATAGAGTGGACAAGGGAGAACCAGTGGATGTGGTGTATTTGGACTTTCAAAAGGCTTTTGACAAGGTCCCACACAAGAGATTGGTGTGCAAAATTACAGCACATGGTATTGGGGGTAATATACTGATGTGGGTAGAGAACTGGTTGGCAGACAGGAAGCAGAGAGTCGGGATAAACGGGTCAGTTTCAGAATGGCAGGCAGTGACTAGTGGGGTGCCGCAGGGCTCAGTGCTGGGACCCCAGCTATTTACAATATACATCAATGATTTAGATGAAGAAATTGAGTGTAATATCTCCAAGTTTGCAGATAACACTAAGCTGGGTGGCAGTGTGAGCTGTGAGGAGGATGCTAAGAGGCTGCAGGGTGACTTGGACAGGTTAGGTGAGTGGGCAAATGCATGGCAGATGCAGTATAATGTGGATAAATGTGAGGTTATCCACTTTGGTGGCAAAAACACAAAGGCAGAATATTATCTGAATGGCGGCAGATTATGAAAAGGGGAGGTGCAATGAGACCTGGGTTTCAAGGTGCACCAGTCATTGAAAGTTGGCATGCAGGTACAGTAGGCAGTGAAGAAGGCAAATGGTATGTTGGGCTTCATAGCTAGGGGATTTGATTATAGGAGCAGGGAGGTCATACTGCAGCTGTACAGGGTGTTGGTGAGGCCTCATCTAGAATATTGTGTTCAGTTTTGGTCTCCTAATCTGAGGAAGGATGTTCTTGCTATTGAGGGTATTGTGTTCCTAACACAGATGAGCCTGCACACAGGGAGGTTAAAGTAACAGTGACCTCAGTCTTTATCAAGACACTCCAGAGTGAGGAACAGGCCTTTGGGGCTGGCTTATATACAGTGCTCCCAAGGGATGCTGGGATCCCTTGGGACTTCAGGGGATGCGCACCCTGGTGGCGGAACATGGGAGTGCATGCTTTACAGATACACAACATCACACCCCCCCAAAGTCAAAGTGAAAACTATTTATAAGGTGAGGCAGTCGTTAGTCTTTCTTTCCCTGGTGGACCGCCTCGGTACAAATGTCTGTTCTGGTGTGTTGGCTGTGCCCTCACTGGGCTGGCCTGCAGGGCTGTTGTTGGTCCTGCAGGGCTGCTGGGTGAGCCTGGCCTTGCTGGGCTGTTGGGCGTGATGGGTTCGATTTCCTGGTGCGGCGTAGTGTCGTTGATCCTTTGGGTGTGTGTTGTGGGCTCGAAAAAGGTGGTGTCTGCTGTGGGTTGTTCAGGGTTGTCTGAACCGCAGCCTCGTTTGGTCCAGGTGCTTTCTGCAAATTTGTCCATTGTCTAGTTTAACTACAAACTCCCGATTCCCTTCTTTAGCTATCACCGTGCCCGCGATCCACTTGGGACCATGTCCATAGTTTAGCACATACACAGGGTCATTCAGATCAATTTCCCGTGACACAGTGGCACGACCATCGTTTACATTTTGTTGCTGCCGCCTGCTCTCTACCCGATCATGCAGGTTGGGGTGAACCAGCGAGAGTCTGGTTTTAAGTGTCCTTTTCATGAGTAGCTCAGCCGGGGGCACCCCTGTGAGCGAGTGGGGTCTCGTGCGGTAGCTGAGCAGTACTCGGGACAGGTGGGTTTGGAGTGAGCCTTCTGTGACTCGTTTAAGGCTCTGTTTGATTGTTTGTACTGCCCGCTCTGCCTGCCCATTGGAGGCTGGTTTAAACGGGGCCAAGGTGACATGTTTGATCCCATTGCGGGTCATGAATTCTTTAACTTCGACACTGGTGAAACATGGCCCGTTGTCACTGAACAGTATGTCAGGCAGGCCGTGGGAGGCAAACATGGCCCTCAGGCTTTCAATGGTGGCGGTGGCAGTGCTTCCCGACATTATTTCACATTCAATCCGTTTTGAAAAAGCATCCACCACCACCAGGAACATTTTACCGAGAAACAGGCCCACATAGTCAACATGGATCCTCAACCATGGTCTGGAGGGCCAGGACCACAAACTTAGTGGTGCCTCTCTGGGCGCGTTGCTAAACTGAGCACACACGCTGCATTGCCGTACACAGGACTCTAAGTCAGAGTCGATACCGGGCCACCACATGTGGGATCTGGCTATCGCTTTCATCATCACTATACCCGGGTGTGTGCTGTGAGATCCGAGATGAACGTCTCCCTGCCCTTTTTGGGTAGCACTATGTGGTTACCCCACAACAGGCAGTCTGCCTGAATGGACAACTCGTCCTTTCACTGCTGGAACGGCTTGATTAGCTCTTGTATTTCAACGGGGCTGCTGGCCCAGCTCCCATGCATTACACAGTTTTTTTACTAGGGACAGCAGAGGATCTTGGCTGGTCCAAGTCCTAATCTGGCAGGCCGTGACAGGTGATTTATCATTTTCAAACACTTCCATGACCATCAAGTCTGCTGGCTGCGCCACCATCAACAAATTTGCAGACTACGCCATTTCCACCCCCGTCGTGGGCAATGGTAGCCGACTGAGAGCATCCGCACAGTTCTTGGTGCCTGGCCTGTGGTGGATGGTATAGTTATATGCTGATAGCGCGAGTGTCCACCTTTGTATGCGAGCTGAAGCATTAGAATTTATCCCCTTGTTTTCAGCGAACAGGGATATGAGGGGCTTGTAATCGGTTTCCAGCTCAAATTTGAGGCCAAACAGGTACTGATGCATTTTCTTTACCCCAACAAACACGCTAATGCCTCTCTCTCAATCATGCTGTAGGCCCTCTCGGCCTAAGACAAGCTCCTGGAGGCATAGGCGACAGGTTGCAACTTCCCCGCAACGTTGGCTTGTTGTAATATACACCCGACTCCATACGACGACGCATCACATGCTAGCACAAGTCTTTTACACGGGTTATACAATACAAGCAGCTTGTTGGAGCATAAAATGTTTCAGGCTTTCTCAAAAGCAATTACTTGTTTTTTTTCCCCATACCCAGTTCTCACCTTTATGCAATAACACATGTAGGGGCTCTAAGAGGGTGCTTAACCCCGGTAGGAAGTTACCAAAATAGTTGAGGAGTCCCAGGAACGACGGCAGCTCCGTGACGTTCTGTGACCTGGGCGCGTTCCTGATAGCCTCTGTCTTGGCGTCTGTGGGCCGACCGTCATCCGCCGCGATCTTTCACCCCAAAAACTCCACTTCTGTTGCCATGAAGACATTTAAACCTCTTCAGCCGCAGCCCTACGTGATCCAGTCACTGGAGGACCTCCTTCAGGTTTTGTAGGTGTTCAATGGTGTCCCGACCCGTGACGAACATGTTGTCCTGAAAAACCACCGTGCGTGGCCCCGACTTGAGTAGGCTCTCCATGTTTCTCCGGAAGATCGCTGCAGTCGACCGAATTCCAAACGGGCATCTGTTGTAGATGAACAGTCCCTTGTGCGTGTTGATGCAGGTGAGGCCCTTCGAAGATTCCTCCAGTTCCTGCGTCATGTAGGCCGAAGTCAGGTTGTGCTTGGTAAATGTCTTTCCTCCTGCCAGCGTCGCAAATAGGACGTCTGCCTTAGGTAGCGGGTTTTGGTCCTGTAGCGAGAAACAATTAATAGTTACTTTATAATCGCCGCAAATCCTGACCGTACCATCACTTTTAAGTACTGGAACAATCAGGCTGGCCCATTCGCTGAACTCCACTGGGGAGATGATGCCCTCACGTTGCAGCCTGTCCAGCTCGATTTCCACTTTCTCCCTCATCATGTGAGATACCGCTCGCGCCTTGTGGTGAATGGGTCGTGCCTCTGGGACCAAGTGGATCAGCACCTTCACCCTGGAAAAGTTTCCAATGCCTGGCTCAAAAAGGGAAGGAAATTTGTTAAGAACCTAGGTACATGAGGCCTCATCGACATGTGATAGTGCTTGGATGTCATCCCAGTTCCAGCGGATTTTGCCCAGCCAGCTCCTTCCAAGCAGTGTGGGGCCATTGCCCGGGACAATCCAGAGTGGCAGTTCGTGCACCGTGCCCTCATAGGTGATCTTGACCATGGTGCTACCCAGGACAGAGATAAGCTCTTTGGTGTACGTTCTCAGTTTCGTGTGGATAGGGCCAGGGCTGGTCTGAATGCCTTCCTGCACCACAGTCTCTCAAACATCTTTTTACTCATGATGGATTGGCTAGCGCCTGTGTCCAGTTCCATGGCTATGGGTAAACCATTCAATTTTACATTTAGCATTATAGGTGGACATTTCATCAAAAATGTGTGCACCCCGTGTACTTCAGCATCTGCCTCCTCTCTCTGAGGCTCAAAATTGCTTTGTTCCGCCATGGACCGATCTTCCTCTGCCACATGGTGGTTAGCAGGTTTTGCAGAGCTTGCAGCTCGTCGGCAAGCTCGTTGGAGGTGCCCCATTGTTCCACAGCTCTTGCAAACATACCCTTTGAAGCGGCATGAATAGGCTGAATGGAAGCCTCCACAACACCAACAAGGTGTGAATTGCCTTGCATTCATCCTGTGTTGCGGACTCTGAGTCATCTGGATCACCTGAGGCCTGCTGGCAGTTGCAGACTTGTGGTTTCTGCCCCATACATTTCTGCTCGCAAACACAGTTCCAGTTAATTTATGAACATTGCTCGCACTTGTGTGCTGAAAGATTTGTTTGCTGTTATCACTGGTGGACATAAATGCCTGTGCTATCGCAATGGCCTTACTGAGGGTCGGTATCTCTACAGTCAAAAGTTTTCGTAGAATGGTCTCGTGGCCAATGCCCAGTACAAAAAAGTCTCTGAGCATCTGCTCCAGGTAGCCATCAAACTCACATTGTCCTGCAAGTCGCCTTAGCTTGGCGACGTAGCTCACCACTTACTGACCTTCAGATTGCTGGCACGTGTAGAACCGATACCTCGCCATCAGCATGCTCTCCCTCGGGTTGAGATGCTCTCGAACCAATGTACACAGCTCCTCATATGACTTATCTGTGGATTTCACCGGAGCCAGAAGATTCTTCATGAGGCTGTAGGTCAGTGCCCCGCAGACCGTGAGGAGGACCGCTCTCCTTTTTGCAGCGCTTCCTTCTCCGTCCAGCTCGTTGGCTACAAAGTACTGGTCTAGCCATTCAACATAGGCTTCCCAGTCCTCACCCTCCGAGAACTTCTCCAGGATGCCCATAGTTTGCTGCATCTTTGCATTGGATTCGTATACTCATCACCAGTTATTGTGTTCCTAACACAGATGAGACTGCACACAGGGAGGTTAAAGGAACAGTGATCTCAGTCTTTAATAAGACACTCCAGAGTGAGAAACAGGCCTTCGGGCCGGCTTATATACAGTGCTCCCAAGGAATGCTGGGATCCCTGGTGACGGAACATGGGAGTGCATGCTTTACAGATATACAATAGATGGAGTGCAGCGGCTGTTCACCAGACTGATTCCCGGGATGGCAGGACTGACATATGAGGAGAGACTGGATCGACTGGGCCTGTATTCACTGGAGTTTAGAAGGATGAGAGGGGATCTCATCAAAACATATAAAATTCTGACGGGACTGGATAGGTTAGATGCAGGAAGAATGTTCCCGATGTTGGAGAAGTCCAGAATCATGGGACACAGTCTAAGGATAAGGGGTAAGCAATTTAGGACTGAGATGAGGAGAAACTTCTTCACT
The DNA here is from genome assembly GCF_044704955.1 of Pristiophorus japonicus. Classification (NCBI taxonomy): domain Eukaryota; kingdom Metazoa; phylum Chordata; class Chondrichthyes; family Pristiophoridae; genus Pristiophorus; species Pristiophorus japonicus. Next base: position 5,155,452 of record NC_091984.1, on the reverse strand, counting down.
CAGAGAGTTGTTAACCTGTGGATTTCTCTACCGCAGAGAGTTGTTGATGCCAGTTCATTGGATATATTCAGGATGGAGTTAGATATGGTCCTTACGAGTAAAGGGATCAAGGGGTATGGAGAGAAATCAGGAAAGGAGCACTGAGGTGAATGATCAGCCATGATCTTATTGAATGGTGGTGCAGGCTCAAAGGGCCAAATGGCCTACTCCTGCACCTATTTTCTATGTTTCTATGTTTCTAGATAGCCATGGATGCTTATCCCTTCTCTTGCAGTCTTTCCTTCTCATTTGAATATAATTTTGTTGCGAGTTATGAAATTTCTCCTTTAATGTCTGCCACTGCTCATCAACCGTCCCACACTTTAATCTATTTTCCCAGTCCACTTTAGCAAACTCTGCCTTCATACCTTTGTAGTCTCCTCTGTTTAAGCTTAGGACACTGGTTTGAGATCCAACTTTCTCACCCTCCAACTGATTTAGAAATTCAACCATGCTATGATCACTCTTTCCTAGAGGATCCTTTATTTGGAGATCGCTTATTAATCCTGTCTTATTACACAGTACCAGATCTAAGATAGCCTGCTCACTGGTTGGTTCTGCAATGTACTGTTCAAGGAAACTATCCCGGATATACTCTATGAACACTTCCTCAAGGCTACCCTGGGCCAATTTGCTTTGTCCAATCAATATGAAAGTTAAAATCGGCCATGGTTATTGCCGTTCCTTTTTTACAAGCCTCCATTATTTTTTGATTTATACTCCGTCCAATAGTGTAGCTACTATTAAAGGGCCTAAAGACTGCGCCCACCAGCGACTTTTTCCCTTTGTTATTCCTTATCTCCACCCAAACTGATTCAACATCTTGATCTTCTGAGCCAATATTGTTTTTCACTAACGCACTGATCTCATCCTTTATTAACAGAGCAACCCCACCTCCTTTTCCTTTCTATTTGTCCTCCCAAATTGTCAAATACCCCATAATATTTTGTTCCCAGCCTCGGTCACCTTGCAAACACGCCTCTGTAATGGCTATCAGATCATCCCCATTTGTATCTATTTGTGCCATCAACTCATCTATTTTGTTACGAATGCTGCGTGTATTCAGATAAAGAGCTTTTAAATTTGTCTTTTTACAATTTTTTCCTGCTTTGACCCCACTTTCTGATACACATTTATGTTTATACATTCTGTTCCTTCTTGTCACGCTCTGGTTTTCATTTCCCCCAGTGCTACCCTGCTCTATTTCCACTCACCTGAACCCCCCCCCCCACCCCCCCACTAATTAGTATAAAGAGGGTGTAGAAAAGGTTTATGAGAATGATTCCAGGAATGAGGGACTTCAGTTACGTTGATGGATTGGAGAAGCTGGGGTTGTTCTCCTTGGAGCAAAGAAATAGGGAGGAGCTTTGGTAGAAGTGCTCAAAATCATGAGGGTAGATAGAGAGAAACTGTTCCCATTGGCTGATGCGTCGAGGAGCAATGTACACAGATTTAAGGTGATTGGCAAAAGAACCAAAAGCGATGCAAGAAAAAACTTTATTACGCAGCGAGTGGTTAGGATCTGGAATGCATGATCTGAAAGGGTGGTGGAGACAGACTCAATGTTTTATTTCAAAAGGTTAAGTATCTGAAGGAAAAATAAACTGCAGGGCTACGGGGAAAGGGCGAGAGTGTGGGACTGGCTGAAGTGTAATTGAAGAGAGCCAGCTCGGGCTCGACAGGCTGAATTGCCTTCTTCCGTGCTGTCATCATCATCATCATCATAGGCAGTCCCTCGAATCAAGGAAAACTTGCTTCCACTCTAAAAGTGAGTTCTCAGGTGACTGAGCAGTCCAATACGGAAATTACAGTCTCTGTCACAGGTGAGATAGACTGTTGTTGGAGGAAAGGGTGGGTAGGGAGTCTGGTTTGTCGCACGCTCCTTCCGCTGCCTGCGCTTGTTTTCGACATGCTCTCAGCGATGAGACTCGAGGTGCTCAACGCCCTCTCGGATGCTCTTCCTCCACTTAGGGCAGACTTTGGCCAGGAATTGGTGGGGATGTTGCACTTTATCAAGGAGGCTGTGAGGGTGTCCTTGAAACATTTCCTTTGCCCACCTGGGGCTCGCTTGCCATGTAGGTGTTCCGAATAGAGCGCTTGCTTTGGGAGTCTTGCATCGGGCATGCAAATAATGAAGGCCGCACAACGGAGCTGGTTGAGTGTGGTCAGCGCTTCGATGCTGGGGATGTTGGCCTGATCGAGAACATTGACGTTGGTGTGCATCAACCTGGGTGGACTGTCCTCATTGGTGGTAATTCTCCAGCGATTTGAGAAGTCTACTGCTTATGGTCCACGTCTCTGAGCCATACAGGAGGGCGGTTATCACTACAGCCCTGTAGACTATAAGCTTGGTGCCAGTTTTGAGGGCCTGATCTTTGAACACTCTCTTCCTCAAGCACCCGAAGGCTGCACTGGTGCACTGGAGGTGGTGTTGAACTTTGTTGTCAATGCCCTTGCTGATAATAGGCTCCGGAGGTATAGAAAGTGGTCCACATTGTCCAAGGTCATGCTGTGGATCTTGATGATTGGGGGGCAGTGCTATGTGGCAGGGTAAGGTTGGTGGAGGACCTTTGTCTTATAGATGTTTAGTGTAAGGCACATGCTTTCGTATGCCTCAGTGAAGAGGTTGCTGATAACTTGGAGTTCAGCCTCTGAATGTGCGCAAACGCAAGTGTATGCTTACAGTACCATGCTGCAACCATTCTATGATTCTATGTCCAACAATAATCTCCTGTTTCACTTTGTCTGAATGTAGATGACTGGCTTGTCATAGTTGACACCTGTAACAAATTCCATCACATTTACCTGCTACCTTCAGGGATCTGTGGACATGCACTCCAAGGTCCCTTTATTCCTCTACACTTATCAATGTCCTACCATTTAATGTGCATTTCCTTTCCTTGTTAGCCCTCCCCAAATGCATTACATCACACTTCTCCGGATTAAATTCCATTTCCCACTGTTCTGCCCATCTGACCAGTTTATTGATATCTTCCTGCAGTCTACAGCTTTCTTCTTCATTATCAACCACACAGACGATTTTAGTCTCATCTGCAAACTTCTCAAACGTACCCTATACATTACATTCTAAATCATTGATATATACCACAAAAAGCAAGTGACCTAGTATTGAGCCCTGTGGAACCCCACTGGAAACAGTCTTCCAGTCACACTTCCACAAAAATTTCAATCAAGTTTGTCAGACTCGACCTTCCCTTAACAAATCCATGCCGACTGTTGATCTTTAATCCGTGTCTTTCTAAATGAAGATTCCCTCAGAATTTGTTCCAATAATTTCCCCACCACTTAGGCTGACTGGCCTGTAATTACACTGTCTATCCCTTTCTCCCCTTTTAAACAAGGGTGCAACATTAACAGTCCTCTGGCAATATACCTGTAGCCAGAGAGGACTGGAAAGTGATGGTCAGAGCCTCTGCTATTTCCTCTTTTGCTTCTCTTAGCAGCCTGGGAGACATTTCATCTTGGCCTGGGGATTTATCCACTTTCAAAGCTGCTGAGCCCCTTAATACTTCCTCATCACTATTTTTATTTCATCTAATATTTTACACTCCTCCTCCCTGATTACAATGTCTACATCACCCATCTCTTTTGTGGAAACAGATGCAAAGTATTCATTAAGAAACATACCCACATCTTCCGCCTCCACACACTGATTACCTTTATGATCTTTAATAGCCCTACTCTTTGTATAGTTATCTCTTGCCCTGAATGTATTTAAGGTTTTCCTTGATTTTGCATGCCAAAATCTTTTCCTGCTCAATCTTTGCTTTCCTAATTTCCTTACTAATTGCACCCCTGCACTTTCTATACTCCTCTAGAGTTTCTGCAGTATTGAGCCCTCGGTATCGGTCATAAGCCTCCCTTTATTTCTTTATCCTACCCTGTATGTCCCTTGACATCCAGGGGATCTAGAGTTGTTAGCCACACCCTTTTTCTTTAAGGGAATATACTTACTCTGAACCCTCCAGATCTCCTCCTTGAATATCTCCCACTGCACTGACACTGATTTACCTCAAGTAACTGTTTCCAGTCCACTGTGGCTAAATCAGCTCTCAACTTAGCAAAATTGACTTTTCCCCAATTGAGATTCTTTTCCTGGTCTATCTTTGTCCTTTTCTATAACTACCTGAAATCTAACTGAATTATGATCACTAGCATCTAAATGCTCTCCCACTGATACCACTTCCACCTGCCCAGCTTCATTCCCGGAAACTAAGTCCAGAACCGCCCACTCCCGTGTTGGGCTTGCTACATACTGGCTAAAAAAGTTCTCCTGAATGCATTTTAGGAATTTCACACCCTCTATAGCTTTCACACGAATTTTATTCCAGTTAATATTAGTATAATTGAAATCCTCTACTATTACTACCCTATGGGTTTAGCACTCCTCAGAAATTTGCCTACATATTTGCTCTTCTATCTCCCTCCGACTGTTTGGGGGTCTATAGTACACCCCCAGCAGTGTGATCGCCCTTTTTTGTTCTTCAATTCGACCTATATGGCCTAACTTGACGATCCTTCCAACATATCATCCCTCCTCACAGATATAATTGTTTTGTTAATCAACACTGTGACCACCCCTACCTTTATACCCCCCTCTCTATCCCATCTGAAAACTCTGTAACCAGAAATGTTGAGCTGCCATACCTGCCCTTCTTTGAGCCATGTCTCAGTAATAGCTATAATATCATACTGCCAAGTGTCTTTATGTGCTCTCAGCTCATCTGCCTTATTCCCTATACTTCTTGCATTGAAGTATATACCTTTAGCACTGCCAAACTTCCTTGTTGTCTATTTTATTGCCCTTGTTTCCTCTGTGTTCCAAATTCTCTTTCCACTTTTCTGCTGCCCAAATCCAGCTTTGCTTCTGTCCCTACTGAATCTATTTTCAGGTTCCCAACCCCCTGCCAAGTTAGTTTAAACCCTCCCCAACAGCACTAGCAACACATGTCGTAAGAACATAAGAACATAAGAATTAGGAACAGGAGTAGGCCATCTAGCCCCTCGAGCCTGCTCCGCCATTCAAAAAGATCATGGCTGATCTGGCCGTGGACTTAGCTCCACTTACCCGCCCGCTCCCCATAACCCTTAATTCCCTTATTGGTTAAAAATCTATCTATCTGTGATTTAAATACATTCAATGAGCTAGCTTCAACTGCTTCCTTAGGCAGAGAATTCCACAGATTCACAACCCTCTGGGAGAAGAAATTCCATCTCAACTCAGTTTTAAACTGGCTCCCCCGTATTTTGAGGCTGTGCCCCCTAGTTCTAGTCTCCCCGACCCCCCCCACCACCCCCACCACCTCCCCACCACTCCCACGTGGTTATTGGTCCCGTATCTGTTATTGGTCCCGGCTCTGTTGAGGTGCATCCCGTCCGTCTTGTACAGGTCCCACCTCCCCCAAGAAAAGGCCCAATGCCTGAGGAATCTAAAGTCCTCCCTCCTGCAGCATCCTTCCAAACAGGCATTCATCTGTCCTATTCTCCTATTTCTGTACTTACTAGCATGTGGCACTGGGAGTAATCCGGAGATTACCATCTTTGAGGTCCTGGTTTTTAATCCCTCCCTACAATCTGCCTACAGTACCTCATCCCTCTTTCTAGCGATGTCATTGGTACTGATATGGACCATGAACTCTGGCTGTTCACCCCTTCCCCCAGAATGCCATGCAATCACTCAGTGACATCCTTGACCCTGGCACCAGGGAGGCAATATAGCATCCTGTAGTCACATCTGCGGCCACATAAATGCCTGTCTGCTCCCCTGTCTATCGAATCCGCTACCACTATAGCTCTTCAACTCTTCTTCTTCCCCCCAATACAGCTGAGCCACCCGTGGTTCCATAGACTTGGCTCTGGCTGCACTCCCCAGAGGAACCATTGCCCCCACCAGTACTCAGAACAGAATACAAGTTGGAGAGTGAGATACACTCAGGGGACTCCTACACTACCTGCCTGGTCCTCTGCCGTGTATGTCGACACCTTTAGTAATGACTCCACGAGGCAGGGTATGGTACTTAAACTGTGCAGACCTGCACTCCTTTATTAGCAGTTCCTGAGTGCTGACAACAAGCTGTGTGGGGGTAGTGTGCTGACATGGATTGAGAACTGGTTGGCAGATAGGAAGCAAAGAGTAGGAGTAAATGGGGACTTTTCAGAATGGCAGGCAGTGACTAGTGGGGTACCGCATGGTTTGTGCTGGGGCCCCAGCTGTTTACATTGTACATTAATGATTTATACGAGGGGATTAAATGTAGTATCTCCAAATTTGCAGATGACACTAAGTTGGGTGGCAGTGTGAGCTGCGAAGAGGATGCTATGAGGCTGCAGAGTGACTTGGATAGGTTAGGTGAGTGGGCAAATGCATGGCAGATGAAGTATAATGTGGATAAATGTGAGGTTATTCACTTTGGTGGTTAAAAACAGAGAGACAGACAATTATCTGAATGGTGACTGATGAGGAAAAGGGGAGGTGCAACGAGACCTGGGTGTCATGGTACATCAGTCATTGAAGGTTGGCATGCAGATACAGCAGGCAGTTAAGAAAGCAAATGGCATGTTGGCCTTCATAGCGAGGGGATTTGAGTACAGGGGCAGGGAGGTGTTACTACAGTTCTACAGGGCCTTGGTGAGGCCACACCTGGAGTATTGTGTACAATTTTGGTCTCTTAACTTGAGGAAGGACATTATTGCTATTGAGGGAGTGCAGCAAAGGTTCACCAGACTGATTTCCGGGATGGCGGGACTGACATATCAAGAAAGATTGGATCAACTGGGCTTGTATTCACTGGAGTTCAGAAGAATGAGAGGGGATCTCATAGAAACGTTTAAAATTCTGATGGGTTTAGACAGGTTAGATGCAGGAAGAATCTTCCCAATGTTGGGGAAGTCCAGAACTTGGGGTCACAGTCTAAGGATAAGGGGTAAGCCATTTAGGACCGAGATGAGGAGAAACTTCTTCACCCAGAGAGTGGTGAACCTGTGGAATTCTCTACCACAGAAAGTTGTTGAGGCCAATTCACTAAACATATTCAAAAAGGAGTTAGATGTAGTCCTTACTACTAGGGGGATCAAGGGGTATGGCGAGAAAGCAGGAATGGGGTACTGAAGTTGCATGTTCAGCCATGAACTCATTGAATGGCGGTGCAGGCTCGAAGGGCCGAATGGCCTACTCCTGCACCTATTTTCTATGTTTCTATGTTGCTATGTGTGTTCCTTTTTATACTGGGTTACCTGCCATGTGCAGGAAATCCCTGGGTCTCCAGCAACAGCACACTCTAGTGTACCGGTAAGGTGTGTACAGTACAAGGGTACATTCAATGTTGCATGACAGTGTTACAGACATCACACAGTGAACAGGCATGCCTACATAACATCCTCCTCTTCTGTCTGATAGTCACCCACTTCCTCTCTGCCTGCACACTCTTAAGCTGCAGGGTGACCACCTCTAGAAATGTGCTATCCATGAAGTTCTCGGCCTCACGGATGCACTGCAGTGACTACAGCCGGCGCTCATTCTCTGAAACCCGGAGCTCGAGTTGCTGTAGCTGCACGTGTGGTCATCCAGGCTACGTGAAGTGTCCAGGACTTCCCACATGGCACAGGATGTGCACTCCATGGGACTGAGCTGCCCTGCCCTGCCTCTCATTATCTGACTATGAACTAAACTATGAAATATGAACTATTTGAATATGAACTAAGCTTAAAACTAGAAGACAGAAACACTCACGGGCTATTCACCAATCAGCTGTATCCCTTGAGCCGACATCACTCTGACATCACCCTTGCGATTGTTGCCTCTGTTGAGTCGCTCCCGCTCTCCGAGCTCCTTTATCCCGCTCCTCTGCTGCTCTGCTCCGCCTGCTCTTGGCTCTGCTCACTTGTATTTTATTTAACTCATTTGGTTTTTAAGTTTTGAAATATCACTCAATTATCTATTTACAGTTTCTAAGCTATAATCACAGCTCTTAGTTTACACAGTGCCCTAGTTTTAGAGAAAAAGAGAGAAATAGAGAGAAATACTCACCAACCAATCACTTACCTTGTTACTGGACTAGTAATTCATCAGACGACTAATGATCCAGGGACGTGAGTTCAAATCCCATTGCAGCAGCTGGGGAATTAAATTCAGTTCATTAAACAACAACCTGTAATAAAAACAAAGCTAGTATCTGTAATGGTGACCATGAAATTACCGGATTGTTGTAAAAACCCATCTGGTTCAATAATGTCCAGGATTTTGACCCAGCGACGATGAAGGAACGGCCGATATATTTCCAAGTCGGGATGGTGTGTGACTCGGAGGGGAATGTGGAGGTGATGGTGTTCCCATGCGCCTGCTGCCCTTGTCCTTCTAGGTGGTGGAGGTGGGGGGTTTGGGAGCTCAGACAGACAACTGGGAGGTTATTAAATGAGTGGAGACACCAAAACACTGAGGACATTTCAACAACTTGACAACATTTCTGTGAGAAATTATCTCTGAGCTGAAACCCAACTCCCTCCGTAACCCAGGGCAGAGATGAGATGACAGCACTCCCTCAGTGCTGCACTGGGAGTGCTGGCCTGGATTATGGGCTCCAGTATCTGGACTGGGACTTGAACCCCTGACCTTCTGACCCAGAGGCAAGAGTGCTGCCCACTGAGCCACGGCTCACACCTAAAGTTCAACTTTCCTTTAAAAAGCTCTTTGAGATTTCACCGAACCTGTTTCTCATCGACTGTCGGTCAGAACCCTGAGTAAACAATGTCACCATCACACTCCCCAATGAAATATTTACTGCCTCTGCTGACAGGATGTCCAGTGAGAATTAAAACAAATTGAAATAAACAGGTCGGAAAGATCAATAATTCAGAGATGTGTTTCTTATTTCTGACTGAAGCCAGCTGGAATATAAATCTCAGCCCCGGACACACGGGACAGGGAGAGTCTGTGGGAAGTATTTGGGTTTCTGGGTGTTCACTTTCCACTGACCTTTTTATCATTGTCGATGTTTATTTGTAACCTTCTCCCTTCTTCCTCCTTCATTGTCCCAACCATTCCCACTTCCCTTTCCCTCCCTCTCTGGCCAACATTGACTGGATGGGAGGGTGGGCTTGTAACTCAGTCCCAGGCCTCTGACACAGCTGCTACAACATCTGGGGAAGGGCCTTAGACACAAACTCCAACATCCTTTAAAGGAAGAAGGAATTTTCATTGATATAAATGGTGCTCAGGAGATAGAAAGTCCTTGAATATTCAAATATTTCTGTAAGCTCCATTATTTTTCGAATTGTTATTTGTGTAAATGCAACAACCAGTTTGGAACATCAGTGACCTAATGGAAGTGACCTCACTACGTTAACATGACTGTCCACTGTGTTGGCTCTTCCTCTTCCTGTCCGGGGTCATGGGGCCAGGTGACGCAATCTCCCAGAGAGCAATGCGGCCCGAGCTGGCGATGAGCACTTCCCTGCCGCGCTGCATTGTGGGAAGGCGGGGCCGCCATCGTCACCTCCGTTCAAACCGTCTCCTGGAACCCACAAACCACCCGCCCGAACACCCGGGCACCGGCAGAGAAAGAGCCCATGGGGGGAGGTCACACCCCAGGGAGGGGCAGAGAGAGAGCCCGCAGGAGGGGGAAGAGGGAGGCACACCCTGGGGATGGACGGAGGGACTGAGGGAGCGCTGCACTGTCAGAGGGGCAGTACTGAGGGAGCGCTGCACTGTTGGAGAAGCAGTACTGAGGAAGACCTGCACTGTCGGAGGGGCAGTATTGAGGAAACGCTGCACTAACGGAGGGGCAGTACTGAGGGAGTGCTGTACTGTCGGAGGGGCAGTACTGAGGGAGCGCTGTACTGTCGGAGGGGTGATACTGAGGGAGTGCTGCACTGTCGGAGAGGCAGTATTGAGGAAGCGCTGCACTGTCGGAGGGGCAGTACTGAGGGAGTGCTGCACTGTCGGAGAGGCAGTACTGAGGAAGCGCTGCACTGTCGGAGGTGCAGTACTGAGGGAGCGCTGCACTGTCGGAGGGGTAGTACTGAGGGAGTGCTGCACTATCGGAGGGGCAGTACTGAGGGAGTGCTGCACTGTCGGAGAGGCAGTACTGAGAGGGTGCTGAACTGTTGGAGGGGCAGTACAGAGGGAGCACTGCACTGTTTGAGGGGCATGTACTATGGTGGGGACCTCGGCCTTTCTGGCTAAAGATGGTTTTCGTGCTCACGTGCTGGGCTCCGCCATCATTGAGGATGGGGATATTCATGGAGCCTCCTCCTCCCATTCGTTGTTTAATTGTCCACCACCATTCATGACTGGATGTGGCAGGACTACAGAGCTTTGATCCTATCCATTAATTGTGGGGTCGCTTAGCTCTGTCTAAAGCATGCTGCTTCCGCTGTTTAGTATGCATCGTGGCCCCCCTGACCTGCGAGAGAACAGCTCCGCAGGTCGGGCTATAAAAGAACTGGAGCAGCGTACCACTCCAACCTCCAACGTGAGCTGCTGCAATATGCGATGATTTTGAGATGGGCGACTGGGTGACGTCATCAAAACCCTGGTCGTTCTTTTGGAGCATGTGCAGGAACATCGGCAGGGCCTTGGTACAGAGCAGTGGGAAGGTCGGGGCAGATGAGTGGCGAGTGTTTGTGGCAAGATGCGGTGAATGTTTATGGCGGAGGAGAGGCGAGAGATCATGGCGGAGGTGCGACAGATGAGGGTACGGGGCCCAGAAGAGCCAAGGGCCCAAGTGCAGCACGGGCCAGCCCACACTGCGATATGTGTGCGCTAGGTCCGTGCAGCAGAGCAGGTCTCCAGTTGTCCTGGTTAACCCTTGCCACTGGATAAAGGCCTACCTCTGTCAAGCCCGTGTGGTGGCTGGTGTGCAATGGTCACCACACGTTAAAAAAATTCATGCACAGGCATCTTCCACCCCCTCAACTGGAGTTCAGGACTGGAGCATCGGGTCCTTAATTGAAACACCTATGAACTCATGGAAGCAAGTCATCCTCATTCGAGGGACCGCCTTAGCATGCATGTAGTTCTGTGTTGCATTTTCCCCAGGTTGGCGCCTCATTATTAGATACAAGTGCTGCTCCTGGCATGTTCTTCTGCATTCCTCATTGTTCCAGGATTGGTCCCCTGACGTGATGTTAATGGTAGAGTGAGGGATATGCCGGGCCATGAGGTTACAGATTGTGGTGGAATACCATTCTGCTGCTGATGATGGCCCACAGCGCCTCATGGATGCCCAGGTTTGAGCTGCTAGATCTGTTCTGAATCTATCCCATTTAGCACGGTGGGAGTGCCACGCAACATGATGGAGGATGTCCTCAGTGTGAAGACAGGACTTGCTCTCCACAAGGACGGTGCGGTGGTCACTCCGACCAATACGTCATGGACAGACTAATCTGTGATAAGCTGGACTGTCATTATAAATTAGACAAGCTGTTTTCATGGGTTTTGTGTTAATAGTTCCTGGTGATGGTAATCCGATCTCTGTCATATTCCAGTAATATATCAGTCCTGGGTAATCTTATCTCTGCCGTGTCCCAGTAATATATCAGTCCTGGGTGATCTTATCTCTGTCATGTCCCAGTAATATATCAGTCCTGATTAAGCAGAAATGAGTTAAACAATCACCAATTATTGACCCATAATTGCCTCAGTGCCGACACAGTAAAACCAGATTCAGCCCAGTGATGTTGTGTGAATACAAAGCCCCTAAATGTACATTGGGTGAATGCTAATCTAAACACAGCTCCCAGTAAACACACCCGTGCCTCTTAATACATTTTAATGCCATCCCATAATGATCCTGCTGACTGTGTTTCTGGTCCCGTGTCCACCGTCAGTGGGTGAAGCCCACCGCAGGTGATCAGCCCGAAAGGCCTCAGTCTAGAAAGTGCGGCGGGAATCTGGAGCCACGGGATTGTCTCAAACACCGACTCCCTTTTTAATGTTGGGATATTCAGAGACACTTTGTTCCACACCAATCCCAGCAAAGTTTTACTCTGCACCAATCGGGGTGTTTGAGTACAGATCCAGCCCATAATATACAGGACAGGAAAGAATTAGAGCTTCAATTCCAATAAATTAACATGGCAGCAAATAATGGGCAGTAATGAGCTCGAGTGATTAGTATCGATCGTGGCCAGCAACTGAATTATTAATGCTGGGAAATTATATCCACAGCTCTTCATTGGAATAAAACATCTCCTGTTATTGATGGAATTTAGCAAGTTCGTTACATTAGAACTGGAGACTTACCCTGACTATTGCCATTCACCCTGACTACTGCCCCTCCTAATCTGACTATTACCATTCACCCTGACTACTTCCCCTCCTAACCTGACGACTGCCATTCACCCTGACTACTGCCCCTCCTAATCTGACTATAGCCATTCACCCTGACTACTGCTCCTCTTAACCTGACTATTCCCATTCACCCTGACTACTGCCCCTCCTAACCCGATTATTCCCATTCACCCTAACTACTGCCCCTCCTAACCCGATTATTCCCATTCACCCTGACTACTGTCCCTCCTAACCTGACTATTGCCATTCACCCTGACTACTGCCCCTCCTAACCTGACTATTGCCATTCACCCTGACTATTGCCCCTCCTAACCTGACTATTCCCATTCACCCTGACTACTGCCCCTCCTAACCTGACTATTGCCATTCACCCTGACTACTGCCCCTCCTAACCTGACTATTGCCATTCACCCTGACTACTGCCCCTCCTAACCTGACTATTGCCATTCACCCTGACTATTGCCCCTCCTAACCTGACTATTGCCATTCACTCTGACTACTGCCTCTCCTAACCTGACTATTCCCATTCACCCTGACTACTGCCCCTCCTAACCTGACTATTCCCATTCACCCTGACTACTGCCCCTCCTAACCTGACTATTGCCATTCACCCTGACTACATTTGGATTTTAAAATCACTGAGTGTTTTGCAGCGATGGGGAAATTCTTCTAAAGATTGTTTCCAAATGTCTCCTGTCTGTCACAGACCCTGTACAGCTCGATTGCAATATTAGAATCTCACTAGTTTTACATTACACCGACACAACGTGAATTTAATCAGCATCACAGCAAACTGCAGAGTAAAAGAGCAACGAGCTGGGCAGGAAACAATCTCTAAAGCTGTCAGTGGATCATCAGTACATGGGACATAGGCCAGAATATTCATCCTCACAAATCATTAAATCCTCTTCACTCAAAATAAATATCCATCATTTCTTGCAAACTAATGTAATTCCTTATGAAAATTGCTGACCTAATCCCCTCCAATATCGAATCCTTTCTGATATCACCATTATAAAAAGCTTTCCCTCTCCCCTTTCCCCAAATATGAAATCTCAGGAACAGGTTGTGTGTCGAAGGCCCCAATCTTTGCTCCTTCTGTCTTCTGTCTGGACTCAGATACTGCAATGTGGTTTCTGTTTCATTTCTCCTGCAATTTGTCAATGAAAGATTTCTGATGATCACCACTCAGTCCAGGGGTCAAGGGTCAGTCTGATGAACACCACTTAGTCCTGGGGTCAAGGGTCAGTCTGATGGACACCACTTGGTCCAGTGGTCAAGGGTCAGTTTGATGGACACCACTTGGTCCAGGGGTCAAGGGATAGTCTGATGGACACCACTTGGTTCAGGGATCAAGGGTCAGTCTGATGGACACCACTTGGTCCAGGGGTCAAGGGTCAGTCTGATGGACAGCAGGGTCGATCAAGTTGATTGGACGGGGAATTGTTGAAAGGAAAGATGTTTTTATTTTACAATTTAATAACGGGAGTGAAATAAAATTGATATCCAGAGAATAGAAGCAGGATGAGAATCTCGATAACCCGTCAGATTGCAAACACTGGAATCTCTGATCCTTTGTGTGTCGGAAGTTCTTTATAGAATAATCCCAGGGATTAGAGGAATGAGACAGACATTGTCCCTGCCCGGTCACATTTCATTCTTCAATCTCCCCACTGACCTCGTTTCCTCATTCGATGTATCAGCGAAAAAACAATTTCAACCCACAGCTCAGTGTCAGCCATGGCTCAGTGGGCAGCACTCTGGCCTCTAGGTCTAGAAGGTTGTGGGTTCAAGTCCCACTCCAAAAACTCGAGGATATAATCCAGGCATCTCTAACTGGACACTCGATCAACTCCCGTGGAGCACACCATTTTTTACTAAAGACAGTAAGGGGTCCTGGCTCATCCAGGTTCTAATCTGACGGGCAGCAACAGGTGATTGCTCACTCTCGAATGCTTCCATCACCATAACTAAATCTGCGGGCTGTGCCATCTCCACCCCTGTGGTGGGCAATGGCAGCCTACTGAGAGCATCGACACAGTTTTCTGTGCCTGGTCTATGGCGGATGGCGTAGTTGTATGCGGACAACGTGAGCGCCCATTTCTGGATGCGAGCCGATGCATTGGTATTTATCCCCTTACTTTCAAAAAAGAGGGATATAAGTGGCTAATGGTCAGTTTCCAATTCAAATTTGAGCCCAAACAGATATTGATGCATTTTCTTTACCCCATAAACACATGCTAACGCTTCTTTTTCGATCATGCTGTAGGCTCTCTCGGCCTTAGACAGACTTCTGGATGCACAAGCAACCGATTGCAGTTTCCCAAGTTCATTAGCTTGTTGAATACACTCCGACACCATATGACAAGGCATCACAAGCTAGTACCAAATGCTTACATGGATCGTACAACACAAGCAATTTGTTTGAGCATAACAGTTTCCTAGCTTTCTCAATGGCATTTTCTTGGCTTTTACCCCATTCATCTCCTTTACGCAGTAAAGAGTGCAGGTGTTCTAACAATGTGCTAAGACACAGTAAGAAGTTGCCAAAGTAGTTTAAGTGTCCGAGAAACGACCGCAGCTCCTTCATGTTCTGTGGTCTCGGTGCATTCTTGATTGCCTCCGTTTTCGAATCGGTAGGCCTGATGCTGTCCACCATGATTCTTCTCCCCAGGAACTCCATTTCAGGCACCATGAAAACGCACCTTGAGCATTTTAACCTGAGCCCCACACGATTAAGCCGCCTAAAACCTCCTCCAGGTTCTGCAGGTGCTTGACGGTGTCCCGACCTGTAACCAAGATGTCGTCCTGGAAGACCATGGTGCGCAGGACCGACTTCAGCAAGTTTCCATGTTCCTCTGGAATATCTCCGCGGCCGATCGAATCCCAAACGGGCATCTATTGTAAATGAAGAGATCTTTGTGCGTGTTGATGCAAGTGAGGCCCTTCGATGATTCCTCCAGCTCCTGCGTCATTTAGGCCGAGGTCAAGTCCAGCTTCATGAACCTTTTTCCTCCCGCCAGCATCGCAAATAGGTCATATGCCTTTGGTAGTGGGTATTGATCCTGCAGGGAGAAATGATTGATAGTTACTCTGTAATCACCACAGATTCTGATGGTGCTGTCTTCCTTGAGGACTGGAACAATCGGACTGGCCCACTCATTGAATTTGATCGGCGAAATGATGCCCTCTCATTGCAGTCTGTCCAGCTCGATCTCCACCCTCTCTCTCATCATGTACAGTACCGCTCTCATTTTGTGATGGCTGGGTCACCTCCCCGGAATCAAGTGGATCTGCACTTTTGCTCCTTGGAACTTCCCGATGTCTGGTTCGAACAGTGAGGGGGACTTGTTTAGGACCTGGGCACATGAAGTGTCATCGATGGACGAGAGCGCTCGGACATCATCCCAGTTCCAGGGTATCTTTCCCAGCCAGCTCCTGCCGAACAGCGTGTGGCCATTGCCTGGTACCACCAGAGTGGTAAATTGTGCACCGCTCCACCGGCAGAGACTTTTACGGTAGCACTGCCGATTACGGGAATCAGTTCCTTTGTGTACGTTCTCAGTTTAGTACTGGGAGTCAGACTAGCCTTGAGGCCTTGCTGCACCACAATTTATCGAAAGTCTTTTTGCTCATTATGGACAGGCTTGCGCACGTGTCCAGTTCTATTGACACCGGGAGTCCATTTAATTCAACCTTCAGCATTATCAGGGGGCACTCTTTGTGGTAAATGTGTGCACCCCATATACTTCTGCCTCCTCAGTCTGAGGCTCTGGTTCGTCGTGATCCACCATGGATCTGTCCTTCTCTGCAACATGGTGGTTTGCAGGATTCACAGGGTTTGCAGCTTGCCTGCACATACATTGGAGGTGTTCCATTGTTCCACAGCCCTTGCAGACGTATCCTTTGAAGCGGCATGAATGGAAACCCCCGCAATGCCAACAAGGTGTTAATGGCCTTGCATTAAGCTCCTTGATGGTGGGCTCTGAGTCACCTGTGGACATGCAGCTGCAGGCATGTAAGTCCTGCCCTGTACATTACGATTCGAAAATAACATTACTTTGTTCACATTACTTGCAGCAGCAATCTTGTGCTGAGAGATTTGTTTGGTATTGTCACTGGTGGCGATAAACGCCTGGGCTATCGCTATGGCTTTACTCAAGGTAGAGGTCTCTGCAGTCAAAAGTTTGCGAAGTATTACTCCATGGCCAATGCCAAGTACAAAGAAGTCCCTGAGCATGTGCTCCAAGTGTCCTTCAAATTCGCAATGTCCTGCAAGGCGCCTTAGCTCGGCGACGTAGCTCGCCACTTCCTGGCCTTCAGACCTCTTGTACGTTTAGAACCGATAACTCACCATCAAAATACTTTCCTTCGGGTTTAGTTGCTCCCGGACCAGTGTGCACAAATCATTGTATGACTTCTCTGTGGGTTTTGCTGGAGCGAGCAGATTTTTCATGAGGCCATATGTTGGTGCCCCGCAAACGGTGAAGAGGATCGCTCTTCATTTGGTAGCGTTTGTTTCTCCTTCCAGCTCGTTGGCCACAAGTATTGGTCGAGTCGTTCCACAAAGGTTTCCCAATCATCTCCCTCTGAAAATTTCTCCAGGATGCCCACGGTTCTCTGCATTGCTGCGGTAGGGTTCGTCATCCATATCTCGTCGCCAGTTGTTATGACTTGAATAAAGAGTCTGACCAGATACTGCAAGCTCAAAGTAAGGTGTGACCGTAGTCCTTTATTACAGGTCTCAGAGTGCCTCTCCAGCCTGTGAGGCCTCCTTATGTACAGATGCTCCCAAGGGATGCCAGGGGATGAGCCCTCTGATGGTTAAAATGTTATTTACAGGTTTACATATATAACACAGATATTAAACGTAATCGACCATACTGCTTCCTCACACTGGAGTTACAATAAAGAGACCAAGGTCACAAAAGTTTGAGCTGAAGATGTACAGTCTTGTGGAGTTATTCTAAACATAACAGTTTTAAGGAGCGTTTTAAAAAGGAGAGAGAGGTGGCGATGTTTAGGGAGAGAGGTCCAAGCTTAGGGCCCAGGCAGCTGAAGGAACAACCACCAATGGTGGGTGATGGAAATTGAAGATTTGCAATTGGCCAGAATTGGAGGAGAGCAGAGAGCTCAGAGGGTTGGAGGGTGGGAGGAGGTTACAATTATAGGGAGGGGCAATGCCGCAGAGGGATGTGAACACAAGGATGTGAAAGTTGAGAGGCCGGCTAGGACAGCGTTGGAATAGTCGAGTCTGGAGGTAACAAAGCCATGGATGAGGGTTTCAGCAGCAGATGAGCTGAGGCAGGTGTGGAGTTGGGTGATGTCACGGAGTTGGAAGTAGGCGCTTTTGGTGATGGTGAGGATATGGGGTCGGAAGATCAGCTCAGGGTCAGATAGGTTCCAAGGTTGTGAACGGTCTGGTTCAGCCTCAGGCAGTGGTCAGGAAGAGGGATGAGGTCGGGGGTCATGGAGAGGGATGGAGTTCGGGGTCAGGGAGAGAGATGGGGTCGGGGGTCGGGGGTCAGGGAGAGGGATGCAGTCGTGGGTCAGGGAGAGGGATGGAGTCGGGGGTCAGGGAGAGGGATGGGGTTGGGGGTCAGGGAGAGGGATGGGGTTGGGGGTCAGGGAGAGGAATGGGGTCGGGTGTCAAGGAGAGGGATGGGGTCAGGAGTCAGGAAGAGGGATGGGGTCCGGGGTCAGGGAGAGGGATGGGGTCGGGGGTCAGGGAGAGGGATGGGGTCAGGGGTCACAGAGAGCGATGGGGTCGGGGGTCACAGAGAGGGATGGAGTTGGGGGTCAGGAAGAGGGATGGGGTCGGGGGTCAGGGAGAGGAAAGGAGTTGGAGGTCAGGGAGAGGGATAGAGTCGGGAGTCAGGGAGAGGGATGGAGTCGGGGGTCAGGGAGAGGGATGGGGTCAGGGGTCAGGGAGTGGGATGAAGTCTATCACTATCCTCCTCACTGTTCACTATACTTCCAAGTTTTGTGTCAGCTGCATATTTTGAAATTGTGCCCTGTGCACCCAAGTCTCAATCATTAATCTATATTTGGGAGTGAGTTGTCACTGATGCACAAACCCAACATAGCCTGGAGCAGAAACTGACTCTATCGGGGCCATCATCTCTGCTGCTCGTTCTGTCCCTGAGAGATGGCAATCTCAGTGTTTAACCCCTGTTTGGAGCAGAAGAGATGGCGAGGGAGGAATGGGATCATGCTCAACACATAGAGAACTTTCTGAAACCAAGAGGGAGCAGCGAGATTCAACCCTCAGTAAAAGGCAAACACAATTCTACTGACCTTGCCAGGCTGTAAAAGCAGGATAGCATCTCGAGCCCAAAGCATGGATCAGAAAGCGGAGGGACGCGAGGAGTTTCTGGGAGTGAGTTTAGAAAGTGATCTGGAGTCAGTGCCCTGAATTACAGCCAGCGCCCGATTGATGGGCCAACTATCCTGTGGGCAGCTTTTATCATCCCTCGGGGACTCGTTACTGTTCTGTTCATAGCTGAGAATGATCTAAATGACCCACAACACAGAGTTATTGCTCCATTAGCTGCCTGGCCCAGACATTGCCCAATATAACCTTGCTCACTCTGGGAATATCCAGTCAGCTCATTACAGCCCTGCATCAAGTCAACAAGCAACAAAAATTAATCTACTTTCACTTTAAGGAAGAATGGGACTGATTCTCTGAAACTCCCTCCAGCACGTGTTCAAAAACTGAACCAGCATTTATATAGCGCCTTTAACATATGAACATAAGAAATAGGAGCAGGAGTAGGCCATTCGACCCCTCGAGCCTGCTCTGCCAATCAATGAGATCATGGCTGATCTTCTACCTCAACTCCACTTTCCTGCACTATCTCCATTTCACTTGATTCCCTTGATATCCAAAAATCTATCGATCTCAGTCTTGAATATAGTCAACAAATGAGCCTCTCCAGCCCTCTGGGGTAGGCAATTCCAAAGGTTCACAACCCTCTGAGTGGAGAAATGTCTCCTCATTTCAGTCCTAAATGGCCGACCCCTTATTCTGAGATTATGACCCCTGGTTCTAGAATCCCAGCCATAGGAAACATCCTCTCTCCATCTACCCTGTCAAGCCCTTTAATAATTTTGCATCTTTCAATGAGATCACTTCTCATTCTTCTAAACTTTATAGAATATAGGCCTAGTCTACACAATCTCCCCTCATAGGACAATCCCCCCATCCCAGGAATCAGTCTGGTGAGCCTTCGTTGCACTCTCTCTATGGCAAGTATATCCTTCCTTAGGTAAGGAGACCAAAACTGTACACAATACTCCAGGTGTGGTCTCACCAAGGCCCTATATAATTGCAGTAAGACATCTTTACTCTTATACTCAAATCCTCTTGTAACAAAAGCCAACAAACCATTTGTTTTCCTAATTTCTTGTTGTACCTGCATGTTAACTTTCAGTGATTTGTGTACAAGGACAACCAGGTCCCTCTGAACACCAACATTTCCTAATCTCTCACCATTTAAAAATACTTTGCTTTTCTACTTTTCCTATGAAAGTAGATAACATTTCTCCACATTATATTCCATGTTCTTGCCCACTCACTTAGCCTGTCTATATCCCCCTTAAAGCATCTTTGCATCCTGTTCACAACTTACATTCCCACCTAGCTTTGTATCATCAGCAAGCTTGGATATATGACATTTGGTCCCCTCATCCAAATCATTGATATAGATTGAGAATAGCTGGGGCCCAAACACCGATCCTTGTGGTGGCCCAGTAGAGAGCCTGCCAACCCGAAAATGACCCGTTTATTCCTACTGTTTGTTTTCTGTCCTTAAGCAATCCTCAATCCATGCTAGTCATAAAACATCCCAAGGCGCTTCACAGGAATGTTATCAAACAAAAATTGAGCCACATACATCATCATCATAGACAGTACCTTGAATCAAGGATGACTTGCTTCCACGCCAAAAAGTTCACAGGTGTTTGAATGAAGGAACTAATATTCCAGGTCCCAAACAAAATCTTGAAGGGTGGAAGATGCCTGTGTGTGAATTTTTTAATGTGTGTTGGCCGTTGCACACCAGCCATCACACGGGCTTGACAGAGCTAGGTCTTGGTCCAGTGGCAAGTATTAACCAAGATGACTAGACCACATACAGAGTTATTAGGACAGGTGACCAGAAACTTGGTCAAAGAGTTAGGTTGTAAAGATTGTCCTAAAGGAGGAGAGAGAGGTAGACAGGCAGAGAGGTTTAGGGAGGAAATTCCAGCGTGTAGGGCCCAGGCAGCTGAAAGCACGGCCGCCAATGGTGGAGTGATGGAATGGGACTGTACAAGAGGCCAGAATTGGAGAAAAGCAGAGATCTCGGAATGCTGTAGGGCAGGAGATGTTTGCAGAGATGGGGAGTGGTGTAGGGCAGGACGAGGTTACAGAGGTGGGGAGGGGTGTAGGGTGAGAGGAGGTTACAGGGATCGGGAGGTTTCTAGGGCTGGAGGAGTTTACGTGATAGGGAGGGGTACAGGGCAGTAGAAGGTTACAGAGATAAGGAGGGGCGTAGGGCGGGACAAGGTTACAGAGATGGGGAGGGGTGTAGGGCTGGAGGGGTTTACAGAGATGGGGAGGGTTGTAAGGCGGGAGGAGGTTACAGAAATGCAGAACTTTCAATCAGACTTCACTAAAGCCGCTCTCTCCATTACAGCAGCTTATCTGCAATGATCTGACACCCTCAACATACACAGAGAGCAGCTGACTACAGGAATCCGAGACTTTAATGTAATATTGAAGTGTTGTGATGTCTGGGCCAGAGCAATAAATGGCTTATGATGCTGTTGATTGCTTTATTCCAATCTGGAAGATTGCCCTGGTAACAACACAGAGACAGTAAAGATGTAATGTGTCTCTAAATCAATCAGAACAGGAAGAACATTCAGGAAGACGAGGTGACTTTGTACAATTAATAAAATCATAGAATCATCGAATGATACAGCACAGAATGAGGCCATTCGGCCCATCGTGCCTGTGCTGGCTCTGTGAAAGAGCAATCCAATTAGTCCCACTCCCCGCTCTTTCCCCACAACCCTGTAAATGTTTCCCCTTCAAGTATTTATCCAATTCCCTTTGGAAAGTTACCATTGAATCTGCTCCCACCGCCCTTTCAGGCAGCGCATTCCAGATCACAACAATTCACTGCATATAGAAATGATTCCTCATCTCCCGGTGCTTTTACCAATTCCTGAAAAAGAAGGAATTTTCAGGGCTATGGGGAAAAATCAGTGGAGTGGGACTAATTGGATAGGTCTTTCAAAGAGCCGGCACAGGCATGATGGTCCCAACATCCTCCTGTGCTGTGAGATTCAATGAAGAATCATTAACTATGGTTGCGAAGAACAGTGGCAGGCCACAGGTTTGGGAAATTTTTAGAAACCAGCTAGGACAACTAAATAAATGAAAAAGAGAGAAAAGATAGCTTATGAGAGAAAACTAGCAAGGAATATAAAAACGGACAGTAAGAGCTTCTACAGGTATATAAAGAGGAAGCGAGTAGCTAAAGTAAACATTGGTCCCTGAGAGGAAGAGACTGGGGAATTAATAACGGGAAACAGAGAAATGGCAAAGACATTGAATAATTATTTTGTAAAGGTCTTCACGGTAGAAGACAGCAGAAAGCGTCCCAATAATTGATAATCACGGGGCTATTGGGGTGGCGGGGGGGGTGGTGAACTTAAAATAATCACTATCACTAGAGAAAAAGTACTCGGCAAACTAATGGGACTAAGGGTAGACAAGTCCACTGGACATGATGGCCTGCATCCTAGGGTCTTAAAAGAAGTGGCTGCAGAGATAGTGGATACATTGGCTGTAATCTACCAAAATTCCTTGGATTCTGGAGAGGTCCCAGCAGACTGGAGAACTGCAAATGTAACACCCCTATTTAAGAAAGGAGGAAGACAGAAAGCAGGAAATTATAGACCAGTTAGCCTAACATCTGTCATTGGGAAAATGCTGGAATCCATCATTAAGGAACTAGTAGCAGGACATTTATAAAATCATAATTCAGTCAAGCAGAGTCAGCATGGTTTTATGAAAGGGAAATCATGTTTGACAAATTTGCTCGAGTTCTTTGAGGACGTAATGAGCAGGGTGGATAAAGGGGAACCAGTAGATGTTGTGCATTTGGATTATCAGAAAGCATTTGATAAGGTGCCACATAAAAGTTTACTGTACAAGATAAGAGCTCACGGGGTTGGGGGTAATATATTAGCGTGGATAGAGGATTGGCTAACTAACAGAAAGCAGAGAGTTAGGATAAATGTGCCATTTTCAGGCTGGCAAACTGTAACTAATGGGCTGCCACAGGGATCAGTGCTGGGGCCTCAACTATTTACAATTTATATTTGTGACTTTGATGAAGGGACCGAGTGTAATGTATTCAAATTTGCTGATGATACAAAGATAGGTGGGAAAGCAAATTGTGAGGTGGTCACAAAGAATCTACAAAGGGTTACAGATAGGTAAATGAGTGGGCAAAAATTTGGCAGATGGAGCATAATGTGGAAAAATATGAGATTATCCACTTCGGTAGAAAAAATAAAAAAACAAATTATTATTTAAATGGGGAGAGATTACATAATGCGGTGGTACAGAGGGATCTGGGGGTCCTTGTACATGAAACACAAAAAGTTAGCATGCAGGTACAGCAAGTAATTAGGAAGGCAAATGGAATGTTGGCCTTTATTGCAAGGGGATGGAGTATAAAAGTAGGGAAGTCCTGCTACAACTGGACAGGGTATTGGTGAGGCCACACCTGGAGTACTGTGTACAGTTTTGGTCTCCTTATTTAAGGAGGGATATACTTGCATTGGAGGCAGTTCAGAGAAGGTTCGCTCGGTTGATTCCTGACATGAAGGGGTTGTCATATGAAGAAAGGTTGAGCAGGTTGGGCCTGAAAAAGCTAATGTTTGAAGTCCCAAGGCAGCTTTCTATCCCGGAAATATTATTTGCTGTCTCGCTCCTTTCACTCAATCAGAAGCACCAATCCAATCAGAAGTTTGGGACAAAATCTATTCCTGAACCTCCTTGACTGAGGCCTCTCCATCTTTCTCTTTCTCCAATTCAGCAATAGTTTTATAGACACAAACCCTGAGAGAGACGGAACCAAATTAATAAAAAATAATCTCCCCAATTAATTCTGGGGATGTGGGCATCGCTGGCACGGCCGGCATTTATTGCCCATCCCACGTTTCCCTGAGAAGGTGAGGGTGGGTGATACGTCCTTACTATACGGTATAAATGCACACAAGGCCCATGCTTGAGAGAAGGTCAGTCTGTGACCTGTCCTTTATTCCTTAGCACTCAAGTGATGAAAGTGGGTGGAGCTTCCCCTTTTAAACCTGAAGGTCCAGGTTAGGAGTGTCTTCCACAAGTTCACCATCTAGTGGTCATTGTTCTCACAGTGTATAACTTAGGTCAGTTTATACATGGGTTACAATACTGGTTGAATACATGACATCACCTCCCCCCCAAAGTCTTATTGGGATCACAGGTTGAGTCTCTCTGGTGGTTTACGCTCTCTTGTAGAGCGCCTGAGTTGGGGCTCCGGTTGTTGAGCGCTGGCCTGAGTGTCTGCTGTTTGCGGTGCCTCAGGCCTGTCCGGACTGCCCACAGTGACTGGGCTCTCCTCCCTTTGGTTCCGGTATTCGGTCACCTGTGGTGGAGTGAACTCCATATCGTGTTCTTCCTCTGCTTCTTCTATGGGGTTGCTGAACCTCCTTTTTGTTTGATCCACGTGTTTGCGGCAGATTTGTCCATTGGTAAGTTTAACTACCAGAATCCTATTTCCCTCTTTGGCAATCACAGTGCCTACGAGCCATTTGGGCCCTGCAGCGTAGTTGAGGACAAAAACAGGGTCATTTACATCAATACATCGCGCCCTCGCATTCCTGTCATGGTAGTCACATTGTGACTAGCACCTGCTCTCGACAATTTCTTTCATGGTGGGGTGTATAAGGGATAACCGGGTTTTGAGCGTCCTTTTCATTAGCAGCTCTGCGGGTGGAACCCCTGTGAGCGAGTGTGGTCGGGATCTGTAGGCCAACAGGAAGCGTGATAAGCGGCTTTGTAGGGAACCCCCTTGGATTCTGAGCATCCCCTGTTTGATTATCTGCACTGCTCATTCTACCTGGCCATTTGAGGCCGGCTTGAACGGTGCCGTTCTGAT
Organism: Pristiophorus japonicus; assembly: GCF_044704955.1. Taxonomy (NCBI): domain Eukaryota; kingdom Metazoa; phylum Chordata; class Chondrichthyes; family Pristiophoridae; genus Pristiophorus; species Pristiophorus japonicus. Next base: position 5,130,903 of record NC_091984.1, on the reverse strand, counting down.
ATGGTTAATTCCATTGCCTGCCATGAAGTCCTGGAATTCAGTGCTTGCAAAGCACGGGCCATTGTCGCTGACCAAGATGTCCGGTAGACCGTGGGTGGCGAACATTGCCCGTAGACTTTCTACCGTGGCAGAGGATGTGCTTGAATTTAAAATGTCACACTTGATCCATTTGAAGTAGGCGTCTACTACAACCAAAAACATTTTTCCCATGAAAGGACCTGCGTAATCCACATGTATGCGTGACCAAGGCTTGGCGGGCCATGGCTGGGGGTTAAGGGAGGCTTCCCTGGACGCATTGCGCAGCTGGGCACACGTGTTGCACCTGAGAACACAAAGTTCCAGATCTGTTTCTATCCCTGGCCACCAAACGTGTGACCTGGCAATTGCCTTCATCATGACAATGCCCGGGTGCTCATTGTGGAGTTCTCTGATGAACATCTCTCTGCCCATCTGGGGCATGACTACGCGGTTTCTCCAGTAGGCAATCGGCCTGAATAGAGAGTTTATCCCTGCGCCTGTGAAATGGTTTAAATTCCTCAGGGCATGCCCTGTACGTGGCTGCCCAGTCCCCATTTAGGACACATTTTTTGACTAGAGACAATAGCGGGTCTCTATTTGTCCAGAGTTTAATCTGACGGGCTGTCACGGGTGAGCCTTCGCTTCCGAAAGCTTCAACAGCCATGACCATCTCAGCAGCATGCTCGATAGCCCCCTCAGTGGTGGCTAGTGGGAGCCTGCTGAGTGCATCGGCGCAGTTTTTGGTGCCCGGTCTGTGCCGAATTGTATAGTCATAGGCAGCTAACGTGAGTGCCCACCTCTGTATGCGGGCCAATGCGTTTGCATTTATGGCTTTGTTGTCGGCCAAAAGGGACGTTAGGGGTTTGTGATCTGTCTCCAGCTCAAATTTCCTGCCAAACAGGTACTGGTGCATTTTCTTTACCGCATATACACATGCGAGCGCCTCCTTTTCTACCATCCTGTAGCCCCTTTCTGCCTGGTACAGACTTCTGGAGTCATAAGCTACCGGCTGTAACTGACTCTTGGCATTGACATGCTGCAACACACACCCAACACCACAGGACGACGCATCGCACGTTAACATAAATTTTTTACATGGGTCATATAGCGTTAACAGATTGTTGGAACATAACAAATTGCGTGCTCTATTAAAAGCCCTTTCCTGGCTGTCCCCCCCAGACCCATTCACGACCTTTGCGTAGGAGCACGTGTAGTGGCTCTAGCAGCATGCTCAATTTGGGAAGAAAGTTACCAAAATAGTTCAGGAGCTCTGTCATGTTACGGGGTCTGGGTGCTCTCTGGATCCCTTCCATCTTGGATGCAGTAGGGCTAATCCCGTCTGCTACTACCCTCATCCCCAGGAATTCCATCTCTGGAGCTAGGAAGACGCACTTAACCTTTTTCAGTCGCAGCCCTACCCGGTCCAGTCTGCGTAGCATCTCCTCCAGGTTGTGGAGGTGTTTTTCAGTATCGTAACCCATGATGAGGATGTCGTCCTGAAAAACCACCGTCCTTGGAATCAACTTGCGGGGCCTTTCGATATTTCGTTGGAAGATCGCGGCGGCCGAGTGAATCCTGAACGGACATCTGTTGTATTCAAACAACCCCTTGTGTGTCGTGATGGTGGTCAGCTTCTTCAACTCACTCGCCAGCTCCTGGATCATGTAAGCTGAGGTCAGGTCCAATTTTGAAAAAAGTTTGCCACCGGATAGCGTCGCAAAGAGGTCCTCTGCTCTCGATAGCGGGTACTGGTCTTGGAGTGACACCCAATTGATTATGGCCTTGTAATCACCACATATCCTGACCGACCAATCCGCCTTGAGCACTGGCACAATCGGGATCGCCCAGTCACTGAATTCGACTGGCGAGATGATGCCTTCTCTCAGCAGGCGGTCCAATTCGCCTTCTATCTTTTCCTGCATCACGTACGGCACCGCTCTGGCCTTGTGGTGTACTGGCCTGGCGTCCGGGTTTATGTGAATCACTACCTTGGCCCCCATGAAAGTGCCACTGCTGGGTTGAAATAATGAGTCAAATTTGTCAAGGATCTGTGAGCATGATACTCGGTCCACAGAGGAAATTGCATTGACATCGCCCCATTTCCAGTTCATGACAGCAAGCCAACTCCTCCCCAGTAGTGCGGGACTGTCCCGTGGGACAACCCAGAGTGGCAACCTGTTCTCCGAATCTTTGTGGGTCACAACTACCGTGGCGCTGCCTAGCACCGGAATGATCTGCTTTGTGTAAGTCCGTAGCTGTGCGTCAATCGGCGATAATTTTGGCCTCCTGGCCTTGGACGCCCACAACTTTTTGAACTGGCTGGCCCCCGTGTCTAGCTCCATTGATACTGGGATGCCATTGAGGAGCACTTTCATCATTATCGGTGGCGTCCTGGTGTATGAACTGTATACGTGCTCCACATGAACTCGCTGAACTTCAACTTCCAGCGATTTCCCCCAGTGTTCATTTCTGCAGGTATTTTGCTCATTTCTGCAAACTCCGGCTGAGTGTGTGCCTCCACGCCTCCAGCATGAGCTGTTGTTGGAAACAAAAGGTCCCTTGCCAGTCGATCATCCCTGACTGCCCCGTGACTGTCCTTGAGTGCGCCATTAACAGGTGTTGATGGCCCCATTATTGGCCGCATTGTCCCGTGCAATGGCGTGAATCGCCGTTCGGCTTGCCATTGTCTCTGTCGAACTCCCCCTCTGGGTTCGACCACATGTTGGGGCATGCCCAATTGCCCTTGTCTGCCTGGAGAACTGTGTGCTGCTTTAACAATGTTGAATCTCTGTCCCAACCATTCCTTAACACAATACCTCTCATCTGTTGTGCTACTGGCCATGCTCGCGTGGTTTAAATCCAAGTTTCTCGTTGCCATTGATATGTCCTTACTATACAGTATAAATGCACACGAGGCCCATGCTTGGGTGACCTGTCCTTTATCTGTTGGAATTGTAGTGATTTCAGATTCCTTTTCACCAGCCTGACCCACAATGTCCAAACTCTGGTCTTGTGGCTGCATTTTATCCGCCTCTTTATTCTGTTGTGATCGGGTTCCATCAGGAAATCTCTTTCCTCGACCACAGCAGTTTTCAAGGTTATCTGTGGGACAGTTCCTGGAAAATTCACACTCGGCCCATTCTTCACACCGTGCGGAGATTAAACCTCACCCCCCGGGCTTTGTGTCTCAATCGGCAGTTTGTTTCTCTGCTCAAGGCAACAAGCAAATCAAAATGTTCCCAAGGAGTGAGGAGGGGGAAATGATCCTGGAATAATTCAGACACAAGACCTGAGGGAGTGCGGGCGAGTTGGGGACATTCTCTAAAGGGGCGAGGGGTCAGTGGATTCATGTCTCAATCTCCAGAAAACCCTGTGTGGCCGACAATTCATCAGCTCAGAGTCTGCCCCTCCCCACCTCAGGGTAAACACATTGATATATCACTGACCCTCCCCGCCTCAGGGTAAACACATTGATATATCACTGCCCCTCCCCACCTCAGGGTAAACACATTAATATATCACTGCCCCTCCCCATCTCAGGGTAAACACATTGATATATCACTGCCCCTCCCCACCTCAGGGTAAACACACTGATATATCACTGCCCCTCCCCATCTCAGGGTAAACACATTGATATATCACTGCCCCCCCCCCCACCTCAGGGTAAACACATTGATATATCACTGCCCCCCCCCCCTCCCACCTCAGGGTAAATACATTGATGTATCACTGCCCCTCCCCACCTCAGGGTAAACACATTGATATATCACTGCCTCTCCCCACCTCAGGGTAAACACATTGATATATCACTGCCCCTCCCCACCTCAGGGTAAACACATTGATATATCACTGCCTCTCCCCACCTCAGGGTAAACACATTGATATATCACTGCCCCCCCCCCCCCCCTCCCACCTCAGGGTAAATACATTGATGTATCACTGCCCCTCCCCACCTCAGGGTAAACACATTGATATAATGGATCTCACAGCCCGGTGTAACTCTATACCTCAGGGGTATAATTAAGTTGCTGTTTAACACGATAATCTGGAATGTTTTCCCCAAAGGCCTCGCAGTAAATCAGTGACATCTCCCCCCACCCCACCCTCAGTGACATCTACATTGGCCTATTCCCCCTCCTCTTCCCTTCCCCACTCCCAAACCTTTCCTACTCTCCACTCCACCTCCTTTGCCCTCCTTCCCACTCTGCTACCTTCTCCCTCCCCCCACACCTGCCCCCTTCGCCCTCCCCCTCCCATTCCCTTCCCGACGCCCCCTTCCCGAGTTGGGTGTGGGCAGAGAGTCTCCCCCAGGAACAGTGCAGGATGGATGGGGATTTAACGGCTGTTTATTCTCCAGCCATCGAGGCCGTGGGTGGTGAAAGTGTTGGAGATATGGGGAAAATGTGGAGTGAAATCTTGTCTCCATATTTCCTGTGACAGTGTGATCGATCGACTGAGCTCTCTCCCTCGGTGTAATTACAATCTCTCCTCAAACCTCCAGTTCCGCTCAAAGTCTCGCATCCTAATGACTCAACTCTTTCTATGTGTCCCTGTGAACAAATCTTCCCCTCGACAGCCTCATGGGGTGGAGCAGTGGGCGACTAGGTGGAGCTCTATATTACAAAGACTCGTTGTTTCACAGAGGAAGCTGACCACTTTCAACATTCCGGCTTTTCAACAATTATTTTTGTTTAATGTTTAATATCAACAACAACAACTGGCATTTATATAGCGCCTTTAACACAGCAAAACGCCCCAAGGTGCTTCATGGTAGTGATAGAAGATAAAACAGATACATTTGACACCAAGCCATATAAGGAGATATTCGGGCAGGTGACCAACAGCTTGGTCAAAGAGATAGGTTTTAAGGAACGTCTTAAATAGGAGAGAGAGGTGGAGAGTCGGAGAGGTTTAGGGAGGGAATTCCAGAACTTAGGGCCCAGGCAGCTGAAGGCACGGCCACCGATGGTGGAGCAATTAAAATCGGGAATGGAGAAGATGCCAGAATTGGAGGAGCGCAGAAATCTTGGAGAGGTGCAGGGCTGGAGGAGGTTACAGAGATAGGGAGGGGCGAGGCCATGGAGGGATTTGAACAGGATCACGAGAATTTTACTGAAATTCCTGAAGGGTTAACACGGGAACATTATCAGCCTGTTCTTGTCTCCAATGTGAGATGTAATTTATAGATTTAAATATTGGGTTTAAAGTCTGAGTTACATTTGCCTTTTGAAAGTGGGACTGTGTCAGCACCTGTTACACTGGAAACCCCTCAGTGATGTTCACCCTGTCCTCACGCACTGCACTGGGGCTCAGTTAAGGTCATGTGACATCTGAACAAAGGGACAGAGTACAAGAGACAACTGAATGCAGTTAAAGAAAGGACTTGCATTTCTATAGCGCCTTTCACCTCCTCAGGACGTTCCACAGTGCTTCACAGGCAATGAAGTATATTTACAGCGATGTCACGGTTGTATTGTAGGAAACCGAGCAGATAATTTACGCACAGCAAGTTCCCACAAACTGCAATGAGATAAATGACCAGATAATCTGTTTTCTTGATGTTGGTTGAGCGAAAAATATTGCCCAGGTCACGGGGGAGAACTAACCTGCTCTCCTTCGAGTAGTGGCTATGGGATCTTTTAAGTCTAACTCATGGGGCAGAAGGGTTTAATGTCTCATCCAAAAGACAGCACCTCCAAAAGTGCAGCACTCCCTCAGTGCTGCCCCTCTGACAGTGCAGCACTCCCTCAAGCGCTGCCCCTCTGACAGTGCAGCGCTCCTTCATTAACTAGCAACTTCCTGCACCAGTAACTAGCAGCCCCTGCACCGGTAACTAGCAGCCCCTGCACCAGTAATTCGCAGTCCCTGCACTAGCCTTTCATTGACCCCACCAGCTCAGTGCAGGTTAAGTCCCGCTCCCAGTCACCAGCTCACGAATAAATCCCCATCGATGGGGGCGGGAGCTTTGCTAAAATCATGTTCTTGTTTGAATTATTCCCGGTGTTTCTGAGACTCCGACAGATGGATTTTTAGAGGCAATGAGCACTTCTCCTCGATCTGGAGCCAGGATTCATCCCGAGATTTCTCTCTCCCCAGAATTTCAAAGCTAAAACCGGGCAGCTCATTACAAATGTAAACCCCACTGGGCTGTGGAATGGTGAAGTGATGGAAGTAATGCTGGGAATACCTGCCCCGGAGATATGGGACATCAGCGGGAGAGATATTCCTGAGGATTCTGTGCCTGGGACTGAGAAGGAGGAGATTCTCAGTGTTCATTGATTCACCGAGTGAGAGGCTGTGTCTCTCTGATCCACATTTTATACAACAGGGCTCGTGGGACAGGCTAATGTACAGGGCGGCAGATTTCCCTCTCTCTCTCTCGCTCTCACTTTCTCCTTCTCACTCTCTCGCTCTCTCTCAATTTATCCCTCTCGCTCTCTCTCTCACACTTTCTCTCTCTCTCTCTCTCCCTCTCACTCTCTGTATAGTCCGACGAGACGTTAAACCGAGACCCCATCTGCCCTCTAAGGTGGATGTAAAAGATCCCATGGCCACTACTTCGAAGAAGAGCAGGGGAGTTTTCCCTGGGGTCCTGGTGCCAATATTTATCCCTTAAACAACTTTATCTGCTCATGATCCTATTGCTGTGTGTGGGATCTTGCTATGCAAAAAGTTGCTGCCGTGTTTCCTACGTCACGACTTCAAAAAATACTTCATTGACTGTAAAGTACTTTGGGACGTCCTGAGGCCATGAGAGGCGCTATATAAATGCAAGTCTGTCTTTTTTTTAGGTCCTGCCCTCTTGTTGCGGACTCCCACCAGATGAAATAGTTTCTCTCTATCTACCCCATCAAATCCTTTCATCATTTAAACATCTCAATCAGATCACTCAATCTTCTATACTGGAGGGAATACAACCTGTCCTCATCATTTAACCCTTTTAGCCCCGGTATCATTCTGGTGAACCTGCGCTCACCCCCTCCAAGGCCAATATATCCTCCCTGAGGGGCGGTGCCCAGAACTGAACGCAGTGTCCAGGTGGGGTCTGACCAGAGATTTATATAAACTGTAACATATCTTCCACCCCGGTCCCTCTGGTATTTTATCCTCTTCCTGTGATGTAATGACCGATATAAAGTCATTATTCAGCAAGTCCGCCATTTCCTTATTTTCAATGACAATATCTCCTGTGTCCGTGTTTAAAGGGCCCATGTCCCCTGAGTCAGGTCTGGGAATTGTCAGCAATGTGTGGGAGAAAGTGCTGGAGTCTGGGTTACACTAACTCCCGCTCACATCCCAACATTGAATGGTGGCACAGGCTCGAGGGGCTTAATGGCCTCCTCCTGTTCCTCATTAAGTTGTGGAGACACGACCTTCTGAGCCAGAGGCGAGAGTGCTTCCCACTGACCCCGGCTGGCCCCGGGAGCTGGTGACAAAGAGCTGCGATAAAGAGTAACGGGCTGTCGGAGACTGAAGTCAGGTCTGGCAATTGTCAGCAATGTGAGGGAGAAAGTGCTGGAGTCTGGGTTACTCTAACTCCCGCTCACATCCCAACATTGAAACTCTTTTGAGTTTACCTGCGAAAACATAAAACATTAAAGAGTGCCACCCGACCTGGGTGACACTCCAGACATTTACAAGGCTCTTTTTTTCCCCCCTTTTTTTTTTGTGTTTTTCTTTTTTTTTTTTTTGGGTACTAAAATCACAATTTTTCCCCAGTGCCCCCTATAAAAGGGAAGGGGACACTAAAAGCACCGGCAATTAAAACAAATTAACTTTAAAACGTAAAATCAAATTAAAATTTGGTTGCCGGGCGTGATGATGCACTCCAGTCCCTCCGGTGCCCACCTCTCGCGGAAGGCCGCGAGCGTACCAGTGGACACCGCGTGCTCCATCTCCAAGGACACCCTGGACCGGATGTAAGAGCGGAAGAGAGGCAGGCAGTCAGGTTGAACGACCCCCTCGACCGCCCGCTGCCTGGACCGGCTGATGGCACCCTTGGCCGTGCCCAGGAGCAGTCCTACGAGGAGGCCTTCGGACCTACCCGCTCCCCTCCGCACAGGGTGCCCAAAGATCAGGAGAGTGGGACTGAAGTGCAGCCAGAATTTCAGGAGAAGCCCCTTCAAATAGTGGAACAGGGGCTGCAACCTCGTGCATTCAATAAAAACATGGAACACGGACTCCTCCAGACTCCCAACATTGAATCTAGTGTTTGAAGATTGCCTCGAGGGCAGCTTGTGATGGTTTAATGACACAATGATCTGATTTGCTGCTCAGAAATCTGTCTTTTACTTATTTCGATTTCAGTGGTTTGCGAAATAATCAGATTCTGGGAATAGTCAGCCGGAGAAATCTTTGTTTAAACAGGGTCCTGAAACAAGGCGGGGATAATTCACTCTGACACATTCCAGCCTTGCAATGGAATTTGTCTCCACGCGACGTGAGGTGAATCTGGGAAACAGTATTTATATTGCTGGTCCAGATAAGTTTCCGGTCAATGCTTGCGGAGAGGCGAGGGTTAAATCTCGCTGTCTTCATTCATCAATAAAAATGTTGCCCAGATCATTGACAGTTTGTGCCTGTGTTTCTCAGACCTTATCCCCTGCATCAATCTCTCTGTCTCTGTCTGGTGATGTGATTCTAGACGGCCATTAGTGACTCCAGTTCACTGTCTCAGTCTCGGGGATTCGTGAGAGCTGATGGGTCAGCTGTGAGTACAACACAGCTGCCTCTCTCTGTCTCTCTCTCGCTGCCTCTCTCTCTCTCCCTCTCTCTTTCTGCCTGTTTCTCTCTCTGTGTCTCTCTCGCTCTCTAACACTCGTTCTCTCTCTGTCTATCTCTCTCTGTCTATCTCTCTCTCTCTCACTTTTTCTCACTCTCTCTCTCTCTGTCTCTGCCTCTCATTCTCTCTCCTTCTCTCTCTGTCTCTCTCTCTCTCTGTCTCTCTCTCCCTCCGCCTCTGTCTCTCTCTCTGTCTCTCTGTCGCTCTCTCGCTCTCTCGCTCTGCTGTGTATTTGGAGATGCTGATGCTTGGACAGCACCGTCTCACCTCCCCGTTACACCCGATGGGAGTTTGGAAAGTAAAAGGAAAGACTTGCATTTTTCTAGTGCCTTTCACCACCTCGGGACGTCCCAAAATGCATCACAGCCAATGAAGCACATTTAAAGTGCAGTCACTGTTGTAAATGCAGTAGCAAATTTGCGCACAGCAAGCTCCCACAAACAGCAATGTGACAATGACCGGATAAAAGAGCCAGCAAAGGCAGGATGGGCAGAATGGCCTCCTTCAGTGCTGTGAGATTCCTGTGTGAAAATGAGCTGCTGATTTCTCAGGGGGCTGTGTGTGGAATTGTATTTACGAACCCCACACGGCCAATATTGAACCCACAGTGAAGACTGTGTGAAAAGAATCATTGAGAAAGATTCATCACTCTGGGGGATTGAAGGGGACAGATGCCCAGGAGCAGGCTCCCATTCCCAGATGTTGCTGCCCAGTGGTGTCCCTGAACTGCCACCCAGATGTTGCAGGTGGATTTAGTGGGGGGGATAATGATGTTTCTCTGAGTGGCCGATGTCAGCCGATGCCTGTAAACCGGGAATCAATCCAATGCTCAATCCTTATTCCCTGTGTGTGGCTGGGCACAAGGAGCAGGAATATGGGAGAAAATCCTCAATTGCACTTCATCCCAGCCCCGTGTCAGAGGCTCAGGGAATGAGAGCCTGCTCTGTGGGCCTCAGCCAGTCTGTCTCCCCGCTCCCTCTCACTCTCTGTCTCCTCCCCTCCCTCTCACTGTCTGTCTCCCCACCTCCCTCTCACTCTCACTCTCTGTCTTCCCACCTCCCTCTCCCTCTCTGTCTCCCCCCCCTCCCTCTCACTCTCTGTCTCCCCCCCCTCCCTCTCACACTCTGTCTCCCCACCTCCCCGTCACTCTCTGTCTCCACACCTCCCCCTCCTCAGGATTGAGAGTGAGTGGGAGAGTGAGGGGGTAAGTGAGAGGAGGAGCGAGGGTGAGGGGAGGATGGGGGGAGTAAGGGGATGGGGAGGGGGTATGAGGACAGTGCCGCTCCCTCAGGACTGTGCTGGGAGGGGTGGTTTGGATTATTTGCTCGAGACCCCACTCACTTCTCCTGTGACCAACTCACAAACCCACATTACAACAGTGAGCTCACTTCAAAAAGCTTCACTGGCTGGAAATCGCTTTGGGACATCCTGAGGTGGGGAAAGGCGCTATAGAAATGCAAGTCTTTCTGTGATTACAATTCCTTCCTGTGTCCCTTTGAGCTCAGTGCAGTTTCTGCCTTTCATTAATGTTTAAACATTACGCATTACTCTTTGAATATGTTGGATTGAAGAACCATGAACTGTTTAGCGGTAAGTCAGATATCAATTCTCTGGTGACCCAGTGTTGAAGGTACTTTGTGTGGCTGTTTATTGCTGAGATTCACTGCGAGTGACCCACAGTTTGTGTCTCCAGACAGTGTTCCCTGGGCTCGGGGTGAGGGAGTCTCTCCCCCAGACAGTGTTCCCTGGGCTAGGGGTGAGGGAGTCTCTCTCCCCAGACAGTGTTCCCTGGGCTAGGGGTGAGCGAGTCTCTCCCCCCAGACAGTGTTCCCTGGGCTAGGGGTGAGTGAGTCTCTCTCCCCCCAGACAGTGTTCCCTGGGATTGGGATGAGCGAGTCTCTCCCCCCAGACAGTGTTCCCTGGGCTAGGGGTGAGGGAGTCTCTCCCCCAGACAGTGTTCCCTGGGCTAGGGGTGAATGAGTCTCTCCCCCCAGACAGTGTTCCCTGGGCTAGGGGTGAGCGAGTCTCTCCCCAGACAGTGTTCCCTGGGCTAGGGGTGAGTGAGTCTCTCCCCAGACAGTGTTCCCTGGACTAGGGGTGAGTGAGTCTCTCCCCGCAGACAGTGTTCCCTGGACTAGGGGTGAGTGAGTCTTCCCCAGACAGTGTTCCCTGGACTAGGGGTGAGTGAGTCTCTCCCCCCAGACAGTGTTCCCTGGACTAGGGGTGAGTGAGTCTCTCCCCAGACAGTGTTCCCTGGGCTAGGGGTGAGTGAGTCTCTCCCCCCAGACAGTATTCCCTGGGCTAGGGGTGAGCGATTCTCTCCCCAGACAGCGTTCCCTGGGCTAGGGGTGAGTAAGTCTATCCCCCCAGACAGTGTTCCCTGGGCTAAGGGTGAGCGAGTCTCTCCCCCCAGACAGTGTTCCCTGGGCTTGGGGTGAGCGAGTCACTCTCCCTTCAGTCTGTTCCTGAGGATGTGTGAGCTTTGTGATAAAGATGTGTTCTGAGTAATCTCACATGGCTTGTGGCAGTTTAAACAATGAGCTGATTTAGTGAATCTTCTCCAGCCAGAACCTCCGGCACTGAGTTATAGATCAGGATCGGTGAAGTTCAAATTGTGCTTCAAACACCCTCTGTGGGCTGTGAGAAATAAAAGCAGTTTATGGCTCACTCGCTGTAACTGGAGAGCAGTAAACTGGGTAAGGACGGCAGGTTTCCTTCCCCAAAGGGCACCAGTGAACCAGTTGGGTTTTTACAACAATCCAACCGTTTCATGGTCACTTCTCCTGATCCTAGATTTTTATTTTTCGATAGTGTCATTTACGTCCAACTGAGACGGCAGATGGTGCTTTGGTTCAATGTCTCATCCGAAAGGCGGCAAATCTGACAGTGCAGCATTCCCTCAGTACTGCCCCTCCGACAGTGCAGCACTCCCTCAGTACTGCCCCTCCGACAGTGCAGCACTCCCTCAGTACTGCCCCTCTGACAGTGCAGCACTCCCTCAGTACTGCACAGGGAGAATCGGATTGGATTATGAGCTCAAGTCTCCGGTGTGGGACTTGAACCCATGAACTGTTTGGCAGACAGGAAGCAGAGAGACGGGATAAACGGGTCCTTTTCAGAATGGTAGGCAGTAACTAGTGGGGTGCTGCAGGGCTCAGTGCTGGGTCCCCAGCTATTTACAATATACAGTAATGATTTGGACGAAGGAGTTGAGTGTAATATCTCCAAGTTTGCAGGTGACAGTAAGCTGGGTGGCGGTGTGAGCTGTGAGGAGGACACTAAGAGGCTGTAGGGGGACTTGGATTGGTTAGTTGAGTGGGCAAATGCATGGCAGATGCAGTATAATGTGGATAAATGTGAGGTTATTCACTTTGGGGGCAAAAACACGAAGGCAGAATATTATCTGAATGGCGGCAGATTAGGAAAAGGGGAGGTGCAATGAGACCTGGGTGTCATGGTACATCAGTCATTGAAAGTTGGCATGCAGGTACAGCAGACGGTGAAGAAGGTAAATGGTATGTTGGCCTTCATAGCTAGGGGTTTTGAGTATAGGAGCAGGGAGGTCTTACTGCAGTTGTACAGGGCCTTGGTGAGGCCTCATCTGGAATATTGTGTTCAGTTTTTGTCTCCTAATCTGAGGAAAGACGTACTTGCTATTGAGGGAGTGCAGCGAAGGTTCACCAAACTGATTCCCGGGATGGCTGGACTGACATATGAGGAGAGACTGGATCAACTGGGCCTTTATTCACTGGAGTTTAGAAGGATGAGAGTGGATCTCATAGAAACATATAAAATTCTGATGGGTCTGGACAGGTTAGATGCAGGAAGAATGTTCCCGATGTTGGGGAAGTCCAGAACCAGAGGACACAGTCGAAGGATAAGAGGTAAGCCATTTATGACTGAGATGAGGAGAAACTTCTTCACTCAGAGAGTTGTTAACCTGTGGAATTCCCTACCACAGAGAGTTGTTGAGGCCAGTTCATTGGATATATTCAAGAGGGAGTTAGATATGGCCCTTACGGCTAAAGGGATCAAGGGGTATGGAGAGAAAGCAGGAAGTGGGTACTGAGGGAATGATCAGCCATGATCTTATTGAATGGTGGTGCAGGCTCGAAGGGCCAAATGGCCTACTCCTGCACCTATTTTCTATGTTTCTATGTTTCTATGTAACTTCAGACCCAGAGGCGAGAGTGTTGAAGGTAAGTACAGTGGGGAAGGCCTATTGTCACCATCCTGAGGTTTGGGAGACCGACCACAGAAACTTGGCCCCAAAACGCTGTCATTGTTCCAATCCCACATTTCAGTTCAGTGAAATTGGAGTCTGATTGTGACAGAATCCCTGTCCATTCTTAATATAGAGCCTGATCAATCAGCCCAGCGCTTCAGGATAAGAGTGAACACTCAGCCCCTGGGAAACAGGCCTGGAATTAATCTTTAATTAGGGACGCTGACAGAATGTGGTCTGATAATAAAAGCCTGGGCCTTTTTCAGGCCCCAGAGAGGAAGCTGAGAGTGTTTGAGGAATCGGAGGCTGGTGTCGAACTCACAGATACTTCACCACAAGACCCTGAGTGGTGATACTCACCGATGGCCCTTTCACAGCTGCAGGAAGTGCCTGAGCTGCTGTGAGGGACAGAGGGCATCCAGCAGGCCCCCCGCCTCAATTACATCCCCGCCTGCACCTCAATCACCTTTCATCCCATTTTACAGGAATGTCGGCGCATTCAAATAACCCCACAATTTCACTCTCTTCGTGAGGCCTGACTATCAGTGAGACCCAGCTATCTGTGGGGAGTGGTATTAGTGAGGCCTGACTATCAGTGAGACCCAGCTATCTGTGGGTCGGTATTAGTGAGGCCTGACTATCAGTGAGACTCAGTTATCTGTGGGTCGGTATTAGTGAGGCCTGACTATCAGTGAGGCCCAGCTATCTGTGGGTCAGTATTAGTGAGGCCTGACTATCAGTGAGACCCAGCTATCTGTGGGTCAGTATTAGTGAGGCCTGACTATCAGTGAGACCCAGCTATCTGTGGGTCGGTATTAGTGAGGCCTGACTATCAGTGAGGCCCAGCTATCTGTGGGTCGGTATTAGTGAGGCCTGACTATCAGTGAGGCCCAGCTACCTGTGGGGCGCGGTAATAGTGAGGCCTGACTATCAGTGAGGCCCAGCTACCTGTGGGTCGGTATTAGTGAGGCCTGACTATCAGTGAGGCCCAGCTATCTGTGGGTCGGTATTAGTGAGGCCTGACTATCAGTGAGGCCCAGCTATCTGTGGGTCGGTATTAGTGAGACATGGCTATCTGTGGGATCGGTATTAGTTGTCAATTCATGCACAGCATGCTCCCACAAACACCAATGAGATGTTCCTTTCTTAATATAGAACATGGTCAATCAGCCCAGTGCTCCAGTATCAGACTGAATGGAGCAACAACTGAGGGACTTGCTGGGCCACTTCAGAGGGCAGTTAAGAGTCAAACATGTTGGTGTGGGACGGAGTCACATATAGGCCCAGACAGGGTAAGGGCGGCAGGATTCCTGACCAGATAATCTGTTTTTAGTGATGTTGGTTGAGGAATAAATATTGGCCAAGACACCGGGGAGAGCTTTTTTGCAATTCTTCGAAATAGTGCTATAGGATCTTTTACTTCCACCCGAGTGGGCAAACAGCCCCTCGGTTTAACGTTATTTTCAATAGTGTAGAGCTCCCTCAGTACTGCCCCTCCAACAGTGCAGCACTCCCTCAGTACTCCCCCTCCAACAGTGCAGCACTCCCTCAGTACTGCCCCTCCGACAGTGCAGCACTCCCTCAGTACTGCCCGTCCAACAGTGCAGCGTTCCCTCAATACTGTCCCTCCGAAAATGCAGCGTCCCTCAGTACTGCCCCTCCGACAGTGCAGCGCTCCCTCAGTACTGCCCCACCGACAGTGCAGCACTCCCTCAGTACTGCCCGTCCAACAGTGCAGCGTTCCCTCAATACTGTCCCTCCGAAAATGCAGCGTCCCTCAGTACTGCCCCTCCGACAGTGCAGCGCTCCCTCAGTACTGCCCCACCGACAGTGCGGCGCTACCTCAGTACTGCCCCTCCAACAGTGCAGAGCTCCCTCAGTACTGCCTCTCCGATAGTGCTGAGCTCCCTCAATATTGTCCCTCCGACAGTGCAGCATTCCCTCAGTACTGCCCCTCCGACAGTGCGGCGCTCCCTCAGTACTGCCCCTCCGACAGTGCAGCGCTCCCTCAGTACTGCCCCTCCGACAGTGCGGCGCTCCCTCAGTACTGCCCCTCCGACAGTGCAGCGCTCCCTCAGTACTGCCCCTCCGACAGTGCAGCGCTCCCTCAGTACTGCCCCTCCAACAGTGCTCAGGACTGCACTGGGTTTTCAGCCTAGATTTTTGGTGCTCAAGTCCCTCGAATGGGACTTGAACCCTCAACTTTCTGACTCAGAGGCGAGGGTGCTGCCCCCTGAGCCACAGCTGACACTTTGAGTATTAAACATTAATACAAATAAAATAACATTTAAACCCTGTTAGATAAAACTGAACTTCTTCATTAAATTCAAGTAACGATCTTAATTGTGATTCACTGAGGTTTAAGTGGACTAATTTATACAATAATGTCTTCAGGGCAGAATCTGTTATCCTGAGCTTTTTATAGATCACACTGAAATCCATAAACTACATTACCCCATTATCGAATTCTTGTAATTACTTTATGCTGATCATTATTCTTGGTAGAAGCTATTTAATTATTAATGAAGGTGTTCAAACCATGTGTCGTCCCACTCCTGAATCAACAGGTGGAAACCAAACTCCTTCCCAGGCTGATTTCCAGCTCGCTGGACTCATTGATGGGTAATGAGGGAGCGCTTCACTGTCGGAGGGGCAGTGCTGAGGGAGAGTTGCATTGTCGGAGGGGTAGTACTGAGGGAGCACTGCACTGTTGGGGGTGCAGTACTGAAGGAGTGCTGCACTGTCGGCGGGGCAGTACAGAGGGAGTGCTGTACTGTCGGAGGGGCAGTACTGAGGGAGAGTTACATTGTCGGAGGTGCAGTACTGAGGGAGTGCTGCACTGTCGGAGGGGTAGTCCTGAGGGAGCACTGCATTGTTGGAGGGGCAGTACTGAGGGAGTGCTGCACTGTCAGAGGGGCAGTACTGAGGGAACGCTGCTCTGTCGGAGGGGCAGTACAGAGGGAACGCTGCACTGTCGGAGGGGCAGTACTGAGGGAGCACTGCACTGTTGGAGGTGCAGAACTGAGGGAACGCTGCACTGTCGGAGGGGCAGTACTGAGGGAGCACTGCACTGTTGGAGGTGCAGAACTGAGGGAGTGCTGCACTGTCGGAGGGGCAGTACTGAGGGAGCGCTGCATTGTTGGAGGTGCAGTCTTTTGAATGAGACGTTAAACCGAGGCCACGTCTGCTCTCTCAGGTGGATATAAAAGCATTATTTCGAAGAAGAGCTGGAGAGTTCTTCCCGGTGTCCTGCCCAATATTTATCCCTCAATCAACATCACTAAAACAGATAATCTGATCATTGTCACATTTTGATTTTTGAGACCTTGTTGTGCACAAAATGGCTGCTCCGTTTCCCACATTAAAACAGTGACTGCACTTTAAAAAATATTTCATTGGTTCTCTCTCAGCATTCCTAATATACTTTCTTAGCATTTAGCTGTTGATATATGACTTAAGCGTCCCTTTTTTTCTTAATCCTCCCCTTTAAGTCCCTTCTTTTGCTAAGTTAAGGAGAGATTTGGCCACAGTGCTTGTTGGAAAATCAGTGTCGGAACAGTGGGAGACATTCAAGGAGGAGATCCCGGAGGGCTCAGGCCAAAAAAGTGCCCTTAAAGAAAAAGGCGGAAAAATAATTCTAGAGCCCCTGGATGTTTTGGGACTTACATGGGAGGATAAAGATAAAAAAGGGACGCTTATGTACCGATGGCTAAATACTACAGAATCTTTAGAGGAATAGAGAAAGTTAAGAGGTAAAATTAAAAAGGATATTAGGAATGCTAAGAGAGAGCATGAAAAACTCTTGACCAGTAAAATTAAGGAAAACCTTAAGATATTCTATAAATATATTAAGAGTAAGAGGGTAACTAAAGAAAGGGTAGGGCCTATTAGAGACCATGAGGGTATCTTTGTGTAGAGACGGAAAATGTTGGGAGGGTTCTTAAAGAAGTTCGAACAGCGCGAGTCCGGGGTCGGAGAGAGGCCTATAAAGGCCCAACGTCGGAGGAGGAGTGGCAGTTCGAGCAGCGCGAGTCCGGGGTCGGAGAGAGGCCTATAAAGACGGGGCTTGTGCAGCTCCAGCCAGGAGATAAAGCAAAAAAGAAGTAGGAAGAAACCAAAAGGTGACGTCACAGCCAAAGGGGTAAGTGATTGGCTGGTGATTGGTGAGTAGCTTTTCTTTTTCTTTTTTATATCCGTAAGTAACCTGTTAACATTGTTATCACCAACTTAAGTTAATCTAAGGGTTAAGTCATAGCAGGAGAGCTCGGTCACGTGATATGTTCCTCCTGTACCATGTGGGAACTCAGGTACACTTCCAGACGGGATTGTTTCTTAGAACAGTATGTTACAGAACCTACAAGGGAGCAAGCTATCTTAGATCTGGTCCTGTGTAATGAGACAGGAATAATAAACGATCACCTAGTAAAAGATCCTCTCGGAATGAGTGATCACAGTATGGTTGAATTTGTAATACAGATCGAGGGTGAGGAAGTAGTGTCTCAAACGAGTGTACGATGCTTAAACAAAGGGGACTACAGTGGGATGAGGGCAGAGTTAGCTAAAGTAGACTGGGAACACAGATTAAACGGTGGCACAATTGACGAACAGTGGAGAACTTTTAAGGAGCTCTTTCATAGTGCTCAACAAAAATATATTCCAGTGAAAAAGAAGGGCGGTAGCAGAAGGGATAACCAGCCGTGGATAACCAAGGAAATAAAGGAGAGTATCAAATTAAAAACCAATGCGTATAAGGTGGCCAAGGTTAGTGGGAAACTAGAAGATTGGGAAGATTTTAAACGACAGCAAAGAATGACTAAGAAAGCAATAAAGAAAGGAAAGATAGATTATGAAAGTAAACTTGCGCAAAACATCAAAACAGATAGTAAAAGCTTTTACCGATATATAAAACAGAAGAGAGTGACTAAAGTAAATGTTGGTCCCTTAGAAGATGAGAAGGGGAATTTAATCATGGGAAATGTGCAAATGGCTCAGACCTTAAACAATTATTTTGCTTCGGTCTTCACAGTGGAAGACACAAAAACCATGCCAAAAGTTGCTGGTCACGGGAATGTGGGAAGGTAGGACCTTGAGACAATCACTATCACTAGGGAGGTAGTGCTGGACAGGCTAATGGGACTCAAGGTAGACAAGTCCCCTGGTCCTGATGAAATGCATCCCAGGGTATTAAAAGAGATGGCGGAAGTTATAGCAGATGCATTCGTTATAATCTACCAAAATTCTCTGGACTCTGGGGAGGTACCAGCGATTGGAAAGCAGCTAATGTAACGCCTCTGTTTAAAAAAGGGGGCAGACAAAAGGCAGGTAACTATAGGCCAGTTAGTTTAACATCTGTAGTGGGGAAAATGTTTGAAGCTATCATTAAGAAAGAAATAGCGGGACATCTAGATAGGAATAGTGCAATCAAGCAGATGCAACATGGATTCATGAAGGGGAAATCATGTTTAACTAATTTACTGGAATTCTTTGAGGATATAACGAGCATGGTGGATAGAGGTGTACCGATGGATATGGTATATTTAAATTTCCAAAAGGCATTCGATAAGGTGCCACACAAAAGGTTATTGCAGAAGATAAAGGTACGCGGAGTCAGAGGAAATATATTAGCATGGATCGAGAATTGGCTGGCTAACAGAAAGCAGAGAGTCGGGATAAATGGGTCCTTTTCGGGTTGGAAATTGGTGGTTAGTGGTGTGCCACAGGGATCTGTGCTGGGACCAAAACTGTTTACAATATACATAGATGACCTGGAAGAGGGGACAGAGTGTAGTGTAACAAAATTTGCAGATGACACAAAGATTAGTGGGAAAGTGGGTTGTGTGGAGGACACAGAGAGGCTGCAAAGAGATTTAGATAGGTTAAGCGAATGGGCTAAGGTTTGGCAGATGGAATACAATGTCGGAAAATGTGAGGTCATCCACCTTGTCAAAAATACAGTAAAAGGGAATATTATTTGAATGGGGAGAAATTACAACATGCTGCGTTGCAGAGGGACCTGGGGGTCCTTGTGCATGAATTCCAAAAAGTTAGTTTGCAGGTGCAGCAGGTAATCAGGAAGGCGAATGGAATGTTGGCCTTCATTGCGAGAGGGATGGAGTACAAAAGCAGGGAGGTCCTGCTGCAACTGTATAGGGTATTCGTGAGGCCGCACCTGGAGTACTGCATGCAGTTTTGGTCACCTTACTTAAGGAAGGATATACTAGCCTTGGAGGGGGTACAGAGACGATTCACGAGGCTGATTCCGGAGATGAGGGGGTTACCTTATGATGATAGATTGAGTAGACTGAGTTTTTACACGTTGGAGTTCAGAAGGATGAGGGGTGATCTTATAGAAACATTTAAAATAATGAAAGGGATAGACTAGATAGAGGCAGAGAGGTTGTTTCCACTGGTCGGGAGACTAGAACTAGGAGGCACAGCCTCAAAATACGGAGGAGCCAATTTAAAACTGAGTTGAGAAGGAATTTCTTCTCCCAGAGGGTTGTGAATCTGTGGAATTCTCTGCCCAAGGAAGCAGTTGAGGCTAGCTCATTGAATGTATTCAAATCACAGATAGATAGATTTTTAACCAATAAGGGAATTAAGGGTTATGGGGAGCAGGCGGGTAAGTGGAGCTGAGTCCACGGCCAGATCAGCCATGATCTTTTTGAATGGCGGAGCAGGCTCGAGGAGCTAGATGGCCTACTCCTGTTCTAAAAAAAAATACTTTGCATCTGTTTTCACAAAGGAAAGGGGCAATGCAGATACTGCTACCGAGGAGGAGTGTGATATTTTGGATGAAATCAATATAGTGAGAGAGGAAGTATTAAGGGGTTTAGCAGCTTTGAAAGTAGATAAGTCCCCAGGCCAGGATAAAATGCATCCCAGGCATGTTGAGCGAAGTAAAAGAGGTAATAGCAGAGGCCTTGACCATCATTTTCCAGTCCTCTTTGGATCTGGGCATGGTGCCGGAGGCTTGGAGGTCTGTTAATGTAGTACCCTTGTTTAAGAAGGAAGAAAGGGATAGGCCGAGTAATTACAGGCCTGTCAGCCTAACCTCAGTGGTAGGAAAATTATTGGAAAAAATCCTGAAAGACAGGATGAATCTGCATTTGGAAAGGCAAGGATTAATTTGGGACAGTCAGCACGGATTTGTTAAGGGAAGATCGTGTCTGACTAACCAGATTGAATTTTTTGAGGAGGTAACCAAGAGGGTCAATGAGGGTAGTGCGTACAATGTAGTATATATAGACCTTAATAAAGCTTTTGATAAGGTCCCACATGGTAGACTGGTCATGAAGGTTAAAGCCCATGCCCAAGGCAAAGTGTCAAGTTGGATCCAAAATTGGCTTGGATGTAGGAAGCAAAGGGTAATGGTTGATGGATGTTTTTGTGACTGGAAGGATGTTTCCAGTGGTAGTTCTGCAGGGCTCAGTATTGGGACCCTTGCTTTTTGTGGTATATATGAACAATTTAGAATTGAATGTAGGGAGTATGATTAAGAAGTTTTCAGATGACACTAAAATTGGCTGTGTGGTTGATAATGAGGAGGAAAGTCATGGGCTGCAGGAGGATATCAATCTACTGGTCAGGTGGGCAGAGCAGTGGCAAATGGAATTGAATTCAGAGAAGTGAGAGCTGATGCACTTTGGGAGGGTTAATAAGGAAAGGGTATACACATTAAGCGGTAGGCCACTTAATAGTGTAGATGAATAAAGGGACCTTGGAGTACTTGTCCAGAGATCCCTGAAAGTAGCAGGTCAGGTGGATAAGGTGGTTAAGAAGGCCGACGAAATGCTTGCCTTTATTGGCTGAGGCATGGAATATAAGAGCAGGGATGTTATGCTTAAATTGTATAATACTTTGGTTAGGTCACAGTTGGAGTACTGCGTGCAGTTCTAGTCACCGTATTATAGGAAGGACGTGATTGCACTAGAGAGGGTGCAGAGGAGATTTACTAGGATGCTAACTGGAATGGAGAATCTTAGTTATGAGGACAGATTGGATAGGCTGGGTTTGTTCTCATTGGAACAGAGGAGATAGAGAGGAGACCACATTGAGGAGTACAAAATATTGAGGGACCTGAGCAAAGTGGAGAGTAAGGGTCTATTTCCATTGGTGGAGGGGTCTATTATGAAGGGCATAGTTTTAAGGTGGTTGGTTTAGAGGGGATTTTGACGGGGGAGGGCTTCTTTACGCAGAGGGTTGTGGGAATCTGGAACTCGCTGCCTGGAAGAGTGGTGAATGCAGACACCCTCACCACTTTTAAGAGATGGTTGGATGGGCACTTAAAGTGCAGTAACCTGCAGGGTTACGGACCTAGAGCTGATAATTGGGATTAGTCTGGATGACCTTTTGTTGGACGGAGCAGATATAATGGTAAGTACTGCAGGGAATTAAACATGGCCAGGGTGATATCTTGGACTAGTTTCAATCACCTGGATGGGTCAGAGAGGAAGTTTCCCAGATTTTTTCTCCCTAAATTGGCCTGGGTTTTTATCTGATTTTTGCCTCTCCCAGGAGATCACATGATTGGAGTGGAGTGTACAATGTTTCAGTATAAGGGGTGTCGCAGTTGTGGTGAGGCGGATTGGTTGGGCTCTTTGACTTTCTGAAATTGTTCATAGGTTTATATATAACCTTTAGGGCTGCTGACCAAGCATCGTGCGGCTCTTTGTCGGCCGGGGCGGACACAATGGGCCGGAATGGCCTCCTTCTGCGCTGTAAATTTCTATGTTTCTATGTTCTAAGCGCTTTGGGACGACCGGTGGTCGTGAAAGGTGCTATAGGAATGCAAACCTCTTTCCTTCATTTCACTTAAATATTCTTGTACTTTGTCTGATAACAGTTACTGTTCTCCGTAATCCCAGATTCCCGCGTTTCCCAATCGCAGGTGGACGGGAGCAGGTTTACTGATCAATGGCCCATCAGACAGAGACAAAGAGCTCAAGGGATTTGGTTCCATTTCTTTCATTCATTCTGGGGATGTGGGCATCGCTGGCATGGCTGGCATTTATTGCCCATCCCCAGTTACCCTGAGAAGGTGGGGGTGGGCTTTCTTGAAGCAGTAGATGCTGGCTCAATTAATGGTGTTCAATCTGAGTTGATACACTTTTGCTAGCCAAGGGTATTAAGGGATATGGAGCCAAAGAGGGGAAATGGAGTTAAGATACAGATCTGCCATGATCTCATTAAAAGGCAGAGCAGGTTCGAGAGGCCGCACAGACGGAGATGCCGTCTTTCAGATGAGACATTAAACCGAGGCCCCATCTGCCCACTTAGTGGATGAAAAGATCCCATGACACTAATTGGGAGAAGAGCAGGGCCCAGCTAGGACAATGTTTCTCTTCAAACCAACATCACTAAAAAGGATGATCTGCTCATTATCACTTGCTGTTTGTGGGATCTTGCTGTGCACAAATTGGCTGGCCCCCGTTTCCTACATTACAACAGTGACTACACTTCAGAAATACGTCATTGGCTGTGAAGCGCATTGGGACGTCCAGAGGTAGTGAAAGGCACTATAGAAATGCAAGCTCTATGTTTCCCAGCTGAACATGTTGACCATTTCTCCCAAACTCTCCTTGTTGTGATTTCAGGCTCTGAGTCCTGAGGAGGGCCAGAAATTGGCGATTGTAAAAACACAATTGGAAGCTTCAGTGAAAGGTTTGAGAGAAATCCTCAGACAGTGCAGCGCTGATCTGAAGGTCAAACATACCCGGCATTCTGCACACACTTTATTCATTATTTATATCTGGGCCTGATGTCTCCTGTTTAAATATTAATAAAGTGGAATTGTTTCCACTTGAATCTCCAATCATTTCACTTTGCTCATTCTTGGACTGATTGTTTAGTCATTTGCAGAATGGGGCCATTTCCTCCTGAGCCAGTACTCGGGACTGAGCCAACATTCCCAAATGTCTCTCTCGCTGCTCCCGAGATTCTCACTCCGCTAATTTCCCTCCTGTTCCCACGGCACTTTGCTTGTTCTGTCCTGGAGCTTTGATTGGGTTGAATGTGATCCCGGCCTGCTCCAATGGTGCTCGCAAGCCGGGGGCCGCACAGACTGCTGTTGGACAGACTGCCGGGGAGCAGAAGGAACAGCGTGTCGGCCTGGCCCAGCAGGCTGAGTGGTCCCCGGCCTGCGAGCACCATGGGAGCAGGCCGGGGAGCGGAAGGAGCAGTGTGGTGGCCTACCGCTCCTGCCGGAGCAGGAGAGCAACAGCAGTGAAGAGTGATGTCATCAAGGTCCAGGGCGGTGATTGGAGCATGGGCAGGTACAGCAGGAGCGGCGAGGTCAGGTCGAAGGAGCGGCGAGAGATTGTAGAGGGATGTGATCGGGGCCCAGGGGAGGCAAGAGTTCAGGGCCGAGAAGAGGCGAGGGCCCAGGGGCAGCACGGGCCAGCCCACACTGCGATATGTGTGCGCACTGGGTCCGTGCAGCAGAGCTGGTCTCCAGTCATCTTGGTTAATCCTTGCTACTGGACCAAGACTTAGCTCTGTCAAACCCGTGTGGTGGCTGGTGTGCAACGGTCGCCACACATTAAAAAATTTCACGCAAAGGCATCTTCCACCCTTCAAGATTTAGTTCAGACCTGGAATTTTAGGTCCATTATTGATACACCTGTGAACTGTTTGACGTGGAAGAGAGTTGTTGATGCCAGTTCATTGGATATATTCAAGAGGGAGTTAGATATGGTCCTTACGGCGAAAGGGATCGAGGGGCATGGAGAGAAAGCAGGAAAGGGATACTGAAGGAATGATCAGCCATGATCTTATTGAATGGTGGTGCAGGCTCGAAGGGCAGAATAGCCTACTCCTGCACCTATTTTCTATGGTTATATGTTTCTATGTCATCCTCGATTCGAGGGACTGCCTATGATGATGATGATGGATGTGATCGTTGTGTTGCTCACATTGAAGATTGCTCAGATTTTGAAGATGGATCAGGTGTCCTGGGACAATGAACTGAAGATTGCCTAGATGGTGAAGATGGATCAGGCGTCCTAGGACAATAGGGACCCATTGACACTGACCTTCCAACTCCCCCATCAGTCACTGGGAGAACCTCACACCGTGAAGCAGTAACACGTTGATAGATTGAGGACACATTACTCCTGCCCAGTCTGGGACTGTGCTGTCACTGCAGCTGATGGAGATTCCAGATAGAGCTGGGATCTACCCAGAGTAATAACGGTTCAGCAAGGTTAAAGACAAGACCGACAGAAACATTACACACAGTGTCAAACACTGATAACATCTCACAAATCAACTTGTGTCCTGAATGGAAAAATAAATCCTATTTTATTCCCATTGTTCTACAGAAAGAAAGAACTAGCATTTCTATAGCGCCTTACACGACCTCAGGATGTCCCAAAGTGCTTCACAGCCAATGAAGACCTGCCAGTGATGTCCACATCCCGAGAATGAATCAATAACACAGCCCAGCTCGGGTACTTTATATCGTTATGGTCACTGCTTCCTCAATCCATTGGAAAACGTGAGGATAAACTGTGAAGGGATGTGGAGAGACTGGAGAAGCTGGGATTGTTCTCCTTAGAGCAGGGACGTTAAGGGGAGAGTTTATTTTACGCAGCGAGTTGTTGTGATCTGGAATGCGCTGCCTGAAAGGGCGGTGGAAGCAGATTCAATAGTAACTTTTAAAAGGGAATTGGCTAAATACTTGAAGAGAGGAAATTAGCAGGACTCTGGGGAAAGAGCGGGGAGTGAGACTAATGGCACAGGCCTGATGGGCTGAACGGCCTCCTCCTGTGCTGTGAGATTCTCTGACCCTATGAGATATAGGGAGGATCCAGTGATCAGGATGGAGACAGTAAATGGTTAGACATTCCTTCCATATCCAGCTGCAATCCGGGCAGATCGGAAACTGTCCCAAGAGTTCGTAGTTCAAAGGGCACGGGCAGTATGACAGGCTCCACATTTCTAAAATGCAAACCCCGTCACATTGGGGTGGCGATCCTCCCAGTAATTAGTGGGCCGCGAACTATCGAAGAGTGAAAAGAGCAGGAAGAATATTTCCCTTCCTTAATATCCTGCCCAGCAGACAGAAAATCAATATAAGGTCATCAGCGTTCCAATCTCACTCTGACAGCAGCTCCCTGGTGACTAACCCACCGTTACTGATGGCCTTGCACTTTACTCCCAACAACACACACACCTCAAGAAGATTCTCTTCCACTCCTCTCGCTCTCCTGCCTCGATCAGCAAGCAATTCGCAAACTCCGCTTCACATCTTCCTTTGCCCACTCTCCCCCTCCTCCCCTCCTCAGCTCTTCCCTATCTCTTTCTCTCACTCCCTCGCTCCATCCCCTCACGGGGTAGGTTCCAAGTTTGCTTCCCCTTTAATATTTAAGTAAAAGGCCCCTGAAATCCCTCGACTACCTCGGGGAAGCTCCTGAACCTTTTCTTCCTGGTTACACAGCAGACAAGGAGGGACATCTTCCCGTCACAGTCAACACACAATCCGTCCCAGAACAGCGCAGGGACACATCTGGAAACAGCTGCTCCCAGCAAGTTGGGAAGAGATTGTGTCGATGGAATTGAAGCAAAAACCAGCCCAGTCCCCGAGTTTATCTCCCCATAAATGAGAGCAAATGTCCCGAAGCTGATTCCTGATCCTCACTGGGAGAAGGTGCAGACACGGAATATTGGTGAAATTCCAGTTATTCGGCACTTTCTCATTCCCAGTCTTGGAGTAAGTGTCACAAACTGAGCCACAGCTCATCGACTCATCCCTAATCACCGGCTTAATGAAAACTCCAAACCCAACCCTTCATAAACACATCATTCATTGTGTGAATCATTCACTCACACATCCTCATCCTGAGAGTGAGCGCCATAAACCACATTGCGCTCTATATTATGGGCTGTGTCTAGTTTCAGAGCATTGTGTGTCAGCCGTGGCTCAGTGGGCAGCACTCTCGCCTCTGAGTCAGAATATCGTGGATTCAAGCCCCACTCCAGAGATATAAGCCCATTATCCATACTGTCTCTGAGGGAGCGCTGCACTACATTGTCAGAGGCGCAGTACTGAGGGAGTACTGCACTGTCGGAGGGGCAGTACTGAGGAAGTGCTGCACTGTCGGAGGGGCAGTACTGAGGGAGTGCTGCACTGTCGGAGGGTCAGTACTGAGGGAGCACTGCAGTATTGCACTCGTGAAATAAGGTGATGTTATACCTGGAGAATATGGCGATGTTATACCTGGGGAATATGGTGATGTTATACTGGGGAATATGGGACGTTATACCTGGGGAATATGGTGATGTTATACCTGGGGAATATGGGGATGTTATACCTGGAGAATATGGGGATGTTATACCTGGGGAATATGGTGATGTTATACCTGGGGAGTATGGGATGTTATACCTGGGGAATATGGAGATGATATACCTGGGGAATATGGAGATGAGATACGTGGGGAATATGGTGATGTTATACCTGGGGAACATGGTGATGTTATACCTGTGTATTATGGGATGTCCATGCACTGGGTGTGAACAGTCAGGGTCCAGTCCAGTTTGATACAGATGCTGATTCTCCAGTAATATCTTGTTGAGGACACACTGTTTAGCTCAGATTCTGATGCCAGTGACATCCTTATAATCTCCCTGATTGGAGCCTGTCCCACTAATTATCCCTCAAGTGCCCAGAGGAACAGAATGAGCTCACAATCTGCCAACACTCTTATTATCCGCTCGATGAATAATTAGACCTGTCGCCTGTGTTGAACCAGCAGAGATTTTCTCCAGTGAGATGTCTGATTTCCAGCCATTGCCCTGAAGTGAAGACTTTATTTGTTTTGAGATTGTTCTGCATTTCACTGGTTTCTGTGCTTCACAGAGAATGGGTTGAGGGGAGTTTGTCTGCACACACAGTGTGTGATGACTCAGCTACAATCTAGCGAGATCAGTGTTGCTTTAATGAGTCAGGTAATTAAATATTCTCCTCCCTGTTAGGAGGAATTAATTGCGCTCAGTGTGACCTTTCACCTCTCGCATGGCAAAAGACAGATGCTGAACACAAACTGTTTATAGACTTGTTGAAAATAAATATAAATATTCTTCGTGCTTCAGATATAGCGAGAGAGCCACTACACTGAGACAGTATCCATAGAATATAGGAACAGGTGGAGGCCATTCAGCTCCTCGAGCCCATTCCACCATTCGTCAGGAAAATGCTGGAACCCATTATTAAGGAAGTGGTAACAGGGCACTTAGAAAATGATCATATGATTGGGCAGAGACAACCTGGTTTTATGAAAGGGAAATCATATTTAACAAATTTATTGGAGTATTTTGAGGATGTAACTAGCAGGGTAGATAAAGGGGAACCAGTGGATGCAGTATATCTGTGAATTAGGAAACGTAGTAGCCAATTAGCACACAGAGAATGAGTTAAGGGAAGTTTGTCTACACACACAGTGTGTGTTGTCTCAGCTCCAATCTGGCGAGATCAGTGTTGCTTTAATGAGTCTGGTAATTAAATATTCTCCTCCCTGTTACGAGGAATTAATTGTTCTCAAATTAGAAAGAATGACTTGCATTTCGATAAGACTCTGTCACAAACTCAGGCCAGCCCAAAGTGCATTACAGACAATAAAGTACATTTGTTGTGTAGTCATTGTTGTAATGTAGGGCAAGTGGCAGCCAATTTGCGCACAGCAAGCTCCCACAAACAGCATTGCGATAACGGCCAGAAAATATGCTTAATCACTGCTACTTGAGGGATAGGTATTGGCCAGGACTGCTGGGAGAATTCCCCGGCTCTTCTTCGAAATAGTGCCATGGGATTTTTTTTACATTCGCCTGAGACAGAATCTCGGTTTAACATCCCATCCAAAAGACGCAGAGCGGACAATGCAGCACTCCCTCGGTACTGCCTCTCCGACAGTGCAGCGCTCCCTCAGTACGGCCCCTCTGACAGTGCAACACTCCCTCAGTACTGCCCCTCCGACAGTGCAGCGCACCCTCAGTACTGCCCCTCTGATAGTGCAGCCCTCCCTCAGTGCTGCCCCTCCGACAGTGCAGCGCTCCCTCAGTACTGCCCCTCTAACATTGCAGCCCTCCCTCAGTGCTGCCCCTCCGACAGTGCAGCGCATCCTCAGTACTGCCCCTCCGACAGTGCAGCGCACCCTCAGTACTCCCCCTCCGACAGTGCAGCACTCCCTCAGTACTGCCCCTCCGACAGTGCAGCGCTTCCTCAGTACTGCCCCTCCGACAGTGCAGCACTCCCTCAGTACTGCCCCTCCCACAGTGCAGCACTACCTCAGTACTGCCCTCCCACAGTGCAGCAGTCCCTCAGTACTGCCCCTCCCACAGTGCAGCGCTTCCTCAGTACTGCCCCTCCGACAGTGCAGCACTCCCTTAGTACTGCCCCTCCCACAGTGCAGCACTCCCTCAGTACTGCCCCTCCGACAGTGCAGCGCTTCCTCAGTACTGCCCCTCCGACAGTGCAGCACTCCCTCAGTACTGCCCCTCCCACAGTGCAGCACTACCTCAGTACTGCCCTCCCACAGTGCAGCAGTCCCTCAGTACTGCCCCTCCCACAGTGCAGCGCTTCCTCAGTACTGCCCCTCCGACAGTGCAGCACTCCCTTAGTACTGCCCCTCCCACAGTGCGGCACTCCCTCAGTACTGCCCCTCCAACAGTGCAGCACTCCCTCAGTACTGCCCCTCCTACAGTGCAGCACTCCCTCAACAACTCTGGGATGTTTCTGAGCTGATCCCACAACCACTTGCCGTCTCTATGGTCCGTGTCACAAACAGTGAGAGGCCCATCTTCCCTTCCATTTAAAGGGCTTCCCAGTGAGGATTTGACAGAGTGCGGTCTGACAGATTTGTGTTGTGATCACAAGCTGTGCGTATTTTCTATCAGGAACCACTGCCCTGCGTCACTGAGAGAGATCAGCTCGCAATCAGCTCCAGTATCAGATTCAGCCAATCACTGCACAACGGAGGCTCGGCTTCCAACCTTCACCGTTTATCTCCGCTAATGGATTCTCTTTGTCAACACTTCGCTGGAGGACAAATACTTAGACAGGAGGGTGGGAATGTGATTGGCTAGGAGGTCACATTAATGACTGTGGGGAATGTTGAGTGAGATTCGGGAATGTTTGTCGGGACTCAGTCATCAGGCAAAGCCCAAAAGGTGGTTCCCAGCTCGAAAGGAGTAAGTTTACACGTGTTCACAAGATGATTCCATCTCTTCCCCACGACAAAGCTGTCCGTGTGATCGACACCCCATCCACCACCTTAAACACACTCCCTCCACACCCAGCGCACCGTGTCTGCACTGTGTACCATCCACAGGATGCACTGCAGCAACTCGCCAAGGCTTCTTCCACAGCACATCCCAAATCCACTCTGTTAGCGTGAATGGTTTCTCAGAAGAAACACTCAACACTCAGAGTCGGTTCCAACGCCAATGCGGCCTTTATTAACGCTCAGCGGGGAGGAAGTCTCAGGACTGTATCCAGGCTTCTCTCCGCAGAACAAAGGGTTACATGGACTTTTATATGTTTTACAACAGTTTACTACAGTTACTCAGCCCATCACGGCTGGACACAATCCAATCACAATGATTATAGATTACATATAGGTTCTTTTAACCCAATAGAATCCCCCTGAATCCTCAGGAACTGCATGTTCGGTTATTGTCAGCTCGGGCTGATTGATGACCTTGTTACAGGAGATAGGTTCTCTCCTTATCTCTTTCTTCCTGGGGAAATAATTGGTTTATGGCCTTGTTACAGGAGGTAGGTTTTCTTCTTATCTCTTTCTTCCTGGGGGAATAATTGGTTTATTATTCTTATCCTGCATCCAAGGCATTCCTGGTAGTGGGCCTCACAGGGTTATTGCTCGGTCATTGCTCAGTCAATAGTTCACAGCTTGACTACCTGATTTCCCATCATGC
This sequence comes from Pristiophorus japonicus, assembly GCF_044704955.1. Lineage (NCBI taxonomy): Eukaryota > Metazoa > Chordata > Chondrichthyes > Pristiophoridae > Pristiophorus > Pristiophorus japonicus. Next base: position 5,100,949 of record NC_091984.1, on the reverse strand, counting down.
CTGGGCAGCCATTTTATGTGTGGCCACTTTAAACTTATATGAGTTTAGATATATTTAGCAGGTGCCTAATGCCTAGTGTTTTGATATATACTGCAGGTGCCTACTTCCTACAACAACTCCCTCCACCACCTCGATGGACAAGGGAAGCAGATGTCTGGGAATACCATCACCTCCAAGTTCCCCTCTGAGTCACACATCATTCTGAGGCTGTGGCAGGCGCTGTATAAATGCAAGCTTTCTCATTATTGAAATTATCTTTTTAAATTCTAAGACAGGTGCACGGATTTTGATCTTTAATACTCACTTTAGATAACAACAATATTAAAAAAATACCGTTCTGGATTCCAACTCTCCAATCACAGGCTTGGGACAGAGGAACCTGGTTATATCCCAGCTGCAGTATTATGTCCAATTCTGGGCACCATACTTTAGGAAGGATGTCAAGGCCTTGGAGAGGGTGCAGAAGAGATTTACTAGAATGGTACCAGGGATGAGGGATTTCAGTTATGTCGAGAGACGGAGAAACTAGGGTTGTTCTCCTTAGAGCAGAGAAGGTTAAGGGGGGGTTTAATAGAGGTGTTCAAAATCAGGAAGGTTTTTGACAGAGTAATTAAAGAGAAATAATTTCCAGTGACAGGAGAGTCAGTAACCAGAGGATACAGATTCAAGTGTCAGCTGTGGCTCAGTGAGTAGCTCTCTCACCTGAGTCAGAAGGTCGTGGGTTTAAGTCCACTCCAGAGACTTGAGCACAAAAATCTAAGCTGACACTCCCAGTGCAGTACTGAGGGAATGCTGCACTGTCAGAGGTGCTGTCTTTCAGATGAAACGTTAAACTGAGGACCATCTGCTCTCTCTGGTGAAACTCAATCATCCCACAGCCACTATTTGAAAAAGAGCACGCCGTTCTCCCTGATGTCCAGGGCCAATATTTACCCCTCAACCAACATCACTGAAAGGAATTATCTGGCCATTGTCACATTGCTGGTTGTGGGAGTGTGCTTGTGTGAAAATTGTCTGATGTGTTTCCTACATTACAACAGTGACTACACTTCAAAAATACTTCATTATCTGTAAAGCGCTTTGGGAAGTCCGGTGGTCGTGAAAGGCGCTACAGAAATGCAAATCTTTCTTCTTTTTATTGGCAGCAGCACCAGAGGGGAGATGATGAAACAGTTTTATGCAGCGAGTTGTTGTAATCTGGAATGCGCTGCCTGAATGGGCGGTGGGAGCAGATTCAATAGTAACTGTCAAAAGGGAATGTAATAAATATTTGACGGGGTAAGATTTCTAGGGGTCTGGGGAAAGAGCAGGATAGTGGGTCGAATTTTATAACTCTTCGGCATGATGGGCCGAATGACCTCCTCCTGTGCTGTAAGATTCTGTGATTTTAACCTGTTTACTGAGTTATATTTCCATTCTGATGAATTCTTTCCTCTTTGTTTAGTTCTCGGACACAATTTCAGGCCGATTATTCTGTATTTAAATGATATTGAATGAAGCGTTCTATTGCCGCAGTATTATCAATGCTTTGTAAAAGATCTGAATCAGTTTCAATGTGACACTCAGCATGAGCCAGGCACCCGATGAATAATGCAGGTCCTTCGCCCAGTGAGAGACACAGACAGACAATGAGCAGCCCCTCACCCCCAGTGAGAGACACAGACAGACAATGAGCAGCCCCACACCCCCAGTGAGAGACACAGACAGACAATGAGCAGCCCCACACCCCCAGTGAGAGACACAGACAGACAATGAGCAGCCCCACACCCCCAGTGAGAGAAACAGACAGACAATGAGCAGCCCCACACCCCCAGTGAGAGAAACAGACAGACAATGAGCAGCCCCACACCCCCAGTGAGAGAAACGGACAGACAATGAGCAGCTCCTCACCCCCAGTGAGAGACACAGACAGACAATGAGCAGCTCCTCACCACCAGTGAGAGAAATGGACAGACAATGAGCAGCTCCTCACCCCCAGTGAGTCACACAGACAGACAATGAGTAGCTCCCTCACCCCCAGTGAGTCACACAGACAGACAATGAGTAGCTCCTCACCCCCAGTGAGTCACACAGACAGACAATGAGTAGCTCCTCACCCCCAGTGAGTCACACAGACAGACAATGAGTAGCTCCTCACCCCCAGTGAGAGACACAGACAGACAATGAGTAGCCCCTCACCACCAGTGAGAGACACAGACAGACAATGAGCAGCCCCTCACCCCCAGTGAGAGACACAGACAGACAATGAGCAGCCCCACACCCCCAGTGAGAGACACAGACAGACAATGAGCAGCCCCTCACCCCGGTATCGTTTATCTCCATTCCTGCCTTTTAAAGGTGACACCCGGTGAGATTTGCCCACATTTTATTCTTATTATATTTATCATGAAATTGATTGATGAATGAAAAATACTGAGAGGAGATATTTTAAATGAGGAAGAATTGACTTTCACTGGAGAGAATCAGACTGAGAGATGATCTTATACACGTCTTTAAAGGTCTGGATAAACATCACAGAATCTCACAGCCCAGAAGGAGGCCATTCGGCCCATCGTGCCTGTGCCGGCTCTGTGACAGAGCGATCCAATTAGTCCCACTCCCCGCTCTTTCCCCAGAGCCCTGCTAATTACAACAGTGACTACACTTAACAGGACTTCATCAGCTGGGAGGTCCTGAGGTGGTTAAAAGTCCCTATAGAAATGCAAGTTCTTTCTATCTTTCTCTCTTTCTCTCTTCCTTTCTTCTCTTCTCCTTTCTTGTATTTGAGTTGCTGATTCTGCAGGAGGTCCTTTCAACAAACTCTCGGAGATCAAAACCTTTCCCTTTCCAGCAGTCGATGCACAATCTCTCTCAGTGAGAGATTTCCGTTGCCAGGTTTTGTACACCGAAGATGATAAAGTTCTTTGTAGACACAGAAACAAGGCTCTTTTCTCTCTCCAGGGCCCTAACATGCTCAGATTACAGATCGTAAATTCACAAATGTTGGGGATTTCATACCTTGGTCACAGAGGAAGCGCAGATAGAAATATTGCTCCTATAAATGTCCCAGACACAGAATTTAATGTTTCTAGTCCCTCCCAGCTGCTATTTTATCCTTGCAGTCTAATTAGCCGATGGCCGGGGTCGGGGGTCAGTGTGGTATAAATGGGGAAATAAATGAACCCAGTCTCAGTGACTGAGACACAAATGTTTATTCAGTCTGTGCACGACCTCAGAGAGAATCCAACCCCCGCTCAATCTAATCTGAAGTTAAGGCTTCAAACCAGTGATTTGAGAGCTCCTTACTAACAAGGACACTCTCTGGAACAGTGCGAGGGGAGACTGGGAGCTGACATCACTCACCGCCAGCACTGTGAACTGATAGGGTAGATGGAAAGAAACCTTTCCACTGGTGGGGGAGTCTAGGGCAGGAGGACATAACCTTAAAATCAGGGCCAGGCCATTCAGGAGAGAAGTTAGGAAACACTTCTTCACACTGTCATGTATCTTACCATGCTATACATGACTGTAACTAGATATGTATGACCTGTAACCACAAGCATACCTTACCACCAGGGGTGCACTTGCAGGAGACACTGCATACCTGTTCCACACAGGTATATAAAGCCAGGTCTCAGGCAAGTGTGGCATTCGAGAGCTGTGCAATAAAGGTGCAGGTCCTGAGTAACCTTGATTTCAGCATGTGCCTCGTGTGAGTCTGTACTGCAGGGACAGGACTTTACAGTGGCGACGAGTTACGGATCACAGAATCCACAGAATGGCGACCAATGGCTCTGATGAAAAATACAATGCTGGAGATAATTGGGAGGACTTTATAGAAAGGCTCCAGCAAAGCTTCGTAATCAAAGACTGGTTAGGCGACGACAAGGCAGACAAGAGAAGAGCCCATCTCTTGACCAGCTGTGGCCCGAAAACATACACCTAAATGAAGGACCTGCTGGCACCCGAGAAACCAGCAAGCAAGTCGTTTGAAGAGTTGAGCACACTGGTAAGAGACCACCTGAAGCCAGCGAGCAGCCTACACATGGTCAGACACAGGTTCTACAACTACGGATGCTGTGTGGGCCAGAGCATACCCGATTTTGTGGCGGAACTTCGGAGGCTGGCTAGCTTATGTGAGTTCTCCGATGAATTAAGGAGAGAAGTACTGAGAAACTTTTTCATTAAAGGAATAGGCCACGCAGGCATATTCCGAAAGCTCATAAAGACTAAGAACTTGACCTTATAGGCAGCAGCACTGGTTGCACAGAAATTCTTGGCAGGAGAAGAAGAAACAAGGTTGATCTACACTGCGGGTACGACAACTAACGAAACATCGGAACAAGGGGTTCACAGCGTGAAACAAGCCGCTACCCCCACACATAGACAAAGGCAGGAGAGCAGGCCCTCAACAGCAGGAAGTGGCACCAGAAGCCATCAAGGGCCACATCAACGGCCGTTCACACCTCATCAACCCACAATGTGAGCAATCAACTACAAACTGAGAGAAGCTCAAGAGAGATCAGCCAGACACAGCCCATCCTTCGGAAACAATGGAAGCGGTCTGTGCTGGAGATGTGGGGGAAGGCACTCATCAAGAGGGTGTCGATTTCAGCATGCCGTTTGCAGAAACTGCAACTATACAGGGCATCTGGCCCACATGTGTAGAAAAACAGCAGCTCGGCTGGTATATGAAACGGAAGGGTCGGAAAGCGGACCAGAAGACGGTGGGGACAGTGCCCGGGACACCGAGGTACAGTGGGTCAACATGATCAATGGACACTGTTCTTACAACAAAACGCCTTCAATAATGATGAGGGTCCTACTCAACGGGATACCCATCAACATGGAACTGGATACGGGAGCGAGTCAATCTCTCATGAGCGCTCAACAATTTGAACAGCTGTGGCCGCACAAAAGCAACAAACCAAAACTCACAAGGGTCGACACCAAACTAAGGACCTATACCAAAAATCGTCCCAGTCCTTGGCAGCACCATGCTCTCAGTCACACACAAAGGGAGAGTGAACCGACTTCCCCTGTGGATTGTCCCCGGAAATCTCCCAGCACTGCTGGGGAGAAGCTGGCTGGCAAAACAAAAGTGGAAATGGGATGATGTTCATGCCATGTTGTCAGAGGAACGGACCTCCTGCTCAACAGTTCTAATTTGATTTGAATATCTCTTTCAGCCAGGTGTGGGCACCTTCAAAGGGGCTAAAGTTAAAACCTACATCACACAGGATGCTAGACCGGTCCATCACAAGGCTAGAGCTGTGCCCTATGTGATGAGAGAAAAGATTGAACATGAACTGGACAGGCTTCTGCGGGAAGGCATTATCTCACCTATGGAATTTAGCGACTGAGCAAGTCCCATTGTCCCAGTCATGAAGCCTGATAGATCTGTACAAATCTGTGGGGATTACAAATCTACCATAAACAGAGTCTCCCGACAGGACCAATACCTGTTGCCCAGAGCGGAGGACCTATTTGCCACATTGGCTGGAGGAAAACTTTTCTCGAAACTAGATCTCACATCTGCATATATGACGCAAGAACTGACCGAAGAGTCTAAGCTACTCACCACCATCAACACACATCGAGGCCTTTTCATGTACAATCGATGCCCATTCAGTACAACATGGAGAGTCTGCTCAAGTCCATCCCGGGGACGGTTGTATTTCAAGCCGACATACTTATCACGAGCAGGGACACCGACTCCCATCTCCGCAATTTGGAGGAAGTACTAAAGCGGTTGGATCGGGTAGGCCTAAGAGTTAAGAAATCCAAGTGCCTATTTCTCGCACCCGAGGTTGAATTTTTGGGCAGGATTGCCGCTGATGGAATTCGCCCAACAGAATCGAAAACCGAAGCAATTCGTCTGACAGCCAGGCCCCGGAATGTCTCGTAACTGCGCACCTTTCTCGGGCTACTCAATTACTTTGGGCACTTTATGCAGAACTTAAGCACGCTGCTGGAGCCTCAGAAAGGGGTGCAATTGGTTTTGGGGGGACGCCCAGGAACGCGCCTTCAATAAGGCACGCAACCTTCTATGTTCCAACAGTGTTTTGGCTTTTTTTGATCCAAGTAAAAAGCTAGTTCTTACATGTGATGCGTCAGCTTATGGGGTCGGGTGCGTTTTACAGCATGTCAATGGTGCGTGTAAATTATAACCCATAGCTTATGCCTCCAGGTCACTTTCGCGGGCAGAGCGCGGGTACGGTATGGTGGAGAAGGAGGCGCTCGCGTGCGTGTACGGTGTCAAAAATATGCACCAATACCTTTTCGGGGCTAAGTTCGCATTAGAAACCGACCACAAGCCCCTCTCTTCCCTGCTATTCGATAGCAAGGCAATAAACGCCAAAGCCTCGCCGCGCATTCAACGGTGGGCACTCATGCTGGCGTCCTACGACTACACAATAAGGCACAGACCAGGCACATACAACTGTGCCAACGCGCTTAGCAGGCTACCCCTGGCAACCACGGAAGGGTCTGATGAACAGGACTGTGAGATAGTCATGGCAATCAATGCCTTTGAGTCCACAGGTTCACCCATGATGGCTCGCCAAATCAGAGCCTGGACGACCAGCGACCCCACATTATCCCGAGTAAAAAGATGTGTTTTAACCGGCGACTGGGCAGAGGCTCGCGATGCCTGCCCCGAGGAGATCAAACCTTTCCATAGGCGCATGCATGAGCTGTCACTACAAACAGACTGCCTGATGTGGGCAGCCGAGTCGTTATGCCTCTGCGAGGCAGAGAGGCATTTGTCCGGGAGCTCCACCGCGAGCACCCGGGGATTGTTCTCATGAAGGCCATAGCCAGATCCCACGTCTGGTGGCCTGGTATTGACGCAGACTTGGAGCTCTGCGTTCGACGGTGCACCATTTGTACCCAAATTAGTAATGCCCCCAGGGAGGCCCCCCTGAGCCCCTGGCCCTGGCCCGCCAAACCGTGGTCGTGGGTGCACGTAGACTACGTGGGCCCATTCATGGGCAAAATGTTCCTCGTAGTAGTAAATGCATTTTCAAAGTGGATTGAATGCACCATTTTAAACTCGAGCACCACCTCTACCACTTTGGAGAGCCTTGGAACCATGCTTGTAACGCACAGCATTCCTGACATATTGGTCAGTGATAATGGTCCGTGCTTCACCAGCGCAGAATTCCAAGATTTTATAGTTGACCACGGCATAAATCATGTTAAGATGGCTCCGTTCAAGCCGGCCTCCAACGGCCAGGCGGAACGAGCAGTTCAAATCATTAAACAAGGCATGCTCAAAATCCAAGGTCCCACGCTGCAGGGCCACCTGTCGCGACTGCTGCTGGCATACAGATCTCGTCCGCACTCATTGACTGGGGTTCCCCCCGCACAACTTTTGATGAAACGGACCTTAAAGACAAGGCTCTCATTAATCCCCCCAGACATGTATGAAATTGTTGAGGCAAAGCACCGTAAGCTAACTGAGTACCATGACCGAAATTCGAGGGGGAGGTGGAATGAGATAGGGGACAACGTGTTTCTGCCAAACTATGGCAGGGGTCCCAAATGGCTTGCAGGGACAGTAACAGGCAAGGAAGGAAACAGGCTACTGGTTGTACAAATGGACAATGGCCAAACCTGCCGGAGGCATGTAGACCAAGTAAAAAGTAGATTTACCAACAACACTGCGGAACCAGAGGCAGACTACAATGTGGAACTCACACCACACCTTGTGGACAGACAGAGGGAACAACCTGAGGAAAGGGCAGTCTCAACAGACAGCCCAGGTGAGACACCAACAATCATACTGAATGAAACAGACAGCCCAGGAGAGATACCAGCAATCATACTGAACGAAACAGACAGCCCAGGCGAGATACCAACAATCATACTGAACGAAACAGACAGCCCAGGCAAGATACCAGCAATCACACCGAAAGAAAAACAGGCACCAAGGCAAACAACTGAACCACAACTAAGATGCTCCACGCGAGAGCGTAGACCACCTGAGAGACTGAATCTATAAAGACAATAAGACTTTAGGGGAGGGTGATGTCATGTATCTCACACTACCGTACATAACTGTATCTTACCATGCTATACATGACTGTAACTAGATATGACCTGTAACCACAAGCTTACCTTACCGCCAGGGGTGCACTTGCAGGAGACACTGCATACCTGTTCCACACAGGTATATAAAGCCAGGTCTCAGGCAAGTGTGGCATTCGAGAGCTATCCTGAGTGACCTTGACTTCAGCATGTGCCTCGTGTGAGTCTGTACTGCAGGGACAGGACTTTACACACACAAAGGCTGGTAGAAGTGTGGAACTCTCTCCCACAAAAAGCAATAGATGCTGGCTCAATTAATGATAAATCTGAGATCGATAGATTTTTGCTGGCCAAGGGTATTATGGGATATGGAGCCAGGTGGATAAATGGAGTTAGGATATTCTAAATGGGTCACGGCTCCACTAAAACACTGAATGAAGAACGAGAGAGTGAGGGAGAGGGAGAGGAAGAGGAAGAGAAAGAGAAAGAAAGGGTGGGCGAGAGAAAAAAGGGAGTGAGACAGGCAGAGAGACAGAGAGGGAGAAAGAGAGAAAGAAAGGGACGGAGAGAGAGAGAGATAAAGGGAGAACAAGAAAAACGCAGAGAGAGAGAAAGCGAGGGAGAGAAAGAAAGAGAGGGAGGGAGTGAGAGGAAGAGAGAGAGAGAGATAAAGGGAAAGAGGGAGAAAGAGAAAGGCAGAGAGACAAAAAAAGAGGGACAAAGGCAGCAAAAGAGGCAGACGGCAAGACTGAGAAAAAGAGAGAGAGAGTGAAACAGGGAGTGAGAGAAAGAGGGTGCGAGAGAGCTAGGCAGAGATAGAGAAAGAGGGGGAGCGAGAAAGGCTGAGAGAGAGAGACAGGGACAGAGACACCGAAAAAGGCAGAGGGAAAGAGACAGAGAGAGAGAAAAAGAGACAGAGAGCGAGAGGCAGAGAGAGAGAAAAGAGGATGCGAGAGAGATAGGCAGAGACAGAGAAAGAGGGAGAGAGAGAAAGAGAAAGACAGAGAGAAGTAGAAAGAGGCAGAGAAAGATAAAGATTGGGGGGAGAGAGGGAGAGAGAGAGAGAGAGAGAGAGAAAGTCGCCCCAAAGTGCTTCATCGCCAATGAAGTTTTATGTTCGGTGCTGTGACTATTATAATGTAGGTAAACAGGGCAACCAATCTGCACAGGAAGATCCCACAAACAGCACTGAAATCTCATCATCATAGGCAGCCCCTTGAAATCGAGGAAGGCTTGCTTCCACTCTAAAAATGAGTTCTTAGGTGACTGAACAGTCCAATACGGGAATTACAGTCTCTGTCACAGGTGGGACAAACAGTCGTTGAGGGAAGGGGTGGATGGGACAGGTTTGCTACACGCTCCTTCCGCTGCCTGTGCTTGGTTTCTGCATGCTCTCGGCAATGAGACTTGAGGTGCTCAGCGCTTCCTCCACTTAGGGTGGTCTTTGGCCAGGGACTCCCAGGTGTTGGTGGGAATGTTGCATTTTATTAGGGAGGCTTTGAGGGTGTCCTTGAAACATTTCCTCTGCCCACCTTGGGCTCGTCTGCCGTGTAGGAGTTCTGAGTAGAGTGCTTGCTTTGGAAGTCTTGTGTGAGGCATGTGAACAATGTGGCCTGCCCAGCGGAGCTGGTCGAGTGTGGTCAGTGTTTCGATGCTGGGGATGTTGGCCTGGTCAAAGACGCTAACGTTGGTGCGTCTGTCCTCCCACGGGATTTGCAGGATCTTGCAGAGTTCGTTGGTGGTATTTCTCCAGCGATTTGAGGTGTCTACCATATATGGTCCACGTCTCTGAGCCATACAGGAGGGAGGGTCTCACAACAACCCTGTAGACCATGAGCTTGGTGGCAGATTTAAGGGCATGATCTTCGAACACTCTTTTTCTCAGGTGGCCGAAGGTTGCGCCAGTGCACTGGAGGCGGTGTTGAATATTGTCGTGAATGTCTGCCCTTGTTGATAACATGCTCCCGTGGTATGGAAAGTGGTCCACGTTGTCCAGAGCCATGCCGTAGATCTTGATGTATGGGGGGGTAGTGCTCTGTGGCAGGGACAGGCAGGTGGAGGACCTATGTCTTACGGATGTTTAGTGTAAGGCCCATGCTTTCGTTTCCCTCAGCGAATATGTTGACTATGACTTGGCGTTCAGACTTTGAATGTGTGCAGACGCATGCATCATCCGTGTACTGTAGCTCGACGACAGAGGTTGGGACGGTCTTGGATCTGGTCTGGAGGTGACGAAGGTTGAACAGGTTTCCACTGGTTCTGTAGTTTAGTTCCAATCCAGCGGGGAGCTTGTTGAGTGTGAGGTGGAGCATTGCAGCGAGGAAGATTGAGTAGGAGTAAATGGGTACTTTTCAGAATGGCAGGCAGTGATTAGTGGGGTACCACAAGGTTCTGTGCTGGGGCCCCAGCTGTTTACATTGTACATTAATGATTTAGATGAGGGGATTAAATGTAGTATCTCCAAATTTGCGGATGACACTAAGTTGGGTGGCAGTGTGAGCTGCGAGGAGGATGCTGTGAGGCTGCAGAGCGACTTGGATAGGTTAGGTGAGTGGGCAAATGCATGGCAGATGAAGTATAATGTGGATAAATGTGAGGTTATCCACTTTGGTGGTAAAAACAGAGAGACAGACTATTAATTGAATGGTGACAGATTAGGAAAAGGGGAGGTGCAAAGAGACCTGGGTGTCATGGTACATCAGTCATTGAAGGTTGGCAGGCAGGTGCAGCAGGCGGTTAAGAAAGCAAATGGCATGTTGGCCTTCATAGCAAGGGGATTTGAGTACAGGGGCAGGGAGGTGTTGCTACAGTTGTACAGGGCATTGGTGAGGCCACACCTGGAGTATTGTGTACAGTTTTGGTCTCCTAACCTGAGGAAGGACATTCTTTCTTTTGAGGGAGTGCAGCGAAGGTTCACCAGACTGATTCCCGGGATGGCGGGACTGACCTATCAAGAAAGACTGGATCAACTGGGCTTGTATTCACTGGAGTTCAGAAGAATGAGAGGGGACCTCACAGAAACATTTAAAATTCTGACGGGGTTAGACAGGTTAGATGCAGGAAGAATGTTCCCAATGTTGGGGAAGTCCAGAACCAGGGGTCACAGTCTAAGGATAAGGGGTAAGCCATTTAGGACCGAGATGCGGAGGAACGTCTTCACCCAGAGAGTGGTGAACCTGTGGAATTCTCTACCACAGAAAGTTGTTGAGGCCAATTCACTAAATATATTCAAAAAGGAGTTAGATGAGGTCCTTACTATTAGGGGGATCAAGGGGTATGGCGAGAAAGCAGGAATGGGGTAATGAAGTTGAATGTTCAGCCATGAACTCATTGAATGGCGGTGCAGGCTAGAAGGGCCGAATGGCCTACTCCTGCACCTATTTTCTATGTTTCTATGTTTCTATGTTTCTAAGAGGGTTGGCGTGATGACACAGCACTGCTTGACTCTGGTCCGGATGTGGATTTGTTCTGCAATGGATCCATTGGTCAGGATCAATGCCTGCATGTCATCGTGGAGCAGGCGGAGAATGGTGATGAACTTTTGGACCAGATAACAAGGCAGAAATACTGAGCCCTTTTTATCTTCCTATTGTCGGTGAGAAATCAACTTCCAGAATTTGAGAAATAATCTATTTAATTTGAGGACCAATGTGTGCTTTCAGCTGGAGATAACCAACTCCCTGAGAGTTCAGGCTAAGGCCCAGAGTTAGTGCTTGAAATATTGTGACATCAAAACTCAGACAAAAGCTGCAGCTCTGGTTATGCTAATTGGCCAGATTTCCCGAATTGGACTGGGGTGGAAGTGTCGGAGGTTTTACGAAAGTGATTTTACCAGCGGGAAGCCTGTGATTTGCGTCAGTGAATGACCTTGTATTGAGAAGAGATGCTGAAGGTGAGCAGAATAATCCAGACCATGAGAGAGCAGCAGCTTTATCACTGCTTCAATCCATCAGGTTCAAGTCTGATTCTCTCAGATAATGAAGGCCATTTAAACTTCTCTCCATCTAACGACCAGAAAATGGTATTTGTGGAGTAAAGACTGAATAAGATTGTTAAGAAAAGGAAAACTCCACTAGCCCATCGATTAACTCCACCCAACAATATCTGCAGTGTTCATGTAAACTATCCCACCCAACCTAATCCCACCCAGTCTAATCCCACTCTCCCCCTCACTCCCCGCACCCTTTAATATCCCACCCAGTCTAATCCCACTCTCCCCCTCATTCCCCACATCCTTTAATATCCCCCCAGTCTAATCCCACTCTCCCCCTCACTCTCCACATCCTTTAATATCCCACCCAGTCTAATCCCACTTTCCCCCTCACTCCCCGCACCCTTTAATATCCCCCCAGTCTAATCCCACTTTCCCCCTCACTCCCCACATCCTTTAATATCCCACCCAGTCTAATCCCACTCTCCCCCTCACTCCCCACATCCTTTAATATAGGGAAGATCTGTTACCCCTCACATTCACGGTGTTGGAGGAGCACCGTGATCTCGAAGGGGTGTCGGGCCCACAGGGAGATCTGTTACATCTCATGTTCCCTCGATTGATGTAAACCTTTCATTGGTTGGTGGAGGAATGTTGACCAGGGCACTGGGAGATCTCTCTGCTTCTCTTCCAATGGGGCAACAGATGGATTCCCATTGGCTGATGTCTTCTTGCCCCATGAAAGTGAGTTTCTGCGAGAGCTCGGAGTTTGTAGAAGGAACTTTTCTTCCTTTTGATGAACTGTTTAAGAGAAACCACTTATGGACCTGAGCTCCAGCCCACTGACTCCTGCACTGTGCTGAGCAAAGTCCTGCTCTCGGTCCCATTACTGTCAGCTCCAACTCATCCTTAACCCTTCACCTCACTCCACACTCTGACACCAGGCAGACCAACAAGCTCATCCCCAGTCCTGGGCTTCAGACACTGAGTGACAAGGACACAAAATCATTGCAGTCAAAACATCTCAACCCAAGGCAAATTAAATCAGTCCCCTTGAGAGGGAGTAATGTGGCTGGTGCGGGCTGGAAGATGAAGGAATCAAATGTTTAACACCCGTTATACTGAATATCACAGATTCAGCAGGACTGCTACATGACAGGTTGGGGCAACTATTCAGCAATTTGAATGCCCTGTTACTGGCTGCCAGTGATTAATGGAATCCCAGACAAGGTGATTATTCCAAGGTCCATCTGCACATCATTCCATCAGATGATGGGATTAATCAGACAGACGTCCCCATGTCCCTCAGCACTCTCGTTCCCCAGTCACTGCCCGAGAAATGAAACTGAGGGACACTCTCTGTTATTAAAGCAGGGACAGTACTGTAATCCCCATCACTATAAACTCCTCCCACCCTACACCCCCCCCCCCATCCCTGTAAACCAACCCCTCCAGCTCTACACCCCTCCCTATCCCTGTAATCCCCTCCCACCTCACACCCCTCCCTATCTCTCTAACCCCCTCCCACCCTACACTCCTCCTTATCCCTGTAACCCCCTCCAACCCTACACCCGTCCCTATCTCTGTAATCTCCTCCCACCCTATTACCATTCCCTATTCCTGTAAACCCCTCCAGCCCTACCACCTTCTGCGATCTCTGCGCTCATCCAATTCTGACCTCATCCATCCCCCACTCCCTTTGCCCCACCATTGGTGCCGGTGCCTTCAGCTGCCTGGCCACTAAGCTCTGGAATTCCCTCCCTAAACCTCTCTGTCTCTCAAGCTCTCTTTGCTCCTTTAAGATGCTCCTTAAAACCTACCTCTTTAACCAAGCTTTTGGTCACCTATCCTAACATCTCCTCATGTGGCTCGGTGTCACATTTGTTTCATAACATTCCTGTGAACTGCCTTGGGACGTTTAACATCATTTAAGGCGCTATATAAATGTAAGTTGTTGTTGTCGTTCAGATCACTACAACTCGCTGAGTAAAAACATTTCTCCTCATCTCCCTCTGGTTCTTTTGCCAATTACCTTCAATCTGTGTCCTCTGGTTCCCGACCCCCCTGCCACTGGAAACAGTGTCTCCTATTTACTCGATCAAAGCCACTGATAATTTTGAACACCTCTATTAAATCTCCCCTGAACCTTCTCTGCTCGAAGGAGATATTTGTTGAGCAGAAATATCTTTCTTGGTGCAGGATTGTGCTGAGTGCCTCTGAGTGTTTAATGCTCCTTCCTAACCTTGCATTCTCTGCTATAATTCTCCTCACTGGAACCAAATGGCTGAGAAGCAATTCCAGGGAATGGAGGCCCATTCCCAGAGGCTCCGGGCTTTGGGAAAGTGCTGCTGATCACTCGCAGCTTATTCTGGTTGAAATCTTTCTGACAGAAAGTGAACCTTGTTAGAAAACGAGATTGTTTCCACAATCATCTCCCATCCCAGAGCATGACATCGTTCTGTGACCTCAGGAAATCACGTCCCTGGACAGATCACTCCGCTCACTATAGAGAAACGCTATCCTCTAATAGTTGTTTAACAAACCCTTTCCCACAGGGTCTGACAGGTGATGGGAGCCAGTAATGCCAATTCTGGACGGAGATATATTATCCCAGGCTGCTGATGATGATCACTGGGACTGGATTGAAAGTGCCGGCAGGTTAATGGGTGTGAAACTAGTGTGGAGGATGAGTTTGGAGCGGGTGACTGGGGTCTGATGGGAAGATGTCTGGTGATTTGTGATCAGTTTATTGGGGAGTGGTGTCTGATCCTCACTAACTATTTCCTCTTGTTGAAGATTTGAAGTTTCTCTTTCCGTCTCTGAATTATCATCACGGCTTTTCACATGGAGCCTTTGCTTGTTCCATTTTACTGTCGTTTCTCATTTCGAGGTTTCATTCTGAGATTCACAGCCCAGTCACACCTCGGTGGATTGAGCCCATAATCCAGGCCCACACTCCCAGCACAGCACTAATCTCGTACCCAGTCCCGCTCACCCATCACCCCTGTGCTCGCTGACCTGCATTGGCTCCCAGTCCGGCAATGCCTCGAATTTAAAATCCTCACCCTTGTGTTCAAATCCCTCCATGGCCCAAGCCCCTCCCTATCTGTAACCCCCTCCCACCCTATACCCCTCCCTATCTCTGTAACCTCCTCCAGCTCTATGCCCCGCCCTATCTCTGTAACTTCCTCCAGCCCTACACCCATACCTACCCCTGCAACCTCCTCCAGCCCTACAAGCCTCCAAGATATCTGCACTCCTCCAATTCTAGCCTCTTGTAAATCCCCCGATTTCCAACACGCCACCATTAGTGGCTGTGCCTTCAGCTGCCTGGGCCCTAAGCTCTGGAATTCCCTCCCTAAACCTCTCCGCCGCTCTACCTCTCTCTCCTACTTTAAGACGCTCCTTAAAACCTATATCTTCGACCAAGCTTTGGTCACCTGTCCTAATATCTCCTGATGTGGCTTGCTAGGAAATGTTCTTAGCCTCAAACTTATACGCACAGATACAGACACACACCCACTGACACAGCTACATATAAAAACACACGCATGCGCTCACACACACATACACGCTCTCACATATGCACACACTCACACTCACACACGCTCTCACACACTCACACATGCTCACACGTACACACACACACACGCTCTCACGTACACACGCACATGCTCTCACGCTCTCATGTACTCGCATACTCACACTCGCTCTCATGTACACACACACACACACACGCTCTCACGTACACACACTTACACACGCTCTCATGTACTCGCATACTCACACACGCTCTCATGTACTCGCATACTCACACACGCTCTCATGTACTCGCATACTCACACACGCTCTCATGTACACACACACACACGCTCTCACGTACATTCACACTCTCACGTAGATACACACTCACACACGCTCACATGTACACACACACTCTCATGTACACACACACTCACACACGCTCTCACATACACACACACTCACACATACTCTCACGTACACACGCACACACTCTCACGCTCTCATGTACTCGCATACTCACACACGCTCTCATGTACACACACACACACGCTCTCACGTACACACACTTACACACACTCTCATGTACTCGCATACTCACACACGCTCTCATGTACTCGCATACTCACACACGCTCTTATGTACTCGCATACTCACACACGCTCTCATGTACACACACGCACACGCTCTCATGTACACACTCACACACGCTCTCACGTACACTCACATTCTCACGTACATACACATTCACATGCATACATACTCACACACACTCTCACATGTACACACACTCACACTTTCAAGGATTGACACACTTATGCAAACACACAAAGACACAAACACTATCCACAATTGATACACACACTCTCATACCCACACAACACACTCACACACATATTTACAGTCACAAGGACTGACAAACTCACACACACACTCACACATACACACTCACACAGTTTTCCACAATCGACACACCCGCACACACTCTCACACTTGCACTCACAAGGACTGACAAACTCACACACACACTCACACTCAGAAGGACTGACACATTTATGCAAACACACAAAGACACAAACACAAACAGCTCTCCAGAATCGATACACACACTCTCACACTTGCACAACCCACACTCACACACAAACACACGCATACGGACTGACACACTCACACACACACTCACAATGACTGACACACTGACACACACACTCACACACAATGTCTGACACACTTACACACATACTCACATGGACTGACACACTTATACAAACACACACACATGCAGCTATCCACAAATTGACACACACACACTCACACAATCACATACTCTCACAAACACACACACCAACTCATACACACTCACACTCGCAAGGACTGACCCAGTCACACACAAACACACTCACAATGATTGACATACTTACACAAACACACATTTGCTCACACTCACACACACTCACACTTATATTCATGCACACTCACACACTCTCACACTCAAAGGACTGATACACTTACACAAGCATACATACTGCCCACACTCATATGCTCATACTCACACACTCAAACTTACACACTCACACTCACACACTTACACTCACACACTCATACAGTCACACACTCACACTCATACTCACACTCACAAGGACTAACACTCACACACACTTACATTCACAAAGACTGACACATTTAGACAAACATACATACTTCTCACACTCATACGCTCACACTCATACTCACAAACTCACACTCACACAATCACAAACACACACACACAATCACACGGACTGACACACTCACACACACTCACACTCATAAGGACTGAGACACTTATGCAAACACACAAAGCCACAAACACACACACATGCAGCTATCCACAAATGGACACAGACACACTCGCAGACACAATAAACTACCAGAGAGACAGGCTTATTATTCCATGAATAAAGATGATTTGTCGCTCTCTGAACATTCTGAAAACTCTCCGAAGCAGCTCATCCATCCCAGTAAATATCCCTGAGGATCAGGCTGGGGTTCCAGAAAGCCCACATCAGGCAGGAGAGATTCTCACTTCCAATATCCTCTTTAAACACGTTTCCCTCTGTGATGTGCAGATTGAAATGTTGCTCCTATTATTCTGTGTCTCTCAATATTGCTGCTGCTTTGATTTTGCTGATGTTGGGTTGTGGTGAGTTTGAGATGTCCCGGGGTAAAGATCGTCCCCTTTAGATGTTCCCGTGTCCCTCAGCTGGTCCAAAAACCCCAATCCCACAGGAAGGTGATCGGGGAACACGGGAGGAGCTGGGAGTGTGGAATGTCTCTATTCTGGTGTCGTGGTGTTCAGAGAATCACAGAATCTCACAGCACAGAAGGAGGCCATTCGGCCCATCATGCCTGTGCCGGCTCTGTGAAAGAGCTCTCCAATTAGCCCCACTACCCTGCTCTTCCCCATAGCCCTGCTAATTTATCCTTTTCAAGTATTTATCCAATTCCCTTTTGACAGTTACTATTGAATCTGCTCCCACCGCCCTTTCAGGCAGCACATTCCAGATCACAACAACTTGCTGCGTAAAACAATTCTCCTTATTTACTCATCCACAATCCACTCAGTTAACTGCTGCTTGATTGGGACTCAGTGAGAGACTTGCCCCGACACTTTCAGGAAAATCTAACCTCCAACTTCCAGCTCCTTCCGACACAGCAACAGGAGGCTGGTCCACCCCTCGAGCCTGGTCCACCATTCATAGGAACAAGAGGCCATTCAACCCCTCGAGCCTGGTCCATCATTCGTAGGAACAGGAGGAGGCCATTCAACCCCTCGAGACTGATCCGCCATTTGTAGGAACAAGAGGAGGTCATTCAACCCCTCGAGCCTGGTCCACCATTCGAAGGAACAGGCGGAGGCCATTCAACCCCTCGAGCCTGGTCCACCATTCGAAGAACAGGAGGAGGCCATTCAACCCCTCAAGCCTGGTCCACCATTCGTAGGAACAGGAGGAGGCAATTCAAACCCTCGAGACTGGTCCACCAGTTGCAGGAACAGGAGGAGGCCATACAACCCCTCAAGCCTGGTCCACCATTCCTAGGAACAGGACCATTCAGCCCTTCAAGCCTGTTACATTGAATTAGACCATGGCTGATCTTCATCTTAACTAGAGGCCTTCAATAGAAGATAGTCACTAATAAATCCAATCAGGAATTCAGGAGAAACTTCTTTACCCAGAGAATGGTGAGAATGTGGAACTCGCTACCACAGGGAGTAATTAAGGAGAATGGTATCGATGCATTTAAGAGGAAGTGAGATAAACACATGAGGGAGAAGGGAATAGAAGGATATGGTGATAGGGTGAGATGAAGAGGGGTGGGAGGAGGCTCGAGTGGAGCATAAACATCACATAGACCTGTTGGGCCGAATGGCCTGTTTCTGTGCTGTACATTCTACGTATATTTGAATGATTCCAACACACGGCTCATTCCCTAAGGTGCCTCCGATCAGCAGCGGAGTGACGATTGGAAGTGGATTTATTCACAAAGCAGGCTGGAGAATGTGATCCGTTCCCACAAACATGGAAATATATTCACAGGGGAATATGGAATAATCGTCAGCTGGTGAAAGAGAGATTGCACTGAGTGTGTTCATTACACACTCCAGACACGCTCAACAGCCCATAATCAGTGCTCAGCGCGGTAACATTATTCTGTCTATTACTTTATTACACGCTTCATTATAATGGATAAACACAGTGTTTGAAACTGTGCTCCCTGACTCGTTCAGTAAGGGGACTCAGAGCCGCAGTGACTGGGCCAATAGGAGGCTCGTGTCCCTGATCTCAGTTCACCCGTAGCCCAGGCCCAAAGGCTGGGGGAGGCCCGTCATTTCCAGCTCCGTTTTCTGTCCACAATCTTTGTGTTAAATCGGTGGGCCTCAATCCCAGGCTTTGGGCCTGTGCAAAACAACAATTGACCCTCAATAGAAGCTGGTTGGAGCGAGCTGGAGAGCAGGCCCACAGATAAAGGAGGCCGCACTGAGAATTCATTCACTGAAATGTTGGCAACATTGAGAAATATGACATTACACGGCCAGACTCATTTTCTGTGCGCGAGTAAGATCTCGGATTTCCTCCTAATGGTCGGATTGAGTCACTCACGGAAAGGAGAATCTCTTATTTAAGATTCTTCGTATCATCAACATCGACTTTTATCTCCTTTGTGGCCGTTAGATTCGAAAGTTGGTAAAAAGTCTCGTAATAGAATTGTAATGTAGTATAATTGTAATGTAATGGATTGTAAAGTAATATAATTGTAATGTAATATAATTGTAATGTAACAGAATCATAGAATGATACAGCATAGGAAGAGGCCATTCACCTTCAATCTGTGTCCTCTGTTTACCGACCCTCCTGCCACTGGAAACAGCTTCTCCTTATTTACTCTATCAAAACACCGCATAATTTTGACGATCTCTATTAAATCTGCCCTTAGCGTTCTCTGCTCCAAGGAGAACAATCCCAATTTCTCCAGTCTCTCTATGTAACTGAAGTCCTTTATCCATGGTACTATTCTAGTAAATCTCCTCTGCACAATCTCCAAGGCCTTGAGATCCTTCCCAAAGTGTGGAGCCCAGAATTGGACACAATACTCCAGCTGGGGCCTAACCAGTGATTTTGTAATGTGATATAAGTATGCTGTAGGTTGAGTAAATAAAGAGAAACTGTTCCCACTGGCAGGAGGGTCGGTAACCAGAGGACACAGATTGAAGGTATTTGGCCAAAGAACCAGAGGGAGATGAGGACAATGTTTATTACGCAGCGAGTTGTTGTGATCTGGAATGCGCTGCCTGAAAGGGCGGTGGGAGCAGATTCACTAGTAACTTTCCAAAGGGAATTGGATAAATACTTGAAGGGGTGATAATTGCAGGGCTATTGCAGATCCTTCATGTTTCCTACATTACAGCAGTGACTACACTTCACACGTACTTCATTGGCTGGGAAGCGTTTTGGGAAGGCCCACCACCTCCTTCTCAGGGCAATGAAGGGTTAATGTGACAGACCTTGAAAGGGTGAACAATCTCACAGTAACTGGGGACGGGCAATAAATGCCGGCCATGCCAGCGATGCCCACATCCCAGAATGAATTGTTTAAAATGCCAAAAGCTGAAAATAGGAGAAAATAATCACATCCGGAATGTTGCTGTGAAATAATTCATCTGATCACCGATGGAGGTTGAATCTATAAACCTGATGCTAATGTCACTGTATAAACGGCCTCGTCACTGCAATGTTTGGTGAATTAATGCGGTGTGTGAGAATCTTTAACAGCTCTGCAAGATATCAATATTTAGCACACAATCCTCAATGTTGACTGTAACAGACAGTGGGGAACAAATTATGATGTGCAGGTTGTAAGAATGAGTTGAAGTAACTCACCCTGTGCACGGTGCAGGAGTGGGGCTGCCGGCTCAACTGTAAGGAACAAAGGAAGTGTGATATATTCTTACGACATCACTGAGAAACACACTACACAAGATGGGTCCAGTACAGAAACTATCATCATGTGATTTTGCCACATGGCCCTTTTATTGTTCTTACATCAGTAGATGCATTACCACAGTAGTCCTCGAGGTGGTGCAGTAGTCCACTAGGGGGAGCTCTATAACACTTCTCCCTCCTTATTGAAGAAGTAATCTCATTCCAATCCCGCTTCAGGGATCCCAACCAATTTTGACCTATCAAGGCAGGCTTGTCTCCTGTCACTAATATGAAAGGCAAGCTCTGAAACTGATCCTTGTATTTCACCGGTATGGTGATACATCCTACCACAGGGATTTGATCTCCTGAGTACCCTCGCAGCTCTTCTTCAATTTCTCCTGTCAAAAATCATTCAACTTGTCAAGATATAGCGATTCCTGCACTATGCTAATGGATGCACCAATGTCAGTTTCTGTGGGTATCCTGATTCCTGCAACGTCTACTTGGATGACTATACTTTGCGAATCACTGTTAGATATCCTTGTGCTTCTGATAACGTGTATCTCCAGAACCTCCTAGTCCTGTTGCTTCTCTTCATTGCTATGTAGTGTCTGGTGATTTCTATTTCCAGCATTGAAAATCAGTTTACTCTTCAGTCGACACACCTTCGCAAGATGCCCAGTTTTCTTGCAGAAGAAACACATATGGGCAGATTTGAGCAATGTGTTGTCTCAGGCACTGATAGCATGACCTCACTGCGTTGTTACATTGGCCAGTTGCTGAAGCCTTGGGGCCCAACTACCTTTTATTTTTAACCTGCAGACAATTCACCTCGGTTGCCTGATGACTGGAAATGGCGCAAAATTCTCGGGAGTATTGGTCGGTCATATTGATCTACATAGCTGTCTGACAAACTAAATCAAAAGTCAGTTTAGAGTTTGTCAACAATTTCCCTCTGATTGCTTTATTTTTCATCCCACAAACAAAGCCGTCACGCAATGCTCGGTCCTGAAAGTTTCCAAAATGACAGAGAATGGATAGAATTTTTAAAGCTGCAATGTACTCACTGATACCCTCATCAATTAACTGATCTCGTATTCGAAAACAATAACTTTCAGCAATTTCCAGGGGTTCAGGACTGTTGTGCTGAACCTCCGTCAGTGATGTGTCCATCTGAGCTCCGCACCCATCTCACCTCACCTCCCCTCCCCTCCCCTCCCCTCCTCCTCCTACCTCCCCTCCCCCCAACTCCCCTCCCTGACCTCTCCTCCCCACACCACCCCACCTCCCCTCCCCCAACTCCCCTTACCTCCCCTCCCCCCAACTCCCATCCCCCCCATCTCCGCTCCCCCTACCTCCCCTCCCTGACCTCTCCTCCCCACACCATCCCTCCCCCTCACCTCCCCTCCCTGACCTCTCCTCCCCACACCACTCCTCCTCCAACTCCCCTCCCCCCAATTCCCCTCCCCCCAACTCCCCTCCCTGACCTCTGCTCCCCACACCACCCCTCACCCAACCTCCCCTCCCCCACCACCACTCAACCCCACCTCCGCTCACTCCACCTCCCTTCTCTCCATCTCCCCTCCCCCACCTCCCCTCCCCAGACCTCCCCCCACCTCCCCTCCCTAGACCTCCCCTCTCCACACCTCCCCTCACCCCAACTCCCCTCCCCACACCAACCCTCACCCCCCCACCTCCGCTCCCTCCACCTCCCCTCCCCAACCTCCCCTCCCTCCACCTCCCCTCCCTTCACTGCTCTTCGCCCCCACTCTCGCTCCCTCCACCTCCCTTCCCTCCACCTCTTCTCCCCCACCTCACCTCATCCCACCCCTCCCCCGAACTCCCCCCCACAACTCCCCTCTCTCCACCTCCCTTCCCCCCACCGCCCCCTCACCCCTCCCTCCATTTCCCCTCCTTCAACCTCCCCTCCCCCCAGCTCACTCCACCTCCCCTCCCCTCCCCACACCATCCCCACCCCCCTTCCGCGCACCTCCCCGACCGCCCCTTCCACCACCTCCGCTGCACTGTCGGAGGGGCAGTACTGAGGGAGTGCTGCACTGTCATAGGGGCAATACTGAGGGAGCACTGCACTGTCGTAGGGGCAGTACTGAGGGAGCACTGCACTGTCGTAGGGGCAGTACTGAGGGAGCACTGCACTGTGGGAGGGACAGTACTGAGGGAGTGCTGCACAGTCAGAGGGACAGTACTGAGGGCGTGCTTCACTGTCGTAGGGGCAGTACTGAGGGAGCACTGCACTGTCGTAGGGGCAGTACTGAGGGAGCGCTGCACTGTGGGAGGGACAGTACTGAGGGAGTGCTGCACTGTCAGAGGGACAGTACTGAGGGCGTGCTGCACTGTCGGAGGTGCCATTATGCAGATGTTAAATCGAGGCCCCATCTTCCTTCTCAGTTAGATGTAAAAGATCCCACGGCACTCATATTGAAGATATTGCTGTTTGTGGGAGCTTGCTGTGCACAAACTGGCTGCCGCGTTCCCTACTTTACAACAGTGATTACACTTCAAAAATACTTCATTGCCTGTGAAGCGGTTTGGACCATCCTGAGGTGGTGAAAGGCGCTATAGAAATTCAAATCCTTCCTTTCCTGTCTGCAGCCCAGAGCTGGGGGTTTCAGACCTGGTTCTCGCTCAGAGTGAAACGGCTGCGTTTGGTCCCTGGAGACGGACGATAAATGACGGCAGATTTCAGATTCCGCTCTGCCCCCGAGTCTCGGCCTCAGCTGATGTTTCCCATCGCGTTTCTCAATTCTCCCAGTTTTTATTTTGATCGATCGGGCCGTTGAGGATCTAATTAAATTGAGCTTTGCTCATTTATCTCCCCCTGTTTACAGATTGTAGCGCTGTAAATCCTGTGAAATGAGCAGAGCTGGGAGTTGGGGATTGGGACTAAGCTCACACGGTGTGACTCACAGAATAGAATCATAGAATGGTTACTGTTAAGTCCTGACTCTAATGTACTGACTTACACGAGACACACGCTGAAGTCAAGGTCACTCAGGACCTGCACCTTTAATTCCAGCTCTCCAGTGCTGCACTTGCCTGAGACCTCCCTTTATATACCTCAGTGGGACAGGTATGGAGTGTCTCCTGCAAGTGCATCCCTGGTGGTAAGGTATGCTTATTGTTACAGGTCATACAGTTACAGTCATGTATAGCATGGTAAGATACAGTTATAGACAGTGATGTGAGATACATGACAGTTACAGCACAGAATGGGATTGGGATTAATATCACACGGTGTGACTCACAGAATAGAATCATAGAATGATTACAGCACAGAACATAAGAACATAAGAAATAGGAACAGGAGTAGGCCATACAGACCCTCGAGCCTGCTCCGCCATTCAATACGATCATGGCTGATCTGATCATGAACTCAGCTCCACTTCCCCGTCCGCTCCCCATAACCTCTTATCTCCTTATCGTTTAAGAAACTGTCTATTTCTGTCTTAAATTTATTCTATGACCCAGCTTCCACAGCTCTCTGAAGCAGAGAATTCCACACTCTCTGAGAGAAGAAATTTCTCCTCAACTCTGTTGTAAATGGACGGGTCTTATTCTAAGATCATGCCCTCTAGTTCTAGTCTACAAAAGCTTCTATAGACATGTGAAGAGAAAAAGATTAGTGAAGACTAATGTAGGTCCCTTGCAGTCAGAATCAGGGGAATTCATAATGGGGAACAAGTAAATGGCAGACCAATTGAACACATTTTGGTAGATTTGACGGCCTGGTCTTCAAACACTCTTTTCCTCAGGCGGCCAAAGGCTGCACTGGCGCACTGGAGGCGATGTTGAATCTCCGCATCAATGTCTGCCTTTGTTAATAAAAGGCTCCCGAGATATGGGAAATGGTCCACGGATCTGCGTCCGCCTTGTCGAGTCTCCTCATTATCTTATATGTTTCAATAAGAAGACCTCTCATTCTTCTAAACTCCAGTGAATCTCGGCCCAACCTGCTCAAACTTTATTCATAAGTCAAGCCCTTTAACTCATGAATCAACCTAGTGAACCTTCTCGGAATTGCCTCCAATGCAAGTATATCCCTCCTTAAATAAGGAGATCAAAACTGGACGCAGTTCTCTCGGTGTGGTCTCGCCAATACCCCGTACAGTTGTAGCAGAACTTCTCTGCTTTTATACTCCATCCCCATTGCAATAATGACCAACATTCCATTTGCCTTCCTAATTAATTGCTGTACTTGCATACTAACTTTTTGTGTTTCATGCACAAGGACTCCAAGGTCCCTCTGTACTGCAGCATTGTATAATTTCTCTCCATTTATACAATAATTTGCTTTTATCTTTTTCCTGCCAAAATGGATAACCTCACACTTTCCCACTTTATACTCCATCTGCCAAATGTTTGCCCACTCACTTAGCCTGTCTATATCCCTTTGCAGATTTTTTGTGTCCTCCTCACAACTTGCTTTCCCACCCATCTTTGTATCAAGAGCAATCTTGGCTACATTACACTTGGTCCCTTCATCCAAGTCATTAATATAGATTGTAAATAGTTGAGACCCCAGTACCGATCCTTGTGGCACCCTTTTAGTTTCCGTTTGTCAACTGGAAAATTATCCCTTTATCCCGACACTCTATTTTCTGTTAGTTAGCCAATCCTCTATTCATGCTAATATATTACTCCCAACTCCGTGAGCTTATATCTTGTGCAGTAACCTTTTATGTGGCACCTTATCGAATGCCTTCTCGAAATCGAAATACACCACATCCACCGGTTCCCTCTTATCCACCTGCTCGTTACAACCGCAAAGAACTCCACCAAATTTATCAAGCATGATTTCCTTTTCATAAAACCATTCTGACTCTGCTTGTCTGTATTATACTTTTCCAAATGTCCCGCTACTGCTTCCTTAATAATAGACTCTCGTGTTTTCCCAACAACCGATGGCTAACTGGTCTATAGTTTCCTGCTACCTGTCTGCCTCCTTTTTTAAATAGGGGCGTTACATTTCCGATTTTCCAATCCGCTGGTATCTCTGCAGCCACTTCTTTTAAGACCCTCCGATGCAAGCCATCAGGTCCCAGGGACTTGTCCACCTTTAGTATCATTATTTTACTGAGTACCTTTTCTTTAGTGATAGTGTTTATTTTAAGTTCCTCCCTCCCTGTAGCCCCTTGATTATCCATTATTGGGATGTTTTTAGTGTACTCTGCTGTGAGGAATGATATAAAATATTTGTTGAAAGTCTCTGCCATTTCTCTGTTCCCCGTAATTAATTCCCCATTCTCATCCCATAAGGGACCAAAGTTTACTTTAGTTATTTTCTTCCTTTTTATATGCCTATACAAGCTCTTACTATCTGTTTTTATATTTCTTGCTAGTTTACTCTCATAATCTATCTTCCCTCTCTTTATTACTTTTTTAGTCGTCCTTTGCTGGTTTAAAACATTTCCCAATCCTCTGGCCTCCCACTAATGTTGGCCATTGTTTTCAATTCAATACCATCCTTTACTTTCTTGGTTAGCCACAGATGGATCTCCCTTTTCTTAAAGTCTTTCCTTCTTACTGGAATATATTTTTGTTGAAAGTTAGAAAATATCTCCTTAAATGTCTGCCACTGCTTATCAACTGTCTTACACTTTAATCTATTTTCCCAGTCCACTTTAGCCAACTCCGCCTTCATACCTTTGTAATCGCCTTTATTTATGATCAGGACACTGGTTTGAGATTCAACTTCCTCAGCCTCCAACTGACTTTGAAATTCAACCATGCTATGATCATTCTTTCCCAGAGGATCCTTTACAATAAGATCATTTATTAATCCTGTTGCATTACACAGTATCAGATCCAAGGTAGCCTGCTCCCTGGTTGGTTCTGCAATGTACTGTTCAAGGAAACCATCCAGGATACACTGTGAACTCTTCCTCAAGGCTACCTTGGACAATTTGATTTGTCCAATCAATATGAAAATTAAAATCACCCATGATTATTGCCGTACCTTTCTTCCAAAGGTACTGACCAAGAAAGTTCTACTGAACCCACTGCAGGAATCCTTCCCCCTCTCTGCCCTTTACACTATTACTATCCTAGTCTATATTAGGATCATTGATTCCAACTCCAGTGCTTCGATATCCTGGCTATTTCTCTCATTTCAG
Organism: Pristiophorus japonicus; assembly: GCF_044704955.1. Taxonomy (NCBI): domain Eukaryota; kingdom Metazoa; phylum Chordata; class Chondrichthyes; family Pristiophoridae; genus Pristiophorus; species Pristiophorus japonicus. The sequence goes on along the minus strand of NC_091984.1, from coordinate 5,073,890 downwards.
TTTTCAGCATTCACTCTGCCTTAAACCAGATCCTTCTTGCTGTTCTATTTGTTTCAATCCCCTTTTCTCTCCCTCCCAGTGGCTCCGTGTTGGCCTGTAATTTATCAGCTCTGGTCCACTGTACCCCCATGGTACCTCACCCCCAACTGCGCCTTATTTATTTGCGAGCCCTGATATCAACTGGCTATTCCACCATTGAGGGTATCACAGTGGTCTTCAACCATTGGCTGATAAAACTGGTAAAAAGCGCATGGGATCCTGGGCTTTATAAATGGAGGCATTGAGTACAAAAGCAAAACCTTTATAAATCACTGGTTGGGCCCCAGCTGGAATATTGGCCCTGAAATTCCGGTAACACCATTCCCGCAGGCAAACAACCTAAAAAAAGAAAAAAGATACGCACTTACCTGCTGCTGCTGCGACTGACCGAACTTCCGAGCCTGAGGCCCAGAGATGACTGCGCGCAGCTCGTGCACGTGGAGACGTGCGCAGGCCGGGATCTAGTGACAGCAGCCAATCAGGTACAGTATAGTTTCTCATTCATAGCAACTTCTATTGCTATGAATGAGAAACACTCCAAAACTTAAAAAACAATACAAAATAGAAACTAAAGTACACAATTAACATGCATTTAAATTAAAGTTGTTATAAAAAAATAGTTTTCCGACTAAAGAAAATCTTTTTTTTATTAACACGTAAAATAAACTTACTGTAGTGGGGAGGGTTTTTAAACATAAAAAGTGATTTTATAACTTTCTTTTTTATTTGTATGTGTATTTTTAACCACTTGCACCTGTAAAAGTAGGCTATACACCAGCTTTTTCAGGCGCAGGATTTTAAAGGGCATTTGCAGGGCAAGATATTGGTAAAAATTGGAAATGTTACCCTGCAAGTGTCCTAGCTCCTGCGATGCAGTCATCTGTCAAGACCAAAAACTTGACAGATCGGAAATGTCCGTTTCCAGCACATGCGCATTGCGCGCTAAAAACCGTTTTTTCCGATGCCTTCCCAGGTCTGTAGGAACTTTTTATGGACCCGGAACATCGGAATTTCAGGGTCACTGTGTCCAATTTTACGCAGCACACTTCAGGAAATATGTCAAACACTTCGAGAGGGTGCAGAAGGGGTTAACTAGAATGGCATACTGTCCCTGCCCTGGGAGTGCTAATGGGACAGTGTAGAGGGAGCTTTAGAAACATAGAAACATAGAAAATAGGTGCAGGAGCAGGCCATTCAGCCCTTCTAGCCTGCACCGCCATTCAATGAGTTCATGGCTGAACATGAAACTTCAGTACCCCCTTCCTGCTTTCTCGCCATACCCCTTGATCCCCCTCTGTATCTAACCCGTGCTGTATCTTCACTGGGAGTGTTTGATGGGACAGTGTAGAGGAAGCTTTACTCTGTATCTAACCTGTCCTGTACCTGCCCTGGGAGTGTTTGATGGGACTGTGTAGAGGGAGCTTTAATCTGTATCTAACCCGCGCTGTGCCTGTCCTGGGAGTGTTTGATGGGGCAGTGTAGAGGGAGCTTTACTCTGTATCTAACCCCGTGCTGTACCTGCCCTGGGAGTGTGTGATGCCGACACTGGGTGATGACATGGGGAAGTGTTCCTGTCCCTGCACCAACATCAACAACAATAACAACAACAACTTGTATTTATATAGCACCTTTAACGTAGTGAAATGTCCCAAGGCACTTCACAGGAGTATTATGAGACAAAAGGTTTGACACCAAACCACATAAGGAGAAATTAGCGCAGGTGACTAAAAGGTTGGTCAAAGAGGTAGGTTTTAAGGAGCGTCTTGAAGGAGGAAAGAGAGGTCGAGAGGTGGAGACGTTTAGGCAGGGAGTTCCAGAGTTTAGGGTCCAGGCAACAGAGGCTCAACCACCAATGGTTGAGTGATTATAATCAGGGATGCTCAAGAGGGTAGAATTGGAGGAGCGCAGACATCTCGGGGTGTTGTGGGGCTGGAGGAGATTACATGCATAAGGAGCGACGAGGCCATGAAGGGATTTGAAAACAAAGATGAGAATTTTTTAATTGAGGTGTTGCTTCGGAAGCCAATGTAGGTCAACGAGCACAGGGGTGATGGGTGAGTGGGACTTGGTGTGAGTTGGGACAAGGGCAGCCGAGTTTTGCATCATCTCTAGTTTACGTAGGGTAGAATGTGGGAGGCTAGCCAGGAATGCTTTAGAATAGTCAAGTCTAGAGGTCATCATCATCATCATAGGCAGTCCCTCTGTCATGTTTTTAACTACAATGTAACACCACTGTATTACTGTACACACTCAACACAGATGCACACCTTGACCACAGGGGGTGAACTTGTGGGAGACACTCCTTACCTGATCACACAGGTTTATAAAGGGAGGTCCCACGCAGGGTCATCATTTCTGGAGTGCTGTAATAAAGAGTTAAGGTCACTGAGTGGCCTTGTCCCTGGAATGTGCCTCATGTGGTTTCATGCTGTAGAGTAAGGACTTTACATTGGCGACGAGAAACGGGAATTCACGACCCACGAGAATGGCCACCGGTAGCATAGATGAACAGTACTGAGTTGGAGAAGACTGGGACGATTTTGTTGAGAGGCTTCAGCAGAGTTTTGTCACGAAAGACTGGCTGGGGGATGCAGCGGCCGACAAGTGTCGGGCTCATCTTTTGACCAGCTGCGGGCCAAAGACTTACTGGCACCTGAAAAGCCATCGGACAAAACCTTTGAAGAGCTTAGCAAGTTGATTGGGGAGCACCTCAAGCCGGCGAGCAGCATACACATGGCTCGACACAGATTCTACACCCATCGACGTCGTGAAGGACAGAGCACACCGGACTTTGTAGCGGACCTCAAGCGCTTGGCCAGCCTCTGTAAGTTCACAGACACTTGCAGGGGGGGAGATGCTAAGGGACTTCTTTATCGAGGGTATTGGTCATGCGGGAATTTTTTGCAAGTTAATTGAGACCAAGGACTTGACCTTGGAAGCGGCGGCGTTGTTGGCTCAGACTTTCATGGCGGGGGAGGAAGAGACGAAAATGATTTATGCGCGCAATTCTCCTCCAACGCGGCGATGGATCAGGGAGTCAACATCATCAATGCTACTCAGAGCCCCGCGGGCAGGCAGGGGCAGTCCGACATTCATCAGGCAGTAATAGACCCCAGAGTAGGACCTCACCGATGTTCACGCCATCACAGTGGACAATGCGGCCCGGGATGGGGCCATTGACACCTACTAATAGAGTATTTAAGAGCAGTCAGAGGGACAGTCCGCACAGAATTCCTGGCCACAGCCCTTTGTCCCCAACAATGAAAACTTTAACTCGTGCTGGAGATGTGAGGGAAAGCACTCAGCCAGATCTTGCAGATTCCAACAGTTTGTCTGCAGGAACTGCAATCTCAGTGGCCATTTAGCTCGTATGTGCAGAAAGCCTGCAACCAGACTGATATATGAGGCAGGTGGACCAGAAGAGGATTCTGTGAAGCAGGATGACTTTTGGGGCAAATCGATGGACGCCAAGGTTCAGCGGGTCCATGCAGCAAATATTCACAGTTCATACACCAAAACGCCACCAATGATGATGAGGGTTTTATTGAATGGTATCCCAGACGCATGGAGCTGGACACGGGGGCCAGCCAGTCACTCATGGGCGTTCGACAATTCGAGAAGCTATGGCCACTCAAAGCCAGTAGACCCAAATTAGATCATATCGAGACACAATTAAGGACTTACACCAAAGAAATCATTCGGTGCTAGGCAGTGCAATGTTGGCTGTCATGGATGATGGCTTAGTGAACCGACTGCCGCTCTGGATTGTCCCGGGCAATGGTCCCGCACTGTTGGGGAGGAGCTGGTTAGCCGAGATGAACTGGAAATGGGGGGATGTTCACGCAATGTCCTCGGTGGAGCGAAGTTCATGCTCACAAGTCCTACAACAATTCGAGTCACTTTTCCAACCGGGCGTCGGGACTTTCAAAGGCACTAAAGTAGTGATACACATCACCCCGGATGCCAGGCCAGTGCACCACAAAGCCAGAGTGGTGCCGAATGTGATGCAGGAGAAAATCGAGAGCGAATTGGACTGGCTATTGCGAGAGGGCATCATCTCGCCTGTTGAATTCAGCGACTGGGCGAGCCCCATCATCCCTGTTCTTAAAGCAGATGGCTCTGTCAGGATCTGTGGTGACTACAAGACCAATACCTGCTCCCAAGAGTGGAGGACCTCTTCGCCACGCTGGCAGGTGGCAAGCTGTGCACCAAGTTGGACCTCACTTCAGCCTAAATGACCCAGGAACTGGCCGACGAATCTAAACTGCAGGCCACCATCACCACGCACAAGGGACTGTTTGCGTATAACAGGTGCCCGTTTGGCATTCGATCAGCGGGCGCGATTTTTCAACGCAACATGGAAAGCCTCCTTAAATCCATCCCTGGAACGATCGTATTCCAGGACGACATCCTCATCACGGGTCGAGACACCGAGGAACATCTCCTCAACCTAGAGGAGGTGCTGCGCTGACTGGACCGGGTAGGCCTGCGACTCAAAAATTCTAAATGCATGTTCTTAGCTCCTGAAGTTGAGTTTCTGGGCAGGAGGGTTGCTGCAGATGGGATTCGGCCCACCGAATCCAAAACAGAGGCGATTCGACGCGCACCCAGGCCCTGCAACACATCGGAGCTGCGTTCATTCTTGGGACTGTTGAACTATTTGGGGATCTTTCTGCCGAACTTGAGCATGTTGTTGGAGCCGCTACACATGCTCCTGTGTAAAGGTTGTGATTGGTTTTGGGGGGACTGTCAGGAACGGGCTTTTGATCGGGCGCGAAACCTACTGTGTTCAAACAAGCTGTTGACACTGTATGACCCTTGCAGAAGTTTAGTTCTGACATGTGATGCATCGTCCTATGGGGTTGGGTGCGTGTTGCAGCAGGGTAATGCTGAGGGTCAGCTACAACCTGTGGCTTATGCCTCCAGGTCGCGCTCTCAAGCAGAACGGGGCAATGGGATGGTTGAGAAGGAAGCGCTTGCATGTGTCTATGGTGTAAAGAAAATGCGTCAGTACTTCTTTGGTAGGAAGTTTGAATTAGCGACGGACCATAAGCCACTCACATCCCTGTTGTCAGACAGCAAGGCTGTCAATGCCAACACATCAACTCGCAGACAGCGATGGGCTCTCACGCTGGCTGCTTATGACTACTCCATCCGGCACCGGCCCGGCACTGAAAATTGCGCTGACGCGCTCAGCAGGCTCCCACTGGCCACCACCAAGGGGGCAGCTGAGCAAAGCGCTGAGATGGTCATGGCTGTAGATGCCTTCGATAGTGCAGGTTCCCCTATCACAGCCCGCCAGATCAAAATCTGGACAAACAGGGATCCCCTCCTATCCCTGATTAAGAAATGTGTCCTGACTGGGGATTGGGCGCCCGCACACGGAGCATGCCCTGAGGAGGTCAGATCGTTCCACAGATGGATGGATGAGCTCTCCATCCAAGCTGACTGCCTACTATGGGGCAGCCGGGTAGTCATGCCCCAGAAGGGCAGGGAGGCATTCATCAGGGAACTCCACAGCGAGCACCCAGGCATTGTGATGATGAAGGCCATTGCCCGGTCACATGTTTGGTGGCCCGGAATTGACTCAGACCTGGAACACTGCGTTCGCAGGTGCACGACATGTGCCCAGCTGGGCAATGCCCCCAGGGAGGCCCTGCTCAGCCTGTGGCCCTGGCCCACCAAGCCATGGTCACGCATTCACGTTGACTACGTGGGCCCGTTCATGGGGAAGATGTTCCTTATCGTTGTAGATGCGTACTCGAAATGGACCGAGTGCATCATCCTGAATTCATGCACGTCATCCACCACCGTGGAAAGCCTACGTGCGATCTTCACAACCCATGGCATGCCGGACATCCTGGTTACTGATAATGGCTCGTGTTTCACGAGCTATGAATTCCGGGAGTTTATGTCGGGCAATGGCATCAACCACGTCAGGACTGCACCGTTCAAGCCGGCCTCCAATGGCCAGGCAGAACGTGCAGTCCAAATCGTTAAGCTAGCATTCAAGGACCCTCCCTACAATGCCGCCTATCGCGCCTCCTGCTGGCCTATAGGTCCCACCCGCACTCGCTCACGGGGGTCCCGCCCGCAGAGCTACTCATGAAATGGACACTCAAAGCTCGGTTGTCCCTCATCCACCCAGTCCTGACCGACATAGTTGAGGGCAAGCGTAAGACACAAAACGAGTACCATTACCGTAATTCGAGGGGGAGATGTATAGAAATAAATGATCCTGTATTCGTCCTCAATCACGCCATGGGGCCCAAATGGCTCGAAGGTACCTTCATTGACAAAGAAGGGAATAGGGTAATTGTGGTAAAACTCAACAATGGTCAGATATGCCGTAAGCATCTGGACCAAGTAAAAAAAAGGTTTCGCAATGACACGGAGGAACCTGAAGAAGACCATGAGATGGAGCTCACACCGCCGCCAGTGAACGTGCAATAAAAGCAATCGGAGGAATCCACAGTTCCTGAGGTCAGCCCGGACAGGCCGGAATCACCACAGGTGACAGACACTCACGTCAGTGTCCAACAACCAGAGCCCCAACTGCGGCGCTCCACGAGGGTGCGTAGACCACCTGAAAGACTAAACCTATGATCCCAATAAGACTTTGTGGGGAGGGGGGGGGGAAGGTGATGTCATGTTTGTAACTACAATGTAACATCACTGTATTACTGTACACACTCAACACAGATGCAAACCTTGACCACAGCGGGTGAACTTGTGGGAGACACTCCTTACTTGATCACTCAGATATATAAAGGGAGGTCCCACACAGGGTCATCACTTCTGGAGTGCTGTAATAAAGAGTTACGGTCACTGAGTGGCCTTGTCCCTGGAATGTGCCTCGTGTGGTTTCCTGCTGTAGAGTAAGGACTTTACACCCTCGAATCGAGGATGACTTGCTTCCACGTAAAAGGTTCACAGGTGTTTCAGTGAAGGACCTAAAATTCCAGATCCCGAACTAAATCTTGAAGGGTGGAAGATGCCTGTGCATGGATTTTTTAAATGTGTGGTGGCCATTGCACACCAGACACCACACGGGTTTGACAGAGCGAGGTCTTGGTCCAGTGGCAAGGATTAACCAAGACGACTGGAGACCAGCTCTGCTGCACGGACCTAGTGCGCACACATATCGCAGTGTGGGCTGGTTCGTGCTGCCCCTGGGCCCTCGCCTCTTCTGGGCCTGGAACTCATGCCTCTGCTGGGCCCAGCTCACGTCCCTCTACAGTCTCTCGCTGCACCTTCGCCCCGATCTCGCCGCTCCTGCTATACCTGCCCACGCTCCAATCACCGACCTGGATCTTGGTGATGTCCCTCTTCACTGCCGTTGCTCTCCTGCTCCAGCACGTGCTGCTCCCTGGAGTGGTATGCCGCCACGCTGCTCCTTCCATTCCCCGGCCTGCTCCCATGGTGCTCACAGGCCGGGGGCCGCTCAGCCTGCTGGGTAACAGGCATGGATGAGGGCTTCAGCAGCAGATGAGCTGAGGACGGGCGATGTTACAAAGGTGGAAATAGACAGTCTTAGTTATGCTGTGGATATGTTCACCTTCACCTTTGGAGCACAAAAGGAATGAAAAAAGCTCCAGATTCTAGTCTGACAAAAATGCAACGTGACTTTATTCAAAGTCCCAGACCATAAATAATTCATTCCTTGATCCGCAAATATTGATTGCGTGAGAGCTCGGCTTGTGACTGGAGCTTTGCAGATTGATGGTAACCTGGTTACTCTCAGTCACTCTAATTACAGAGTGTCTGTGGGACACAGCCCAGGTTCTGTATATATAAGATTAATGTATATAGATATTAAAATTAGCACACCCACACGTGCCCATACACACACATCCCCACACACACACAGACATGCCGATACACACACACAAACGCACACTCATACACACGCGCCCACACACACACACACTCCCACACATACACAGACACTCACACACACATACACACACACACTCACATACACACACACTCAGACACATGCCCGCACACACTCTCACAGACACACACGCCCACAGACACAACCACACACACACACTCCCACACATACACACACAGCGTGTCTGTGGATCACACGCCCACACACAGGACTCTGCCCCTCACTCATTCCCCTGTTACACTGCCTGAGGAAGGGGATTTGCAGGGAGAGTGAGAGCACTGTCTCAGGGTGAGTGAGGGGCTGCTCATTGATTGCAGGCTCCAGTTATTGATCACTGTGTATTGATCTCCCAGCCACCTGCCCACAGGCAGTGTGTGCAAAGCTTTCACAGGCCAGCATTGACACTGAATGAATGGGCTGCGCGGCCCCAATCTGCCCAGTGACCAGTTTCCCCTGTTGGCTCATTCAGTGCGGATGCTGTTGTGGATCCTGGGGCTGGATGTGTCGAGCTGTCGAGAGAAGGGAACCTTCGGCTGTCTCTAGTGAACACACGACTCTCAGAAACCAACCCCACTCAAACTGTGAGTTTTAAAGTGGGGCTGGGTCGGTGCAATCTGTCCCTGAAATAATCCGTGCAGGAAATAACCTTCAGAATAGGCGGTGAGTGAGAGAGAAATCGGGGGCTCCGGGCAGGTGGGTCTACATATTGCAGCCCAAGACCATCAATGTATTACAGTGTGTGGACAGAGTACAGCCCACATCAACAACAACCTGTATTTATATAGCGCCTTGAACTAGCAAAACCTCCCAAGGCGCTGCACAGGACACGGTAATTGTTGTACATTGTTCCTTGAGTAGAATTTCGAAGCTCTGTTTATATTTGGATCGATTTGTTTGTCCTCAGATATCTTTTAAATCTAATCTGAGGATCAGTTTACAGAACTCTCTAAATACCAATCAATGCCCAGTTATTGCTGGTGTTGTTCTGGGGTTTATCAAACGGACACGTTAATTGTTGTACATTGTTCCTTGGGAGCAGAGTGTGGAGCAGAGTTTGGGAGAGAATTCCTTTGGCCGTTTCTAACCGCACGGCCGAAGGTTTGATCGAGTCGATGGTCCAGTCAGCGATCCCAAGCAGCTGGATGTGGGTGTGTGGCGACGCTCTGATCCCGATTCACGGCCTGAGGATTTGCTGCTGGAACAATTGAGATGCCTGAAGGACAGAAGTTTATTGGGCGAGTCTCTGCGATCGGGACACTGGGCGTGTTGGTCACTGAGGCTTCGGAGCGGCAAATGTGCGGATGGTCCCAGATTGGGAGGTGTGGGGAGTGGTTCAGGTCCAAGGGCCCGGCACAGGGACATTATGGGATGGGCAATGGGTGCGTCCGGCACAGGGTCATTATGAGATGGCCAATGGGTGGGCCTGATACAGGGACATTATGGGATGGGCAATGGGCTGGGCAGGGCACAGGGACATTATGGGATGGACAGGTGGCATAGAAGGATATTATGGGATGGGAAATGGGCTGGACAAGGGCACAAGAATATTATGGGATTGGGAATGGGCGCGATATGGACAGAGGGAATTCAATGTCAGTCAGTATGAGGTGATATATTTGCGTTAAATTAACAAGAGTATAGAAACATAGAAACATAGAAAATAGGTGCAGGAGTAGGCCATTCGGCCCTTCGAGCCTGCACCACCATTCAATGAGTTCATGGCTGAACATGCAACTTTAGTACCCCATTCCTGCTTTCTCGCCATACCCCTTGATCCCCCTAGTAGTAAGGACTACATCTAAGTCCTTTTTGAATATATTTAGTGAATTGGCCTCAACAACTTTCTGTGGTAGAGAATTCCACAGGTTCACCACTCTCTGGATGAAGATGTTTCTCCTCATCTCGTTCCTAAATGGCTTACCCCTTATCCTTAGACTGTGATCCCTGGTTCTGGACTTCCCCAACATTGGGAACATTCTTCCTGCATTTAACCTGCCTAAACCCGTCAGAATTTTAAACGTTTCTATGAGATTCCCTCTCATTCTTCTGAACTCCAAGTTGATACAAGCCCAGTTGATCCAGTCTTTCTTGATACGTCAGTCCCGCCATCCCAGGAATCAATCTGGTGAACCTTCGCTGCACTCCCTCAATAGCAAGAATGTCCTTCCTCAAGTTGGGAGACCAAAACTGTACACAATACTCCAGATGTGGCCTCACCAATGCCCTGTACAACTGTAGTAACACCTCCCTACCCCTGTACTCAAATCCCCTCGCTATGAAGGCCAACATACCATTTGCTTTCTTAACCGCCTGCTGTACCTGTATGCCAACCTTCAATGACTGATGTACCATGACACCCAGGTCTCGTTGCACCTCCCCTTTTCCTACTCTGTCACCATTCAGATAATAGTCTGTCTTTTGTTTTTACCACCAAAGTGGATAACCTCACATTTATCCACATTATACTTCATCTGCCATGCATTTGCCCACTCACCTAACCTATCCAAGTCACTTTGCAGCCTCATAGCATCCTCCTCACAGCTCACACTGCCACCTGTAAATAGTGTCATCCGTAAATTTGGAGACACTACATTTAATCCCCTCGTCTAAATCATTAATGTACAATGTAAACAGCTGGGGCCCCAGCACAGAACCTTGCGGTAATTATACTGTGAATGGGAGTGGGCTTGGGGCTGGGGGAACAGGGCCACAGGTCATTAAAGGCAGCACCTCAGGGGAATAATGCTGTGTAAAAAGTTAATGGAATTCTAGGTTTTATCTCCAAGTATAGAATATAAAAGCCCAGAGGTAATGATGAGTTTGTCTAAAACCTTAATAACTCTCAGTTCGAGCACTGTGTGCAGTATTGGGCTCCACACTATAGGGAGGGTAGTGAGGCTTTAGATAGGGAACAGCACAGATTCACTCGGATGCTGCCTGGTGTGAGGGAATACAAATATGGAGAAAGACTTGGAAAATAGCTCTCTGTTTTTCTCTACCTGTGTCTCTGTCGGTCTCGCTGTATCTCTGTCTGTTTTCTCTCTCTCTCTCTCTTTGTCTGTTCTGTATCTGTCTCTGTTTCTCAGTCTCACTTTTTCTGTCTCTGTTTCTCTATATCTGTATCTGCACCTGTCTATCTATCTACTTCTTTCTACCTATCTCTTTCTCTTTCCCTCGCTCTCTCTATCTCTCTTGGGTTGAATGAGACAGGATCTTACAGAGCTGTATATGACATAAGTGAAATAGAAAAGGTGTATCCCCCATCACTATGTGAAGTTAAGTGGTGACTGCAGGACAAGGAGACAAAGGGACAGGCTGGGAAAAGGCAGGTTCAGGACTGGTGTCACACCGACAGTGACCAATATGTGAAATGGGCATGGGGCAGGGAGTGGGATTGAAACCTCTGGGGCCATTCACAAGGGTCAGTGGGAGGCTGTGATGGGCGGGGCTGGGGGATTTGAAGGATTTCTGGGAAAGTGGGCCTTATGGGCTGAACGGCCTCCCACTACATCTCTCTTAAAGCTGCCGGACTTGCCTTCATTTCTCGAGTTAAATGCCGCAAGCACAAAGGGTCCAAGAACCTCTCACTCCAAGATTTATGTGTTTAATACTTCCACAAATTTGCACAGCACAGGAGGAGGCCATTCGCACCATCATGCCTGTGCCGGCTCTTTGAAAGAGCTACCCGATCAGTCCCCCTCCCTGCCCTTTCCCCAGAGCCCTGTATAGATGGGACATTAGTCAGCTCTCCCGGGAAGATTGTAAACAGAAACAGGACAGATCCCTGAAGCAGTGCAGGAATCTGATCTCCACCCTGGACTTTCACCTCCGCTCCCCCGTATTATTAAACTTGTAATTACCGCATTTCATGTGGGTTTTATATATAAATAACAGCAGAACACTTTTCACCGCACAAACCGTGCTGAATATCCGAGTCATTGTGATTGGGGCAGACGAATGTTAAAGGAATGGGACAGTGTAACCGGGCGGGCTTACGGACCTGGCGGGCTTTAGGGCCGCGCGGAATGCTGAGCTGGGATGTTCCCAGTCTGAGCCCCTGGATTGAGATTTCATTTTTCTCTCTGTGAATTTCGGGAGCTCTATTTCTCTCTCTCTCTCTCGTTTTCTTTCCCCCTTTTCTCTTTCTCTCCCAATCAAATTTTCTCTTTCTGTTTCTCATTCCCTTTACTCACTTCTATCCATTTCTCCTTTCTCTTTTGCTCTCTTTCCTCACTCATTCTCCCTCCCTCTCAATCTTTCTCCCTCTCCCTCTCTCTCTCACTCACTCTCTCTCTATCTCCCTCTCACCCTCTCTCTCTCCCCCCCCCCCCCTCTATCTCACTCCCTCCCTCCCTCCCCCTCTCCCTCTCTCTCTCTTTCCCTTCCTCTCTCTCTCTCTCTCTCTCCCTCCCCTGAGTGCGGATTCTGATCTAAACTCCTCGGGTCCATTGAAGAGCCTCCTGGACTTGTTGCTGAGCGCTGCGGAGCTGGCTCCGGGATCTCGCCCCGTCCGGAGCTCGCTGATCTCCCCCAGAGTGAGTCAGACTCTGTCCCGGGATCTCCCGGGATCGCCTTACTGTTTCCAGCAGCGATTGGCGGGTTGGCCCGGGGATCAGACGCGTTCCTGTGTGTATTGTGTGGGAGGGCTGGAGAATTGGAGAGGAAGATTCTGTGTGCATTCGGGAGCAGCAATGTCCCATTGGATAAGGGGCTTCTGTGCATTGTATCTGAGGGTTGCAGCATTGTATCGGGGGGGGGGGGGTGTGAATTGTATCGGGGGCTGTGCATTGTATAGGGGGGTCTGTGAATTATATAGGGGGGCTGTGAATTGTATAGGAGGGCTGTGAATTGTATAGGGGGGCTGTGCGTTGTATAGGGGGGCTGTGCGTTGTATAGGGGCTGTGAATTGTATAGGGGGGCTATATGCATTCTATAGAATGAGTGATCGCATTGTACAACAATGTGCATTTATATAGCGCCTTTAACGTAGTAAAGGCGCTTCACAGGAGTGTAAATCGACAAACTTTGACACCGAGCCACGTAAGGAGAGATTAGGACAGATGATCAAAAGCTCGGTCAAAGAGGGAGGTTTTAAGGTGCGTCTTAAAAGAGGAGAGAGAGGTGGAGAGGTTTAGGGAGGGAATAGCAGAGTTTAGGGCCCAGGTAGCTGAAGGCACGGCCACCGATGGTGGAGTGAAGGAGCTGGGGGAATGGACAAGAGGCCAGAATTGGAGGAGCGCAGAGATCTCGGTGGGTGTCGGGCTGGAGGGGGATCCAGTGATAGGGAGGGGCGAGGCCATGGAGGGATTTGAAAACAGGGAGCCAATGTGGGTCAGCGAGCACAAGGGCGATGGGTGAACGGGACTTGGTGCGAGTTTTGGATGAGCTCATGTTTATGTCGGGTGGAGATGTGAGGCCAGCCAGGAGAACATTGGAATAGTCGAGTCTGGAGGTAACAAAGGCATGGATGGGGGTTTTAGCAGCAGATGAGCTGAGACAGGCGCGGAGACGGGCGATGTTATGGAGATGGAAGTCGGCAGTCTTGTTATTGGCGAGTATATGGGGTCGGAAGCTAGTCTCGGGGTAAAATACAACACCAAGGTTGTGAACAGCCTGGTTCAGCATCAGACAGTTGGCAGGGAGAGGGATGGAGTCGGTGAATAGGGAATGGAGTTTGTGGCGGGGATTGAAGATAATGGATTTGATCTTCTCAATATTTAGTTGGAGGAAATTTCTCCTCATTCATTTCTGGATAAGAGGATGACATGCATTGTAGAAGGGGCTGTGTGCATTGTACAGTGGGATGTGTACATTGTATAGGGTGTGTGTGCATTGTATAGGGTGTGTGTGCATTGTATAGGGTGTGTGTGCATTGTATATAGACGTATGCATTTTATAGGGGTGTGAGTGCATTGTATGGGAAGCTGTGAGAAGTGCAGGGTGAGTTACACTGCTTCCTGCAATCTGCCAATCACCAACACTCCCAGAGTCACATTCCCATTCACCCTGGGATGGAGCGGCTGGAACACTGAACAGCGCCCCCTGCCGCTCGGGCCCAGTCTCACACCCTGGACCACTCCCAGTGATGGGGACAATTGGCTCTCACTGAGCCTCTCCCCATTCACTCATTCCCACATTGTCGGACTTTAGAAATGATCGGAGATGCAGAAGGAGCTTTCTTTGTTTCATGGTTAATGAAGAAATAATCCTGAACACACAAACACTGGGATTGGATGAGCCTTAAATCAGCGCTGATAGAAATGAGTTTTTGATGAAGAGCCTGACCCTGAACTTGTTCTGTTTTCCCGCCGTGTGTTTAATGCTCCTGTCTGGCATTAGATTCACTTTCTCCCACATTTCATTTAACGTTAAATCAGAGAGTGTCCAGAGCGAGGGCATCACACCAGCCCACATCCCAGAACCACACACTGGGCAAGATTCAAACTCCCCTCAGCTCTGAGCTCTCTATAAAATCAAACCCAACTCGCCTGTTCTCAAGGTGTCATTATTTATATTGATCTGCAGCTTGTGAAGATAATGTGATCACTGAAAATAATCTCCCCTCAACTAGGCAGAAAATATCACCATCTCATCAAACTCTAGTGATGTCTGACTGTGAGAACATCAGCCCTACAACCCCTCGAGATCTCTGCACTCCTCCAATTCTGGCCTCTTGTCCATCCCCCACTCCCTTCGCCCCACCATTGGCGGCCGTGCCTTCAGCTGCCTGCGCCCTAAACTCTGGAATTCCCTCCCTAAACCTTTCTGCCTCTTTAAATCTCTCTCCTGCTCTTCAGACTCACCTTAAAACCCACCTCTTTCACTAAGAACATAAGAAATAGGAGCAGGAGTAGGCCATACGGCCCCTTGAGCCTGCTCCACCATTTAATACGATCTTGGCTGATCCGATCATGGACTCAGGTCCACTTTCCTGCCCGCTCCCCCTAACCCCTTATTCCCTTATCGGTTAAGAAATTCTATCTTAAATGTATTCCATGTCCCAGCTTCCACAGCTCTCTGAGGCAGCGAATTCCACAGATTTACAACCCTCTGAGAAAAGAAATTTCTCCTCATCTCAGTTTTAAATGGGGCAACCCCTTATTCTAAGATTATGCCCCCTAGTTCTAGTCTCCCCCATCAGTGGAAACATTCTCTCTGCATCCACCTTGTCAAGCCCCCTCATAATCTTATATGTTTCGGTAAGATCACCTCTCAATCTTCTGAATTCCAATGAGTAGAGGCCCAACCTATTCAACCTTTCCTCATAAGTCAAACACCTCATCTCGGAATCAACCTAGTGAACCTTCTCTGAACTGCTTCCAAAGCAAGTATATCCTTTCATAAATATGGAAACCAAACTGCATGCAGTATTCCAGGTGTGGCCTCACCAATACCCTGTCTAACTGTAGCAAGACTTCCCTGCTTTTATACTCCATCCCTTTGCAAAAAAGGCCAAGATTCCATTGGCTGCCTTGATCACTTGCTCTACCTGCATACCAGCCTTTTGTGTTTCATGCATAAATACCCACAGGTCCTATTGTACTATAGCACTTTGCAATCGTACTCCATTTAAATAATAACTTGCTCTTTGATTTTTTTCTGCCAATGTGCATGACCTCACACTTTCCAACATTATACTCCATCTGCCAAATTTTTGCCCACTCACTTAGCCTGTCTATGTCCTTTTGCAGATTTTGTGTGTCCTTCTCACACATTGCTTCTCCTCCCATCTTTGTATTGTCAGCAAACTTGGCTACGTTACATTCAGTCCCTTCTTCCAAGTCATTAATATAGATTGTAAATAGTTGGGTCCCAGCACTGATCCCTGCAGCACCCCACTAGTTGCTCATTGCCAACGCGAGAATGAACGATTTATCCCAACTCTCTATTTTATGTTCATTAACCAATCCTCTATCCATGCTAATATATTACCCCCAACCCCGTGAACTTTTATCTTGTGCAGTAACCTTTTATGTGGCACCTTGTCCAATGCCTCCTGGAAGTCCAAATACACCACATCCACTGGTTCCCCTTTATCCACCCTCTTCGTTACATCCTCAAAGAATTCCAACAAATTTGTCAAACATGACTTCCCCTTCATAAATTCATGCTGACTCTGCCTGACTGAATTATGCTTTTCAAAATGTCCTGCTACTGCTTCTTTAATAATGGACTACAACATTTTCCCAACCACAGATGTTAAGCTAACTGGTCTATAATTTCCTGCTTTTTGTCTGCCTCCTTTTTCAAATAGGGGTGTTACATTTGCAGTTTCCAATCTGCTGGGACCTCCCCAGAATCCAGGGAATCCACTACTCCTGCCACTACTTCTGTTAAGATCCTAGGATGCAAGCCATCAGGTCCAGGGATTTATCTGCCTTAGTCCCATTATCTTACTGATTACCACCTCTTTAGTGATTGTGATTATGTTAAGCTCCTCCCCCCTATAGTCCCTTGATTATTCACTGTTGGGATATTGTTAGTGTCCTCTACTGTAAAGAATGATACAAAATATTTGTTCAGAGTTTCTGCCACCTCCATGTTCCCCATTACTAATTCCCCGGTCTTGTCCTCTAATGGACCAACATTTACTTTAGCCACTCTTTTCCTTTTTATATACCTACAGAAACTCTTGCTATCTGCTTTTATATTTTGTGCTAGTTTACTTTCATAGTCTATCCTCCCTTAATCATTTTTTAAAATCATTCTTTGCTGGCTTTTAAAATCTTCCCAATCTTCTGTCCTCCCACTAGTTTTGGCCACTTTGTATGCCCTTGTTTTTAATTGGATACCGTCCTTTATTTCTTTAGTTAGCCACGGATGACTATTTTTCCTGTTACACCCTTTCCTCCTCACTGGAATATATTTTTCTTGAGAGTTGTGAAATATTTCCTTAAATGTACACGACTGTTCATCAACCGTCCTACACTTTAATCTATTTAGCCAACTCTGTCCTCATACCTTCATAATCTCCTTTATTTAAGCTTAGTACGCTGGTTCGAGATCCAACTTTCTCACCCTCCATCTGAATTTGAAATTCAATCATGCTATGATCACTCACTCCAAGGGGATCCTTTACTATGAGATCATTTATTAATCCTGTCTCATTACACAGGACCAGATCTAAGATAGCCTGCCCCCTGGTTCCATTCCATGCTGCTCAAGGAACCCATCCCTTATGCACTCTATGACCCCTTCTAAAGGCTACCCTGTCCAATTTGATTTGTCCAATCAATACAGGTCACCTGTCCTAATATCTCCAGACATGTCGCGGTGATACATTTTATCAGATTTATGCACCTGTGAAGCACCTTGGGGCGTGTTACTATGTTAAAGGCGCTATATAAGGCAAGTTGTGGTTGTGTGTGTGACTGGAGATGGTGAGTGTGTGTTGGTGTAACTGGGGATGGTGAGCGTGTGTTGGGGGTGTGACTGGAGATGGTGAGTGTGTGTTGGGGGTGTGTCTGGAGATGGTGAGTGTGTGTTGGGGGTGTGTCTGGAGATGGTGAGTGTCTGTTGGGGGTGTGACTGGAGATGGTGAGTGTGTGTTGGGGGTGTGACTGGAGATGGTGAGTGTGTGCTGGGGGTGTGACTGGAGATGGTGAGTGTGTTTTGGGGATGTGACTGGAGATGGTGAGTGTGTGTTGGGGGTGTGACTGGAGATGGTGAGTGTGTTTTGGGGATGTGACTGGAGATGGTGAGTGTGTGTTGGGGGTGTGACTGGAGATGGTGAGTGTGTGTTGGGGGTGTGACTGGAGATGGTGAGTGTGTGTTGGTGAGACCGGCGATGGTGAATCTTATGACATATTATTTACGACATCACAAACACATAAGACTCCAAAGATGGCTGTTAACTCAGGAACTTTTCAGGTGACCTAACACCTGATGTCTTTATTGCATTTACAGCTATGGCTGCATTATCGCAGTAGTCCACTAAGCGGAGCAGTAGTCCATTAGGTGGAACTATGACCCTGAAATCCCGGTCCTCTGCTGCCCCCGGGCACTCGCCAGAAAATGGCTAAAAAGATCTGCACCTAGCTTTTCCTGCTGCACTCACCAGAGATCCCGGACTCTCAAGGCTTCGTCCTCTTGCGCAACGGAGCGCATTCACTTTGGGACGTCCGGAGGAGACATGTGGGCCTGGACACTCAGTCAGGTTACAATATTTTCTCATTCATAGTAGTCGGAGTTTCGTAAGTTTTGTAAGTACTGTGAACGAAAAACATCCCACAAACATCCAAACACTACATAACATTTTTTTTTAAACTCTTTATCTAAATACATTATCGAAATTAAAGTTGATAGAAATGTTTTTGAAAAAAATATATATTTGCCGATTTTTAAAAAACATTTTAATTATGGTTTAAAATAAACTTGCCTTCGTGGGCAGGGTTTTCAAACATTAAAATGTGCTTTAAAAGTTGTATTTTTATATGTTTTTGTGTGTTTTAAAACTCTTACGCTGGTAACAGTAGGCTTTGGGCCTGCTTTTTCCAGGCACAAGAGTTTTAAGGACATTCGCAGCGCAGGAAATGGGCAAATAGCCCAATCTCTGCCGTGGGAATATCCTTCTCCCCGAGATGCATGCCATCTGTCCAGCCAGAAACGTGACAGATTGGAAAAGCCGGTTTTCGGCGCATGTGCATTGCACGCCGAAAACCAACTTTTGCGATGCCTTCCCGGTTCCATACACACTCCTACGGACCCGGGGAGGCCAGGATTTCAAGACCACTATATTACACTTCTCCCTCCTTAATGGAGAATTAATTATAACAAACAATCATCATACATAACTTGCATGGTTATATAAAACAAAAGATATGGACATATTTTGCCATATTTAGTAATCATACTTAACCATTGGTTTTCTGTTTCAAAGAGGATACCATCATTCTCGAACAGAACTTTCCAAACAGGGTGTCAAACTTAGACTCATTCGAGGCTGATCCTGAGGAAAGTTTTCCTCCAAGGGATGCCCTTTTGAACTCTCTACAATTTCAGACTTTGTCTGCCTAACTCGGACTCAGATTAAATTCTGACTTTCTCTTGGACTTGTTTCTAGTACATTTGATGAAAGATTTGCTATTGGTACTTTACTTGTAATAAGACTATCTGGTGAGTCAGAAATAATCGAATCATTCCAACTTTCAACTCCTTCCACATCTGTAGGTAAAATATGATCAATGTGAACAAACCTAACCTGTCCATGATCAAACATCTTGAGCAAATATGTACGAGGACCACATATCTTCATCACCTTTCCTGGTAACCACCTTAACCATTTATGGTGATGGTTCTTCACTTTCAGCTTCTGATTTAATTTCACGCTTCTCTCTCTTACTCTACCTCTATCATGATTCCATTTAGATACTTCATAGTGGACTAACATGGTGTTCTCTGCCAACTGGCTTTTACACTGCTTGAATGCTGCATCACATTCTTCTGACCACTTCCAATGATTTGTTTTGTTCAACAGCTCATTCAGTGGATGTAACACTGTAGCCAAATTTGGTAGGAACTTCTCCAAATAGTTCAGAAGACACACAAAAAGATCGAAGTTCAGTAACATTCTTGAGAGTGGGTGCATTTTTAATTGCTTCCAGTTTTCCCTTGGTTGCATGTAAACCATCTTTGTCTACTCTGCCCTAAGTACGCCACTGAGTTTTGAAATAACTCACACTTGCGAGCAGTCACTCGTACTATGTGCTTCTCTAGCCATTTGAGGACTTCATTCAATATGTTATTATGGGTTTGCCGATTTGGTGCTGAAATTAGTATATCATCTAAATAACATACTACCCCTTCAATGCCTTGCAAAATCTGGTTCATTATCCCTTGGAATATGGCAGGGGTGGAAGACACTCCAAATGGTAGCCTATTAAATTGATATAGGCCTAGATAAGCATTTATAGTCAAGCATGACTTGGACTTTTCATTTGGCTCCAATTGTCAGTCGGCATTTGTAAGATCCAACTTTGAGAAGCTCTAACGACCTGTCAGTGTTGTGAACAAATCTTCTACATTTGGCAATGTATTGAGGAGATTATCCTCTAGAACCTGGTTTACAGTTACTTTATAATCACTACACAACCTTACCTTACCATCAGACTTAGGTACAACAAGAATGGGTGCAGCTCAATTACATAGATCTATCTTAGAGATAATGTTCTCAGTCTCTAGTCTTTTGAGTTCTTGCTCAACTTTCTCCTTGAGTAAATATGCTACGGGACGTTGCCCGCAATAAACTGGTCTAGCGTCCTTCTGTACCCTGACACTCGCCCTGAAGCCTTGGATCGGACTATCTGTTTTGCAGAAAACCTTCGGATTCTTCATGATGACATCATCCTTTGATGCAAATCTCATTTCAATACGAAAAATCTTGCTCCAATCCAGCTTCAGTGATCCCAACCAATTTCTACCTAGCAAGGCAGGCTTGTCTCCTGCCACTACTAAGAGAGGCAAACTCTGAAATTGAACCTTGTATTTCACCGGTACGGTGATACGACAAACCACAGGAATGTTTCTCCTGAGTAGCTTCGCAGTTCTATCTTGGATTTCTCCAATGGGAAAACATGAAATTTGTCGAGAAATAGCGATTCTGGTACTACACTCACGGATGCATCAGTGTCGATTTCCATGGGTATCTTGGTTCCTGCAACATCTACTTGGATGATGATACATTTCAAATCGCTGTTAGATAACTTCATGATCCTGATGACATGCATCTCCTGTTGCTTTTCTTCCGTGCTATGTAGTCTCTGGGGATTTCTACTTAAAGCCTTGAAAGTTGGTTTACTCTTCAGTCGGCATGCCTTCGCAAGATGCCCAGTTTTCCTGCAGAAGAAACACTCTTCACATATGGGTAACTTTGAGCAATGTGTTGTCCCAGGCACCAATAGCATGACTTTAGTATATTGTTACTTTGGACAGTTGCTGAGGCCTTGGGGCCCAACTGCCTTTTACTTTTAACCTGCAGACGATTCACTTCGGTTGTCTGATGACTGGAAATTATTGTGTTACTAACACAGATGAGGCTGCACACAAGGAGGTTAAAGTAACAGTGACCTCAGTCTTTATTAAGACACTCCAGAGTGAGGAACAGGCCTTAGGGGCCGGCTTATATACAGTGCACCCAAGGGATGCTGAGATCCCTTGGGACTTCAGGGGATGAGCTCCCTGGTGGCGGAACATGGGAGTGCATGCTTTACAGATACACAACATCACTCCCCCCCAAAAGTCAAAGTGAAAACTATTTACAAGGTGAGGCGGTCGGGAGCCTTTCTTTCCCTGGTGGCCTGCCTCGGTACAAATGTCTGTTCTGGTGTGTTGGCTGTGTCCTTGCTGGGCTGACGTGTTGTGGGCCCTGCAAGGCTGCTAGGTGAGCCTGGCCTTGCTGGGCTGTTGGCCGTGATGGGTTCGATTTCCTGGTCCGGCGTGGTGTCGTTGATCCTTTGGGTGTGTGTTGTGGGCTCAAAAGATGGTGTCTGCAGTGGCTTGTTCAGAGCAGTCTGTGAACCGCAGCCTCGTTTGGTCCAGGTGCTTTCTGCAAATTTGTCCATTGTCTAGCTTGACTACAAACAGCCTATTCCCTTCTTTTAGCTATCACCGTGCCCGCGATCCACTTGGGACCATGTCCATAGTTTAGCACATACACAGGGTCATTCAGATCAATTTCCCATGACACAGTGGCACGACCATCATTTACATTTTGTTGCTGCCGCCTGCTCTCTACCTGATCATGCAGGTTGGGATGAACCAGCGAGAGTCTGGTTTTAAGTGTCCTTTTCATGAGCAGCTCAGCTTGGGGCACCCCTGTGAGCGAGTGGGGTCTCGTGCGGTAGCTGAGCAGTACTCGAGACAGGCGGGTTTGGAGTGAGCCTTCTGTGACTCGTTTAAGGCTCTGTTTCATGGTTTGTACTGTCCGCTCTGCCTGCCCATTGGAGGCTGGTTTAAACGTGGCCGAGGTGACATGTTTGATCCCATTGCGGGTCATGAATACTTTAAATTCGGCACTGATGAAACATGGCCCGTTGTCACTGACCAGTATGTCAGGCAGGCCGTGGGTGGCAAACATGGCCCTCAGGCTTTCAATGTGGCGGTGGCAGTGCTTCCCGACATTATTTCACGTTCAATCCATTTGGAAAAAGCATCCACCACCACCAGGAACATTTTACCGAGAAACGGGCCCACATAGTCGCCATGGATCCTTGACCATGGTCTGGAGGACCAGGACCACAAACTTAGTGGTGCCTCTCTGGGCGCGTTGCTCAACTGAGCACATACGCTGCATTGCCGCACACAGGACTCTAAGTCAGAGTCGATACCGGGCCACCACACGTGTGATCTGGCTATCGCTTTCATCATTACTATATGCGGGTGTGTGCTGTGGAGATCCGAGATGAACGTCTCCCTGCCCTTTTTTGGTAGCACTACGCGGTTACCCCACAACAGGCAGTCTGCTTGAATGGACAGCTCGTCCTTTCGCCACTGGAACGGCTTGATTAGCTCTTGCATTTTAATGGGGACGCTGGCCCAGCTCCCATGCAGTGCACAATTTTTTACTTGGGACAGCAGAGGATCTTGGCTGGTCCAAGTCCTAATCTGGCGGGCCGTGACAGGTGATTAATCATTTTCAAATGCTTCCATGACCATCAACAAGTCTCCAGGCTGCGCTAACATGAACAAGTTTGCAGGCTGCGCCATTTCCACCCCCTTGGTGGGCAATGGTAGCCAACTGAGAGCATCCACACAGTTCTCGGTGCCTGGCCTGTGGCGGATGGTAGAGTTATACGCTGATAGCGTGAGTGCCCACCTTTGTATGCGGGCTGAGGCATTAGTATTTATCCCCTTGTTTTCAGCGAACAGGGATGTGAGGGGCTTGTGATCGGTTTCCAGCTCAAATTTGAGGCCAAACAGGTACTGATGCATTTTCTTTACCCCGAACACACACGCTAATGCCTCTTTCTCAAATCATGCTGTAGGCCCTCTCGGCCTTAGACAAGTTCCTGGAGGCATTGGCAACAGGTTGCAACATCCCCGCAACGTTAGCTTGTTGTAATATACACCCGACTCCGTACGACGACATGTCACATGCTTCCACAAGTCTTTTACACGGGTTATACAATACAAGCAGCTTGTTGGAGCATAAAATGTTTCTGGTTTTCTCAAAAGCAATTACTTGGTATTTTCCCCATACCCAGTTCTCACCTTTGTGCAATAACACATGTAGGGGCTCTAAAAGGGTGCTTAACCCCGGTAGGAAGTTACCAAAATAGTTGAGGAGTCCCAGGAACGACCGCAGCTCCATGACGTTCTGTGGCCTGGGCACCTTCCTGATAGCCTCTGTCTTGGCGTCTGTGGGCTGAATGCCGTCCGCCGCGATCTTTCTTCCCAAAAACTCCACTTCTGTTGCCATGAAGATGCATTTCGACCTCTTCAGCCGCAGCCCTACGCGATCCAGTCGCTGGAAGATCTCCTCCAGGTTTTATAGGTGCTCAGTGGTGTCCCGACCTGTGACTAATATGTCGTCCTGAAAGACCACCTTGTGCGGTACCGACTTGAGTAGGCTCTCCATGTTTCTCTGGAAGATCGCTGCAGCCGACTGAATTCCAAACGGGCATCTGTTGTAGATGAACAGTCCCTTGTGTGTGTTGGTGCAGGTGAGGCCCTTCAAAGACTCCTCCAGCTCCTGTGTCATGTAGGCCGAAGTCAGGTCGAGCTTGGTGAATGTTTTGCCTCCTACCAGCGTCGCAAATAGGTCGTCTGCCTTAGGTAGCGGGTATTGGTCCTGTAGCGAGAAACGATTAATAGTTACTTTATAATTACCGCAAATCCTGACCTTCACTTTTGTGTACTAGAACAATCGGGCTGGCCCACTCACTGAATTCCACTGGGGAGATGATGCCCTCGCGTTGCAGCCTGTCCAGCTCGATTTCCACTCTCTCCCTCATCATGTGAGGTACCGCTCGTGCCTTGTGGTGAATGGATCGTGCCTCTGGGACCAAGTGGATCCGCACCTTCATCCCGGAAAAGTTTCCAATGCCTGGCTCAAAAAGGGAAGGAAATTTGTTAAGAACCTGGATACATGAGGCCTCATCAACATGTGATAGAATGTCATCCCAGTTCCAGCTGATTTTGCCCAGCCAGCTCCTTCCAAGCAGTGTGGGGCCATCGCCCGGGACAATCCAGAGTGGCAGTTCGTGCACCGTGCCCTCATAGATGACCTTGACCATGGCGCTGCCCAGGACAGTGATAAGTTCTTTGGTGTTCGTTCTCAGTTTCGTGTGGATGGGGCTCATGGCTGGTCTGAATGCCTTGTTGCACCACAGTCTCTCAAACATCTTTTTACTCATGATGGATTGGCTAGCGCCAGTGTCCAGTTCCATGGCTACGGGTAAGCCATTCAATTTTACGTTTAGCATTATAAGTGGACATCTCGTCGAAAATGTGTGCACCCCGTGTACTTCAGCATCTGCCTCCTCTCTCTGAGGCTCAAAATTGCTTTGATCCACCATGGACCGATATTCCTCTGCCACGTGGTGGTTAGCAGGTTTTTCAGAGCTTTCAGCTCGTTTGCAAGCTCGTTGGATGTGCCCCATTGTTCCATAGCTCTTTCAAACATATCCTTTGAAGCAGCATGAATAGTCTGAATGGAAGCCTCCAGAATGCCAACAAGGTGTGAATTGCCTTGCATTCATCCTTTGTTGGGGACTCAGTCATCTGGGTCACCTGAGGCCTGCTGGCAGTTGCAGACTTGTGGTTTCTGCCCTGTACATTTCTGCTCGTAAACACAGTTCCAGTTAATTTATGAACATTGCTAGCACTTGTGTGCTGAGAGATTTGTTTGGTGTTATCACTGGTGGACATAAACGCCTGTGCTATCGCAATGGCCTTACTGAGGGTCGGTGTCTCTGCAGTCAAAAGTTTTCGTAGGATAGTTTCATGGCCAATGCCCAGTCCAAAAAAGTCTCTGAGCATTTGCTCCAGTTAGCCATCAAACTCACATTGTCCTGCAAGTTGCCTTAGCTCGGCGACGTAGCTCACCACTTCCTGACCTTCAGTTCGCTGGCACGTGTAGAACCGATACCTCGCCATCAGCACGCTCTCCCTCGGGTTAAGTGCTCCCGAACCAGTGTACACAGCTCTTCATACGACTTATCTGTGGGTTTCACCGGAGCCAGAAGACTCTTCATGAGGCTGTAGGTCGGTGTCCCGCAGACCGTGAGGAGGACCACTCTCCTTTTTGCAGCGCTTCCTTCTCCGTCCAGCTCATTGGCTACAAAGTACTGGTCTAGCCATTCGACATAAGCTTCCCAGTCCTCACCCTCCGAGAACTTCTCCAGGATGCCCACAGTTTGCTGCATCTTTGCGTTGGATTCGTATTCTCGTTGCCAGTTATTGTCTTCCTAACACAGATGAGGCTGCACACAGGGAGGTTAAAGTAACAGTGACCTCAGTCTTTAATAAGACACTCCAGAGTGAGGAACAGGCCTTAGGGACCGGCTTATATAAAGTGCTCCCAAGAGATGCTGGGATCCCTTGGGACTTCAGGGGATGAGCTCCCCGGTGGCGGAACATGGGAGTGCATGCTTTACTGATACACAACAGAAATGGTATGAAATTCTCGGGAATATTGGTCGGCCATATCCATTGACATAACCTTCTGACAAGCTAAATCAAAAGTTAGGAGTTGTCAACAACTTTTTTCTGATTGTTCATCCCACAAACAAAGCGGTCACACAATGCTCGGTCCTGAAAGTTTACGAAATGACAGTGAATGGATAGCTTTTTGAATGCTACAATGTACTGACTGATATTTTCATCAATTACCTGATCTCATGTTCCAAAATGATAACTTTCAGCAATTTCCAGGGCCTCAGGACTTTAAAGCTGTTCTAACTTCCTTAGAATCTCCATAAATGAGGTGTCCTTTAGCTTGACGGGCACAAGCAACTTTTTCAGGGTTTCATACAACTCGGGGCCTGCTTCAGTCAGGAAAATAGTCCATTTTCTTTCCAACACCACCCGGCTAAGGTTTTCATCATCGAGGACTTCAATGATACTATTCATGGTGAAAAACATTTCTAGCTGCTTCTCATACGCTCTGAATATTTCAATGTCACGTTGAAACTCCACCAAGCGCCCTATTATACCCATAGGTGTGGATATTTGGATGCTGGCAGTTCAGTCAAGTGTGCTTGTAATTTACCTTCGACTTCAAAGTATCGCTCTGTTATTTCGCTGGAATTATTCACCAACAAAAATATCAGCTAGGGAATCAAGAAATCCTATCCGTCGTCACCAATGTGATATATTGCTTACAATATCACAAACACTCAAGATTCCAAAGATGGCTGTTAACTCAGGAACTTGTCAGGTGACGTATTAGAATGGATAGAGGATTGGCTAACTAACAGAAAACAGAGAGTCAGGATAAATGGTTCATTCTCTGGTTGGTAATCAGTAACTAGTGGGGTGCCGCAGGGATCAGTTCTGGGACCCCAACTATTTACAATCTATATTGACGACTTGGAAGAAGGGACTGAGTTTGCCAAGTTTGCTGACAATACAAAGATGGGAGGAGAAGCAATGTGTGAGGAGGACACACAAAATCTGCAAAAGGACATAGACAGGCTAAGTGAGTGGGCAAAAATTTGGCAGATGGAGTATAATGTTGGAAAGTGTGAGGTCATGCACTTTGGCAGAAATGATCAAAGAACAAGATATTATTTAAATGGAGAAAGATTGCAAAATGCTGCAGTACAGCGGGACCTGAGGGCACTTGTGCATGAAACACAAAAGGATAATATGCAGGTAGAGCAAGTGATCAGGAAAGCCAATGCAATCTTGGCCTTTATTGCAAAGGGGATGGAGTATAAAAGCAGGGAAGTCTTGCTGCAGCTATACATGGTATTGTTGAGGCCACACCTGGAATACTGCGTGCAGTTTTGGTTTCCATATTTATGAAAGGATATACTTGCTTAGTTCAGAGAAGGTTTACTAGGTTGATTCCGGAGATGAGGGGGTTGACTTCTGAGGAAAGGTTGAGTAGGTTGGGCCTCTACTCAATGGAATTCAATAGAATGAATGGTGATCTTATTGAAACATATAAGGTTGACAAGGTGGATGCACAGAGGATGTTTCCACTGATAGGGGAGACTAGAACTAGGGGGCATAATCTTTGAATAAGGGGCCGCCCATTTAAAACTGAGATGAGGAGAAATTTCTTCTTTGAGGGTTGTAAATCTGTGGAATTCGCTGCCTCAGAGAGCTGTGGAAGCTGGGACATTGAATAAATTTAAGACAGAAATAGACAGTTTCTTAAACGATAAGGCGATATGGGGAGCGGGCAGGGAAGTGGACCTGAGTCCATGATCGTACTAGCCATGATCGTATTAAATGGCGGAGCAGGATCGAGGGGCCGTATGGCCTACTCCTGCTCCTATAATTCTTATGTTGTTATGTTCTTATGTCTCTGTTGAATTTACAGCAATGGCTGCATTACCATATATTACAAGTTTGTATTGGGGGTGTGATTGGTGATGATGAGTGTGTGTTGGTGTGACTGGAGATGGTGAGTGTGTGTTGGTGTGACTGGAGATGGTGAGTGTGTGTTGGGGGTGTGACTGGAGAGGCTGAGCGTGTGTTGGTGTGACTGGAGATGGTGAGTGTGTGTTGGGGGTGTGACTGGAGATGGTGAGTGTGTGTTGGGGTTGTGACTGGAGATGGTGAGTGTGTGTTGGGGGTGTTACTGGAGATGGTGAGTGTGTGTTGAGGGTTTGAGCAGGAGGAGTGACGTCGGGCCCAGAAGGTGACTGTGGATTATGATGCTCGAGCTGAAGGGGAACAGCATTATCGGGGAGGTCGTGAGACATTCAGAGACTATTCCTGCTCGCAGTGTAGCAGTTTATAAAACCCGTGGTATTTATTATAGAAACTGGGTTATAAATATCCCCATTACTAGTCTGTATATCAGTCACAACCCAGAGTAACACCTTATGTCATAAAACAGACCGTAGGAGAGTCACCAAACTTGGAATGTGTCAGTGTTTAAAGGGGAATTTTTAAAATCAAAATGAGAATAATTTTGCTTTTCCAGTGTGAGCTGCGGCTGAGATTGAGATGAGATGATGGAGGAAGGAAAATCGATTTTGCTTTTGCAGTTCCTCCCCCTCCCCTGCAGGAGCTGACTCAATCCCAGTCCAGAGACTCGAGCCTAGAATCCAGGCTGACGCTCCTGGTGCAGTACTGAGGGAGTGCTGCACTGTCATGGGGGCAGTACTGAGGGAGCACTGCACTGTCGGAGGGGCAGTACTGAGGGAGTGTTGCACTGTCAGAGGGGCAGTACTGAGGGAGTGCTGCACTGTCTGAGGTGCCATCTTTTGCATGAGACATTAAACCTCGGCCCCATCTGCCCTCTCTGGTAGATAGAAAAGATCCCATGGTCATATAAAGTCATGAAATATAGGATAATTGACATTTGTCTCTTTTGGGATCTTAACAAGAGTCAATTAGCTGCTTCCTATTGGCTGCTGTGATTCTCAACTGATGATTATTCCTGCAGCCAATGGGAGACGTAGTCTGAGATTGGGGATCGAAGGTCGGAGGTCGAAGGTCAGGAGCAGCACCTGTTCCGAAATGCATTGATTTTATTTCTCCCCTAACAGGGAACTGATGCCAAAAGGGAGAGATGATCGATGGGAAACAGACTCTGGTCAGGAGACAGTCACCTCATTGGGTCCCAGTACTGACTGACCAGCCAATCAGAGCATCTGTCTGACACTGTGAACAGCTGGGGGAAACAGTTGGAGTCCCAACACCTGGCACATCTGCACCAATACTCAGAAAAACAGCTGATATCCCAACACATCTGCATCAACACTGGGAAAACAGCTGGAATCCCAACATACGTAACATCTGCACCAATACTCAGAAAACAGCTGGAATCCAAAGACCTGGAACATCTGCACCAACACTGGGAAAACCGCTGAAATCCCAACAACTGTAACATCTGCAAGCACCGAGATCCCTCTCTCTGAGCGGGGTCCAGTCAGAGCGATGCTTCTGTCTGGTTTGTTGCCCCTTCAGGCCCTTTGGGCGGCCCTGTCTCTCGCTGCGCAGCACTTCCCGTCCTGGGGTCACTACGACCTATGTAAGGCTGAGCTTCACTGGGACCAGGGGATGAGTTGGGATTACATGGCCTGCCAGCCCGAGGCCACCCTGCTCACCAGGTTCTTGAAGGTCAGCTTGGATCCCGTCGATAGTACGTGTGGAGAGACCCCCGAGATGTACTGCTCGCTGGTGAGTAGAAGCCTTTCTGAGACAGCCTCTGTTGCCTGTGGTGCTGTGAATGAACGCTCACTGAACGGCCTTTATCAAAGTCAATTCCATCCAAACTCCTACATTTGCTTCATTAACAGAGGCATCGAGTACAAAAGCAAGGGAGTTATGGTGAACCTTTATAAATCACTGGTTAGGCCCCAGCTGGAGTATTGTGTCCAATTCTGGGCAGCGCACTTTAGGAAGGATGTCAAGGCCTTGGAGAGGGTGGAGAGGGGATTTACCAGAATGGTACCTGGGATATGGGACGTCGGTTATGTGGAGAGACTGGAGAAGCTGGGATTTTCCTCCTTCGAGCAGAGAAGGTTAGGGGGAGATTTAATAGAGGTGTTTAAAATCATGAAGTGATTTGATCGAGTAAATAAGGAGAAACTGTTTCCAGTCGGTAACCAGAGGACACAGATTGAAGGTAATTGGAAAAAAAGCCACAGAGGGAGATGAGGAGAATTTTTTCAAGCAGCGAGTTTTTATGATCTGGAATGTGCTGAAAGGGAATTGTAAACAGATTCAATCATAACAAGTCAAAAGGGAATTGGATAAATACTGGAAAAGGAGATGTTTGGAGAGCATTGGGATAAGAGCAGGAGAGTGGGACTAATTGGATAGCTCTGAGCTAGTGGCAGAGAGAGACGATATTAGTGGGAGGAGGATACAGGGATAGGGAGGGGTGTAGGGTGGGAGGGGGTTACAGAGATAGGGAGGGGTGTAGGGTGGGAGGGGGTTACAGAGATAGGGAGGGGTGTAGGGTGGGAGTGGATTACAGAGATAGGGAGGGGTGTAAGGTGGGAGTGGGTTACAGAGATAGGGAGGGGTGTAGGGTGGGAGGGGGTTACAGAGATAGGGAGGGGTGTAGGGTGGGAGGGGGTTACAAAGATAGGAAGGGGTGTAGGATGGGAGGGGGTTACAGGGATAGGGAGGGGTGTAGGATGGGAGTGGGTTACAGAGATAGGGAGGGGAGTAGGATGGGAGTGGGTTACAGAGATAGGGAGGGGTGTAGGGTGGGAGGAGGTTACAAGGATTGGGAGGGGTGTAGGGTGGGAGGGGGTTACAGGGATTGGGAGGGGTGTAGGGTGGGAGGGGGTTACAGAGATAGGGAGGGGCGTAGGGTGGGAGGGGATTACAGGGATAGGGAGAGGTGTAGGGTGGGAGGGGGTTACAGAGATAGGGAGGGGCGTAGGGTGGGAGGGGATTACAGGGATAGGGAGAGGTGTAGGGTGGGAGGGGGTTACAGAGATAGGGAGGGGTGTAGGGTGGGAGGGGGTTACAGAGATAGGGAGGGGTGTAGGATGGGAGGGGGTTACAGGGATAGGGAGGGGTGTAGGATCGGAGTGGGTTACAGAGATAGGGAGGGGTGTAGGAAGGGAGTGGGTTACAGAGATAGGGAGGGGTGTAGGGTGGGAGGGGGTTACAGGGATTGGGAGGGGTGTAGGGTGGGAGGGGGTTACAGAGATAGGGAGGGGCGTAGGGTGGGAGGGGATTACAGGGATAGGGCGAGGTGTAGGGTGGGAGGGGGTTACAGGGATAGGGAGGGGTGTAGGGTGGGAGGGGGTTACAGAGATAGCGAGGGGCGTAGGGTGGGAGGGGATTACAGGGATAGGGAGAGGTGTAGGGTGGGAGGGGGTTACAGGGATAGGGAGGGGTGTAGGGTGGGAGGGGGTTACAGGGATAGGGAGGGGTGTAGGAACTGGAGGGGGCTACAGAGATAGGAGGAGTTTATGGTGGGAGGGGGTTACAGAGATAGGGAGGGGTATAGGGCTGGAGAGGGTTACAGAGATAGGGAGAGATGTAGGGCTGAAGAGGGTTACAGAGATAGGGAGAGGTTAAGGGCTGGAAGGGGTTACAGAGATAGGGAGGGGTGAGGCTATGCCATGATTTCAAAACGAGGATGAGTATTTTAGAATTGAAGCGTTGCTGGACTGGGAGCCAATGTCTGTCAGCGAGCACAGGAGTGATGGGTGAACGGGACTTGGTGTGTGTCAGGATATGGGCAGCAGAGTTTTGGATGAACTTACAGAGGGAGCAAGCTGGGACGCCGGCTGGGAAAGTGTTGGAATAGTCGGGTCGAGAGGTAACAAAGGCAAGGATGAGGGTTTAAGCAGCAGTTGAGCCAGGGGCAGGGACGGGCGATGTGACTGAGGTGTAAGTAGGTGGTCTTGGTGAAGGAGGAGATATGGGGATGGAATAACAGTCTGATAAGTTGCAGTTAGTGGAACAATGAGGAGATGTTACACTGCTGGACTGAACAGGAAAGGTCAGGACAGTTAAACCCCAAAATTCACTGGTTCCCAGTGTCACACCGGAAGGGGGGCAGTGTTTGTAAAATTAGACACGGTAATAGATGTGAGGAGGGTGGTCGAATGTTTATAAACACCCCCTGGAGCCCCTGACCCTGTGTCTGAGCCCTGTCCCATATCCCAGTGGGGAATATGTCCCATTGTGTCTGAGCCCTGTCCCATATCCCAGTGGGGAATATGTCCCACTGTGTCTGAGCCCTGTCCCATGTCCCCAGTGGGAAATATGTCCCATTGTGTCTGAGCTCTGTCCCATATCCCCAGTGGGGAATATGTCATTGAGATGTAAATTCAGGCCTGTTTCTAAATATTAATGATCCTCTCGGTGAGTTAATCATCTCCTCAGGATAACTGGTTCCGACATCACTGTTCGAGGGGAAATTCCTGGTTTAATAATCAGCTGTATTATTCAGCAATAATTGAAATGTATAATTTATTGCAGAACATGCAGTTTATCGGAGGGAATTATTCTCCAGCTCAATTAGTGATCTGTTATAAAAACAATCCAAGTCTTTGAGGTAAACCTTCCAGCTGTTGCATATTGCACTGTGGGAGCTGTGTGTGAAACACTGCCCGGACCCAGTGAGACCAGACTAGGTGTTACTGTGTCAATCTCACACCTCAGGACATCCCAAAGCTTTTTTCTTAATTTTGCACACCAATCTCTTGTGTGGGACCTTGTCAAAAGCCTTTTGAAAGTCCAAATACACCACATCCACTGGTTTTCCCTTGTCCACTCTGCTAGTTACATCCTCAAAAAAACTCCAGAAGATTCGTCAAGCATGATTTCCCTTTCACAAATCCATGCTGACTTGGACCGATCCTGTCACTGCTTTCCAAATGCGCTGCTATTTCATCCTTAATGATTGATTCCAACATTTTCCCCACTACTGATGTCAGGCTAACTGGTCTATAATTACCCGTTTTCTCTCTCCCTCCTTTCTTAAAAAGTGATGTTACATTAGCTACCCTCCAGTCCATAGGAACTGATCCAGAGTCGATAGACTGTTGGAAAATGATCACCAATACATCCATTATTTCTAGGGCAACTTCCTTAAGTACTCTGGGATGCAGACGATCAGGCCCCGGGGATTTATCGGCCTTCAATCCCATCAATTTCCCTAACACAATTTCCCGTCTAATAAGGATATCCTTCAGTTCCTCCTTCTCACTAGACCCTTAGTCCCCTAGTACCTCCGGAAGGTTATTTGTGTCTTCTTTTGTGAAGAGAGAACCAATGTATTTGTTCAATTGGTCTGTGATTTCTTTGTTCCCCATTATAAATTCACCTGAATCCGACTGCAAGGGATCTACGTTTGTCTTCACTAATCTTTTTCTCTTCACATATCTATAGAAGCTTTTGCAGTCAGTTTTTATGTTGCCAACAAGCTTCCCCCCGTACTCTATTTTCCCCCTCTTAATTAAATCCTGAGTCCTCCTCTGCTGAATTCCAAATTTCTCCCAGTCCTCAGGTTTGCTGCTTTTTCTGGCCAATTTATATGCCTCTTCCTTGGATTTAACACTATCCTTAATTTCCCTTGGTTAGCCACGGTTGAGCCACCTTCCCCATTTTATTTTTACTCCAGACAGGGATGTACAATTATTGAAGTTCATCCATGTGATCTTTAAATATTTGCGATTGCCTATCCACCGTCAACCCTTTAAGTATCATTTGCCAGTCTATTCTAGCCAATTCATGCCTCAAACCATCGAAGTTATCTTTCCTTAAGTTCAGGATCCTAGTTTCTGAATTAACTGTGTCACTCTCCATCTTAATAAAGAATTCTACCATATTATGGTCACTCTTCTCCAAGGGACTATGCGCAACAAGATTGCTAATTAGTCCCTTCTCATTACATATCACCCAGTCTAGGATGGCCAGTTCTCTCGTTGGTTCCTCAACATATTGGTCTTGAAAACCATCCTTAATACACTCTAGGAAATCCTCCTCCACCACATTGCTACCAGTTTGGTTAGCCCAATCAATATGCAGGTTAAAGTTGCCCATGATAACTGCTGTACCTTTATTGCACACGTCCCTTATTTCTTGTTTGATGCTGTCCCCAACCTCACTACTACTGTTTGGTGGTCTGTACACAACTCCCACTAGCGTTTTCTGCCCTTTGGTATTCCGCAGCTCCACCTATACCGATTCCACATCATCCAAGCTAATGTCCCTCCTTACTATTGCATTAATTTCCTCTTTAACCAGCAACGCCACCCCACCTCCTTTTCCTTTCTGTCTATCCTTCCTAAATGTTGAATACCCCTGGATGTTGAGTTCCAAGCCTTGGTCACCCCGGAGCCATGTCTCCGTGATGCCAATTACATCATATCCGTTAACTGCTATCTAGGCAGTTAATTTGTCCACCTTATTCCGAATACTCCTCGCATTGAAGCACAGAGCCTTCTGGCTTGTCTTTTTAACATACTTTGTCCCTTTAGCATTTTGCTGTAATGTGGCCCTTTTTGTTTTTTGCATTGGATTTCTCTGCCCTCCACTTTTACTATTCTCCTTTCTATATTTTACTTCTGCCTCCATTTTATTCCCTCTGTCTCCCTGCATAGGTTCCCGTCCCCCTGCCATATTAGTTCAACTCCTCCCCAACAACACTCGCAAACACTCCCCCTAGGACACTGGTTCCGGTCCTGCCCAGGTGCAGACTGTCTGGTTTGTACTGGACCCACCTCCCCCAGAACTGGTTCCAATGTCCCAGGAATTTGAATCCCTTCTGCACCACTAATCAAGCTGAGCTATCCTGCGATTCCTATTCTGACTAGCACGTGGCACTGGTAGCAATCCTGAGATTACTACTTTTGAGGTTCTACTTATTAATTTAGCTCCTAGCTCCCTACATTCATCTCATCCCGTTGGACCTCATCCCGTTTTTTTACCTATATCATTGGTACCTATATGTACCACGACAACTGGCTGTTCACCCTCCCTTTTCAGAATGTCCTGCACCTGCTCAGAGACACCCTTGACCCTTGCACCAGGGAGGCAACATACCATCCTGGAGTCTCGGTTGTGGCCACAGAAACGTCTATCTATTCCCCTTACAATCGAATTCCCTATCAGTATAGCTCTCCCACTCTTTTTCCTGCCCTCCTGTGCAGCAGAGCCACCCATGATGCCATGAACTTGGCTGCTGCTGCTCTCCCCTCAACAGTACCCAAAGCGATGTATCTGTTTTGCAGGGGGATGACTGCAGGGGACCCCTGCATTACCTTCCTTGCACTGCTCTTCCTGTTGGTCACCCATTCCCTAACTGGCTGTGTACCCTTTACCTGCGTTAAGACCAACTCGCTAAACGTGCTATTCATGTCATCCTCAGCATCGTGGATGCTCCAGGGTAAATCCACCCTCAGCTCCAGTGCCATAATGCTGTCTGTCAGGTGCTGCAGGTGGATGCACTTCCTGCATATGTCGTCATCAGGGACACTGGAAGCGTCCCTGACTTCCCACATATTACAGGAAGAGCATAACACGTGTCCGAGCTCTCCTGCCATAACTTAATTTGGCAACAACAATGCTAAAGGTTACTTACTGATAAAGGAAAAGAAAAAGAAAAGCTACTCACCATTTTCCAGCCGATCACTTACCCCCTTGGCTGTGACGTCATCTTTCGATTTCTTTCTGCTTTTTTGCCTTCTGCCCTTGGTGCAGCTGCACCAGCTAGCTTCCTCGACCACAAACTCCTGCTGGGCCTTTTATAGGCCTCCCCACGCTGCCTCCGACTACTCTGCTCGAACTCCCCTCTTGCCTCCTGTTCTGCCCACCTGACCAGTACATTGATATCTTCCTGCAGTCTACAGCTTTCTTCTTCATTATCAACCACACATCCGATTTTAGTATCATCTGCAAACTTCTTTACCATACCCAGTCCATTCAAGTCTAAATCATTGATATATACCACAAAAAGCAAAGGACCTAGAACTGAGCCCTGTGGAACCCCACTGCGAACAGCCTTCCAGTTACAAAAACACCCATCAACAATTATACTTTGCTTCCTGCCTCTGAGCCAATTTTGAATCCATCTTGCCACTTTGTCCTGGATCCCATGGGCTTTTACTTTCGTGACCAGTCTGCCATGTGGGACCTAATTAAAAGCCTTGCTAAAATTCATATACACTACATCAAATGCAGCACCCTCATCGACCCTCTTTGTTACCTCTTCAAAAAATTCAATCAAGTGACCTTCCCTTAACAAATCCATGCTGACTGTCCTTGATTAATCCGTGTCTTTCTGAATGAAGATTTATCCTGTCCCTCAGAATTTTCTCCAATAATTTTCCCACCAGAGGTTAGGCTGACTGGCCTGTAATTACTCGGTCTATACCTTTCTCCCTTTTTAAACAAAGGTACCATGTTCGCAGTCTTCCAGTCCTGTTACTGGACCAGTAATCCAGAGAACGAGACTTCCAATCCCACCATGGGCTTTGAGACTGGGCAGAGGGAGATACTGCCGGTCCTGCTGGGAGACTCAGTCCCAGTCACATTCTTCATTTTTTAAACATTTGTTCACGGGATGTGGGCGTCGCTGGCAAGACTGGCATTTATTGCCCATCCCTAATTGCCCTCAAGAAGGTGGTGGTGAGCTGCCTTCTTGAACCACTGCAGTCCGTGTGGTGAAGGTACTCCCACAGTGCTGTTAGGGAGGGAGTTCCAGGATTCTGACCCAGCGATGATGAAGGAACAGCGATATACTTCCAGGTCAGGATGGTGTGTGACTTGGAGCGGAATCTGGAGGTGATGCTGCTCCCATGCGCGTGCTGCCCTTGTCCTTCTCGGTGGTAGAGGTCACGGGTTTGGGAGGTGCTGCCGAAGAAGCCTTGGTGAATTGTTGTAGTGTATCTTGGAGATGGTACATACTGCAGACACGGTACGTCCTTGGTGAGGGACTGAATGTTTAAGCCGCTGGGTGGGGTGCTGATCAAGCGGGCTGCTTTGTGTTGGATAGTGTCGAGCTTTTTGAGTGTTGTTGGAGCTGCACTCATCCAGGCAAGTGGATGACTTGCGCCCTGAAGATGGTGGAAATACTTTGGGGAGTCAGGAGGTGAGACACTCGCCACTTGGGTGTTGCCGGACCGGGAGCCAACGTTGGTCAGTGAGCACAGGGGTGATGGGGGAATGGGATTTGGTGTGAGTTAGGATACGGAGAGGCTGAGTTTTGAACAAGCTGAAGGTTACGGAGGGTGGAAGGTGGGAGGCCGGCCAGGGGAACACTGGATTAGTCGAGTCTGGAGGTAACAAAGGCTTGGATGAGGGTTTCAGCAGCAGATGAGCCGAGGGAGGACGGAGACGGGCGATGTTACAGAGGTGGAAGTGGGTGATCTTGGTGATGGAGCGGATATGATTTTTTTTTAGTTTTTCCAGACCAAAGGTGTCAGTTAATCCTCATCGATCTCATTGTGGGAAATAGAATCTCCCGCTGGCTCTGTAATCCTCAATTTGTTCATCTCTGGCACCAGCTCAAAGGATTTGCCTCCTATTCCACTTCAGTGCCGATTTGTTCATTCATTTGAGTGTTTCTCGTGCTGCAAAGCTAAACTCACAGTGACTCTGCACAAACCGAGGGAGAGGCACATCTGGAATACTGCGGGCAGAGTGGGCTCCTCATTGTAGGAGGGGCACAGTGACACAGTGTGACCGGGGGGAGGGGAGAGAGAGATGGGACACGGGGCACCGTGACACAGTGTGCCCAGGGGTAAGGGGAGAGAGAGATGGGACACAGGGCACAGTGACACAGTGTGCCCAGGGGTGAGGGGAGAGAGAGATGGGACACTGGGCACAGTGACAGTGTGACCAAGGGTGAGGGGAGAGCGAGATGGGACACAGGGCACAGTGACAGTGTGACCAAGGGTGAGGGGAGGGAGAGATGGGACACGGAGCACAGTGACACAGTGTGACCAGGGGTGAGGGGGTGAGGGGAGAGAGAGAGATGGGACATGAGGCACAGTGACAGTGTGACCAAGGGTGAGGGGAGAGAGACATGGGACACAGTGATACAGTGTGACCAGGGGTGAGGGGGTGAGGGGAGAGAGACATGGGACACAGTGATACAGTGTGACCAGGGGTGAGGGGGTGAGGGGAGAGAGAGATGGGACACAGGGCACAGTGACACAATGTAACCAGGGGTGAGGAGAGGCAGATGAGATACAGGGCACAGTGACACAGTGTGACCAGGGGTGAGGGGGTGAGGGGAGAGAGAGATGGGACACAGGGCACCGTGACACAGACTGACCAGGGGAGAATTAATTTATAAAGTGACAGATTCACCTCACTATTTCGCTCCCTTTAAATTCAGTCACTCTCGATGAGTTTGAAGGATGATGTGGTTAACTAGAAATCCTCATCTCAGTGAATTCACTACATGTGTTGTGAGGTTTGCTCGAACTGTCGAATTAAAGGGAGGATCATCACTACTTCTATAGAAACACAGTCTGGGCCTTGCTCAGCTAAAAGGCTGACAAGACAATTATTTCTGAATCCGAGCACCAATTATGGAAATCCCAGCGAGTCGTGACAGCAGGTGAATGTAAATATGGAGTTTCTCCTTCTCAACTTCAAAATAAAAAGACTTGCATTTCTGTATCACCTTTCATGGCCTCACAATGTCCCATTGTGTGATTGATAGGACAGTGTAGAGGGAGCTTTATTCTGTATCTAACCCCGTGCTGTACCTGCCCTGGGAGTGTTTGATGGGACAGTGTCGAGGGAGCTTTATTCTGTATCTAACCCCGTGCTGTACCTGCCCTGGGAGTGTTTGATGGGACAGTGTCGAGGGAGCTTTACTCTGTATCTAACCCCGTGCTGTACCTGCCCTGGGAGTGTTTGATGGGACAGTTTAGGAGGAGTGTTACTCTATTTCCAACCCATGCTGTACCTGTCCAGACCACAGCGTGAGCAGCGAATACAGTATACTAAATTGAAAGAAGTACAAGTAAATCATTGTTTCACCTGGAAGGAGTATTTGGGGTCCTGGATAGTGGGAAGAGAGGAGGTAAAAGGGAAGGTGTTGCATTTCCTGCGCTTGCACGGGATAGTGCCGAGGGGGTGCTGGGGGTGACTGCGGAATGGACCAGGGTGTTGCAGAGGGAGCGATCCCTTCGGAATGATGAGGGGGAGGGGAGGGGAAGGTGGTGGGATCACACTGGAGGTGGCAGAAATGGTGGAGGATGATCTGTCCAAATTAACCTTTTTCTAACTTCTGCCATTACCTTTTCAGTTCAGCCCATCATCCCATTTGTCTCTCTAATCTCTCCTGCCTTCCACCCTATCACAGACCTTCCCTTTTGTTCTTGCCTCCTCTCCCCCTTTCACTGCTCCTTAAAAATCTGTTCTTTTCGAACATTCGCCATTCTGACGACGGGTCATCGACCTGAAACGTTAACTCTGTTTTTCCCTCCACAGATGCTGCCTGACCCGCTGAGTATTTCCAACATTTTACTTGGAAACATAGAAAATAGGTGCAGGAGTAGGCCATTCGGCCCTTCGAGCCTGCACCACCATTCAATGAGTTCATGGCTGAACATGCAACTTCAGTACCCCATTCCTGCTTTCTCGCCATACCCCTTGATCCCCCTAGTAGTAAGGACTACATCTAACTCCTTTTTGAATATATTTAGTGAATTGGCCTCAACAACTTTCTGTGGTAGAGAATTCCACAGGTTCATCACTCTCTGGGTGAAGACGTTTCTCCTCATCTCAGTCCTAAATGGCTTACCCCTTATCCTTAGACTGTGACCCCTGGTTCTGGACTTCCCCAACATTGGGAACATTCTTCCCTCATCTAACCTGTCTAAACCCGTCAGAATTTTAAACGTTTCTATGAGATCCCCTCTCATTCTTCTGAACTCCAGTGAATACAAGCCCAGTTGATCCAGTCTTTCTTGATATGTCAGTCCCGCCATCCTAGGAATCAGTCTGGTGAACCTTCGCTGCACTCCCTCAATAGCAAGAATGTCCTTCCTCAAGTTAGGAGACCAAAACTGTACACAATACTCCAGGTGTGGCCTCACCAAGGCCCTGTACAACTGTAGTAACACCTCCATGCCCCTGTACTCAAATCCCCTCGCTATGAAGGCCAACATGCCATTTTCTTTCTTAACTGCCTGCTGTACCTGCATGCCAACCTTCAATGACTGATGTACCATGACACCCAGGTCTCGTTGCACCTCCCCTTTTCCTAATCTGTCACCAAAGTGGATAACCTCACATTTATCCACATTATACTTAATCTGTTTTTATTTCATGTTCCAGCATCCGCAGTATTTTGCTTTTATATTATATAGAATTAGGGAAGTCCTGCTACAACTGTACAGGGCGTTGGTGAGGCCACACCTGGAGCACTGCGTACAGGTTTGGTCTCCTTATTTAAGGAGGGATACACTTGCATTGGAGGCAGTTCAGAGAAGGTTCACGAGATTGATTCCTGACATGAAGGGATTGCCTTATGAAGAAAGGTTGATAAGTGAGTCAAGGGTTATGGGGAGCGGGCAGGGAAGTGGATTTGATGCCCAGATCAGAGGGACCATAAATGGCAGAGCAGGTTTGAGGGGCCAAATGGCCTACTCCTGCTCCTATTTCTTATGTTCTTATTTTCTGTGCTGTGAGATTCTGTGATATTTCCCCTCTTTTAAGGGAGTTTGCTTTAAGCAGGTTGGAACAGCAGACGGGATGTCAGTCTGAACGAGCCAAACATTCACTCTGTAATATCGCAGTCCATTCTATTGGGTCTGGGACTAAACCTTTAACACTCAGACAGGAAATCGAGGGCCCGGGAGAGGCGACAGTAAGTGGATTAAACCTGAGACTATAGACTTTATCCCCATAAATCCTGTCCCTGACCAATGTCTCACTCACTGCCCACTGTCCCCAGTAAACCGGCTGCACATTAAACTTTCCCAGTCTCTTTATTCCTGGATCAGAGCTCCCTCACTGCGCTGCTGTCTCTGACAATGTTCTGCTCACTTTAGCAGCTCAGACAGGAGAATGTTTGAAGAATGATTTACTGTTGTTGTGGCGAAGGCTGACTGACCCCTGACCCTGTCACCAGCGGATGGATTTTTCTATCGAGCAGTTTGAATGATGAGGAGTCTCGGTTCCATCTCCTGTTATTCTCTGTTTCCCGTTCTCTGTATTGCCCACGCGCAAATTTAATCATAAACACAGATAGAGGCAGACAAGCAAGGTCGAGAGTTCAAGTCCCACTCCAGAGACTAGAGTACATAATCCAGACCGACACTCCCAGTGCAGTACTGAGGGACTGCTGCACTGTCTGAGGCGCAGTACTGAGGAAGTGCTGCACTGTTGAAGGGGCAGTACTGAGGGAGTGCTGCATTATCGGAAGGACAGTACTGAGGGAGTGCTGCACTGTCGGAGGGGCAGTACTGAGGGAGTGCTGCACTGTTGGAGGGCCAGTACTGAGGGAGTGCTGCATTATCGGAAGGACAGTATTGAGGGAGTGCTGCACTGTCGGAGGGGCAGTACTGAGGGGGCGCTGCACTGTCATAGGTGCAGTACTGAGGGAGTGCTGCACTGTTGGAGGGGCAGTACTTAGGGAGCGCTGCACTGTCGAAGGGGCAGGGCTGAGGGAGCGCTGCACTGTCGGAGGGGCAGTACTGAGTGAGCGCTGCACTGTCGGAGGGGCAGTACTGAGTGAGCACTGCACTGTCGGAGGGGCAGTACTGAGGGAGTGCTGCACTGTCGGAGGGGCAGTACTGAGGGAGCGCTGCATTGTCGGAGGGGCAGTACTGAGGGAGTGCTGCACTGTTAGAGGGTCAGTACTGAGGTTGTGAATGGTGCTTTAGAATTCATTCTTCCCTCTCCCTCTCCCTCCCACATTATGTGAGCTCATTCACCAGAAGCACTGTGTATTTTGTGGGTGGAGTTCAGTTCTCGCTGCCAGCTCCTATTTGATTCATCCCCCCCCCACCCTCCCCGCCCACCCCTCCCCCACCCAGTAACCCGCTCACTGACGGAGCTGAAATGAGCCTGGGATTACAGTGTGTATTTAAATCTGGTTTGTCAGACAGTCGGTGGGTTCCTTGAACACCTGCTCACAGCCCTGTTTCCCCGTGAGGCTGGGGCACTGGGGAAATTAGTTTGGGGAAAAGGCCCTTTATTGGCGACCTTCCATTAGCAGGAGGTCACCCATTGGGGACGGACGGTTTACAATTGGAAGCTCAGTGTTTAATGAACGATGGCTGTGGTCTATAAGGACCGATCGACACAGGCCTGTCAGTAATGTGGGATTACACCACAGCCTGTTGAAGGTTTGGTGGAGATTTTCATTCTTTCCCCAGTCTGGTTTCCGTTCTCTGAAACCTCCCTCTGGGCTTCTCATTGCTGAAATGTTTAGACACAAACACCAGGTGCAGAGGTCTAGGTTTAATTAACTTGAGCAAACATTCATTTCTGCCGGCTCACATTATTTGTAATTAAATTCAAAAGCATCGAATCCCATCAAGCTCCCTGGGAAGATGTTGACTTAAAACCGCCGTTCCTTTATTAAATTCATTCTGGGGATGTGGGTGTCGCTGGTATGGCTGGCATTTATTGCCCGTCCCCAAATGCCCGGAGAAGGTGGGCGTCAGCCTTCTTCTTGAACTTGGAGTGTCGGCCTGGATTACGTGCTCCAGTCTCTGGAGTGGGACTCGAACCTTCGATCTTCTGACTGGGAGGTGAGAGTGTCGGGTCAGCGTCTCGTGATGGGGAGTCTGACGATGGTCTCCCAGGTGTCAGTGGTGATGTCACACTTTATCAGGGAGGCTTTGAGCGTATCCTTGTAATGCTTCCGCTGCCCACCTTAGGCTCATTTACCATGAAGGAGCTCCGCATAAAGCATTTGCTTAGGGAGTCATGTATCTGGCATGCGAACTATGTGGCCTGCGAAGTTGATCGAGTGTGGTCAGTGCTTCAATACTGGGGATGTTAGCCTGGACGAGGACACTGATGTTGGTGCGCCTGTCCTCCCAGGAGATTTACAGGATCCTGCGGAGACATCGTTGGTGATATATCTCCAGCAACTTGAGGTGCCTTCTGTACATCGTCCATGCCTCAGATCCATACAGGAGGGTGGATATTACTACAGCCCTGTACACCATGAGCTTGGTGGTAGATTTGAGGGCCTAGTCTTCAAACACTCTTTTCCTCAGACGACCGAAGGCTGCACTGGCGCAATGGAGGCGATGTTGAATCTCCGCATCAATGTCTGCCTTTGTTGATAAGAGGCTCCCGAGATATGGGAAATGGTCCACGTTGTGGATCTTGATGATTGGAGCGCAGTGCTGTGCGGCGGGGACAGGCTGCTGGAGGACCTTTGTCTTACCGATGTTAAGCGTAAGGCCCATGCTTTCATATGCCTCAGTGAATACATTGACTGTATCCTGGAGTTCAGCCTCTGAATGTACGCAGACGCAGGCATCGTCCATGTATTGCAGCAGAGGTTGGGGTAACCTTGGACCTGGCCTGGAGGCGGCGTAGGTTAAACAGCTTCCCACTGGTTCTGTAGTTTAGTTCCACTCCAGCGGGGAGCTTGTTGATTGCGAGATGGAGCATGGTGGTGAGGAAGATTGAGAAGAAGGTTGGAGCGATGACGCAGCCCTGTTTGACCCCGGTCCGGATGTGAATTGGGTCTGTAATGGATCCGTTGGTAAGGATCACAGCCTATATGTCATCGTGAAGCAGGCGAAGGATGTTGACAAATATTTGGCGGCATCCGAAAC
Source organism: Pristiophorus japonicus (assembly GCF_044704955.1). Classification (NCBI taxonomy): domain Eukaryota; kingdom Metazoa; phylum Chordata; class Chondrichthyes; family Pristiophoridae; genus Pristiophorus; species Pristiophorus japonicus. Next base: position 5,030,594 of record NC_091984.1, on the reverse strand, counting down.
GGAGGAGGACATTCCAAAGACCCTCATGGTTGAGAGTGTCAAAGGCCTTTGTAAGATCGAAAAAGGCCATGTATAAGGGCTGGCGCTGCTCCCTGCATTTTTCCTGCAATTGTCGCGCTGCAAAGATCATGTCTGTTGTGCCCCGTAGGGGACGAAATCCACACTGTGATTCCAGGAGGAGCTCCTCGGCCACAGGGAAAAGACAGTTGAGGAGAACTCGAGCGACAACCTTCCCAGTGGCTGATAGCAGAGAGATTCCCCTGTAGTTGCTACAGTTGGATTTGTCCCCTTTTTAAAAAATGGTCACAATCACTGCATCTCTGAGAACTCCTGGCATGCTCTCCTGCCTTCAGATGAGAGAGATGAGGTCATGTATCCGCGCCAACAGCGCCTCTCTGCCATACTTTAGTGCCTCAGCAGGGATTCCATCTGCACCCATAGCCTTGTTATTCTTAAGCTGTTTTATGGCTTTGCCTACCTTGTGCAACGTTGGAGTTTCACTGAGCTGGTGGTGGGTGGCATGCTGCGGGATGGAATCGAGAACACTCGAGTCAAAGGCAGAGTCTTGATTGAGGAGACTTTCAAAGTGCTCCTTCCATCGGGCCCTGACAGCCTCAGTGTCCTTGATGAGTGTTTCCCCGTTCTTGGCCAGGAGTGGGGTGGGGCCTTGGGAGTTTGGACAGTAGGTGGCCTTGGCTGCAATGAAGAATCCTCGCATAACGTGGCTGTCGGCCAGTTGTTGTATCTCTTGTGCTTTCTCCAATCACCACCTGTTCTTTAGGTCCCGGGTTTTTTGTTGGACCTTGTGATATATTCACAGAGCACAGCACACACAGCTTCTAACATGGCAGGCAGCTCTGTCAGAAGCTTCCGGAACATGCCTGGTTCTGTTTATTATTAACTCTGTAGTTGCAGTACACAATACGTCCACATCCACAGTGTGGAGCCACAAACATTACAAGCTTACAGACATTACACTTCTCCCTCCTTAATGAAGAAGTTATTATTACAACATCATACATAACTTGCATATTTATACATAACACAGGATATAGACTCTTTTTTCCTCTTTACAAATTTAACTTAACCACTTGTTTTCTGTTTCGAAGAGGATACCTTCACTCTCGAATAGAACCTTCCAAACATGGTGTCGAATTTACTCTCATTCGAGGCTCATCCTGAGGAACATTTTCCTCCACAGAATTTCCTTGATTTTCATTTGAACTCACTCTAACTTCTAGCTAGGCGTACATTCAGACTTACATTCTGATTTTCTCTTGGATTTGTTTCCAGTACATTAGATGTAGGATATGCTACTGGTATATCAAAACTATCTGATAAGTCAGAAATAATTGAATCATTCCCACTTTCAACTCCTTCCACGTCTGTAAGTAAAATATGATCAATATGAACAAACCTAACCAGTCCATGATCAAACATTTTGATCAAATATGTGCGAGGACCACATATCTTCACCATCTTGGTAACCACTTTAACCATTTATGGTGATGGTTCTTCACTCTCGCCTTCTGGTTTAATTTCACATTTCTCTCTTTTACTCTACCTCTGTCATGATTCTCTTTCTGTCTTAATTGTGTCTCTTCTACCGATTGTGCCAAATTTGGTTTTAACAACGAGAATCTGGTTCAAGGCTGTCATTTGAGAAACAACCAGTAGTTGTATGAGGAGTATTACGATATGTTATCAAAAAATTTGCCAATTTGTGATCCAATGACAACTGTTGTTTCTTTGGATTTGGATCTAACATTTGTTTTATGAGGGCACGTTTTACAATTTGTACAGTGCGCTCTGCTGCACCATTCGAAGCAGGGTAATAAGGTGGAACCTTGGTCTGTTTCACACCATTTTTGCTTGTGAACTGTGCAAATTCTTCTGAACGAAATTGTGGTCCATTATCCAAAACAATTTCTTCAGGGAGGCCAAATGAAGAAAATAAACTTCGCAAAATGTCCAGTGTTTTACTTGTTATTTTCCCACATTGGAAACACATCAACCCACTTCGAATGGCTATCAATCACAATGAACAATTGTTGTTCTTCTAACTCAGCAAAATCAATATGTAGCCTTAACCACACCCTGGGAGGCCATTTTCATGGCTATAATGGTACTAATGGTGGTTGCTTGCTTACCGATAGAATGTCGTACATTGACTCACGATGTACTCTACATCTTTATCAAGACCTGGCCACCATAAATAACTGCGTGCAAAACTCTTGGTCAAGCACATTCCCAGGTGCTGGTCATGGAGGTCTCCTAATAAGTTGAACCTAAATTTATTTGGTATAACCACTCTTGCACCCCACATGATACAATCTTTCTCGACTGATAATTCATTCCTACGAATGAAGAATGGATGAATAGCTTTGTTTGATACCTGGTTTGGCCATCCATTTGCAATAAAATCATACACCCTTGACATCACTGGGTCACGTTTGGTTGCTCTACCAATCTCTTCAGCCTGAACTGGTAGCTCATCAATGTATGAAAAATAAAACACTTCTTCCCTATCGGGTGTAACTTGTGATGGGGAAGGCAATCTAGACATTGCATCAGCATTACTGTGATCATCTGTACTCAATGCTGACAAAATCAAGGCACATCTCTGCATTCAGGCTGCAGCTAATGTTGGAACTGGGGACTTTGGATGGAGGATTGCTGTTAGGGGCGTATGTTCCGTAACAATGGTAAACTTACGACCATATAAAGTATTTGTGAAACTTCTTGACCCCAAAAATTAATGCCAAAGCTTCCCTTTCAATTTGCGCATAATTACTCTCACTGGCACTGAGAGTGCATGAAGCAAAAGCAATTGGTCTCTCCTCCCCACTACGTGGAACATGAGAGATCACTGCCCCAACTCCATACGGAGAGGCATCACATGCTAGCTTAATCTCCTTAGATTTGTCATAGTGAACTGACATGGTGCTCTCGACCAATTTGCTTTTACACTCCTTGAATGCTGTATCACATTCTTTCACTTCCAATGGACCTGTTTTTTACAATAGCCAAATTTGGTAGGAACTTCCCATAATAGTTCAAAAGATCCAAGAATGAACGAAGTTCAGTGACATTCCTGGGAGTGGGTGCATTTCTAATTGCATCCAGCTTTCCCATGTTTGGATGTAAACCATCTTTGTCTACTCTGTATCCCAAGTACTCCACTGAGTTTTTAAATAACTCACACTTACGAGCAGACACTCGTACTCTGTGCTTCTCTAGCCGTTTGAGGACTTCATTCAATATGTTATTATGAATTTGCCTATTTGGTGCTGAAATGAGTATGTCATCCAAATAACATACTACCCCTTCAATACCTTGCAAAATCTGGTTCATCACCCCTTGGAATAAGGCAGGGGCGGAAGACACTCCAAACGGTAGCCTATTAAATTGATATAGTCCTAGATGAGTATTTATAATCAAACATGACTTGGACTCCTCATCTAGTTCAAGCTGTAAGTAGGCATTCGTAAGATCCAGTTTTGAGAAGATCTGACACCTGTCAGTGTTGTGAACAAAACTTCTATATTCGGCAATGTATTGGGAACATTACCCTCTAGAACCTGGTTTACGGTTACCTTATAATCATCTCACAATCTTACCTTACCATCGGACTTGGGTACAACAATGGGTGTAGCCCAATTATATCGATCTATCTTACAAATAATGTTCTCAGTCTCGTCTTTTGAATTTTTGCTCAACTTTCTCCTTGAGTGCATATGGTACGGAACGTGGCTTGTAATAAACCGATCTAGCGTCCTTCTGTACCCTGACACTCACCTTGAAGCCTTGGATCAGACTGCCCGTTTTGCAGAGCACCTTCGGATACTTTTTGATAACATCATCCGTTGATGCAAATCTCGCTTCCACACAGGAAATCTCACTCCAATCCAGCTTCAGTGATCTCAACCAATTTCTTCCTAGTAAGGCAGGCTTGTCTCCTTTCAATACTATTACAGGCAAGTTCTGAAATTGATCCTTCTATTTCACCAGTACGGTGATACGACCTACCACAGGAATTTTCTCTCTCAGTAGCCTCGCAGCTCTATATTGGCTTTCACCAATGGGAAATCCCGCAATTTGTCGCGGTATAGCAACTCCGGTACTACACTCACGGATGCACCCGTGTCGATTTCCATTGGTATCTTGAATCCCGCAACATCTATGTGGATTTTGATACTTTCCGAATCGCTGTCCGTTAACCTCGTGCTCCTGATGACGTGTAACTCTAAAATCTCCATGTCCTGTTGTTCTTCTTCCATGCTTCTATGTAGTCTCTGGGGATTTCTACTCATAGCTTTTAACGCTGGACTCACAGCTTTGAAAGCTGTTTTACCCTTCAGTCGGCATGCCTTCGCAAGATGCCCAGGCTTTCTGCAGAAGAAACACTCTGCCTTCACATATGGACAACTTTGAGCAATGTGTTGTCCCAGGCATCTATAGCACGACTTTAACACTCTATTCGAATTTCCAGTTTCTGAGACTTTGGGCCCCCCAACGCCTTTTACTTTGAATCTGCAGGCAATTCACCTCGGTTGACTGACGACCGTAATTATTATGAAATTCTCGGGAATATTGATCGGCCATGCCCATCGAGCTTGCTGTCTGACAAGCAATCACAAAAGTCAAGTCATCTGTCGTCAATCATTTTCTTCTGATCGCATCATTTTTCACCCCAGACACAAAACGATCCCGCAATGCTCGGTTTTGAAAGTCTCTGAAATTACAGTGCATAAATAGCTTTTTTAATGCTACAATTCATTGCGAGATGGATTGAGTACAAAAGCAGGGACGTCCTTCTGCAACTGTATAGGGTATTGGTGAGGCCGCACCTGGAGTACTGCGTGCAGTTTTGGTCACATTACTTAAAGAAGGATATACTAGCTTTGGAGGGGGTATAGAGACGATTCACGAGGCTGATTCCGGAGATGAGGGGGTTACCTTATGATGATAGATTGAGTAGACTGGGTCTTTACTCGTTGGAGTTCAGAAGGATGTGGGGTGATCTTATAGAAACATTTAAAATAATGAAAGGGATAGACAAGATAGAGGCAGAGACATTGTTTCCACTGGTCGGGGAGACTAGAACTAGGGGGCACAGCCTCAAAATACGGGGGAGCCAATTTAAAACCGAGTTGAGAAGGAATTTCTTCTCCCAGAGGGTTGTGAATCTGTGGAATTCTCTGCCCAGGGAAGCAGTTGAGGCTAGCTCATTGAATGTATTCAAATCACAGATAGATAGATTTTTAACCAATAAGGGAATTAAGGATTATGGGGAGTGGGCGGGTAATAGAAACATAGAAACATAGAAAATAGGTGCAGGAGCAGGCCATTCAGCCCTTCTAGCCTGCACCGCCATTCAATGAGTTCATGGCTGAACATGAAACTTCAGTACCCCCTTCCTGCTTTCTCGCCATAACCCTTGATCCCCCGAGTAGTAAGGACTTCATCTAACTCCCTTTTGAATATATTTAGTGAATTGGCCTCAACTACTTTCTGTGGTAGAGAATTCCACAGGTTCACCACTCTCTGGGTGAAGAAGTTTCTCCTCATCTCGGTCCTAAATGGCTTACCCCTTATCCTCAGACTGTGACCCCTGGTTCTGGACTTCCCCAACATTGGGAACATTCTTTCTGCATCTAACCTGTCTAAACCCGTCAGAATTTTAAACGTTTCTATGAGGTCCCCTCTCATTCTTCTGAACTCCAGTGAATACAAGCCCAATTGATCCAATCTTTCTTGATAGGTCAGTCCCGCCATCCCGGGAATCAGTCTGGTGAACCTTCGCTGCACTCCCTCAATAGCAAGAATGTCCTTCCTCAAGTTAGGAGACCAAAACTGTACACAATACTCCAGGTGTGGCCTCACCAAGGCCCTGTACAACTGTAGCAACACCTCCCTGCCCCTGTATTCAAATCCCCTCGCTATGAAGGCCAACATGCCATTTGCTTTCTTAACCGCCTGCTGTACCTGCATGCCAACCTTCAATGACTGATGTACCATGACACCCAGGTCTCGTTGCACCTTCCCTTTTCCTAATCTGTCACCATTCAGATAATAGTCTGTCTCTCTGTTTTTACCACCAAAGTGGATAACCTCACATTTATCCACATTATACTTCATCTGCCATGCATTTGCCCACTCACCTAACCTATCCAAGTCACTCTGCAGCCTAATAGCATCCTCCTCGCAGCTCACACTGCCACCCAACTTAGTATCATCCGCAAATTTGGAGATACTGCATTTAATCCCCTCGTCTAAATCATTAATGTACAATGTAAACAGCTGGGGCCCCAGCACAGAACCTTGCGGCACTCCACTAGTCACTGCCTGCCATTCTGAAAAGTACCCGTTTACTCCTACTCTTTGCTTCCTGTCTGACAACCAGTTCTCAATCCACGTCAGCACACTACCCCCAATCCCATGTGCTTTAACTTTGCACATTAATCTCTTGTGTGGGACCTTGTCGAAAGCCTTCTGAAAGTCCAAATATACCACATCAACTGGTTCTCCTTTGTCCACTTTACTGGAAACATCCTCAAAAAATTCCAGAAGATTTGTCAAGCATGATTTCCCTTTCACAAATCCATGCTGACTTGGACCTATCATGTCACCATTTTCCAGATGCACTGCTATGACATCCTTAATAATTGATTCCATCATTTTACCCACTACTGAGGTCAGGCTGACCGGTCTATAATTCCCTGTTTTCTCTCTCCCTCCTTTTTTAAAAAGTGGGGTTACATTGGCTACCCTCCACTCCATAGGAACTGATCCAGAGTCAATGGAATGTTGGAAAATGACTGTCAATGCATCCGCTATTTCCAAGGCCACCTCCTTAAGTACTCTAGGATGCAGGCCATCAGGCCCTGGGGATTTATCTGCCTTCAATCCCATCAATTTCCCCAACACAATTTCCCGACTAATAAAGATTTCCCTCAGTTCCTCTTCCTTACTAGACCCTCTGACCCCTTTTATATCCGGAAGGTTGTTTGTATCCTCCTTAGTGAATACCGAACCAAAGTACTTGTTCAATTGATCCGCCATTTCTTTGTTCCCCGTTATGACTTCCCCTGATTCTGACTGCAGGGGACCTACGTTTGTCTTCACCAACCTTTTTCTCTTTACATACCTATAGAAACTTTTGCAATCCGCCTTAATGTTCCCTGCAAGCTTCTTCTCGTACTCCATTTTCCCTGTCCTAATCAAACCCTTTGTCCTCCTCTGCTGAGTTCTAAATTTCTCCCAGTCCCCAGGTAAGTGGAGCTGAGTCCACGGCTAGATCAGCCAAGATCTTGAGTGGCGGAGCAGGCTCGAGGGGCTAGATGGCCTACTCCTGTTCTTAATTCTTTTGTCCTTATGGGTCATCAAGGCACACAAGATTGGCTGTGAGGCACTGGCTGCATAGGGCTCTCTTAGCTGGGTCTCTCAGTGCCCCGGCATTAACTTTTTTGCGGCACTGCTTCTGCTGTCCCCTCTGCTTTGGGGCAATGTTAATGTTGATGATGGATCGGATTAGGCGGTGGTCCGTCCAGCAGTCATCAGCTCCTGTCATGGCGCGGGTGATGCGCACATCCTTGTGATCGGACAATGACCTAGTCAAGCAGGTGTGTGGAGCGAGGGTGTTGCCACGATGTCCTGTATTGTCCCTCTGGTAGAACAGGGTGTTGGTGATGAGGAGTTCATGTTCCAGACATTTTGTCAGGAGTAGGGTACCGCTGGAATTCCCTTTCCCTACCCCCTCTCTGCCAATCACACCTCCCCAGAGGGCTGTGTCTTTACTGACCCTGGCATTAAAATCACCCAGGAGGATCAATTTGTCGCCCGTGGGGATGCGGGACAAGGATGTCTCGAGGTTGGAATAAAAACCCTCTTTAGCCTCATCCATTGCATCGAGTATAGGGGCGTATGCACTGATGATTGTGGCACATTGTTTCCGAGATGGGGTGAGACGAATAGTCACGAGGCTTTCGTTAACCCCACAGGGGAAGTCTTTGAGGCGATTGACCAGCTCATTCTTGACGGCAAAGCCGACTCCATTACGGCGGCATTCTTCCTCTGGTTTTCCTTTCCAGAAAAAGGTATAACCTCCACCATGTTCCTTCAACTGTCCTTCCCCTGCCTGCCGTGTCTCGCTTAGGGCAGCGATGTCAATGTCAAAACGTCTGAGTTCCCAGGGTGTGTGATGGGCTGTTGGGAGGAGCTTTGTGCAGTGTGTTCAATCACTTACTTCTGTTCCCTCATTAATTCCCACCGCCTGTCGACAGCAGCTCCGGAATCCTGTGCTGTCAGCCCCGCTCCCTCTGCCTTGTCCCCATGAGCTGCCGGCTGCTTCACTGATTTGTGTGAAGGAGAATGGAGGCAGAAACGTCACCATTCCATGGACAGTTTTGTTAATATTTCCCCATCACAGACAGAGTCCCAGAAACCAAACAATGCGGATAAATGTCAGGGCGGCTCCAGCACACGAGGGAAGATATCCTGGAGCGTCACTCACAGGGGAGCTCGCCCAGCATTTATCTCACAGGCTGCTGACATGTCAGATCCATCTGCTAATGTTGCAGTGTATGCTGGCAGTGTTGGGCAGGCCAATTGGCTCTGAAATTGGCACTGACAGCAGGCAGTGCAAATCTGGGAATCACAGGATCCGATCCGTTAATGATCACCTCCGAGATTGGGAGAGAATCAGTTTTATCTAATATCCCATGGATTATTATGTTCCAAGATACTGAGGCCCTAAGCTCTGGAATTCCCTTCCAAAACCTCTCTGCCTCTCCTCCTAAAAGACACTCTTTAAAACCTTCCTCTTTGCTGTGGCGAGATGAACCTTCTCCCTGACCCACTGTGGGCCGTGGGAAGATGGACCTTCTCCCTGACCCACTGTGGACCGTGGGGAGATGGACCTTCTCCCTGACCCACTGTGGGCCGTGGGGAGATGGACCTTCTCCCTGACCCACTGTGGGCCGTGGGGAGATGGACCTTCTCCCTGACCCACTGTAGGCCGTGGGGAGATGGACCTTCTCCCTGACCCACTGTAGGCCGTGGGGAGATGGACCTTCTCCCTGACCCACTGTGGGCCGTGGAGAGATGGACCTTCTCCCTGACCCACTGTGGGCCGTGGGGAGATGGACCTTCTCCCTGACCCACTGTGGGCCATGGGGAGATGGACCTTCTCCCTGACCCACATAATTGATGACTGATTCCTGGGATGAGGGGATTGTCCGATGAGGAGAGATTAAGGAGACTAGGCCTATTCCATAGTATTTAGAGAAATAAGATGTCATCTCTTTGAAACATACACAATTATTACAGGACTTTACAGAGTAGATGCAGGAAGGATGTTTCCCCTGGCTGCGGAGTCTAGAACTAGGTGTCACAGTCTCAGAATAAGGGGTCAGCCATTTAGGACTGAGATGAGGAGAAATGTTTTCACTCAAAGGGTTGTGAATATTTGGAATTCTGTACCCCAGAGAGCTGTGGAGGCTCAGTCATTGAGTATATTAAAGACAGAGATTGATAGATTTTTGGAGACTAAGGGAATTAAGGGATTTGGGGATAGTGTTGAGATAGATGATCAGCTATGATCTTATTGAATGGTGAAGCAGTCTCAAGCGGCCGAATGGCCTCCTCCAGCTCCTATTTCTTATGTAAACAAGCCATCACTCAAAATAGTGGGGTTTATGATAAAAGTCAGCGATCCGTCACAATAATGAGCAGGATGTCCATGTGCTGTTGGGGTTTGTCAATGAGTTGGTGCAAAAGTCTCGGGGTTTGGAGCTGATTTATTGTCTCTTTAACCCTCAGACAGTATCAAGTATCTGGGTGAATCTCTGACCCCTTTTATCATCTCGCTGCCTCTGTCCTGTCGCCATTCCTGGAGAACCTTTCAGCTCAGCACTGGCCCACTAAATGCTGCTTATTGTATTCTTGGCCCAATCATTCACCTCCTAACTGAGCAACTCTGCTCGACAATTAACCCCAACAAAGGGCCTGATTACTGGGTGATGGGAAGTGACAGCAACCTGCGGGGTGTACTTTATGGAGCCACTAACTTCTGTACTCAATAATACACTGATTCACATCATTAACCAGGGACTGAACCGTGCTGATAGCGAGGGCTTTAGTTAGTGATAACACCAGGCCCTTCGTCACACCACAGTGTTAATCCCCGATAGCAACACTTAAAGCCCGGAAATAAATGTCAAGGGCTGAGTGGATTTGTAGAAGTAACAATGATTCATAAGATGCTCCATTTACACTCCAGTGTCACAGGAGCAGTTTCTGTAATATATGATCCTTATATTGAAATATCTTCCCTTCCCTTGTTGATGCAGCCACACACAGCAGGAGCCTGTTGTGTCTCTCTCTCCCTGGGCTGTATGGTGATGTTTCATTACTGCTTCAACAACAACTGCCATTTATATAGCACCTTTAACAAAGTAAATCCTCCCAAAGCTTTTCAAAGGAGCAAAAATCAGACAATAATTGGCACCAAGCCACATAATCACCGTTCCATTATTCATTCTTACTTTACACAGCTTTAGGATTCTGTTACTAATGTTCACTCCATTCTTTCTACACAGAGAATGAACAATAATCTATTCCAATATGCGACTTTAGTCAAAGCCTTTAGTCGATGCTGTGCTAATTGTAGATTCATTAATCTCGATGATCTCTGTATTTTGCCGCGTTCTCCATATTTATCACACGCATTAGTTTTATTGATTGCTGCAACAGCCACTTGCAGGAGATTGGGGTCTAACAGGCGAGCTGTCTGATCATTGGGAAAAGGATGTTGGGCTGATTCTGTGTTGCCGATGTCAGATAGAGTCGCAGTGTGTCCGATCCACAAGATGCACTGCAGCAACTCACCAAGGCTTCTTCAGCAGCACCTCCCAAACCCGACACCTCAACCACCTAGAAGGTCAAGGGCAGCAGGTGCCTGGGAACACCATCACCTCCAAGATCCCCTCCGAGTCACAAACTGTCCCGACTTAGAATCACAGAATCATTGAATGATACAGCACAGAAAGAGGCCATTCGACCCATCGTGCCTGTGCCGGCTCTGTGAAAGAGCGATCCGATTACTCCCACTCTCCTGCTCTTTCCCCATAGCCCTGTAAATCTTTCCTTTTCAAGTATTTATCCAATTCCCTATTGAATCTGCCCTTTCAGATTCACAAGGATGATTCCAGAACTGAGAGGTTAGAACTATCGGGAAAGGCTGAGCAGGCTGGGAAATGTCAGTGTCATGAAGCTATTTTTAGTTCGACAGCTAACATCGTTCTTCGACACTCCAGCGATTATAATTACCCAGCTGTCTAACTGTCCAGCACACAGTGCAGTGCGGGGGAGTGCGTACAGCTTTATTATCATCCCTGAGAAATGTGGAGTGCGTGGAAATTCCTGGATTGCAAGACACTGTCAAGGGAGCTTTGCTCTGTATCTAACCCGTGCTGTACCTGCCCTGGGAGTGTTTGATGGGACAGTGTAGAGGGAGCTTTACTCTGTATCTAACACGTGCTGTACCTGCCCTGGGAGTGTTTGATGGGACAGTGTAGAGGGAGCTTTGCTCTGTATCTAACACGTGCTGTACCTGCCCTGGGAGTGTTTGATGGGACAGTGTAGAGGGAGCTTTGCTCTGTATCTAACCCGTGCTGTACCTGCTCTGGGAGTGTTTGATGGGACAGTGTAGAGGGAGCTTTTCTCTGTATCTAACCCCGTGCTGTACCTGCCCTGGGAGTGTTTGATGGGACAGTGTAGAGGGAGCTTTACTCTGTATCTAACCCGTGCTGTACCTGCTCTGGGAGTGTTTGCTGGGACAGTATAGAGGGAGCTTTACTCTGTATCTAACCCGTGCTGTACCTACCCTGGGAGTGTTTGCTGGGACAGTGTGGAGCGAGCTTTACTCTGTATCTAACCCGTGCTGTACCTGCCCTGGGAGTGTATGATGGGACAGTGTACAGGGAGCTTTACTCTGTATCTAACCCGTGCTGTACCTGCCCTGGGAGTGTTTGCTGGGACAGTGTGGAGCGAGCTTTACTCTGTATCTAACCCGTGCTGTACCTGCCCTGGGAGTGTTTGCTGGGACAGTGTAGAGGGAGCTTTACTCTGTATCTAACCCATGTTGTTCCTGTCTCGGTTTCCAGGACAACCCATACATGTGCAACAATGAGTGTGATGCTCACACGCCCGAGCTCGCACACCCGCCCGAGCTGATGCTGGATGCCGAGGGGCGGATTCCCAACACCTTTTGGCAAAGTGTCTCTTGGAGGAGTTTCCCCGAGCCCCTCCTGATCAACATCACTCTGTCCTGGGGCAAGACCATCGAGCTGACCGAGGACATGGTCATCACCTTCGAGTCAGGCCGGCCGGAGCAGATGGTCCTGGAGAAGTCTCTGGACCACGGCCGGACGTGGCAGCCCTACCAGTTCTACGCGGCCGACTGCCTCACCTCCTTCGGGATGGAGCCGAGAAGGGCCCGGGATCTGAGCCCGGTCTCGGTGCTGGACATCATCTGCACAGAGGAGTACTCCAGGGGCTACGTGTGGAAGGTGGACAAGATGGTGCGCTTGGAGATCCAGGAGCGTTTCGCCCTGTTCGGGGGGCCCCGTCTCCGCGATATGGCCTCACTGTACGGCCAGCTGGACACCACCAAGGACCTGAGGGACTTCTTCACCCTGACCGACCTGCGGGTCAGGCTGCTCCGGCCGGCCACTGGGGCCACCAGTGTTGACCAGCACAACCTCTCCAAATACTTCTACGCCATCTCCAACCTGGACATTCGCGGCCGGTGAGAGCTCCTCGCCCCTTCTGGTCAGAGTCGCTGATCCCACACTTCACACGCAGGGGGAGCCGTCGGGCCAACATCTGGGGCACTCGCCGGGCAACATCTGGGGGCCACTCACAGGGCCAACATCTGGGGGCCACTCACAGGGCCAACATCTGGGGGCACTCACAGGGCCAACATCTGGGGGCACTCAGAGCAACATCTGGGGCACTCACAGGGCAAATTCTGGGGCACTCATAGGGCCAACATCTAGGGAGGCAATCACATGGGCAACATCCTCGGGCACTCTCGGGACATTATGTCAATGCTATTCAACCGGGGCCAACATCTGGGGAATATTATCATTTTATCATCATGGCAATAATCCAACAGGGCAAACATTTGGGGGAATACTCTCAGGGCTAACATCTGGGATACTATCAGGGATAACATCTGGCAGGACACTCTATCAGTTATCATCTGGAGGGTACTTTATTGGAGTTAACAGCAGACAAGGCAATCTCAATTAACATCTGAAGGGCAGTCTATCAGGCCCAACACCTAATTACGAGGAGAGATTACAAAATCTCGAATTGTATTCCCTGGAATTTAGAAGGTTATTTGATCGAAGGTTTCAATTTATTAAAGGGAACTGAACGGGTAGATAGAGAGAAACCATTTCCAAGAATTCCACTGGTTGGTTATTCTAGGACTTGGGGCAAAGTCTGAAAATTAGAGCCAATCCTTTACGGAGTGATGTTGGGAAACAGTTTTACACAAAGGGTGGTCGAAGGTTGGAATTCTCTACTGCAAACGGCAGTTGATGCTAGATCAATTGTTAATTTTAAATCTGAGATTGATAGATTTTAATAACCAGAGGTATTAATGGATATGGGGCAAAGGCGGGTATATAGAGTTAGGTCACAGATCAGCCATGATCACATTGAATGACGGAGCAGGCTCGAGGGGCTGAATGGCCTCCTCCTGTTCCTATGTGAGCGCTGGGTAACTGGGAGGTTTTACAGCGATAGATGGTGATCCCTCCCCCGGCCCACTTGGCACGGTCAGCTGCCCGTGTCGGGTGTTTGAGCTTCCCTGAATGGCTGTGTGACACTGTGCACAGACCAGCACTGTGCCAGCTCCCCCTGCCCCTGGTGATGGGCTCGGTAGCGAGCTTTCACAGTCCTGCTAGCTGGCTGGCGATGAGTCAGCGAGTTCCTGCTCAGTGTTCAGCCAATCGAGCAGCACGGAGCGAGCAGAATCTGTCCCTTTACTCTCAACACTGCCGAGCTCCAGTCTCATCAGGATTCAGAGAGTCCGAGAATCAGACCGCAAAGGAGGAGGCCATTTGGCCCATCGGGCCTGTGCTGGCTCTGTGAAAGAGCTCTCTAATTAGTCCCACTCCCCACTCTTTCCCCATTGCCCTGCAAATCTTTCCCTTCAAGTATTTATCCAATTCCCTTTCCAACTCGCGGTGTAAATAAACTCTTCTCATCTCCCTCTGGTCCTTATGCCAATGACCTTCAATCTGTGCCCTCTGGTTCCCGACCCTCCTGCCACGGGAAACAGTGTCTCTCTATTTACTCTATCAAAGCCTTTCCTGGTTTGATGAATGATTGTGACTCAACACCCCCTTCGTGTTCAATCTATATTCAGTCTGGCTCAGTGAGTTCCCATTGGCCCATCACACAATCTGCTGGGCTCTGAGCCATTCCCTCATTATTCTACACTCAGTTTCTGGGAGGCTCGCTCCAGCTTTTAGTCACGGAGAATCTTCAGGCACTAATTGGAGACCAGGAGCAGTAAAATGTTTACGCTGCCGTTAATGTGACTCCAAGGAACTGTCTGGGTTTCTGCTTAGTTCAGCAAACAGAGCCCAGAACTGCCAATTTGCTGAATGTGCAACGTACAATGTGCGGATTGTGAAGCTTCACCTTCGCAGTAAGTTAAACAGCGGCTCGATGCTGTTAGCACAGAGTCACCGAGACCAGCGTTCTCACGCTTCACGGCAGAGAGACCTTCACAGCATGTTGGGCCTTTCCAAATCGCATTTACTGAAAAACAACAACTGCCATTTACAAAGCGCCTTTAACGTAGTGAAACGTCCCAAGGTGCTTCACAGGAGCATAAATCAGACACAATTAACACCGAGCCACAGAAGGAGATATTAAGACTGGAGACCAAAAGCTTGCTCAAGGATGTTGGTTTAAGGAGCGTCTTAGAGGAGGGAGAGGCGGAGAGGTTTAGGGAGGGAAACATTGCTGTTTGTGGGAGCTTGCTGTGCACATATTGGCTGCTGAGTTTCCAACATTACAACAGAGACTACACTCCAAAAGTGCTTCATTGGCTGTGAAACGCTTTGGGACGTCCTGAGGAGGTGAAATGCTCTATAGAAATACAAGTTCATTCTGTTTTAGAATGAGGGGCCAGAGAAAGATGAAATGTGAGAGATTGAGGAGGGGGCAGGAAAAAGGTCTTCACACAGAGCATGGTGAGGCTGTGGGATTCACTCCCAGGGTCAGAGGGTGAGGAGTTGGCGATTGGGGGAGGGGAGGAGCCGGGACAGAGTTCCCGCTGTGTGGGGTGGGGGTAAACTCCATCCTTTCATCTTTTGGAATGTGGGATTGTACAGGAGTAAAGTCGATCAGCGAATCTATCCACTGATCCCAAATCTCACACTGTGCTTCCTCTTTATATCCTGAATCACTGAGATCCACGTCTGTTAGTTTCCCTGTCCCGTTTCCTGGTGATTTGTGTGGAAAAGGAGAGTAATTTGTTGTGTAAACCACTCATTCTCTCGCTGTAAATGTCCCGTCATTGATGATTGAGGAATCATTCAATATTAACTCTCTCACACTAAACACTGAACCAATACGGGCCACCTCTTTTGCTGGCTGTTTTATAAACTCTCATTCATTCATTCATTTGAAGATTGAATTCTCTGTTGTGGTTCCAGTGTTAGTTCACCATGAGCTCCTCGCCCAGTGGGTTGCAAAACATAAAAACAGATAGTAAAAGCTTTTACAAATATATAAAACGGAAAAGAGTGACTAATGTAAATGTTAGTCCCTTAGAAGATGAGAAGGGGGATTTAATAATGGGAAATGTGGAAACGGCTGAGACCTTAAACAATTATTTTGCTTCGGTCTTCACAGTGGAAGATACAAAAACCATGCCAAAAATTGCTGGTCACAGGAATGTGGGAAGGGAGGACCTTGAGACAATCACTATCACTAAGGGGGTAGTGCTGGACAGGCTAATGGGACTCAAGGTAGACAAGTCCCCTGGTCCTGATGAAATGCATCCCAGGGTATTAAAAGAGATGGCAGAAGTTATAGCAGATGCATTCGTTATAATATACCAAAATTCTCTGGACTCTGGGGAGGTACCAGCGGATTGGAAAGCAGCTAATGTAACGCCTCTGTTTAAAAAAGGGGGCAGACAAAAGGCAGGTAACTATAGGCCGGTTAGTTTAATATCTGTAGTGGGGAAAATGCTTGAAACTATCATTCAGGAAAAAATAGCAGGACATCTAGATAGGAATAGTGCAATCAAGCAGACACAGCATGGATTCATGAAGGGGAAATCATGTTTAACTAATTTACTGGAATTCTTTGAGGATATAATGAGCATGGTGGATAGAGGTGTACCGATGGATGTGGTGTATTTAGGTTTCCAAAAGGCATTCGATAAGGTGCCACACAAAAGGTTACTGCAGAAGATAGAGGTACGCGGAGTCAGAGGAAATGTATTAGCATGGATAGAGAATTGGTGGCGAATAGAAAGCAGAGAGTCGGGATAAATGGGTCCTTTTCGGGTTGGAAATCGGTGGTTAGTGGTGTGCCACAGAGATCGGTGCTGGGACCAAAACTGTTTACAATATACATAGATGACCTGGAAGAGGGGACAGAGTGTAGTGTAACAAAATGTGCAGATGACACAAAGATTAGTGGGAAAGCGGGTTGTGTAGAGGACACAGAGAGGCTGCAAAGAGATTTGGATAGGTTAAGCGAACGGGCTAAGGTTTGGCAGATGGAATACAATGTCGGAAAGTGTGAGGTCATCCACCTTGGGGGGAAAAAAAACAGTAAAAGGGAATATTATTTGAATGGGGAAAAATTACAACATGCTGAGGTGCAGAGGGACTTGGGGGTCCCGTGCATGAATCCCAAAAAGTTAGTTTGCAGGTGAAGCAGGTAATCAGGAAGGCGAATGAAATGTTATTGCGAGAGGGATGGAGTACAAAAGCAGGGAGGTCCTGCTGCAACTGTGTAGGTTATTGGTGAGGCCGCACCTGGTGTACTGCGTGCAGTTTTGGTCACCTTACTTAAGGAAGGATATACTGGCTTTGGAGGGGGTACAGAGACGATTCACTTGGCTGATTTCGGAGATGAGGGGGTTACCTTATGATGATAGATTGAGTAGACTGGGTCTTTACTCGTTGGAGTTCAGAAGGATGAGGGTGATCTTATAGAAACATTTAAAATAATGAAAGGGATAGACAAGATAGAGGCAGAGAGGTTGTTTCCACTGGTCGGGGAGACTAGAACCTCAAAATACAGGGGAGCCAATTTAAAACCGAGTTGAGAAGGAATTTCTTCTCCCAGAGGGTTGTGAATCTGTGGAATTCTCTGCCCAAGGAAGCAGTTGAGGCTAGCTCATTGAATGTATTCAAGTCACAGATTGATAGATTTTTAACCAATAAGGGAATTAAGGGTTATGGGGAGCGGGCGGGTAAGTGGAGCTGAGTCCATGTCCAGATCAGCCATGATCTTGTTGAATGGCGGAGCAGGCTCGAGGGGCTAGATGGCCTACCCCTGTTCATAATTCTTATGTTCTTATGGATCGAATAGTTTCACTTTAAACCTTGAAAGAGATTCCCAGGTTTAACCCTTTCTGAGCAAACCCTGGGGACAATCCGGCCGCTTTGGTGTTTGGGTGAAAATGGGGAAAGTGGGGACTGAGCCAGGAGAAGAGGGAAGGTGGAGATTATCAGTCTTTCCATCTTCATCTTCAGTCTCCGAGTTTTTCCTCCTCATGTGTCCCGGTCTCAAATTCTGCCTGATTTACGCTGCTGTGAAGCACCTTGGGACGTTGTACTATGTCAAAGATGCTATATAAAGGCAAGTTGTTGTAGTTGTCATTTGTTGTTGTTGCTGACCTACATTGGCGACTGGTCCGCAAACGCCCCGATTTTTAAAATTCTCATCCTTATCTTCAAATCCCTCCATGGCCTCTCCCCTCCCTATCTCTGAAACCTCTTCCAGCCCTACACCCCTCCGAGATCTCCACGCTCATCCAATTCTGGCCTCTTGCACAGCCCTAATTTCCATCGCCCCACCATTGGCGGCCGTGCCTGAGCCCGAAACTCCAGAATTCCCTCCCTAAACCTCTCCGCCTCTCTCTCCTTTAAGACACTCCTTAAAACCTACCTCTTTGACCAATCTTTGGGTCACCTGCCCTAATATTTCATGTGTCCGGGTGTCACTTTTTGTCTGATTTATGTTCCTGTGACGTTTTACTACATTAAAGATGCTATATAAATGCAGGTTGTTGTAGTTGTAGTTGCAGGTATTTTTGTTGTTAAGAATGTACTTACATTTCTATCGCACCTTTCACGCCCTCAGGACGTCCCAAGGTGCTTTACAGCCAATGATCTATTTTGCTGGGAGATGCTGAGGGTTTTGAGAGGCGCTACATAAATACAAACTCTTTCTCTGAGGGGCCTGGAACGCTGGAGCTGATCAGAAACTCTCTCCTAACTTGTTCTTGTTGCTGCCCAGAATCTGATCGTCAATCAGCGGAAACACACCCAGAAACTGTCCTGCCACCTGGTTTGAAATGCAATAATTGGGAGAAAAATGTTGCTGTTTGCAGAGTGAAGCTGGAAAAGGGAGAGCGGACTCCCGGAGCGGGCAGTCCCCAGTCTAACCCAGCTGCTCAGCTTATTTGAAACCAGCTTGCCCTTGTTTTTTGCCAGGTGTAAGTGCAATCTTCACGCCAACAACTGTATCTGGGAGAAGGGGAAGCTGAGTTGCGAGTGCGAGCACAACACGACGGGGCCGGACTGCGGGAGATGCAAGAAAGGCTTTCAAGGCCGAGTGTGGAGAGCGGGCTCGTACCTCCCAATCCCCAAAGGGACGGCCAATGTCTGTGAGTAACCAGAGCTGCTCCGGCCCGGCCCAGTGCCGGCGCTAGATTCCATTCACATTTCATTCTCAGCCCAACTCCCGACAACACATCGACTCCAAAATACAGCCCCATGGGTGTCTGTGATTGTGTTAATGTGGGAACAGAGGCTCACAGCGGGAGATTGGACAGAGCCAGGGACAGAAATAGAGTCCGTGTCCACGGCTCCACACTGAGTGAGAGGGAAGGAGAGGGAGTGAGAGAGAGAGAGAGAGGGAGAGAGGTAAGGGGGGGGGGGGAGAGAGGAGAGGGAAAAAGAATGAGAGATAAAGAGAGAGAACAAAGGAAATGAAAAAGAAAGTGGGAGACAAAAAGAAATAAAGAAAGTGAAAAAGAGTGAAAGAGAGGAGAGAAAGAAAGTAAGAATGAGAGAACGGAAGAGATATAGAGAGGGAAAGAAAGAAAAATGATCCAATTAGTCCCACTTCCTGCTGTTTCCCCACAGCCTTTTGAAAGTTACTATTGAATCTGCTCCCACCGCCCTTTCAGGCAGTGCATTCCAGATCACAACAACTCGCTGTGTAAATAAACTCTCCTCACCTCCCCTCTGGTCCTTTTGCCAATCACCTTCAATCTGTGACCTCTGGTTCCTGACCCTCCTGCCACTGGAAACAGATTCTCATTATTTACTCTATCGAAACCCTTCCTGATTTTGAAGCCCTCTATCAATGTAATGTCGGGGTCAGTGAGTGAGGGGGAATCACTGGCATTATGTAGAGGGTGAGGTTAGAATAGCTGCAGGGGTTCAATTTGATGGAAGCTCACTCCGGACACACCTACAGATACAGAGCCAGCACTGAGGTGTAGACTGATGTGAGAATGGAATGTTAATGGCTGGATGAACAGCTGGGGAAGAGCTGGGGAGGGTGAGAGGAGAATAAGCCTCTGTGTAATCAATATCTGAAGCAGATCAGGAAGTGAAGGTTGTGAGGGACATCTGTGGCCATTGCTGTGTGTGGAATGTCCCGAGATCAATATCCAGATAGTGACATGACTGGGCAGTGGGAGAGGGGTCTCTGTGATGACTGATGCCCTTGCGTATTAACCCAGCGTACTTACACACTAATCGCACATAGTGGGAGTGTACCCACGCACTAACCTCACGCTC
This sequence comes from Pristiophorus japonicus, assembly GCF_044704955.1. Lineage (NCBI taxonomy): Eukaryota > Metazoa > Chordata > Chondrichthyes > Pristiophoridae > Pristiophorus > Pristiophorus japonicus. Next base: position 5,010,510 of record NC_091984.1, on the reverse strand, counting down.
ACCTTACGGGAGCACTATAGCAACTCTACCTGGTCTCACATAGGGCTGGTGTGAGCTCTCAGAGGGTGCAGTACGCAATCCCCGATGTGTTCTTTGTTCGTGAGTTTAAGTGATGTCGATCTCATGAACACTCCGTGTGACGGGTTGTATTAGTGTGTTTATTGATAAAGATTGTTAATCAGACGTCTCTCTAACTTTCATTGTTTCCGTTTCCCTCTCCAGGCCTCCCTGACACTGTCGCAAGTGGCCGTAAGTAGGATCTACGCTCTCTGACCTGCTGACCCAGAGCCCATTTCTGTATCAGGAACAAACCGCTCCCCTCAAACCTCCCTCATCGTCCACTGACCAAGGGACAAGTGTAGGTGTGAACAGGGACTGAGTGTGAACAGGCGTGGGTGTGAGCAGGGCTGGGATCAGGAGGCTGTGTGTCCATGTATCTATGGAGTAAAGTATAATCTCCTTGAGCGGGACAGCAGATATGAAGCAGGGAAGATGTAATATATACGACGCACATCTTAGCTGAGAGGAAAGTGCTTCTTAACTCTGTCTCAGTGAGAATGTTCAATGGGAAGTGGAGGGAAGATTTGTAGAAAGCTGATTGGTTGCTGAGGCAAAGATCAACGGGGATCTGTTGTAATCCCGTTATCCCAGATACAGGAATGGGAACTGGGTGAGTGTCTCAGATTTTGCATCAACTTGTTCCTGTTTATTTAACCCTTCGCATGCTGTCCGTGTCATTCCAAACCATTCTCCACATTGAATCCCCAAACCAACACACAGACTGACCGGAAGTGACCATATATCTCCCATACTGACCGGAAGTGACCATAACTCCCCACACTGACCGGGAATGACCATAACTCCCCACACTGACCGGGAGTGACCATAACCCCCCATACTGACCGGGAGTGACCATAACCCCCCATACTGACCAGGAGCAGCGTGACCATAGCTCCCCACACTGGCCGGGAGTGACCATAACCCCCCATACTGACCGGGAGTGACCATAACTCCCCATACTGACCGGGAGTGACCATAACTCCCCATACTGACCGGGAGTGACCATAATTCACACACTGACCAGGAGCAGCGTGACCATAGCTCCCCACACTGGCCGGGAGTGACCATAATTCCCCATACTGACCGGGAGTGACCATAACTCCCCATACTGACCGGGAGTGACCATAATGCCCCATACTGACCTGGAGTGACCATAACTCCCCATACTGACAAGGAGTGACCATAATTCACACACTGACCAGGAGCAGCGTGACCATAACTCCCCATACTGACCGGGAGTGACCATAACTCCCCACGGTGACTGGGATTGGGGCTCTGGGGCACCCTGGGCTTCGATGAAACATTACACTTTGACCCCAATCCTGCCCCTTTCCTGCCCAGGTACAGCCAGAACCAACAGGAAGAAACAGACACTCAAAACCTTTATCACTGACACAAACTGAACTGAAGATAAACGAGTTCTAATGCCTGCCGATGAATTTCTATGTTGCACTGAATTACTGAGCGTGTTGTTGCTGGATTCAGTCATGCTGAATAATAACAGGACGGTTCAGTCACATCCTGCATTACACAGTTTTCCTTTCACACCCTCAACCTACTCGAATGTACCCAAATCCCACAATAACCTGTCACCGTCCTCACCCTATTAAACCCTTGCTCCGCGGACCAGATTCCCGCTAATTAGCGACCGATCCACTTTGAGCGATGGCCTGGGCAGTGAGCAGATCCGGAGAAGCGATTGATTGAGCCGACATTGGCCCCTGGTCCAGCAACGTCTCCAATTTAGAATTCTCATCCTCGCGTTCAAATCGCTCTGTGGTCTCAGCCCTCCCTATCTCTGTAACCCCCTCCCACTCCACACCCCTGCTTATCTCTGTAACCCCTCCCACCCTACACCCCTCCCTATCTCTGTAACCCCCTCCCACCCTACACACCTCGCTATCTCTGTAACCCCCTCCCACCCTACATACCTCCCTATCTCTGTAACCTCCTCAAGCCCTACAATCCGCCCTAACTTTGTAACCTCCTCCTGCCCTACACCCTCCAAGATCTCTGCGTTCCTCCGATTCTGGCCCTTGAGCATCCCTCACTCATTTTGCCCCACCATTGGTGGCCTTCAGCTGCCAAGCCCTAAGCTCTGGAATTGTCTCCCTAATCCTCACTATCTCTCTCTCCTCCTTTAAGTCGCTGATAAAACCTACCTAATTGACCAAGCTTTTGGTCCCCTGTCCCACTATCACCTTCCATGTCTCGGTGTCAGTCTCTGTCTGAATGGTGGTGAGATGGAGATGGAAATGTCTGCATGCTTGTCTCTCGGACCCTCTTGCAGTCCCGGGCAGTCTCCTCTCAATGTGTGCAAATTACAGATGCTCTGTTCAGCCCGCGTGTTGTTCTCCAGCTGGGATCAATAATTGCTGATTTCCCCCGACACATGCAGCTGACCCAAAGCTCGATCACACACGGCCACGAATCTCATCACTAGAGGTCGTGAACCCAGCGCAAGGTAGGAGCTTGCAAACAAAGCGACTGGCTCAGATCAGGAAGAGAAAGCAAGGATTGCATTTAGAAACATAGAAAATAGAAACATAGAAAATAGGTGCAGGAGTAGGCCATTCGGCCCTTCGAACCTGCACCACTATTCAATAAGATCATGACTGATCATTCCCTCAGTACCCCTTTCCCGCTTTCTCTCCATACCCCTTGATCCTTTTAGCCGTAAGGGCCATATCTAACTCCCTCTTGAATATATCCAATGAACTGGCATCAACAATTCTCTGCGGCAGGGAATTCCACAGGTTAACAACTCTCTGAGTGAAGAAGTTTCTCCTCATCTCAGTCCTAAATGGCCTACCATCCCTGGTTCTGGACTTCCCCAACATTTGGAACATTCTTCCTGCATTGAACCTGTCCAGTCCCGTCAGAATCTTATACGTTTCTATGAGATCCCTTCTCAGCCTTCTAAACACTAGTGAATAAGGCCCAGTTGATCCAGTCTCTCCTCATATGTCAGTCCAGCCATCCCGGGAATCAGTCTGGTGAACCTTCGCTGCACTCCCTCAATAGCAAGAACGTCCTTCCTCAGATTAGGATCCCGAGACCAAAACTGAACACAGTATTCCAGCTGAGGCCTCACCAAGGCCCTGTACAACTGTAATAATACTTCCCTACGCCTAAACTCAAATCCCCGAGCTATGAAGGCCAACATACCATTTGTCTTCTTCACCGTCTGCTGTACCTGCATGCCCACTTTCAGTGACTGATGAACCATGACACCAGGTCTCGTTGCACCTCCCCTTTTTCTAGTCTGCCGCCATTCAGATAATATTCTGCCTTCATGTTTTTGCCCCCAAAATGGATAACCTCACATTTATCTACAGTATACTGCATCTGCCATGCATTTGCCCACTCACCTAACCTGTCCAAGTCACCCTGCAACCTCTTAGCGTCCTCCTCACAGCTCACACCGCCACCCAGCTTAGTGTCATCTGCAAACATGGAGATATTACATTGATTACCTTCGTCTAAATCATTAATGTATATTGTAAAGAGCTGGGGTCCCAGCACTGAGCCCTGCGGCATTCCACTAGTCACTGCCTGCCATTCTGAAAAGGACCTGTTTATCCCGACTCTCTGCTTCCTGTCTGCCATCCAGTTCTCTATCCACGTCAGTACATTACCCCCAATACCATGTGCTTAGATTTTGCACAACAATCTCTTGTGCGGGACCTTGTCAAAAGCCTTTTGAAAGTCCAAATACACATCTACTGGTGCAGCATTCCCTCAGTAGTGCCCCATCGACAGTGCGGCACTCCCTCAGTACTGTCCCTCCGACAGTGCGGCACTCCCTCAGTATTGCCCCTCCGACAGTGCAGCACTCCCTCAGTACTGTCCCTCCGACAGTGCGGCACTCCCTCAGTACTGTCCCTTCGACAGTGCGGCACTCCCTCAGTCTTCTCTTCTTAGGCAGTCCACCAGAGTCGAGGATGACTTGCTTCCACACTACAGTTCTAAGGTGACTGATGAGTCCAATGTGGGATCTACAGACTCTGTCACAGGTGGGGCAGGTGGTGGTTGAAGGGACGGGTGGGTGGGGTGCTTGATTTGTCGTACACGCCTTCTTCCGCTGTTTGTACTTGGCTTCCGCGTACTCCCGACGAAGAGACTCAAAGTGTTCGACGCCTTCCCGAATTGAAGCTGTTTGTAAAGTGTTGGAGACTTGTTTCACCCCCACAGTCTGAGCCTCCCTTGCCCCGGCTCGCACTCATTCCTGTCGCTGAGGTTGTGTCGCTATGTTTTATTGGGATCAACCGTGTGCAGTGTGTGTCTTGTCTTGTTTCTGCAGATTGTGAGTGTCACCCTGATGGCTCGCTCCACCATCGCTGTAATGACACGGGATATTGTGAGTGTAAGAAGGGGGCGACAGGGCCCAAGTGTGACAAGTGCCTGCCCGGATATTACTGGCACAGAGGCTGTCGAGGTAAGTAACCGTACCAGCCCCTCCCCTCACTCTGCCCCGGCTTCTGTGTGTCAGGGTCAGCAAAGTATCCGTTAGCAGAGATACCGTGGGGCGAAACACAGACGCATTTAGTGAGTGAACCCTCCTGGAATCTCCCATCACCTGCCACACAATTAGTGGCACTGTTCCTCACAAAGGGAGGTCTGGAGTTCAGTGAGGGGAGTTTCATAGAATCACACAGCACAGGAGGAGGCCATTTGGCCCATCGTGTCTGTGCTGGTTCTGTGAAAGATCTATCCGATTAGTCCCACTCCCCTGCTCTTTCCCCATGGCCCTGCTAATTTTTTCTTTTCAAGTATGTGGTGTCCTTACATCCTGCTATAGAATCACACGAGGCATGTACTGCAGGCAAGGTCACTGTGTGACCTGAACCTTTATTCCCAGGACAAAGAAGTGATGACCCTCCATGGGACCTCCCTTTATATACCTGGATGACCAGGTGAGGAGTGCCTCCCACAAGTTCACCCCCTGTGGTCAAGGTGTGCATTACTCAGGTATATACAGTGTACAGTGTTGTTACATAAAGGTTACAATTGTGTGAAGGTTACAAACATGACAAAGTATTTATCCAATCCACTTTTGAAAGTTACCATTGAATCTGCTCCCACCGCCCTTTCAGGCAGCGCATTTCAGATCACAACAACTCGCTGCGTCCAAAAAATTCCAAATATATTGTATACTACATTACCTTTATCGACCCTTTCTGGTGGTACTTCATAGAATTGAATAAGGTTGGCCAAGCATGACCTTCCCTTTTGAAATCCGTGCTGACTACTCTTTATTATATTTTCAGTGTCTAGATGTTTTTCTATTACATCTTTGAGTAAAGATTCCATTATCTTTCCTACCACCGACGTTAAGTTAATTGGTCTATAGTTTCCTGGACTTGTTCTATCTCCTTTTTTAAATATAGGAAGCACATTAACTGTCCACCAGTCCTCTGGCACTATTCCCTTTTCTAATGAATCTTTATATATATGTAACAGTGCCTCTGCTATCTCTTCCCAACTTCTTTTAATATGCGCAGATACAATCCATCTGGACCAGGGGTTTTATCGTCTCTAAGTTTGATCAGTTTATCAATTATCTCACCCTTTCCATCTTAAATTTCTTTATAACTTTTTGATCTCTTCTTCTAATGTCATGTCCACCATGTTAGTGTCCCTGGTAAATGCTGAGGCAAAGTAATTATTGAATATTTCTGCCATTTCGCTGTCATTACCTGTGAGTTTATCGTGTGTGTCCCTCAGTGGCCCTCTCCCGATCCTCATTCCCCTTTTGTTATTTATGTGTCTGTCGAATACTTTACTGTTGCTTTCGATATTCCGTGATCATTGAATTCTCTACTTCCTCTTTCCTAATTGTTTCTTCACTTCCTTCCTCACCTCTCCGTTTTCCCTTTTGGAACCCGGGCTGACTATTCTTTGTTATATTCTCGGTTTCTGGATGTTTCTCTAATAAAATGTTGCTGTGACAGTGCGAGCCTGGGAGCGGCGATGGTTGGAACAATCTGTAACCGGGGGAGATTTTCAATGAGCTGACCTTTCTTTTCTCTGGCCTCTTGCAGCGGGCGTGTGCGATAACTTGCTGACGCGGTGTGAGAACGGAGGAGTGTGTGAGGACAATGGGAGGTGTGTGTGCCCCGCTCCCTACACTGGGCTCCTGTGTGAGAAAGGCCAGTGTGGGGAGGGAGTGGGAGGGTGTGTCTCCCAATCCCCGCGGGACCCCACCTTACACCAGGTGCTGCTGTCGCTGACTGTGCTGCTAACCGCCGCTAACGGCCGCCCGCCGCTCTGACCGGCCTCCAGCGCCATGGCCGCTCACGGGAAGCTGAGAAGAGTGCAGGAGAATCCAGCATTTACTGCATCGCCGGTAAAACACGCTCCCCTCCCCCACCCCCCGGGAAAGGCAAACTGGAACCGAGGCCGGAGCCCACCCACCCACCCAGCCCGACTGGATCTGAGAGCCCGGAAGGAATGGGCAGTCAGTGGGGACTGGACTCTCGCACTCTCCGCGGGGCCGAGGCAGCTGCTAATATTCATTCTGTAATCGCCAGCCGCTCGGCCCATGTCCAGCTTTAGGACAAAGACAGAAAGAAAGGACTCACATTTCTACAGCGCCTGTCACCACCTCAGGACGGCCCAAAGCGCCTCACAGACAATCGAGGACTTTTTCAACAAACAGCAATGTGATAATGGCCAGACAATCTGTTCTAGTGATGTTGGTTGAGGGATAAATATTGGCCAGGACACCGGGGAGAACTCCCCTGCTCTTCTTCGAATAGTGAAATGGGATCTTTTACATCCACCTGAGAGCAGACGGGGCCTCGGTTTAACGTCTCATCCGAAAGGCAGCACTCCGTCAGTGCAACACTCCCTCCCTCCCTCACAAACTAAACACGCATGTTACACGCCATCACTCATTCCATCCACTCCCTCCCTCTCGCTTCTGCCCTCACACTCACCCACCCTCTCTCCCTTCCTCCCTCTCTCCCCCACCCTCGCTCTCGCTTTCCCTTTCACACTCACTCACAGCCTCCTCCTCTCCCACTCTCATTCTACCTCTCCCTCCCACACTGCCTCCCTCCCTCACTCTCCCCCTCCCTCTCTCTCTCTCTCTCTCCCTCCCTCTCCCCCTGCGAGGGTTGCTGAGTGGGGACCAGGTATTCCTCCCTCCCTCCCCCTTCCTGCGAGGTATGCTGTGTGGGGACCAGGCCTCTCTCTCGGTGCATTGTGACCTGAGGGAATGTGAGGGGGGCTTCAGTGAGCATTGCTGTGATCCTTGTCGCTGGGTTTTTGTGTAATCACTTCCCCCGACCCCCTCCTTCTGAAATCCCGCTCCTATCCTGGTCTATCCACGGAGGCCGCATCAGTCCCTTATGGGAATAATCCTGAGCAGCGATCAGAGCATCAATGCGTTTATTTTATTTTGTATTAAGATGAAGTTATTTTTTTGCTATCCCACAAGTTGCGATGTAATTTGTGTATGAATCGTAGTTTGTGTTGGTGAATATATCTGCCACTGTGGAACTCCCAGCGATGGAAGCAATGAGACCATTTTCTGCGTCTGATTTTCCTGCAACTGCAATTTGCTGCATCAAAGAATTGGAGTTTCCGGCTCGGGAAAGTGTCCTAAGATCCAGCAAAGGACTCGTCCCTTTACACTGGACAACAATAAATGCTCCTGCAGCAAGTGTCCTAGGTCAGGGTCCGGGTCCGAGGGAGGGGGAGGGGGTGGGTTCAGATGGAACAGTGGATTCAGGAGAAGCAGGAGGTGGAGGTTTTCCCCGGGGGTTCAGACTTTGTGGATTCCAGGAGCCGGTTGTACGGAGGCGGCCCCACATACCCACAATGCAATGCAGCAGAGAAAAGGCCCCATCGCCAGCTCATGCCCCTCCGATAGTGCAGCACTCCCTCAGTACTGCCCCTCCGACAGTGCCGCACTCCCTCAGTACTGCCCCTCCGACAGTGCAGTGCTCCCTCAGTACTGCCCCTCCGACAGTGCAGCGCTCCCTCAGTACTGCCCCTCCGACAGTGCCGCACTCCCTCAGTACTGCCCCTCCGACAGTGCAGCACTCCCTCAGTACTGCTCCTCCGACAGTGCAGCACTCCTTCAGTTCTGCCCTTCCGACAGTGCAGTGCTCCCTCAGTACTGCCCCTCCGACAGTGCAGCGCTCCCTCAGTACTGCCCCTCTGACAGTGCAGCACACCCTCAGTTCTGCCCTTCCGACAGTGTATTGCTCCCTCAGTACTGCCCCTCCGACAGTGTAGTGCTCCCTCAGTACTGCCCCTCCGGCAGTGCAGCGCTCCCTCAGTACTGTCCCTCCGGCAGTGTATTGCTCCCTCAGTACTGCCCCTCCGACAGTGTAGTGCTCCCTCAGTACTGCCCCTCCGGCAGTGCAGCGCTCCCTCAGTACTGTCCCTCCGGCAGTGCAGCGCTCCCTCAGTACTGCCCCTCCGACAGTGTAGTGCTCCCTCAGTACTGCCCCTCCGACAGTGCAGCGCTCCCTCAGTACTGTCCCTCCGACAGTGCAGCACTCCCTCAGTACTGTCCCTCCGACAGTGCAGCACTCCCTCAGTACTGTCCCTCTGCCAATGCAGCACTCCCTCAGTACTGCCCCTCCGACAGTGTGGCATTCCCTCAGTCTTCTCTTCTTAGGCAGTCCACCAGAGTCGAGGATGACTTGCTTCCACACTACAGTTCTAAGGTGACTGATGAGTCCAATGCGGGATCTACAGACTCTGTCACAGGTGGAGCAGGTGGTGGTTGAAGGGACGGGTGGGTGGGGTGCTTGATTTGTCGTACGCGCCTCCTTCCGCTGTTTGTACTTGGCTTCCGCGTACTCCCAACGAAGAGACTCAAAGTGTTCGACGCCTTCCTGAATGCTTCTTCTCCACTCTGAGCGGTCATGGGCCAGGGATTCCCAGGAGTCGGTGGGTCGTGACATTTTTTCAGGGAGGCTTTGAGGGTGTCCTTGAAGTGTTTTCTCTGCCTCCTGGGGCTCGCTTGCCGTGACGGAGCTCGGAGTAGAGCGCTTGTTTCGGGAGTCTAGCATCGGGCATGTGGACAATGTGGCCCATCCATCGGAGCTGATCAAGTGTGGTCAATGCTTCGATGCTGGCGATGTTGGCCTGGGAGAGAACACTGATGTTGGTGTGCCTATTCTACCAATGGATTTGCAGAATTTTGCAGAGGCAGCGTTGGTGGTACTTCTCCCTCAGTGCTACACTGTGAATGTTGGTCTGGATTGTGTGCTCGTGTCTGTGAAGAGAATGAGTGTGAACAGTGAGCCAAGGCTGACACCTCGAGCCTGCCTATTGAAATGGTTTGTCCAGCAGTAAATGTGCCCTTGATGCTGTTCCCCCTCTGGGTAAAGCTGCCCGAGCCTCCCTTTCTCTCTGTCGCTCGGTCACTGCCCCATTGGGTCGCTGCGCTGAACAATTGTCGGGGACAATGTGAGGGGCTGGGAGCGAGAGAGTGATGGGCAAGTGCAGATTAGTGTATTTATATAGCGCCTTTAACAGTGTAAAACGTCCCAAGGCACTTCACAGGAGTGTTATAAGACAAACATTTTTCACCGAGCCACAAAAGAAGAAATTACGGCAGGTGACCAAAAACTTGGTCAAAGAGGTAGGTTTAAGGAGTGTCTTGAAGGAGGAAAGAGAGGTAGAGAGGCGGAGGGAATTCCAGAGCTTAGGACCCAGGCAGCTGAAGCCACGACCACCAATGGTTGAGTGATTATAATCAGGGATGCTCAAGAGGGCAGAATTTGAGGAGCGCAGACATCCTGGGGGGTTGTGAGGCTGAAGGAGATTACAGGGAGGGGCAAGACCATGGAAGGATTTGTAAACAAGGATGAGAACTTTGAAATCGAGGCATTGCATAACCGGGAGCCAATGTAGGTCAGCGAGCACCGGGGTGATGGGTGAACGGAACTTGGTGCGAGTTAGGACACGGGCTGCCGAGTTTTGGATGACCTCAAATTTACGTAGGATAGATTGTGAGAGGCCAGCCAGGAGTGCATGGAGGAATCAAGTCTAGAGGTAACAAAGGCATGGATGAGGGCTTCAGCAGCAGATGAGCTGAGCCAAGGGCGGAGATGGGCGATGTTATGGAGGTGGAAATAGGCGGTTTTAGGTAATGCCGCGGATATGTAATCAGAATCTCATTTTACAGTCAAATATGACACCAGGGTTGTGAGCAGTCTGATTCAGCCTCAGACACATGCTAGGGAGAGGAACGGAGTTAGTGATGGGGACCAAAGACAATGGCTTCGGTCTTCCCGATATTTAATTGGAGAAAATTTCTGTTCATCTGGATGGAGACCTTGTAGGGGTCGAGAGAAGTGGTAGTGAGGTAGAGCTGGGTGTCGTCAGCGTACATGTGGAAACTGACTCCATGTTTTCAGATGATGTCGCCAAGGGGCAGCATATAAATGAGATAGGAGGGACCAAGGATAGATCCTTGGGGGACACCAGAGGTAACGATGCGGGGGTGGGAAGAGAAGCCATTGCAGGTGATTCTCTGGCTACGATTAGATAGATCAGAATGGAACCAGGCGAGTGCAGTCCCACCCAGCGGGCTGTTGGTGGAGAGACGGAGGAGGATGGAGTGGTCAACCGTGTCAAAGGCTGCAGACAGGTCCAGGAGGACGAGGAGGGATAGTTTACCTTTGTCACAGTCACAAAGGATGTCATTTGTGACTTTGATGAGAGCCGTTTCAGTACTGTGGCTGGCGTGGAAATCGGATTGAAGGGATTCAAACATGGAGTTTCAGGAAAGGTGGACACGGATTTGGGAGACGACTTTGGAGAGGAAAGGGAGATTGCCGATTGGGTGGTAGTTTACAAGGATGGAGGGGTCGCGGGTTATTTTTTTGAGGCGAGGGGTGATGACGGCAGATTTGAAGGAGAGGGGGACACTACCTGAGGAGAGAGAACCGTTAACAATATTGGCTAACATGGGAGCCAGAAAAGAAAGTTGGGTGGTCAGTAGTTTGATGGGAATAGGGTCAAGGGAGCAGGAAGTGGGTCTCAAGGGCACGATAAACGTGGAGAGGTCATGAGGGGAGATCGGAGAGAAACTGGAGAAAGATGCGAGAAGAAGAAAGGCTAGACTCCCAGCTGCGGCTCTCAGTCACAGGCTCCTTCTCACTGGGACAAAGCCCAGTTACTGAGCAGCCCCAGCAAGCTCCAGGCTGACCGTGCAACCACTGGCCTCCCAAATGCTGCCGAGATGGAGCAGCATTTCATCTCAAGCTTCGGGCTCAGGCTCTGGGACTGAGAGCAGCCACTGGGCACATTGCAAACTGGCTCCTTCCTGCTTCTGTCTGCATCCACTTGGGGAGCAGCTCTGTTCCCCTGGGAGGGGTTGTGGCCATTCTCAGCATACCTTCCCCTGGGTGCCAGTAAATCTATGCAACAAGCGCTGGCTGGGGAGGGAGGGGAAAGGGCAGTGAGTCTGCTCTGGGACTCACACATATCACACACACGCTGGGCCTTTTTCAGCTGGTGCACTCGGCAGATGGACGCTGAGGAAATGCCACTTTAATCAGCAATAATTCCACACAGGGAAAAGTCCTGCTCATCCCAGCTTTCCTCTCAAAGAAACTGTTTCACAGCCAAAGGCTGTCATAAATAAACAGGAACATTGGGAGCAGGAGGAGGCCATTCAGCCCCTCGAACCATTCAAAGAGATGGAGGCTGGTCTGTATCTGAATCTGAACCCACTGACCCTCCATTGCTCCATATCCCCCGATACCCTTACCCAACAAAACCCATTCCATCTCAGTCTGAAAGCTCCAATTGACCCCCGGCACCTTTTGGGGGAGAGTTCCAGATTCCCACTGCCCTTTGTGTGAAGAAGTGCTTCCTAACATCACCCCCAAACGGCCTGGCTCTAATTTTAAGGTTAGGCCCCCTTGTTCTGGACTCCCCCCGCTCCCCCCCCCCCCCCCCAGAGGGAACAGTTTCTATCGATCCTCTCAACTCCTCTGACCATCTCAAACTGTCCTCACAGTTTAACCCGCTAATCCCGCTTCATTGAGGGAGGGGCCTGTTCATTCTGATCAATGAGGGAGGGGTCTGTTCATTCTGATCAATGACGGAGGGGCCTGTTCATTCTGATCTCACCTCTCCCTCTAAACTGACCCCTCGCTCCCAAACTGACCCCTCGCTCCCAAACTGACCCCATGCTCCCAAATTGACCCCACGCTCCCAAACTGACCCCACAATCCCACACTGACCCCTCGCTCCCAAACTGACCCCTCGCTCCCATACTGACCCCTCACTCCACACTGACCCCTCACTCCACACTGACCCCTCACTCCCAAACTGACCCCTCATTCCCAAACTGACCCCTCACTCCACACTGACCCCTCACTCCCACACTGACCCCTCACTCCCACACTGACCCCTCACTCCCACATTGACTCCTCACTCCCACATTGACTCCTCACTCCCACATTGACCCCTCACTCCACACTGACCCCTCGTTCCCAAACTGACCCCTCGCTCCACACTGACCCCTCGCTCCCAAACTGACCCTTCGCTGCACACTGACCCCTCATTCCACACTGACTCATTACTCCCAAACTGACCCCTCACTCTCACTGACCGCAGGAGGCCGTCCAGGCAACAGACAAGTGTGCAGTGGGAGCATAGAATCATAGAATGGTTACAGCACGAAAGGAGGCTAATCGGTCGTCGAACCTGTGCCGGCTCTCTGCAAGAGCACATCAGCTAGTCCCATTCCCCCAAACTGATCATTGCCAGGAAGGAGTATATAGCCACGAGGACCTGGACTCGGTTCAGGAAGAAGTTTAATGACCTCACACACATAGTCAAGGTCAGTGAATTTATCAAATGCCATATCCCACCTTCTGCACCACTAAACTCACCCGCTCAATGCACCACCCCCATATCACTCACCTACCAACAATCTCTACCAAACACAACTCATACTTCACATTCATAGCTTCACCTCACCCTCACACACTTAGCACTGCTGCAAACCTCGAATGGACACGTTAGCATAGTGGTTATGTTACTGGACTAATAATCCAGAGACATGAGTTCAAATCCCATCATGGGAATTTAAATTCCGTTAATTAAATACATTTGGAAATAAGAAGCTAGTGTCAACAATGGTGACCATGAAACTAATGGATTGTCATAAAAACCCTGGTCTGGGATATATGTGACTCCAGACCCACAGCAATGTGGTTGACTCTTAACTGCCTAGTGCGGTTCAAGAAGGTGGGTCACCACCACCTTCTCATGGGCAATAAATGCCGGCCTTGGCAGCGATGCCCACATCCCATGAATGAATAACAAAAAAACACACTTCACAGCTTGAACACACTGTCAGCTATTCAACCATGACATTATACCACATTCACTGACACACTTCCCTTTTCTCTTGCATAACATACACCAGCAGATCTTAACCGGCGGGGATAGGCTAGCCTGCATCATCTCACCGCCTTGGAGGAGACGGTGCTGGCCATTCTTGGCGTGAGCATAGCTGAGCCAGTGGCAGGGCTGAAATAATAAAGTGTCGGTATCCTCTTATGTTATCCTTCTCACATCCCACCTCCCCCTGATCCCACAGTCTCTTCCGAGTTACAATCTACACATGGTATAAGCATGCAATTCTTGCTTCCGCACCACCCTAACCCTGCTCATTCCCAAGAAATCCAGCTTGCCCAGCCTGTGGTCGAACAACAAGAGGAGAGAAAAGTGAAGAAGAAACACTGTCACTGGATTCACACTCCCAGTCACCAGCTCGGATACAGACACTCCGCGTACTTTAAAGGATAGATTAGACGCGGGACCTGCACGTGGTGAGACTCCGGGCACGAATGGCCTGCAGTCAAGGCAGACAGAAAGGTTAGCTTAGATGCCAACTTCCTAGAGGGACAAGGTCACACATCAGTTCTGCTGCACAGGACTCAGATGAAGACCTTGATGGGGCAGCCTACAGAAGAACGCTGATGGGTACGCACAATGAAATACTTGGTGCACTGGCAGGCCTGCCAAAAAGCCTGAATGCAATGTCAAGGAGCATAGAGAAGTCCAGCTTCGGCCTTGCACAGAGCTTTGGGCAGAGCTTGGCGCCCATCCTTTCCAGCGTGCAAGGGCTGGGCAGATCCATTAACGCACTTGTGGACCCAACCATCGTCGTCTTGGAAGGCTCAGTTTCCATTGCAGCACAGGCAGAAGCCGCCCAACATCTGAGTGCTGCAGTGGATACTCAGACTGAAGTCATGCAAGCACAGACTGCTGCCATCATGGCTGTTTGCCAGTACTGAAAGTGGCTTGCAGGGTGCCACTGCAGTTTGTACTCCAGTAGGTTACTAGGGTCGCTGAGGTGCTGCCCCGGGGGAGTGGATGTGGCTCCGTGGAGGATGACCTTGCTGTCCTCCCTCAGGACGACAGCATTCGTCCTCCCACTACTACCACTCCGACAGCGCCCTGTCAGCCAGCCAGCCCAGACTGCTGTCACCCATGCCGAGGTACTAAGCCTGGAAGCTCCTCAAGGTCGTCCAGCAAGGCCATCTGCAGTCTCCCTCACTGAAAGTCAGCAGCCTTCCACCAGCCATGCTGCAGCCACTGAGGTAGTACTGCGTAGGAGCACTAGAAATATAGAAACATAGAAATTAGGTGCAGGAGCAGGCCATTCGGCCCCTCGAGCCTGCACCGCCATTCAATAAGATCATGGCTGATCATTCAACCTCAGTACCCCTTTCCTGCTTTCTCTCCATACCCTCCATACTAGGATAGGCAAAGACACTAAGGGAAGGCACAAGGGTGATTAGTTGAATTTTTGATGTAATAATGGATGGATATATGGATAAAGTTGCATTAGAAAGTTTTCTTTGTGGTTACTTTTATTTCAGCATTGTGGCCAAGAGGACACTGCGACGGTCAGTAACAGAGGGAAGGGAAAGTATGCGACTAATGTTTAATGGGGAATTTGGGTTACGTTCACGGATATCCCTGCCAGAAAGGGGCTATCTAAGTTGCTTCCTTCCTTCCGCTTCCTCCTCCTGCTCCTGGGCTGGTGGCCGTAACCCTAGTGGCAAGGGCTGTGCCCTCATGATGGACAGGTTGAGGAGAATACAGCAGACCATGATGATTTGGGACACACACTCCAGTGAGTACTGTAGGGCTCCTCCAGAGCGGTCCAGGCAGCGGAAGCATTGTGTAAGGATGTTCTCCTCTATGATGTTTCGTGTGGCAGCATGGTTCTTGTTATACGCATGTTGCCCATGTGTGGTTGGCTTGCGGGGCAGAGTCATGAGCCAGATGGTCAAGGGTAGCCTTTGTCACCAAGGAGCCACGCTCTTGGTGGCTCAAAGACTGCGGAAACAATGGACTGGTGCAGCATAAAAGCATCATGAATGCTGCCAGGATATTGGGCATTCCAACTGCACATTCAGCGAGTGGTAACCTATGCGCTTGCGGTACAACTCAACAGTTATATACGGTGCCCACAAAGCCATGTGTGTGCCCTGCACAATGGGGAAGTCCGCTAACCTGGCAAAGCCATGTGCATGCTCTGTCTGCTTCTTTTTGGGCAGGAAAAAGACAAAATGCCCTCTCCTGGCATAAAGAGCTTCTGTCACCTCTCTTATGCAGCGTTGGAGAGCAAACTGCATGTTACAGATGTCGCCTGCTCCAGCCTGGAAGGATCTTGACGCAAAGAAATTCAGGGCCACCGTCACTTCCACAGCCATTGGCAGCGCTGTCCTTGCCCTGGAGTGAGGCTCCAGATCTGGTTGCAAGAAGTGGCATAGTGCTTTGTAAAGCCCAGATGCCTCGCAGATTGCTCCTGGCTCAGGTTGAGGTACGAGAATAGCTCTCGGAAGACCCTAGATGTGTAAGGCCTCCTGCTGAGAGCTTATCTCCCCCTCCTCCTCCTCCCTCTGTGAGCAGCTAGTCCCCTTTGCTGCCTCTGCTCCATCTCCCGGTCATCCTGCTGGCCAAGGGGGATGACAACTAGAGCACCCATGACTGGGAGCAAGTGGTCTGAAGAGAACCCTTGAGTTCAGAAGCAAGGCCTTCTCCACTTGCAGCACCGTGCCCTGTCACCTCACCAACTTTATACAACTCTAGAAAGCTGCAAACACTTGCACAGAGCCAGTAGAAATCAAAAAGCAAGTTAGCTGAAAGTTAATGATGATCCCTTTAAATATCGCTGGTGGGATATCCTTCCTGCTGCTGAACACATGTTTAGCTGTACGAGGTTAGGAGAAGGAATCCAGTCCAGCGATGACGACCAAGATGGCAGCACTGTTGAATCAGCATTGCTGCATGATGTCACGATCTGCCTACTCACCATTCTTCCAGTGCACGCTCCTAACGGCCGCCTTAACACCATCACCAAGATGGCGTCCGGCACGACCCCCACCACCAGAAGTGTGCGCTCGCTGCTCGGACACCATCTTGGTCCCAATTCGGTCTCCGTAGCGCCCAAACAAAGGGAGCTACGCAACCGAATTTCTCCGCCGGTGTATTTCCAGTATTTTCATTTCAGATTTTCGCAGCCGCAATATTTTTCTTTTGTGGAGATGATCCAGGCGTTGGGCTGAGGGGCCAGACGGGAGTGAATCGTTCCCTTTCACCCACTGTATACTGTACAGAAGCTGACACTGAGACACACGTGAGCCACACAGTCTCTGACAGGAGTGAATCGTTCCCTTTCATCCACTGTATACTGTACAGAAGCTGACACTAAGAGATACACACGGGCCTGTAATCAGTGCTTTAAATAATTACTAATTCATACAATGCATTGACAGATGCGGGCTATTATACACTAAAATAATTAAACCAGTCTTAGTCAAATTGCCACTGCACTTGTGGCAGACTGCCTGGGAGACTGATGAAACCACATGGCTGTCATATTTCTGGAGCAGATGGCTTGGATGAGGGTCGAGGGGAAATGGCTGGCTGCACCGGTCGGTTGAGGGCGCTTTGTTCAGCTGAGTCAGTAGTTTTAGTTTTAGCGGCGTGCGGGCCTGCCTTCAGGGCTGCGACCCTGGATCTGGCGTTCAGCAGTCTCTCTTTTGACGCTTGCAAGAGAATAGTATTAGTGGCTGTCCTTGCGGCATTGTTCTCCAGTTGCATGACCAATTGCCTTGAGGGGGGAGAAAAAGAAGATTGCCGCTTGAGTCAAATGCAACATTCACTGTAGCTCGGGTCAGCATTCAAGCACTGCACACTGCACATTAACATTAAAAGGGAAGCGGGGGAATTGGTCGATTCTATATCCCAGTCGTAAAACAGAAGCAACGAGAGGCAATTTTAGAGCGGTACTGTCCTGGCACGATTCGCGCCTGGAGTACGGGCACCACCATATTGGCAGGAGAGGCTTCCCCGGTGCCCGCGGGACCCTCTCGAAACAGGCCATTCGTTAGTTCCCTCGCAACTTACAAATGAGAGGCTTTATTTCTCCATGTCTCCGCTCTGTGTTACCTGAGTGGAGTCTTCATCTGATTGGCTCTTGCGACGAAGGCAGCTCCTCATCTGACTGAGAGATTTTTATTGTATGTACAGCAAACAGGCCATTCGCGCAGCTGCTCTGTGCTCCTCAACTACCTCCTCTTTCACTAAGACATAGGCAGTATCTTCTTCCATGGTGAAGACAAGAGGCAAAGTATTCATTTAGTACCTCAGTGATGCCCTCTGCCTCCATGCCTAGGTCTCCTATTTGGTCCCTAATCGGCCCCACCCCTTCTCTTACTACCCGTTTACTATTTATATGCCTATAGAAACCTTCTGGATTCCCTTATATGTTAGCTGCCAATCTATTCTCATTGCCCCATTTATTTTCTTTTTCGCTTCCCCTCTGAACTTTCTATATTCAGCCTGGTTCTTATGTGTATTCTCAACCTGACATCTGTCATACGACCCTTTTTTCTACTTCATCTCACTCTCTGCCTCTCTCGTCATCCGGGGAGCTCTGACTTTGATTGCTCTATCTATCCCCGTCATGGGGATGTTCCTCAACTGTGCCACATTATCGGCTTGCCAGCAAAGTTGAAGCCCATGGAATAAAAGGGATAGTGGCAGCATGGATACGAAATTGGCTAGGTTATTTAGCTTCTCCTTAAATGCATCTATGCTATTTACCGCAACCACTCTCTGTGGTAGTGAGATCCACATTCTCACCACTCTCTGGGTACAGAAGTTTTTCCTGAATTACCCATTGGATTTATTAGTGACTGTCCTATATTTATGGCCGCTAGTTTTGGTCTCCCCACAAGAGGAAACATCTCTTTGTCTGTCCTATCAAACCCCATCATAATCTTAATGATCTCTATCAGGTCACTCCTCAGCCTTCTCTTTTCCAGCCTGTTCAGTTTTCTCTGATCGTTATACCCTCTCAGTTCCTGGACTATCCCAGTAAATCTTTTTTGCACCTTCACCAGTGCCTCTGTATCCTTTTTGTAACATGGAGAACTGCGCTCGGTATATGGAGACCAGAACTGTGTTCGGTATATGGAGACCAGAACTGCGCTCAGTATATGGAGACCAGAACTGTGCTCGATATATGGAGACCAGAACTGTGTTCGGTATATGGAGACCAGAACTGTGCTCGGTATATGGAGACCAGAACTGTGTTCGTATATGGAGACCAGAACTGTGCTCAGTATATGGAGGCCAGAACTGTGCTCGGTATATGGAGACCAGAATAAGATGTTCGGAATAAGGTGGACGGATTAACTGCGCAGATAGCAGTTAACGGGTAATTGGTAACACTGAGACATGGCTCCAGGGTGACCAAGGCTGGGAACTAAATATCTAGGGGTATTCAACATTTAGGAAGGATAGACAGAAAGTAAAAGGAGATGGGGTGGCATTGCTGGTTAAAGAGGAAATTAATGCAATAGTAAGGAAGGACATTAGCTTGGGTGATGTGGAATCAGTATGGGTGGAGCTACGGAATACCAAAGGGCAGAAAACGTTAGTGTGAGTTGTGTACAGACCACTAAACAGTTGTACTGAGGATGGGGACAGCATCAAACAAGAAAGAAGGGATGCGTGCAATAAAGGTACAGCAGTTATCATGGGCAACTTTAATCTGCATATTGATTGGGCTAACCAAACTGGTAGCAATGCGGCGGAGGAAGATTTCCTGGAGTGTATTGGGGATGGTTTTCTAGACCAATATGTCGAGGAACCAACTAGAGGGCTGGCCATCCTAGACTGGGTGATGTGTAATGAGAAGGGACTAATTAGCAATCTTGTTGTGTGAGGCTCCTTGGGGAAGAATGACCATAACATGGTAGAAATCTTTATTAAGATGGAGAGCGATTCAGAAACTAGGGTCCTGAACTTAAGGAAAGGTAACTTTGATAGTATGAGATGTGAATTGGCTAGAATAGACTAGCGAGCAATACTTAAAGGATAGATGGTGGATAGGCAATGGCAAACATTTAAAGATCACATGGATGAACTTCAACAATTGTACATCCCTGTCTGGAGTAAAAATAAAACGGGGAAGGTGGCTCAACAAGGGAAATTAAGGATAGTGTTAAATCCAAGGAAGAGGCATATAAATTGGCCAGAAAAAGCAGCAAACCTGAGGACTGGGTGGATTTTAGAATCCAGCAGAGGAGGACAAAGGGTTTAATTAGGAGGGGGAAAATAGAGTTGAAAGGAAGCTTGCCGGGAACATAAAAACTGACTGCAAAAGCTTCTATAGATATGTGAAGAGAAAAAGATTAGTGAAAACAAACATAGGTCCCTTGCAGTCAGATTCAGGTGAATTTATAATGGGGAACAAAGAAATGCGGACTAGTTAAACAAATACTTTGGTTCTGTCTTCACGAAGTAAGACACAATTAACCTTCCGGAAATACTAGGGGACCGAGGGTCCAGTGAGAAGGAGGAACCAAAGGAAATCCTTATTAGGCGAGAAACTGTGTTAGGGAAATTGATGGGATTGAAGGCCGATAAATCCCCGGGGCTTGATTGTCTTAAGGAAGTAGCCCTAGAAATAGTGGATGCATTGGTGATCATTTTCCAACAGTCTATCGACTCTGGATCAGTTCCTATGGACTGGAGGGTAGCTAATGTAACATCACTTTTTAAGAAAGGAGGGAGAGAGAAAACGAGTAATTATAGACCGGTTAGCCTGACATCGGTAGTGGGGAAAACGTTGGAATCAATTATTAAAGATGAAATAGAAGCACATTTGGAAAGCAGTGATGGGATCAGTCCAAGTCAGCATGGATTTATGAAAGAGAAATCATACTTGACAAATCTTCTAGAATTCTTTGAGGATGTAACTGGTAGAGTGGACAAGGGAGAATCAGTGGATGTGGTGTATTTGGACTTTCAAAAGGCTTTTGACAAGGTCCCACACAAGAGATTGGTGTGTAAAATTAAAGCACATGGTATTGGTGGTAGTGTACTGACGTGGATAGAGAACTGGTTGGCAGACAGGAAGCAGAGAGTTGGGATAAACGGGTCCTTTTCAGAATGGCAGGCAGTGACTAGTGGGGTGCCGCGGGGCTCAGTGCTGGGACCACAGCTATTTACAATATACATTAATGATTTGGATGAGGGAATTGAGTGTAATAGCTCCAAGTTTGCAGATGTCACTCAGCTGGGTGGCAGTGTGAGCTGTGAGGAGGATGCTAAAAGGCTGTGAGGTTAGGTGAGTGGGCAAACGCATGGCAGATGCAGTATAATGTGGATAAATGTGAGGTTATCCACTTTGGTGGCAAAAACACGAAGGCAGAATATTATCTGATGGCGGCAGATTAGGAAAAGGGGAGGTGCAATGGGACCTGGGGGTCATGGTACATTAGTCATTGAAAGTTGGCATGCAGGTACAGCAGGCGGTGAAGAAGGCAAATGGTATGTTGGCCTTCATAGCTAGGGGATTTGAGTATAGGAGCAGGGAGGTCTTACTGCAGTTGTACAGGGCCGTGGAGAGGCCTCACCTGGAATATTGTGTTCAGTTTTGGTCTCTTAATCTGAGGAAGGACGTTCTTGCTATTGAGGGAGTGCAGTGAAGGTTCACCAGACTGATACCCAGGATGGCAGGATTGACATATGAGGAGAGACTGGATCGACCGGGCCTATATTCACTGGAGTTTAGAAGGATGAGAGGGGATTTCATAGAAACATATAAAATGCTGACGGGACTGGACACGTTAGATGTAGGAAGAATGTTCCTAATGTTGGGGAAGTCCAGAACCAGGGGACATAATCTAAGGATAAGGGCTAAGCCACTTAGGACTGAGATGAGGAGAAATTTCTTCACTCAGAGAGTTGTTAACCAGTGGAATTCACTACTGCAGAGAGTTGTTGATGCCAGTTCATTGGATATATTTAAGAGGGAGTTAGATATGGCCCTTACGGCTAAAGGGATTAAGGGGTTTGGAGGGAAAGCGGAAAAGGGGTACTGAAGTGAATGATCAGCCATGATCTTATTGAATGGTGGTGCAGGCTCCAAGGGCCGAATGGCCTACTCCTGCGCCTATTTTCTATGTTTCTATGTTTCTAAAACTGTGTTCAGTATATGGAGACCAGAACTGCGCTCGGTATATGGAGACCAGAACTGCGCTCGGTATATGGTGACCAGAATAAGATGTTCGGAATAAGGTGGACGGATTAACTGCGCAGATAGCAGTTAACGGGTAATTGGTATCACTGAGACATGGCTCCAGGGTGACCAAGGCTGGGAACTAAATATCCAGGGGTATTCAACATTTAGGAAGGATAGACAGAAAGTAAAAGGAGATGGGGTGGCATTGCTGGTTAAAGAGGAAATTAATGCAATAGTAAGGAAGGACATTAGCTTGGGTGATGTGGAATCAGTATGGGTGGAGCTACGGAATACCAAAGGGCAGAAAACGTTAGTGTGAGTTGTGTACAGACCACTAAACAGTCGTACTGAGGATGGGGACAGCATCAAACAAGAAAGAAGGGATGCGTGCAATAAAGGTTTATCATGGGCAACTTTAATCTACATATTGATTGGGCTAACCAAACTGGTAGCAATGCGGCGGAGGAAGATTTCCTGGAGTGTATTGGGGATGGTTTTCTAGACCAATATGTCGAGGAACCAACTAGAGGGCTGGCCATCCTAGACTGGGTGATGTGTAATGAGAAGGGACTAATTAGCAATCTTGTTGTGTGAGGCTCCTTGGGGAAGAATGACCATAACATGGTAGAAATCTTTATTAAGATGGAGAGCGATTCAGAAACTAGGGTCCTGAACTTAAGGAAAGGTAACTTTGATAGTATGAGATGTGAATTGGCTAGAATAGACTGGCGAGCAATACTTAAAGGGTTGACGGTGGATAGGCAATGGCAAACATTTAAAGATCACATGGATGAACTTCAACAATTGTACATCCCTGTCTGGAGTAAAAATAAAACGGGGAAGGTGGCTCAACAAGGGAAATTAAGGATAGTGTTAAATCCAAGGAAGAGGCATATAAATTGGCCAGAAAAAGCAGCAAACCTGAGGACTGGGTGGATTTTAGAATCCAGCAGAGGAGGACAAAGGGTTTAATTAGGAGGGGGAAAATAGAGTTGAAAGGAAGCTTGCCGGGAACATAAAAACTGACTGCAAAAGCTTCTATAGATATGTGAAGAGAAAAAGATTAGTGAAAACAAACATAGGTCCCTTGCAGTCAGATTCAGGTGAATTTATAATGGGGAACAAAGAAATGCGGACCAGTTAAACAAATACTTTGGTTCTGTCTTCACGAAGGAAGACACAAATAACCTTCCGGAAATACTAGGGGACCGAGGGTCTAGTGAGAAGGAGGAACCAAAGGAAATCCTTATTAGGCGGGAAACTGTGTTAGGGAAATTGATGGGATTGAAGGCTGATAAATCCCCGGGGCTTGATTGTCTTAAGGAAGTAGCCCTAGAAATAGTGGATGCATTGGTGATCATTTTCCAACAGTCTATCGACTCTGGATCAGTTCCTATGGACTGGAGGGTAGCTAATGTAACATCACTTTTTAAGAAAGGAGGGAGAGAGAAAACGGGTAATTATAGACCGGTTAGCCTGACATCGGTAGTGGGGAAAACGTTGGAATCAATTATTAAAGATGAAATAGAAGCACATTTGGAAAGCAGTGACGGGATCAGTCCAAGTCAGCATGGATTTATGAAAGAGAAATCATACTTGACAAATCTTCTAGAATTCTTTGAGGATGTAACTGGTAGAGTGGACAAGGGAGAATCAGTGGATGTGGTGTATTTGGACTTTCAAAAGGCTTTTGACAAGGTCCCACACAAAAGATTGGTGTGTAAAATTAAAGCACATGGTATTGGTGGTAGTGTACTGACGTGGATAGAGAACTGGTTGGCAGACAGGAAGCAGAGAGTTGGGATAAACAGGTCCTTTTCAGAATGGCAGGCAGTGACTAGTGGGGTGCCGCGGGGCTCAGTGCTGGGACCACAGCTATTTACAATATACATTAATGATTTGGATGAGGGAATTGAGTGTAATAGCTCCAAGTTTGCAGATGTCACTCAGCTGGGTGGCAGTGTGAGCTGTGAGGAGGATGCTAAAAGGCTGTGAGGTTAGGTGAGTGGGCAAACGCATGGCAGATGCAGTATAATGTGGATAAATGTGAGGTTATCCACTTTGGTGGCAAAAACACGAAGGCAGAATATTATCTGATGGCGGCAGATTAGGAAAAGGGGAGGTGCAATGGGACCTGGGGGTCATGGTACATTAGTCATTGAAAGTTGGCATGCAGGTACAGCAGGCGGTGAAGAAGGCAAATGGTATGTTGGCCTTCATAGCTAGGGGATTTGAGTATAGGAGCAGGGAGGTCTTACTGCAGTTGTACAGGGCCTTGGTGAGGCCTCACCTGGAATATTGTGTTCAGTTTTGGTCTCTTAATCTGAGGAAGGACGTTCTTGCTATTGAGGGAGTGCAGTGAAGGTTCACCAGACTGATACCCAGGATGGCAGGATTGACATATGAGGAGAGACTGGATCGACCGGGCCTATATTCACTGGAGTTTAGAAGGATGAGAGGGGATTTCATAGAAACATATAAAATGCTGATGGGACTGAACACGTTAGGTGTAGGAAGAATGTTCCTAATGTTGGGGAAGTCCAGAACCAGGGGACATAATCTAAGGATAAGGGCTAAGCCACTTAGGACTGAGATGAGGAGAAATTTCTTCACTCAGAGAGTTGTTAACCAGTGGAATTCACTACTGCAGAGAGTTGTTGATGCCAGTTCATTGGATATATTCAAGAGGGAGTTAGATATGGCCCTTACGGCTAAAGGGATTAAGGGGTATGAAGGGAAAGCGGAAAAGGGGTACTGAAGTGAATGATCAGCCATGATCTTATTGAATGGTGGTGCAGGCTCCAAGGGCCGAATGGCCTACACCTGCACCTATTTTCTATGTTTCTATGTTTCTAAAACTGTGTTCAGTATATGGAGACCAGAACTGCGCTCGGTATATGGAGACCAGAACTGCGCTCGGTATATGGAGACCAGAACTGCGCTCGGTATAGGGAGACCAGAACTGTGCTCGGTATACGGAGACCAGAACTGTGCTCGGTATGTGGAGACCAGAACTGTGCTCGGTATATGGAGACCAGAACTGTGCTCGGTATATGGAGACCAGAACTGTGCTCAGTACCGTTTAGAGGCTTTTTGTGGCATTCTAACTGTTTGAACATTTGGAAGTTGATTGTACGCTTGTGAATACCTGGATTTTTAGGCTTTTATAGCAAGCTGGAAGCACCCGACAATTTGTGTCAATAAGATTTCTTTGCTGATACAGTCACTGAAAATAAAAGCTGTGAACTCACTTGTGCATCATGAAGTCCTTTATCTCTTCCTTTAACTGATTTGCTTGCTTCCTGATGTTCTGCACTCGCTCAAAGTTCTGCTGATGGATATTTTCATTCTTTGCCCTGATCTTACGTTTCAGCAAGGCCTCTGACATCGTGGTGTAGCGGGAATTAAATGTTTTGGCTAACTGATGGTCCGATTCTCGCCAGTTCTTCTCTTCAAGAAACAGAAAGTTGCTCTGGCGAACCAACTTCAGCGACTCTGCACGGTCTATCTTACGCTGCAGCAAGATCTTCACGCCCCGCGCTTGGTCCTCTTTATACTTTCGGAAAGGATCGTAATTCCTCGTGAGGGCCTGCTCGCGAAGCTTGCTCTTCGCTTGGTCATCGACCGCTTTCAGCTGGCGGATCAGGTGCACGCGCACGCGCTGCTTCACTGCTTTGTCCCTGTCTCTGTAGGCTTTCTGAATCGCCTTGAAGGGTGCCAGGTTCATGCAGCCATAGGATTTGGCGTACAGCCTCTTGTTCAGGGTTATTGGCGGCTGATACGTGAATTTGGGCTGTGGTTTGTTCCGCAGCATCTCGTGTAGCTGCTGAATGCCAAGGCGGACATCCGCTCCAGCTGCATGGCGATGGAGTCGTCTATCGCCCGCAGGCCCTGACGGCTGGATGATCGCTAACGATGTAAACATCTCAAGGATATCTTTGTCAGCATCTTCTTCATCATCCTCCTCTTCATCCTCCTCCTCGTCCACCTCCTCGCCCATCGGTGACTCTAATTCAAATATATCTGTGTAAAAGAGAGAACACTGAGAATATAGTATATCCTTTCTTAAAATATGAACAGGACACTGGATGGCTGTCAGTGAATTGGGAGATAGTCGGAATAACTGAAACATGGCTACAGAAAGAATCAGACTGACAGCTAAGTATTACAGGGTGTAACATAATCAGAATGGATAGGGAAAGAAGAAGGGGTGGGATAGCTGTACCAATTAGAGAAAACATCATGACAGTAGAAGAAAGGGACATAATGAACAGGCGGGGAGAAAAAGAATCCATCTAGATGGAAATACATGAGGAGGGATCGATCACGCTCATACGGGGTATACTGCAGACCACCTCATAGTGGAAAGGAGGAAGAACTATGTAAGCAAATATATGAAATGAATAAAGGACATGGAATAATAACCATAGGAGATTTTAATGACCCCCAAATAAATTGGGAAGAAGATGCAGCGGAAAGGGTACAGGGAATGGAGTTTTTGCAATGTATGCAAGACTGATTTCTTACCCAGTATGTAAAAAGTCCAACGTGAGAGGGAGCTGCTAGATCTAGTAATGGGAAATGTACCAGAACAGATAGTAGAAGTAAGCGTAGGGGAATATCTAGGCAATAGTGACCACAACATAATAAGGTTTAAAATAAAGATTGAGAAGGACATAAGTCCTTTGAAATGTATAAGATTCTGAGGGGGCTGGACAGGGTAGATGCAGAGAAGATGTTTCCCTCGTGGAGGAATCTAGAACTAGGGGGCATAGTTTCAGAATAAGGGGTCGCCCATTTAAAATGGAACTGAGGAAGAATTTCTTCTCTCAGAGGGTCATGAATCTTTGGAATTCTCTGCCCCAGGGAGCTGTGGAGGCTGGATCATTGAATATATTTAAGGTGGAGATAAACAGATTTTTGAACGGTAGGGGAATCAAGTGTTATAGGGAGAGGGCGGGGAAGTGGAGTTGAGTCCATGATCAGATCAGCCATGATCTTATTGAATGGCCGAGCAGGCTCGAGGGGCCAGATGGCCTACTCCTGCTCCGATTTCTTATGTTATGTTCCAATGTAAGAGAAAGACCAAAGCAATAAATTGGTTAAAAAAACTGATTTTAAGGGGATGAGAATGGAAAAATTGACTGACAAAGAAATAGAACAACAGTGGGAAACATTTAAAATGGTGATCAAGAAAGTCCAGGGGAAATATATACCATATAAAAGCAAGAACAAACGAGACAATAATGACACACCATGGATGAATAAAGAAATAAGGGCAACACTCAAACTAAAGAAAAAGGCATCCACTAAGTACAGAGACAACAAAGGAGAGGATGACAAAAGGGAATACGTAAAGGTTAGGAAAGAAGTCAAAAAAACAATTAGGTAGGCAAAGAGAAACTACAAAATTAAATTATCGGGGAATATCAAAAGAAACAGAAAGATACGGTGAGAGGGGAGCAGCCTATAAAAGGCCCAGCGGGAGATCGAGAGCCAGCGGCAGTTGGTGAGAGGGGAACGACCTATAAAAGGCCCAGCGGGAGATCGAGAGCCAGCGGCAGTTGGTGAGAGGGGAGCAGCCTATAAAAGGCCCAGCGGGAGATCAAGAGCCAGCGGCAGTTGGTGAGAGGGGAGCGGCCTATAAAAGGCCCAGCGGGAGATCGAGAGCCAGCGGCAGTTGGTGAGAGGGGAGCGGCCTATAAAAGGCCCAGCGGGAGATCGAGAGCCAGCAGCAGTGGGTGAGAGGCGGGAGCGGCCTATAAAAGGCCCAGCGGGAGATCGAGAGCCAGCGGCAGTTGGTGAGACGCGGGAGCAGCCTATAAAAGGCCCAGCGGGAGATCGAGAGCCAACGGCAGTTGGTGAGAGGGGAGCGACCTATAAAAGGCCCAGCGGGAGATCGAGAGCCAGCAGCAGTTGGTGAGAGGGGAGCGGCCTATAAAAGGCCCAGCGGGAGATCGAGAGCCAGCAGCAGTTGGTGAGAGGGGAGCGGCCTATAAAAGGCCCAGCGGGAGATCGAGAGCCAGCGGCAGTTGGTGAGAGGGGAGCGGCCTATAAAAGGCCCAGCGGGAGATCGAGAGCCAGCGGCAGTTGGTGAGAGGGGAGCGGCCTATAAAAGGCCCAGCGGGAGATCGAGAGCCAGCAGCAGTGGGTGAGAGGCGGGAGCGGCCTATAAAAGGCCCAGCGGGAGATCGAGAGCCAGCGGCAGTTGGTGAGACGCGGGAGCAGCCTATAAAAGGCCCAGCGGGAGATCGAGAGCCAACGGCAGTTGGTGAGAGGGGAGCGACCTATAAAAGGCCCAGCGGGAGATCGAGAGCCAGCAGCAGTTGGTGAGAGGGGAGCGGCCTATAAAAGGCCCAGCGGGAGATCGAGAGCCAGCAGCAGTTGGTGAGAGGGGAGCGGCCTATAAAAGGCCCAGCGGGAGATCGAGAGCCAGCGGCAGTTGGTGAGAGGGGAGCGGCCTATAAAAGGCCCAGCGGGAGATCGAGAGCCAGCGGCAGTTGGTGAGAGGGGAGCGGCCTATAAAAGGCCCAGCGGGAGATCGAGAGCCAGCAGCAGTTGGTGAGAGGGGAACGACCTATAAAAGGCCCAGCGGGAGATCGAGAGCCAGCAGCAGTTGGTGAGAGGGGAACGACCTATAAAAGGCCCAGCGGGAGATCGAGAGTCAGCGGCAGTTGGTGAGAGGGGAGCGACCTATAAAAGGCCCAGCGGGAGATCGAGAGCCAGCAGCAGTTGGTGAGAGGGGAGCGGCCTATAAAAGGCCCAGCGGGAGATCGAGAGCCAGCGGCAGTTGGTGAGAGGGGAGCGGCCTATAAAAGGCCCAGCGGGAGATCGAGAGCCAGCAGCAGTTGGTGAGAGGCGGGAGCAGCCTATAAAAGGCCCAGCGGGAGATCGAGAGCCAGCGGCAGTTGGTGAGAGGGGAGCGACCTATAAAAGGCCCAGCGGGAGATCGAGAGCCAGCGGCAGTCAGCGAGAGGCGGGAGCGACCTATAAAAGGCCCAGCGGGAGATCGAGAGCCAGCAGCAGTTGGTGAGAGGGGAACGACCTATAAAAGGCCCAGCGGGAGATCGAGAGCCAGCAGCAGTTGGTGAGAGGGGAGCGACCTATAAAAGGCCCAGCGGGAGATCGAGAGCCAGCAGCAGTTGGTGAGAGGGGAGCGACCTGTCAAAAGCCCAGCGGGAGCAGTGTCGGAGCGGCCTATAAAAGGCGACCGGTGCAGCTACAGCGGGAGAGAAAGCAAAATAGAAGTAGAAAGTAATCAAAAAGTGACGTCACAGCCAATGGGGTAAGTGATTGGCTGGTGATTGGTGAGTAGCTTTTCTTTTATTTTTTATATCAGTAAGTGAACTGTAACATTGTTATTACCAATTTAAGGGTATCTAAGGTTAAGACATGGCAGGAGAGCTCGGCCATGTGATATGCTCCTCCTGTACCATGTGGGAACTCGGGGACACTTCCGGTGTCCCTGGGCGCTACGTGTGTGGGAAGTGTATCTGCCTCGAGCTCTTGACGGTCCGCGTTGCGGAATTGGAGCTGAGGGTGGATTCACTCTGGAGCATCCACGATGCTGAGAATGACGTGAGTATCACGTGTAGTGAGTTGGTCTTACCGCAGGAGAAGGGTCCACAGCCAGATAGGGAATGGAAGACCAGCAGGAAGAGCAGTGCAAGAAAGATAGTGCAGGGGTCCCCTGTGGTCATCTCCCTGCAAAACAGATACACTGCTTTGAGTACTGTTGGGGAGGATGACTCATCAGGGGAGGGCAGCAGCAGCCAGGTTCATGGCACCGTAGGTGGCTCTGCTGCAAAGGAGGGCAGGAAAAAGATTGGGAGCGCGATAGTGATTGGGGATTCGATGGTGAGGGGAATAGATAGGCGTTTCTGCCGCCGCAACCGAGACTCCAGGATGGTATGTTGCCTCCCTGGTGCAAGGGTCAAGGATGTCTCGGAGCGGGTGCAGGACATTCTGAAATGGGAGGGAGAACAGCCAGTTGTCGTGGTGCACATTGGTACCAACGACATAGGTAAAAAAAGGGATGAGGTCCTACGAAAAGAATTTAAGGAGCTAGGAGCTAAATTAAAAAGTAGGACCTCAAAAGTAGTAATCTCGGGATTGCTACCAGTGCCACGTGCTAGTCAGAGTAGGAATCGCAGGATAGCGCAGATGAATACATGGCTTGAGCAGTGGTGCAGCAGGGAGGGATTCAAATTCTTGGGGCATTGGAACCGGTTCTGGGGGAGGTGGGACCAGTACAAACCGGACGGTCTGCACCTGGGCAGGACCGGAACCAATGTCCTAGGGGGAGTGTTTGCTAGTGCTGTTGGGGAGGAGTTAAACTAATATTGCAGGGGGATGGGAACCTATGCAGGGAGACAGAGGGAGACAAAAATGAGGCAAAAGCAAAAGACAGAAAGGAGATGAGGAAAAGTGGAGGGCAGAGAAACCCAAGGCAAAGAACAAAAAGGGCCACTGTACAGCAAAATTCTAAAAGGACAAAGGGTGTTAAAAAAGCAAGCCTGAAGGCTTTGTGTCTTAATGCAAGGAGTATCCGCAATAGGGTGGATGAATTAACTGTGCAAATAGATGTTAACAAATATGATGTGATTGGGATTACGGAGACGTGGCTCCAGGATGATCAGGGCTGGGAACTCAACATCCAGGGGTATTCAACATTCAGGAAGGATAGAATAAAAGGAAAAGGAGGTGGGGTAGCATTGCTGGTTAAAGAGGAGATTAATGCAATAGTTAGGAAAGACATTAGCTTGGATGATGTGGAATCTATATGGGTAGAGCTGCAGAACACTAAAGGGCAAAAATCGTTAGTGGGAGTTGTGTACAGACCTCCAAACAGTAGTAGTGATGTTGGGGAGGGCATCAAACAGGAAATTAGGAGTGCATGCAATAAAGGTGCAGCAGTTATAATGGGTGACTTTAATATGCACATAGATTGGGCCAGCCAAACTGGAAGCAATACGATGGAGGAGGATTTCCTGGAGTGCATAAGGGATGGTTTTCTAGACCAATATGTCGAGGAACCAACTAGGGGGGAGGCCATCTTAGACTGGGTGTTGTGTAATGAGAGAGGATTAATTAGCAATCTCATTGTGCGAGGTCCCTTGGGGAAGAGTGACCATAATATGGTGGAATTCTGCATTCGGATGGAGAATGAAACAGTTAATTCAGAGACCATGGTCCAGAACTTAAAGAAGGGTAACTTTGAAGGTATGAGGCATGAATTGGCTAGGATAGATTGGCTAATGATACTTAAGGGGTTGACTGTGGATGGGCAATGGCAGACATTTAGAGACCGCGTGGATGAACTACAACAATTGTACATTCCTGTCTGGCGTAAAAATAAAAAAGGGAAGGTGGCTCAACCGTGGCTATCTAGGGAAATCAGGGATAGTATTAAAGCCAAGGAAATGGCATACAAATTGGTCAGAAATAGCAGCGAACCTGGGGACTGGGAGAAATTTAGAACTCAGCAGAGGAGGACAAAGGGTTTGATTAGGGCAGGGAAAATGGAGTACGAGAAGAAGCTTGCAGGGAACATTAAGGCGGATTGCAAAAGTTTCTATAGGTATGTAAAGAGAAAAAGGTTAGTAAAGACAAACGTAGGTCCCCTGCAGTCAGAATCAGGGGAAGTCATAACGGGGAACAAAGAAATGGCAGACCAATTGAACAAGTACTTTGGTTCAGTATTCACTAAGGAGGACACAAACAACCTTCCGGATATAAAAGTGGTCAGAGGGTCTAGTAAGGAGGAGGAACTGAGGGAAATCTTTATTAGTCGGGAAATTGTGTTGGGGAAATTGATGGGATTGAAGGCCGATAAATCCCCAGGGCCTGATGGACTGCATCCCAGAGTACTTAAGGAGGTGGCCTTGGAAATAGCGGATGCATTGACAGTCATTTTCCAACATTCCATTGACTCTGGATCAGTTCCTATCGAGTGGAGGGTAGCCAATGTAACCCCACTTTTTAAAAAAGGAGGGAGAGAGAAAGCAGGGAATTATAGACCGGTCAGCCTGACCTCAGTAGTGGGTAAAATGATGGAATCAATTATTAAGGATGTCATAGCAGCGCATTTGGAAAATGGTGACATGATAGGTCCAAGTCAGCATGGATTTGTGAAAGGGAGATCATGCTTGACAAATCTTCTGGAATTTTTTGAGGATGTTTCCAATAAAGTGGACAAAGGAGTATGTGCAAAGTTAAAGCACATGGGATTGGGGGTAGTGTGCTGACGTGGATTGAGAACTGGTTGTCAGACAGGAAGCAAAGAGTAGGAGTAAATGGGTACTTTTCGGAATGGCAGGCAGTGACTAGTGGGGTACCGCAGGGTTCTGTGCTGGGGCCCCAGTTGTTTACATTGTACATTAATGATTTAGACGAGGGGATTAAATGTAGTATCTTCAAATTTGCGGATGACACTAAGTTGGGTGGCAGTGTGAGCTGCGAGGAGGATTCTATGAGGCTGCAGAGTGACTTGGATAGGTTAGGTGAGTGGGCAAATGCGTGGCAGATGAAGTATAATGTGGATAAATGTGAGGTTATCCACTTTGGTGGTAAAAACAGAGAGACAGACTATTATCTGAATGGTGACAGATTAGGAAAAGGGAAGGTGCAACGAGACCTGGGTGTCATGGTACATCAGTCATTGAAGGTTGGCATGCAGGTACAGCAGGCGGTTAAGAAAGCAAATGGCATGTTGGCTTTATAGCGAGGGGATTTGAGTACAGGGGCAGGGAGGTGTTGCTACAGTTGTACAGGGCCTTGGTGAGGCCACACCTGGAGTATTGTGTACAGTTTTGGTCTCCTAACTTGAGGAAGGACATTCTTGCTATTGAGGGAGTGCAGCGAAGATTCACCAGACTGATTCCCGGGATGGCGGGACTGACCTATCAAGAAAGACTGGATCAACTGGGCTTGTATTCACTGGAGTTCAGAAGAGTGAGTGGGGACCTCATAGAAACGTTTAAAATTCTGACGGGTTTGGACAGGTTGGATGCAGGAAGAATGTTCCCAATGTTGGGGAAGTCCAGAACCAGAGGTCACAGTCTAAGGATAAGGGGTAAGCCATTTAGGACCGAGATAAGGAGAAACTTCTTCACCCAGAGAGTGGTGAACCTGTGGAATACTCTACCACAGAAAGTTGTTGAGGCCAATTCACTAAATATATTCAAAAGGGAGTTAGATGAAGTCCTTACTACTCGGGGGATCAAGGGGTATGGCGTGAAAGCAGGAAGGGGGTACTGAAGTTGCATGTTCAGCCATGAACTCACTGAATGGCGGTGCAGGCTAGAAGGGCTGAATGGCCTGCTCCTGCACCTATTTTCTATGTTTCTATGTTTCTATGATATTCTACAGACACATAAATAAGATGGTCAAACACGGTGGACAGGACATTAGAAAAGATTAAAAAAAGATGAAGAGATTTAAGATAGAAAGGGGAAGATAATTGATAAACTAATCAAACTTAGAGGATAACTGTGATGGTGGGGGTGATGCACATGTCCTTGTGGTCACTCACTCGAACGATAGTGGGGTACCGCAAGGTTCTGTGCTGGGGCCCCAGCTGTTTACATTGTACATTAATGATTTGGACGAGGGGATTAAATGTAGTATCTCCAAATTTGCGGATGACACTAAATTGGGTGGCAGTGTGAGCTGCGAGGAGGATGCTATGAGGCTGCAGATTGACTTGGATAGGTTAGGTGAGTGGGCAAATGCATGGCAGATGAAGTATAATGTGGATAAATGTGAGGTTATCCATTTTGGTGGTAAAAACAGAGAGACAGACTATTATCTGAATGGTGACAGATTAGGAAAAGGGGAGGTGCAACGAGACCTGGGTGTCATGGTACATCAGTCATTGAAGGTTGGCATGCAGGTACAGCAGGCGGTTAAGAAAGCAAATGGCACGTTGGCCTTCATAGCGAGGGGATTTGAGTACAGGGGCAGGGAGGTGTTGCTACAGTTGTACAGGGTCTTGGTGAGGCCACACCTGGAGTATTGTGTACAGTTTTGGTCTCCTAACTTGAGGAAGGACATTCTTGCTATTGAGGGAGTGCAGCGAAGGTTCACCA
The DNA here is from genome assembly GCF_044704955.1 of Pristiophorus japonicus. NCBI lineage: Eukaryota > Metazoa > Chordata > Chondrichthyes > Pristiophoridae > Pristiophorus > Pristiophorus japonicus. The sequence goes on along the minus strand of NC_091984.1, from coordinate 4,976,817 downwards.
GACTGATTCCCGGGATGGCGGGACTGACATATTAAGAAAGACTGGATCAACTGGGCTTGTATTCACTGGAGTTCAGAAGAGTGAGAGGGGATCTCATAGAAACGTTTAAAATTCTGACGGGTTTAGACAGGTTAGATGCAGGAAGAATGTTCCCAATGTTGGGGAAGTCCAGAACCAGTGGTCACAGTCGAAGAATAAGGGGTAAGCCATTTAGGACCGAGATGAGGAGAAACTTCTTCACCCAGAGAGTGGTGAACTTGTGGAATTCTCTACCACAGAACGTTGTTGAGGCCAATTCACTAAATATATTCAAAAAGGAGTTAGATGTAGTCCTTACTACTAGGGGGATCAAGGGATATGGCGAGAAAGCAGGAATGGGGTACTGAAGTTGCATATTCAGCATGAACTCATTGAATGGCGGTGCAGGCTCGAAGGGCCGAATGGCCTACTCCTGCACCTATTTTCGATGTTTCTATGATTACGTTGCCGAGCAGATGCCAGTGCTTGGAGCGAGGATGCTGCCATGATGCCTTATACTTGTCTCTCTGACGGAACAAGGTGTTGGGTATGACAAGGCCATGTTCTAGGCATTTCGTCAGGAGGAGGGTACCACTGGAGTTGGTTTTCCCGACCCCTTCTCTGCCAATCACACCTCCCCAGAGCTCTCTGTCCTTTCCGACACTGGCGTTGAAATCGCCAAGAAGGATCAGCTTGTCGTCCGTAGGGACACGGGACAGGGATTGTTCGAGGCTGGAGTAGAATTCCTCTTTGGTCTCATCTTTGGCATCCAGTGTTGGGGCGTACGCGCTGATGACCGAAGAGCACTGATTCCAGGCTAGACTGAGCCAAAGAGTCATGAGACATTCACTTATCCCACACGGGGCGTCTCTGAGATGGCCCACCAGCTCATTCTTGATAGCGAAGCCAACTCCATGGAGGCGCCGTTCTTCTTCTGGTTTGCCTTTCCAGAAGGAGGTGTAACCACCACCATGTTCCTTGAACTGCCCGCCGAGTATCGCTCAGGGCGGCGATGTCAACGTTGAAGCGTCTGAGCTCCTGGGCAATGATGGCTGTGCGGTGTTCCGGTCTGTCACTGTTGGGGTTGTCCATGAGATCCTGAAGTTCCAGGTCCTGAATCTCATTTGGAAAGATGGAGGATGCCTGTGCACGAGTTCTTTTAACGTGCGGTGGCCGTTGCACACCAGCCACCACACGGGCTTGACAGAGCAAGGTATTGACCCAATGGTAAGGGAATCCAAGGCGACTGGAAACCAGACACTACTGTATGGGTTTAGATGCCTACGGTGGAATAAGAACATAAGAACATAAGAAATAGGAACAGGAGTAGGCCATACGGCCCCTCGAGCCTGCTCCGCCATTCAATAAGATCATGGCTGATCTGATCATGGATTCAGCTCCACTTCCCCGGCCGCTCCCCATAACCCCTTAACCTCTTCTCACTCAAGAAACTGTCTATTTCTGTCTTAAATTTATTCAATGTCCCAGCTTCCACAGCTCTCTGAGGCAATGAATTCCACAGATTTCCAACCATCTGAGAGAAGAAATTCTTCCTCATCTCTATTTTAAATGGGCGGCACCTTATTCTAAGATCATGCCCTCTAGTTCTAGTCTCCCCCATCAATGGAAACATCCTCTCCGCATCCACCTTGTCAAGCCCCCTCATAATCTTATACGTTTCGATGTGATCAGCCATGATCATAATGAATGGCGGTGCAGGCTCGAAGGGCCGAATGGCCTACTCCTGCACCTATTTTCTATGTTTCTATGATAAGATCACCTCTCATTCTTCTAAATTACAATGAGTAGAGGCCCAACCTACTCAACCTTTCCTCATAAGTCAACCTCCTCATCCCTGGAATCAACCGAGTGAACCTTCTCTGAACTGCCTCCTAAACAAGTATATCCTTTCGTAAATATGGAAACCAAAACTGCACGCAGTGTTCCAGGTGTGGCCTCACCAATACCCTGTGCAGCTGTAACAAGGCATCCCTGCTTTTATACTCCATCCCCTTTGCAATAAAGGCCAAGATTCCATTGGCCTTCCTGATCACTTGTTGTACCTGCATACTATCCTTCTGTGTTTCATGCACATGTACCCCAGGTCCCGCTGTACTACAGCACTTTGAAATCTTTCTCCATCTAAATAATAACTTGCTCTTTGATTTTTTTTCTGCCAAAGTGCATGGCCTCACACTTTCCAACATTATACTCTATCTGCCAAATTTTTGCCCACTCACTTAGTCTGCCTATGTCCTTTTGCAGCTTTTTTATGTCTTCCTCACACGTTGCTTTTCCTCCCATCTTTGTATGGTCGGCAAACTTGGCTACGTTACACTCAGTCCCTTCTTCCAAGTCGTTAATATAGATTGTAAATAGTTGGGGTCCCAGCACAGATCCCTGCGGCACCCCACTCGTTACTAATTGCCAACCAGAGAATGAAACATAGAAACATAGAAAATAGGTGCAGGAGTAGGCCATTCGGCCCTTCGAGCCTGCACCGCCATTCAATATGATCATGGCTGATCATTCCCTCAGTACCCCTTTCCTGCTTTCTCTCCATACCCCTTGATCTCTTTAGCCGTAAGGGCCATATCTAACTCTCTCTTGAATATATCCAATGAACTGGCATCAACAACTCTCTGCGGCAGGGAATTCCACAACTCTGAGTAAAGAAGTTTCTCCTCATCTCAGTCCTAAATGGCCTACCCCTTATCCTAAGACTATGTCCCCTGGTTCTGGACTTCCCCAACATCAGGAACATTCTTCCCGCATCTAACCTGTCCAGTCCCGTCAGAATCTTATACGTTTCTATGAGATCCCCTCTCATCCTTCTAAAGTCCAGTGAATAAAGACCCAGTTGATCCAGTCTCTCCTCATATGTCAGTCCAGCCATCCCTGGAATCAGTCTGGTGAACCTTCGCTGCACGCCCTCAATAGCAAGAACGTCCTTCCTCAGATTGGGAGACCAAAACTGAACACAATATTCCAGGTGAGACCTCACCAAGGCTAAACCATTTATCCCGATTCTCTGATTTCTGTTTGTTAGCCAATCTTCTATCCATGCTAATATATTATCCCCAACCCGGTAAACTTTTATCTTGTGCAGTAATCTTTTGTGTGGCACCTTGTCAAATGCCTTCTGGAAGTCCAAATACACCACATCCACTGGTTCCTCTTTATCCACCCTGTTTGTTACATCCTCAAAGAATTCCAGCAAATTTGTCAAACATGACTTCCTCTTCATGAATCCATGCTGACTCTGCCTGACCAAATTTTGCTTTTCCAAATGTTCTGTTGCTGCTTCTTTAATAATGAACACCAACATTTTACCAACCACAGATGTTAGGCTAACTGGTCTATAGTTTCCTGCTTTTTGTTTGCCTCCTTTTTTAAATAGGGGTTATTACATTTGCAGTTTTCCAATCTGCTGGGACCTCCCCAGAATCCAGGGAATGTTGGTAAATTACAACCAATGCATTCACAATCCCTGCCGCTACTTCTCTTAAGAGCCTAGGATGCAAGCCATCAGGTTCAGGGGATTTATCCATCTTTAGTTCCATTATCTTAGTGAGTACCACCTCCTTGTCGAATGCCTTTCTTGATGTCCATGTCAATAATATCGATTGACATTCCTTTATCTACCACGTTTGTGACCTCCTCAAAAAATTCAACTCGGTTTGTTTTGGCTGCTGCTCCGGACCCGAGGTTCATCATTTCTATCGCTCGCTTTTTCCTCTTTCTTCATTATCCTCCCCTGGCCTTCATGTCTCCTTTTCTTTCTTGACATCATGTACTCAACCCTCACTATTCCCTGTTCTCCACTACTCATCATCTATCCAACTCTCCTACCACCACTCAAGGTTTGACTCCTTCCTAAATAATTCCACAGCTTCCCTCTGTGCTTCTCTTGGCACCCTTCAAAAGGCCCACCAAGGCACTCATCGCTGCCTCCTAGCTAGCAGCAACCCAAATTGCCCTATCGTACTCTCTCGCTGCCCTAAGTGCCTGCTGTGAGCTAATCTCGCCAAACTCCTCCCTGTCCCTCCCTCCTCTGCCCTTCTGGACTATGCCAGTAAATTAGGTGTCATTGCCCCTCTTCACATTTCCCTTCAAAATGTACGTTCACTTATAAATAATAATCATCTGACTGTGGATGATCAAACTGACATCTTGGCATTGACAGATATGATTGAGGGGCGATGACACCTTTCCCCTTACTGAAGCTTCCCTGGCTATACTTTCCACCACATTCCACGCCCAAACCACCATGGTGGTGGTGCAGCCCTTATATCTAAATCACACCTTGCTCTGTCTCCCTACTCCTTCTCTTCCTTTGAGCATCTCACCTTGTTCCACCCCATACATTGCTCTTTTAAAATCCTTGTTCTGTACTGCCCACCCAAATATCAGACCAATTTCTCAATGAGATATCTTCTCTGCTTTCCTCCCTCTGGCTCTGCACCAAGTGACTTCCCATCATCGGTGATTCCAACCTCCATCTCAACTCATCTTGCTCCCTCTCCTCTAAGTTCACTGCCCTCCTTTCCTTCCTTAATCTCTCCCTTCACGTCAACTCCCCCACCCATATACACAGCCACCCCCTCGATCTTATCATCACACGTGGTCTCAGTATCCCCTCCATAACCATCATAAGGTAATCTCCGACCATTTCCTTATATCACTCTCTACACATATTCCCCTTCCACTTCTTAAACCCACTTCTTTTTGTATCTGCCCCTGGAATAAATTTTCCTTCAAGTCCCTTACCACTGCATTTTCTAATTCCCAACTACCTGGCTTTTGGCCTATTAATCTCCATGACATCTCTGCAGCTACTGATTTACTAAATCACATCCTCTCCACCACTTTCATGCGCTTGTCCCGACTAAAATCATTATATACACTCACCCTAGTCGTTCCCCCTGGTATAGCCCTCATCTCCATTCCCTTAAGTCCAAGAGACGCAGACTGGATCGTCTTTGGCCGATAAGTGGTCTAATCAGCCATCACTAGATTTGGCTAGATCATAGAAAGCACCACCAGGGTCCTGCTCTCCATCAGTAAAACCACCCATTATTCTAAGGTCATCCAGGGCAGCAAAAATAATACCAGGCTTCTCTTCTCCATCACTAACAGTCTCCTCAAACCACCCTCCCCTGCCTCCCCCTCCCTCAACCCTAACAATAAATGTGAGGAGCTCATGGACTTCTTTGTTAAAAAGATCAACAATGTTCGTTCAACTGCCTCTGCTTTCAATTCCCTCCCTCCCCCGAGCCCACCGGACCTCACTTCCTCTCCTTCCCCCCACCCCCCTCCTAACCTTAAATTTACATATTTCTCTCATTTCTCTCCAATCTCCCCCCATGGCCTTTCAAAGCTCATCTTGTCAATGAGACCGACCTCCTGCTCTCTTGATCCTTTGCTGACCACCCAACATTCCTTCCTACCTCCCATGCTGGCGGATATTGTTAATGGTTTTCTATCCTCAGGTACTGTCCCCCTTTCCTTCAAATCTGCCGTCATCACCCCGCTCCTCAAAAAACCAACCCTCGACCCCTCCGTCCTTAAAAACTATCGCCCCATCTCCAACCTCGCTTACCTCTCCAAAGTTCTTGAACATGTTGTTACCTCCCCAAGTCCATGCCCATCTTTCCCAGAACTCCTTGTTTGAATCCTCCAATCAGGCTTCCGCCCTGCCACAGTACAGAAACTGCTTTTATCAGGAGTCACAAATAATATCCTAATTGACTGCGACATAGGTAATCTATCCCTTCTCGTCCTTCTGGACCTGTCTGTAGCCTTTGGCATGGTTGACCACAGAATTCTGCTCCAGCTCCTCTCCACCGTCGTTGAGCAGGATGGGATGGCACTTGCGTGGTTTAATTCCTAGCTTTCCAGCCGTCACCATAGAATCACCTGCAATGGCTTCGCTTCCCGATCCTGCACTGTCAATCTGGTGTCCATCAAGGAATAATTCTTGGCCCCCTCCTATATCTCATCTCCATGCTGTCCCTTGGTGACCTCATCCGACAACACAACGTGAATTTTCACATATATGCTGATGATACCTGCAATCATCGTCATAGGCGGTCCCTCGGATCGAGGATGACTTGCTTCCACACCATAAAAGGATGAGTTCACAGGTGTTTCAATGAAGGACCTGAACTACATCCTCAAGGATGGAAGATGCCTGTGTGTGGATTTTTTTAACGTGTGGTGGCCGTTGCACACCAGCCACCACATGGGCTTGACAGAGCTAGGTCTTGGTCCAGTGAAGGACAGAGAAACGATGAGTTGCTAATCCATGTGCTTGTTTATTAGGCCACAGCGAACTGAGCATGCTCATAGCAAACCATACTAAACCAAGAGCGGGTCAGAGGCTGGGTATTCTGCAGCGAGTGTCTCACCTCCTGACTCCTCAAAGCCTTTCCACCATCTACAAGGCACAAGTCAGGAGTGTGATGGAATACTCCCCACTTGCCTGGATGAGTGCAGCTCCAGTAACACTTAGGAAGCTCGATACTATCCAGGACAAAGCAGCCCACTTGATTGGCACCCCATCCACCACCTTCAACATTCACTCCCTCCACCACCGGCACCCCCTGGCTGCAGTGTGCACCATCTACAAGATGCACTGCAGCAACTCACCAAGGCTTCTTTGACAGTACCTCCCAAACCCGCGACCTCTACCACCTAGAAAGAAAAGGACAGCAGGAGCATAGGAACACCACCACCTCCACGTTGCCCTCCAAGTCACACACCACCTTGACTTGGAAATATATAGGCCGTTCCTTCATCGTCGCTGGGTCAAAATCCTGGAAATCCCTCCCTAACAGCACTGTGGGAGCATCTTCACCACACGGACTGCAGCGGTTCAAGAAAACAGCTCACCACCACCTTCTCAAGGGGCAATTAGGGATGGGCAATAAATGCTGGCCTTGCCAGTAACACACATATCCCAGGAACGAATAAAAAAAGTGATAAACCATGTGATAACACATTACACTGCTTTCCTCTTTAAAAAAATGTATGTATTCCCCTCTCAAATACAACAAAACTATGGTCACACCTTTCCCAGCATTACATGTACCACATAATAAAAACTCCTCACTTATTTATTTTAAATGAACTACAAATCCAGTTTAACAACAGGTTTTCAGAGCCTTCCTGATAAATTTAAAGAAGGTTTTGTTGTTGAGCCAATTTTCAGGCTGCTTTGTTTTGGTTCCGAACTCAAAGATGATCCTGTTTCTATCTCAGATTTATTTGAACCTGGTGCTTCAGTTACTGAAGTTTGAACTGAGTCAAACTAATGTATGTTAAGAAAGCAAATGGCATGTTGGCCTTCATAGCGAGGGGATTTGAGTACAGGGGCAGGGAGGTGTTGCTACAGTTGTACAGGGCATTGGTGAGGCCACACCTGGAGTATTGTGTACAGTTTTAGTCTCCTAACCTGAGGAAGGACATTCTTGCTATTGAGGGAGTGCAGCGAAGGTTCACCAGACTGATTCCCGGGATGGCGGGACTGACTTATCAAGAAAGACTGGATCAACTGGGCTTGTATTCACTGGAGTTCAGAAGAATGAGAGGGGACCTCATAGAAACGTTTAAAATTCTGATGGGTTTAGACAGGTTAGATGCAGGAAGAATGTTCCCAATGTTGGGGAAGTCCAGAACCAGGGGTCACAGTCTAAGGATAAGGGGTAAGCCATTTAGGACTGAGATGAGGAGGATCTTCTTCACCCAGAGAGTGGTGAACCTGTGGAATTCTCTACCACAGAAAGATGTTGAGGCCAATTCACTAAATATATTCAAAAAAGAATTAGATGTAGTCCTTACTACTAAGGGGATCAAATGATCTCCTTTGAGAAAATGAGAAAACAGGAATGGGGTACTGAAGTTGCATGTTCAGCCATGAACTCATTGAATGGTGGTGCAGGCTAGAAGGGCCGAATGGCCTACTCCTGCACCTATTTCCTATGTTTCTATGTGTTCATGATCAAGTGGTTCATGATCATGTCTTGGTTTACCTTTAGCAGAGATCATTTGATCTACATGAACACTTCGGATGTTGTTACCAATTTCAACCAAATACCTCTTGGTTCCACCAACCTCTACTCTGGTTCCTACATCCCACTTTTGTGAACTCGACTTGCCAGGGGGACTGAGAACGCGAACACACTTGTTTTGTTTGAAACTGCGTTCTTTCTGATTGGTATCGTATCATCAATCATCGGCAGTCCCTCGGAATCGAGGAAGACTTGCTTCCACTCTTAAAATGAGTCCTTAGGTGGTTGAACAGTCCAATACGAGAGCCACAGTCCCTGTCACAGGTGGGACAGATAGTCGTTGAGGGTAAGGGAGGGTGGGACAGATTTGCCGCATGCTCTTTCCGCTGCCTGCGCTTGGTTTCTGCATGCTCTTGGTGATGAGACTCGGGGTGCTCAGCGCCCTCCTGGATGCACTTCCTTCACTTAGGGCGGTCTTTGGCCAGGGACTCCCAGATGTCGGTGTGGATGTTGCACTTTATCAGGGAGACTTTATCAGGGATGTTGCAGTGCGACAGCTGCAGGAAAAATGCAGGGAACAGCGCCAGCCCTTATACATGGCCTTCTTCGACTTTACAAAGGCCTTTGACACTGTCAACCGCGCGGGTCTATGGAGCGTCTTCAGATGCCCCCAAAAGTTCGGCAACATCCTCCGCCTGCTCCATGACGACATGCAGGCCGTGATCCTTACCAACAGATCCAATGCAGACCCAATACACATCCGGACCGGGGTCAAACAGGGCTGCGTCATCACCCCAACCCTCTTCTCAATCTTCCTCGCTGCCATGCTCCATTGTAAGTGGTTTCCCTTCGGTGTTTTCGACGCAGCCCCACTTTACAATAGTTCTAGAGCTGGGAGTGATTACTGTACTGAACAGATAAATGAGTCAGGGGCGAATACCTTGGTCCGAGTACCGGCAATGCTTTTATTGAAGTTAAAGCACATACCTGCATCCAGTAAAACCTGGTGTGTAAAACAAACAAATGCAGTACAACACACAGTCTGACCCATCTAAACAGGCCCCTATTGCAAAGTACCCACGTCTAAAACCTCCTCTGAAAACCCCCAAGATTTGGTTGGGAGAACACATGATACCCCCTCACACCGTGGTGGCTGTGATCTTAAAAGATGTGCAGAGATGATGCTCACCGATTCGTTGGCTTACTCGCTGCTTCTTCTGGTTTCTTCTCTCCGTCCCACACGGAGGGTTCGGTTCCTGTAGAGACGAAGCAGCGAGAGCAAGAGAGCGAGCTGTGACCACACGGCCTCTTTTATACCCCCATACTGTCCGCCCTTTTAGGCCAAATAAAGTTTGTTGTTGTTTCGAGGCTTCCTGTGGGTGTGTCTTTTGGCCCAATAAAGTTTTTTCCTTGTTTTCGAGGCTTCCTGTTTTGAGTCCAGTGATGGGTTTTCGCTTCCGACCGGTCTGGGCTTAATGGCTTTCTATTGTTCTGGTATCTCATCCAGGTAATGGCTCGATCTCTGATCAGTTCATCTGATCTCCTTTGACGAGTTCACATTGCTTAACAATGGACTCTCCATTTGCTCATCACCTGCGATGAATTGCCTTATCTTGGCCATTGTCTTCCCAGACCCCCTGCCCATCATTCTAAGTCCAACATAGAGAAGCACCTGGGCCCCTCCCACAAACAGCTTCCAGCTTTTACTGTGGTGAGAAAAAATATGTCCAACAAATCCTTGGGGATTAAAACGCAATGTCCAGATAATGTCCAACAAATCCTTGGGATTCGATGCTTACACCACCTCACAGTCAACAAGCTCCCAGCTGGAGTGGAACTAAATGGGAATCAGTGGGAACCTGTTCAACCTTCGCCGTCTCCAGGCCAGGTCCAAGATCACCCCAACCTCTGTTGTCGAGCTACAGAACGCGGATGATGCCTGCGTCTGCGCACATACAGAGGCTGAACTCCAGGACATAGTCGATGTATTTACTGAGGCATATGAAAGCATGGGCCATACACTAAACATCCGTAAGACAAAAGGTCCTCCACCAACCTGTTCTCGCCACACAGCACTGCCCCCCAGTCATCATCATAATAATGTTTCTGACTCAACTGTTTCTGTTCAACTTTTGAGTCCAAATTTCGTTCAACAAGACACAGTCGTTTTCTCAATCTCCTCTTCATCAAGAGTTTTGCTGGAGTATGTCTAGTCGTAGTGTGCGGAGTAGTTCTGTACTTCAGCAAGAAATTTGCCACACGTTGCTGCATGCTGAGTCCCGAACAACCCTGCAACGCAATGGAATCTTGGCCTTTATTGCAAAGGAGATGGAGTACAAAAGCAGGGAAGTCTTGCTACAGTTATACAGGGTATTGGTGAGGCCACACCTGGAATACTGCGTGCAGTTTTGGTTTCCATATTTACGAAAGGATAGACTTGCTTTGGAGGCAGTTCAGAGAAGGTTCACTCGGTTGATTCTGGGGATGAGGGGATTGACATGAGGAAAGGTTGAGTAGGTTGGGTCTCTACTCATTGGAATTCAGAAGAATGAGAGATGATCTTATTGAAACGTAAAAGATTATGAGGGGGCTTGATAAGGTGGATGCAGAGAGGATGTTTCTGCTGATAGTGGAGACTAGAACTAGAGGACATAATCTGAGAATAAGGGGCCGCCCATTTAAAACTGGGATGAGGAGAAATTTCTTCACTCAGAGGGTTGTGGATCTGTGGAATTCGCTGCCTCAGAGAGCTGTGGAAGCCGGGACATTGAATAAATTTAAGATAGAAATAGACAGTTTCTTAAACGATAAGGGAATCAGGGGTTATGGAGAGCGGACAGGGAAGTGGACCTGAGTCCATGATCGGATTAGCCAAGATCGTATTAAATGGCAGAGCAGGCTCGAGGGGCCGTTTGGCCTTCTCCTGCTCCTATTTCTTATGTTCTTATGTTCTTATATGGTGCAACGAGAGTGGGTTCCATTGGAGTAGACAGAACGGAACTGAGGGCCATTGTCAGAAACAAGCTCTTCTGTAAGCCATGACATGAAAACATAGATCTCAACTCATCTATGGTACCTTCAGTTGTAGTATTTGAACTCGTGTGTTTCACTTCAATCCACTTTGAGTGACTATCTACAAGTACCAGGAAATAATCATTTGCTTTTTCACAGAAGTCTACACGTACTCTCTGGAAAGGTTTACTTGGCCACAAACCAGGGTTGTAATGGAGTTTTGGGTGGTTTGTTTCTGCAATTTTGGCAAAAACTCCATTTGCTGACAAGTGAATCAAGATCACTGTCCAATCCAGGCCAGTAAACAAAGCTTCATGCAATTGCTTTCATACTGACGATCTCTGGATGTTCAGTATGAAGTTCGGCCAGAATTCTATCTCTCAAAGAAGTTGGTACCATCATTCTGTTTCCCCACTTGATACAACCTTGCTCTTAAGACAATTCAGCATGACGGTTATGGAATGGTTTCAATTCTGTGTCCATACATTGATCAGTCCTTTCATTCAAGGTGTTTTCATACACTCTTTTCAGTATTGGGCCCTTTTGAGTCTCATCTGCAATCTCAGTTGCATGCACAGGATAGTCTTTGTCAACTGAACTTAGCGTGGAAATCTCACCTTCACTCCCAGCACATGAGATCTCGTGTGGCAACCTGGACGAGGTATCTGCAATTACATACTGCTGTGAAGTGAGATATTCAATCGTGTAGTCATATTATGACAACAGCACTGTCCAACGTTGCAGTCTTTATGCGGCCATTGCAGGGATGGCAGATTTTGGCCCCAATATTGCTAGGAACAGTTTGTGATCGGTTATCAGGGCAAACTTTCTGCCGATCAGGAACTGTCGGAATTTCTTGATTCCAAACACAATGGCGAGTGCTCCCTATTCAATTTCTGCGTAATTTCTTTCGCTCTGTGTGAGGGCTCACGACTCGAACTCAATTTGTTTCTCTTGGACGTCATCCATTACATGGCTTATAACAGATCCCACACCACAACTGGAAGCATCACACGTTAACTTAAGCTCACGCTCTGTGTCGTAGTGCACAAGCAGAGCATCGCGAGAGAGACTTCTCCTACAAGCGTCGTAAGCTTCCTTTTGCTCTTTCGTCCACTTCCACTGGACATCTTTCTTGAGGAGCTCGTGCAATGGAGCTAACATGGTCACCAACTCAGGTAAAAATCGTGTGTAGTACTGGACCATTCCAAGGGAAGATCTTAGCTCAGACACGTTCTGTGGCTTTGGAGCATTGGTTGCAAGCCCTTTGCATCAACCTTCAGGCCAAGGTATACAACCTCGGGCTGTACAACACACATTTGCTTCTTTTTAATTTGACATTGTGGCCATTCAACCTTTTCTTCCTCGCTGCTTGTTGCCATCAGCACATTGTCTTGATTGCACAGCAATTTGGAACTCCTTTCAAAATCTTATCCATCATAGCCTGGAAGATTTTGGGGGAGGACTTTACACCAGCTTGGTGTATGAGTACAGTCCCTTGTGTGTGTTGATGGTGAGATACTGTTGACTCTCTTTGTCAACATTCAGCTGAGCATAAGTGTGCGACAGGTCAAGCTTGGAGAAAACTTTTGACCTAGAGAGTGCTGCATACAAATATTGCAATGTAGGTAACGGGTACTGCTCATCGTCAACTGCTTGGTTGATAGTAACTTTGTAGTCGCCACACAAACGTACAGTTTTGTCTGCTTTGGGCACTACCATAATCAGGGTAGCCCATTCACTTCTGTCAGATTTTACTAGCACTCCGTTCTCTCCGAGCTTCGCTAGCTCTTCCTCCACCTGACTTTTCAACGCATAGGGACCGGCCTTGCCCTACAATAGACGGGCTTCATGTTGAACTTGATGCATATATGTGCGTCATATCCAGTGATGCCCTCATAACTGTGTGAACATGCTTTCGTACTTGTTCAGCATTGTGTCGAGTCACTTCTTTGAAGCATCTACACTGAAGATGTTTTTCCAGTCAAGTTTTAACTTTTTCAACCAGTCTTTGCCCATGAGAGTTGGCCTGTTGTTGTAGCTTTTGTCCACATGTCTCTAAGATTTCTCCGGATTAGGTTTTTAACTCTATGGTACTCTCTATAAGTGGTACTTGATTAAATTTACTCATGATTGAGCAGTCCGCCGCCGTGTCGATACACATAGCAATGTATTGCTTGTTCAAAAGCTTTGTAAGGAATTTCTCACGACTGCTTGCGATGTCGCGAGTGACATAATGCCAGCTGTGGCTCAGTGATAGCACACTCGCCTGAGTCAGGAGGTTGTGGGTTCAAGTTCCACTCCAGGGACTTGAGCACATAAATCTAGGCTGACATTCCAGTGCAGTGCTGAGGGAGCGCTGCACTGTCGCAGGTGCTGTCTTTCGGATGAGACGTTAAACGTAAAAGATCCCATGGCACTATTTCAAAGAAGAGCAGGGGAGTTATCCCCAGTGTCCAAGCCAATGTTAATCCCTCAATCAACATAATAAAACCAGATTATCTGGTCATTATGAAATTGCTGTTTGTGGGAGCTTGCTGTGTGTGGGAAGCTTGCTGTGTGCAGGAAGCTTGCTGTGTGCAGGAAGCTTGCTGTGTGCAAATTGGCTACCGCGTTTCCCACATCCCACAGTGACGACACTCCAAAAGTACTTAATTGGCTGTAAAGTGCTTTCAGATGTCCGATGGTCATGAAAGATGCTATATAAATGCAAGTCTTTCTTTTACAGATATTGTAGATGCCTAATTCTTCAACATCAGGTGTTCACATCAATATTGTGAACTCCTCCCTTTAATTGTCGCTGCTTTGTATTACCACTAGAACGGTTCTTACTTCCTGCTTTAGATCTCGCTCTGCAAGCTGTTGAAATATGGCCTTCCTTCTGGCAGTGAAACACTTTGCATTTCTGTATTGGCAGGGCTGAATAACAATTCACTGAATTGCTCTCACCGACATGCTTCTGACCCGGTCTCACAGCTTTAGGTTTGGCAGTGGCTTTGTGACTGTAGACCTCAGCTGCACTAGTCACTTGAGTTGGACATAGTATTCCTGGACGCCATCTCCATAGAGATGCCAATTTTGCATGCTGTGTCAAATGTTAGGTTCGAAGTGTTCAGTAACTTGGACTGTGTGCACTCATCCACCAGTCCACACACAAACTTGTCTTGCAAAGCACGATCCAAAAATGTTACAACGTGTCATCATTATCATCATCATAGCAGTCCCTCGGAGTCGAGGATGACTTGCTTCCACTCTAAAAGTGAGGCCTTGAATCATTTCCTCTGCCCACCTGGGGCTCGCTTGCTGTGTCAAAGCTCCGCATAAAACGCTTGCTTTGCGAGACTCATGTCGGGCATGCAAACGATGTGACCTGCCCAACGGAGCTGATTGAGTGTGGTCAATGCTTCAATGCTGGGGTTCTTGGCCTTAGCGAGAACACTAACGTTGGTGCGTCTGTCCTCCCAATGGATTTGCAGGATCTTGCAGAGGCAGCGCTGGTGGTATTTCTCCGGCGTTTTGATATGCCTGCTGTATATAGTCCACGTCTCTGAGCCATATAGGAGGACGGGTATCACTACTGCTCTGTAGACCATAAGCTTGTTGCCGGATATGAGGTCCTGGTCTTCAAACACTCTCTTCCTAAAGTAAATGTTGGTCCCTTAAAAGATGAGAAGGGGGATTTAATAATGGGAAATGTGGAAATGGCTGAGACACAAGTGGAAGTGGAAGACACAAAAACCATACCAAAAATTGCTGGTCATAGGAATGTGGGAAGGGAGGACCTTGAGACAATCACTATCATTAGGGGGGTAGTGCTGGACAGGCTAATGGGACTCAAGGTAGACAAGTCCCCTGGTCCTGATGAAATGCATCCCAGGGTATTAAAAGAGATGGCGGAAGTTATAGCATTCGTTATAATCTACCAAAATTCTCTGGACTCTGGGGAGGTACCAGCGGATTGGAAAGCAGCTAATGTAATGCCTCTGTTTAAAAAAGGGGGCAGGCAAAAGGCAGATACGATAGGCCGGTTAGTTTAACATCTGTAGTGGGGAAAATGCTTGAAACTATCATTAAGGAAGAAATAGCGGGACATCTAGATAGGAATAGTGCAATCAAGCAGACGCAGCATGGATTCATGAAGGGGAAATCATGTTTAACTAATTTACTGCAATTCTTTGAGGATATAACGAGCATGGTGGATAGAGGTGTACCGATGGTTGTGGTGTATTTAGATTTCCAAAAGGCATTCGATAAGGTGCCACACAAAAGGTTACTGCAGAAGATAAAGGTACGCGGGGTCAGTGGAAATGTATTAGCATGGATAGAGAATTGGCTGGCGAACAGAAAGCAGAGAGTCCTGATAAATGGGTCCTTTTCGGGTTGGAAATCGGTGGTTAGTGGTGTGCCACAGGGATCGGTGCTGGGACCACAACTGTTTACAATATACATAAATGACCTGGAAGAGGGGACAGAGTGTAGTGTAACAAAATTTGCAGATGACACAAAGATTAGTGGGAAAGCGGGTTGTGTGGAGGACACAGAGAGGCTGCAAAGAGATTTAGATAGGTTAAGCAAATGGGCTAAGGTTTGGCAGATGGAATACAATGTCGGAAAGTGTGAGGTCATCCACCTTGGGGAAAAAAAACAGTAAAAGGGAATATTATTTGAATGGGGAGAAATTACAACATGCTGAGGTGCAGAGGGACCTGGGGGTCCTTGTGCATGAATCCCAAAAAGTTAGTTTGCAGGTGCAGCAGGTAATCAGGAAGGCGAATGGCATGTTGGCCTTCATTGCGAGAGGGATGGAGTACAAAAGCAGGGAGGTCCTGCTGCAACTGTATAGGGTATTGGTAAGGCCGCACCTGGAGTACTGCGTGCAGTTTTGGTCACCTTACTTAAGGAAGGATATACTGGCTTTGGAGGGGGTACAGAGACGATTCAATAGGCTGATTCCGGAGATGAGGAGGTTACCTTATGATGATAGATAGAGTAGACTGGGTCTTTACTCGTTGGAGTTCAGAAGGATGAGGGGTGACCTTATAGAAACATTTAAAATAATGAAAGGGATAGACAAGATAGAGGCGGAGAGGTTGTTTCCACTGGTCGGGGAGACTAGAACTAGGGGGTACAGCCTCAAAATATGGGGGAGCCAATTTAAAACCGATTTGAGAAGGAATTTCTTCTCCCAGAGGGTTGTGAATTTGTGGAATTCTCTGCCCAAGGAAGCAGTTGAGGTTAGCTCATTGAATGTATTCAAGTCACAGATAGATAGATTTTTAACCAATAAGGGAATTAAGGGTTACGGGGAGCGGGCGGATAAGTGGAGCTGAGTCCACAGCCAGATCAGCCATGATCTTATTGAATGGCGGAGCAGGCTCGAGGGGCTAGATGGCCTACTCCTGTTCCTAATTCTTATGTTCTTATGTTCCTCAGGCGACCGAAGGCTGCGCTAACGTACTGAAGGCGGTGTTGGTCCTCGTTGTCAATATCTGCTCTTGCTGACAGTCGGCTCCCGAGGTATGGAAAATGGTCCATGTTGTCCAAGGCATCGCCATGGATTTTGATAATCTGGGGGGCAATGCTGTGTGGTGGGGGCAGGTTGGTAGAGGATCTTTGTCTTACAGATGTTTAGCGTAAGGCCCATGCTCTTGTAAACCTCGATGAAGGTGTTGACAATGGCTTGGAGTTCGGCCTCTGAGTGTGCGCAGACGCAAGCGTCATCTGCGTACTGTAGTTCAATGACAGAGGATGGGACGACCTTGTATCTGGACTGGAGGCAGCGGAGATTGAACAGATTCCCATTTGTTCTATAATTTAGCTCCACTCCAGCGGGGAGCTTATTGAGGGTGAGATGAAGCATTACAGCAAGAAAGATCGAAAAGAGCATTGGTGCGATGACAGAGCCTTGCTTGACCCTGGTCTGAACATGGAATGGGTCTGTAGTGGATCCATTGGTCAGGATCACGGCTTGCATGTCATCGTGGAACAGACAGAGGATGGTGACAAACTTTTGAGGGCAGCCGAAATGAAGGAGGACGCTCCATAATCCCTCATGGCTGACAGTGTCAAAGGACTTGAGAGGTCAAAGAAGGCCATGTACAAGGGTTGGTGCTGTTCCTTGCGTTTCTCTTGTAGTGGCTGCGTGGTGAAGATCATGTCCGTTGTGCCCCGTAGTGGTCAGAATCTGCATTGTGATTCTGGAAGGAGCTCTTCAGCCACAGGGAGAAGACAATTGAGGAGGATTCTTGCGATGACTTTCCCAGTGGCCGACAGCAGGGAGATACCTCTCTGACCGCAGTGGGATATGTCCCCTTTTTTGAAGATGGGCATAATTACGGTGTCTCTAAGATCTCCTGGCATGCTCTCCTCCTCGCAGATAAGAGAAATGAGGTCATGTATTCATGCCAATAGTGCTTGTCCGCCATGCTTTAGTGCTTCGGCGGGAATTACATCTGCTCCTGCTACCTTGTTATTCTTCAGTTGTCAGATGGCCTTTTCTACCTCATGCCAGGCTGGGGTTGTGCTGAGATGGTGGCAGGTAACATGCTGCGGGATGGAGTCAAGGACACTCGCGTCAAAGACAGAGTCTCGGTTGAGGAGCTCTTTGAAATGCTCCTTCCAATAGGCACTGACTGCCTCGCTGTCCTTGATGAGTACCTTCACCGTTCTTAGCCAGCAGTGGAGTAGGGCCTTGGGTGCTTGGACCATAGGTGGTCTTGGCTGCGCTGAAGAATCCATGCACGTCATGATTATTGGCTAGTTGCTGGATCTCCTGTGCTTTCTCCACCCACCATGTTTTTTCGGTCGCGGATTTTTTGTTGGACCTCAGCCTTCAGCCGTTTGTAGAGCTGCTTCCTTGCTCTTGCGTTGGGTTGCTGTTTTAAATTCAGAAATGTCTTGCACTTGCGGCTGATTCGCTCTTGGATCTCTTGGTCGTTCTTGTCAAATCAGTCTTGGTGTTTACTGGTCAAGTGAGTGTCTCTTTGCAGGTGCTAATTATGGAGGCCTTGAGGGCAGACCAGGCTCTGTGGGCACACTGCACCTCTGGGTTATCGAGGGTCGTCACGTTGGCAGTGAGGCGCTGGCTGAATAGGGCTTTCTGATCAGGGTCTTTGAGTGTCTCTGCATTGACTTTCCTGTGGCATTGTTTCTGTTGCCATCGCTGTTTCGGGGTTATATTGATGTTAATGATGGAGCAGATTAGGCGGTGGTCCGTCCAGCAGTCATCGGCTCCTGTGATGGTGGGGGTGATGCGCACGTCCTTGTGGTCCCTCACTCGAACGATAACGTTGCCGAGCAGATGCCAGTGCTTGGAGCGAGGATGCTGCCATGATGCCTTATACTTGTCTCTCTGACGGAACAAGGTGTTGGTTATGACAAGGCCATGTTCTAGGCATTTCGTCAGGAGGAGGGTACCACTGGAGTTGGTTTTCCCGACCCCGTCTCTGCCAATCACACCTCCCCAGAGCTCTCTGTCCTTTCCGACACTGGCGTTGAAATCGCCAAGAAGGATCAGCTTGTCGTCCGTAGGGACACGGGACAGGGATTATTCGAGGCTGGAGTAGAATTCCTCTTTGGTCTCATCTGTAGCATCCAGTGTTGGGGCGTACGCGCTGATGACCGTCGAGCACTGGTTCCGGGCTAGAGTGAGCCGAAGAGTCATGAGGCATCCGCTTATCCCACAAGGGGAATCTCTGAGATGGCCCACCAGCTCATTCTTGATAGCGAAGCCAACTCCATGGAGGCGCCGTTCTTCTTCTGGTTTGCCTTTCCAGAAGGAGGTGTAACCACCACCATGTTCCTTGAACTGCCCGCCGAGTATCGCTCAGGGCGGCGATGTCAACCTCTTATCACTCACGAAACTGTCTATTTCTGTCTTAAATTTATTCAATGTCCCAGCTTCCACAGCTCTCTGAGGCAATGAATTCCACAGATTTACAACCATCTGAGAGAAGAAATTCCTCCTCATCTCTATTTTAAATGGGCGGCACCTTATTCTAAGATCATGCCCTCTAGTTCTAGTCTCCCCCATCAATGGAAACATCCTCTCCGCATCCACCTTGTCAAGCCCCCTCATAATCTTATACGTTTCAATAAGATCACCCCTTATTCTTCTAAATTCCAATGAGTAGAGACCCAACCTACTCAACCTTTCCTCATAAGTCAACCTCCTTATCCCTGGAATCAACCTAGTGAACCTTCTCTGAACTGCCTCCAAAGCAAGTATATCCTTTCGTAAATATGGAAACCAAAACTGCACGCAGTATTCCAGGTGCGGCCTCACCAATACCCTGTACAACTGTAGCATGACTTCCCTGCTTTTATACTCCATCCCCTTTGCAATAAGGGCTGGATACCATTGGCTTTCCTGATCACTTGCTGTACCTGCATATTATCCTTTTGTGTTTCATGCACAAGTGCCCCCAGGTCCCGCTGTAGTGCGGCACTTTGAAATCTTTCTCCATTTAAATAATAACTTGCTCTTTATTTTTTTCTGCCAAAGTGCATGACCTCACACTTTCCAACATTATACTCCATCTGACAAATTTTTGCCCAATCACTTAGCTTGTCTATGTCCTTTTGCAGATTTTTTGTGTCCTCTTCACACGTTGCTTTTCCTCCCATCTTTGTATCGTCAGCAAACTTGGCTACGTTACACTCAGTCTCTTTTTCCAAGTCGTTAATATAGATTGTAAATAGTTGGAGTCCCAGCACTGATCCCTGCTGGGCTCGACTGAGCAGCACCTTTAGGGGAGATGGTGAGAGATCCGAGGTTGGTCTCGGGCCCGAGTCTCTGGTATTGCCGCTTCCATGAGGCCACGGAGACACTGTTGGGCAAGCCTGGCGAGTGGTGCTGGGCTGTCGAGTCCCATGCCCCCTGAGCATTGCTGGCTGATTGCCTCTCAGTCTGTTTTAACTTCATCACAATCGGCACTGAGCTGCTGCGTGCGATCACTGATCTGCTGACATCGGGCGGCGAGCGGCAAGAAAACCAGTAAATTCCGGCAAAACCGCGGCATCAGGGATCAGAAAGCAGCGGGCGACGAGAATCAGAGTTTTCTTCGCACCCAGTGAGGTATAAACTGGAGGAAACGATCCTAGGACCCGGGAGCGGGAGCAACGATCCCCAATGGCACATGCGGACACAGCAAACTCCGGCACTTTTGTAGTTCCTTGCTCCTGGATGCTGGCGATGACAGCAGATCAATTCAATGCAAAGACAGATTCTTCAGAGCTGCAATCTACTCACTGATGGTTTCACTTTATCTTTGGTTTCCAGTAGCAAACTTCTAGCTCCCTGCTATTTCTAACGGCTTTGGGCCAAAATGGTCCTCGTGTCTTGAAACGATGGATTCTTCGCTTTCCCTGGCGCGAATAGGTTTGTCAATGTTCCATCTCCGTTAGAAAAACTGCTTCCTTCTGTTCACGAATTACTTTATTTTGAGCTGGAACATTCTCATCTGCACCTTCAGTTTCAATAACGTTATTGGCCCTAAAAAAACAACTCCATCCGCTCAATGCAAGAACTGAATGGTTCACGAGCTCGGTCATATGTGCCGAAGTTTCCGATGAATCCCCTAGGCGTGGCCATGATTGTTCCGGTCCCGTCAAACAGTGACTCAGCACGCTTCCCGTGTACCTGTGAGAATCAACGCTGCTGTTGCTGTGTACACAGACACGCGATGGCGAGGCACAGACAATTCTGCATCAGCATTAACAGTAAAACATCACAAATTCATCTTAAACTTTTCCACTCGAAGGTTGAACACTGTGTCCTTCCAAGATCCCAAAAAATGGTTTTGGGATCCTATTCTCGTCGCCAAATGTATATATGTTGGTATACATATGAAGGAACATATGAACTGAAGGACAGAGACACGAAGAGTTGCTCGTCTATGTGCTTGTTTATTAGGCCAGAGCGAACTGAGCATGTTCATACTAAACCATGTGATAAACCATGTGATAATACATTACAATACCCAGCTCTACCGCTCCTCCACCTCTCTCGAACCCTCCACTGTCTCTATACTATCAGAATGCTTGTCTGACAGCCAGCACTGGATGAGTAGAAAATTCCTCCAAGATGTCTTCGGTTCACGCCACAAACTTTATTCCCTTTCCACTGATTCAATCTCTCTCCCCAACAACTTTAAGGCTGTCCAAGTCTGTTTGCAACCTTCATGTTATATTTGATCATGAATTGAGTTTCCTACCTCATATCTGTTCTATCACTAAGACCGCCCATTTCCACCTCCGTAATATCACCCGTCTCCACCCTTACATCAACTTATCTGCCGTTGAAGCCCTCAGCCATGCCTTTATCACCTCTAGACTTGACTATTCAAATGCGCTCCCGTTCGCCCTCCATAAACTTGAGGTCATCCAAAACTCTGCTGCCCGTGTGCCAACTCACACCATTGTCTTGCTCAACCATCTCCCCTGTGCTCACTGACCTACACCTGCTCCCAGTTAAGTAATGTCTCAATTTAAAAATTCTCATCCTTGTTTTCAAATCCCTCCATGGCCTCGCCCCTCCCTATCTCTGTAATCTCCTCCATCCCTATAATCCCCTAGACCTTTGTATTCTGTCTATTCTGGACTTTTGAAAAATCCCCGATTTTAAATGCTCCACCATTTGATGGCTGTGCCTTCAGCTGCCGAGGTCCTAAGCTTTGGAATGCCCTCCCTGAACCTCTCCGCCTCTCTACTCTTTCCTCCTTTAAGACACTGCTTAAACCTACCTCTTCGATCAACATAGAAATATAGAAAAATAGGTGCAGGAGTAGGCCATTCAGCCCTTCAAGCCTGCACCAGCATTCAATACGATCATGGCTGATTATTCACCTCAGTACCCCTTTGCTGCTTTCTCTGATACCTCTTGATCCCTTTAGCCGTAAGGGCCATATCCAACTCCCTCTTGAATATATCTAACAAACTGGCATCAACAACTCTCTGTGGTAGGGAATTCCACAGGTTAACAAATCTCTGAGTGAAGAAGTTTCTCCTCATCTCAGTCCTAAATGGCTTACCCCTTATCCTTAGACTGTGACCCCTGGTTCTGGACTCCCCCAACATCGGGAACATTCTTCCTACATCTAACCTGACCAGTCCCATCAGAATTTTAAATGTTTCTATGAAATCCCCTCTCATTCTTCTAAATTCCAGTGAATACAGGCCCAGTCGATCCAGTCTCTCCTCATATGTCAGTCCTGCCATCCCTGGAATCAGTCTGATGAACCTTTGCTGCACTCCCTCAAAAGCAAGAACGTCCTTCCTCAGATTAGAAAACCAAAACTGAACACAATATTCCAGGTGAGGCCTCACCAAAGGCCCTGTACAGCTGCAGCAAGACCTCCCTGCTCCTATACTCAAATCCCCTAGCTATGATCAAGCTTTTGGTCATCTGCCCGAACATCTCTTTTTATGGCTGTGTCAAAAACATTTTTTGATAACTCTCCTGTGAAGTGACTTGGGATGTTTTATGACATTAAAGGCGCTATATAAATATAAGTTGTTGTTTTTAGACACGACTTACCGTTTACAAATCAATGTTGGCTCTGTCTGATCAGCTTATATTTGTTCCAATGTTCAGTCAACAGATTCTAATAACGTCCCCACAACAAAAGTTAGACTAATGGGCCTATAATTTTGTAGTTTATCTCTCCTACCATTCTTAAATAATGGAGTGACAACCCAAGGAGACAATTCCTGAATCAAGAGAGTTTTGGAAGATCATGACCAAATCATCAACAATATCCTCACCCACTTCCTTTAATCTCCTGGCGTGGATCCCATCTGGTCCTGGAGATTTATCTATCTTTAATCTTCATTACTTTCTCCATTTCCATTTTTTAAACTTATATTGAATCTAGTTAGTTCCTCCCTTTGGTTTATTTTTAGATTTCTTTGTTTCCCTGGTATTTGAGCCTCACCCTGTACTGTGAAGACCAATACAAAGAAGCTATTTTGTAAGCCTGCCATTTCCCGATGTCCAATGACAGTATCATTTGTGTCGGTCATTAATAGGCACACATTACCCTTTCTCTTAATATATCTGTAAAACCTTTTAGTGTTGACCTTGGTATCTCTCGCAAGCTTGATCTCGTATTCCCTTTTTGCAGCTCTTACCACTTTCTTTATACCCTGTTGCTGCCCTCTCCCAGTCCGCGGGAGCTTCGCTGTTCTTTGCTTTCGCATAAGCCTTTTATTTTCCTTTTACACCATAAAATAATAGAATCATAGACGTTTACAGCACAGGAGGAGGCCATTCGGCCCATCGTGTCTGAATGAGCTATCCAGCCTAATCCCACTTTCCAGCTTTTGGTCCGTAGCCCTGAAGGTTACGGCACTTCAAGTGTACATCCAAGTACTTTTTAAATGCGATGAGCATTTCTGCCTCAACCACCCTTTCAGGCAGTGAGTTCCAGACCCCCACCATCTCTCACTTCCCTTGTTGGCCAAGGTTTTTTAATTACACAGGTGGAGCTCTTGCCCTTTAGGGGTCTTGTAATCCACCAAATACTTCTTTGAACACCTCCCACTGTTCCTCCAGAGGCTCTTAGCCTGCCTGCCTGTTTCCATATGTTCATATGTGGGCCAACCTTACCTGGTCGTGAGCCGAAGTTTGACTGTCTGAATGTTCTGTGTCTGAAAATGTTGCTTTTCTGTTGCTTAAAATTTGGCGTGTTCCACCTGCTCCACTGTGAAATGCTTGGGTAAATGCCAGAGGTAAGTTCCTTGGCTTCACACCGATCCTAAACAAACACAATGCAATGAGAGTAAACTGTTGAAATATAGAAACATAGAAAATAGGTGCAGGAGCAGGCCATTCAGCCCTTCGAGCCTGCACCGCCATTCAATGAGTTCATGGCTGAACATGAAACTTCAGTACCCCCTTCCTGCTTTCTCGCCATACCCCTTGATCCCCCGAGTAGTAAGGACTTCATCTAACTCCCTTTTGAATATATTTAGTGAATTGGCCTCAACTACTTTCTGTGGTAGAAAATTCCACAGGTTCACCACTCTCTGGGTGAAGAAGTTTTTCCTCATCTCGGTCCTAAATGGCTTACCCCTTATCCTTAGACTGTGACCTCTGGTTCTGGACTTCCCCAACATTGGGAACATTCTTCCTGCATCTAACCTGTCTAAACCCGTCAGAATTTTAAACGTTTCTATGAGGTCCCCTCTCATTCTTCTGAACTCCAGTGAATACAAGCCCAGTTGATCCAGTCTTTCTTGATAGGTCAGTCCCACCATCCCGGGAATCAGTCTGGTGAATCTTCGCTGCACTCCCTCAATAGCAAGAATGTCCTTCCTCAAGTTAGGAGACCAAAACTGTACACAATACTCCAGGTGTGGCCTCACCAAGGCCCTGTACAACTGTAGCAACACCTCCCTGCCCCTGTACTCAAATCCCCTCGCTATGAAGGCCAACATGCCATTTGCTTTCTTAACCGCCTGCTGTACCTGCATGCCAACCTTCAATGACTGATGTACCATGACACCCAGGTCTCGTTGCACCTTCCCTTTTCCTAATCTGTCACCATTCAAATAATAGTCTGTCTCTCTGTTTTTACCACCAAAGTGGATAACCTCACATTTATCCACATTATACTTCATCTGCCATGCATTTGCCCACTCACCTAACCTATCCAATATGTGCTTGTCCGCTCTGACTAGCTCATTAAATTATACAACAGCCGACTAAAGAGATAATAAGAGAAATGCAAATGCTGGAACAGAAACCGCTGTAGCTCTGCAGCAGGTCGAGCCGTCTCTGAGAGCAGAGAGGACAGCTGAACGTTTCATGTGGAGGCTCCTCATCAGAAGTGGCATCACTGCACTGGAGTGTCAGCCCAGATTACATGCTCATGTCCCAGTGTGAGACTTCGAACAACATCCCTCTCACTCAGAATGAGTGTGTTACCGAATCAACAAAGATGACACTTAAAGGAGGTCCTGGCTAAGAGTGTCCCTGCCAGCGCCTTGGTATATTGCACACACGCGCACAAATACGCACACACACGCACATACACACGCAGACACAGACACACTTGCACACAGACACGCACATGCACACGCAGACATGCACACACACACATGCATGCACACAAACACGCAGACGTAGACATATAGACATGCAGACAAACACATACACACGCACACACAGACACATGCACCGACATATGCACACACAGATGCATACAGACACGCACACAATTAGGAACTGGAATTCTGGCCAGTTTTCCACAATAAAGCTGACTGTAACTGCCAGCATTGCTCTGGCTATCAGCTCTCTCCAGGGAACACACGGTTGCCTTCCCAGTCA
The DNA here is from genome assembly GCF_044704955.1 of Pristiophorus japonicus. NCBI lineage: Eukaryota > Metazoa > Chordata > Chondrichthyes > Pristiophoridae > Pristiophorus > Pristiophorus japonicus. The sequence continues at coordinate 4,951,446 of NC_091984.1, read as the reverse complement.
GCATCACATCACATGATGCATTTTACCCCTGAACATAGAAACATAGAAACATAGAAAATAGGTGCAGGAGCAGGTCATTTGGCCCTTCGAGCCTGCACCGCCATTCAATATGATCATTGCTGGTCATGCAACTTCAGTACCCCACTCCTGCCTTCTCTCCATACCCCTTGATCCCTTTAGCTGTAAGGGCCACATCTAACTCCCTTTTGAATATATCCAACGAACTGGAGTCAACAACTTTCTGTGGTAGAAAATTCCATAGGCTCACAATTCTCTGGGTGGAAAAGTTTCTCCTCATCTCAGTCCTAGATGGCTTACCACTTATCCTTAGACTGTGACCCCTGGTTCTGGACTTCCCCAACATTGGGAACATTCTTCCTGCATCTAACCTGTCCAATCCCGTCAAAATTTTATATGCTTCTATGAGATCCCCACTCATTCTTCTAAATTCCAGTGAATATAAACCTAGTCGATCCAGTCTTTCTTCATATGTCAGTCCTGCCATCCCGGGAATCAGTCTGGTGAACCTTCGCTGTACTCCCTCAATAGCAAGAATGTCCTTCCTCAGATTAGGAAACCAAAACTGCACACAATACTCAAGGTGTGGTCTCACCAAGGCCTCGTACAACTGCAGCAAGACCTCCCTGCTCCTCTACTCACGTGCTCTCACTATGAAGGCCAACATGCCATTTGCTTTCTTTACTGCCTGCTGTACCGACCTTCAATGACTGATGTACCATGACACCCAGGTCTCGTTGCACCTCCCCTTTTACTAATCTGTCATCATTCAGATAATAATCTGCCTTCCTGTTTTTGCCATCAAAGCAGATAACCTCATACTTATCCACATTATACTGCATCTGCCATGCATTTGCCCACTCACCCAACCTGTCCAAGTCACCCTGCAGCCTCTTAGCATCCTCCTCACAGCTCACACTGCCACCCAGCTTAGTGTCATCTGCAAACTTGGAGATATTACATTCAATTCCTTCGTCAAAATCATTAATATATATTGTAACTAGCCGGGGTCCCAGCACTGAACCTTGTGGTACCCCACTAGTCACTGTCTGCCATTCTGAAAAGGACCTGTTTATTACCATTCTTTGCTTCCTGTCTGCCAACCAGTTCTCTATCCACGTCAATACATTACCCCCAATACCATGTGCTTTAATTTTGCACACTAATCTCTTATGCGGGACCTTGTCAAAAGCCTTTTGAAAGGCTAAATACACCACATCCACTGGTTCTCCCTTGTCCATTCTACTAGTTACATCCTCAAAAAATTCTAGAAATTTGTCAAGCATGATTTCCCTTTCATAAATCCATGCTGACTTGGACCGATCCTGTCACTGCTTTCCAAATGCGCTGCTATTACATCTTTAATAATTGATTCCAGCATTTTCCCGACTACTAATGTCAGGCTAACCAGTCTATAATTTCCTGTTTTCTCTCTCCCTCCTTTTTTAAAAAGTGGGGTTACATAAGCTACCCTCCAGTCCATAGGAACTGACCCAGAGTCCATAGAATGTTGGAAAATGGCCACCAATGCATCTACTATTTCTAGGGCCACTTCCGTAAGTACTCTGGGATGCAGACTATCAGGTCCTGGGGATTTATCGGCCTTCAATCTCATCAATTTCCCTAACACCATTTCCTGACTAATAAGGATTTCCCTCAGTCCCCTCAGTTCCTCCTTCTCGCTAGACCCTCGGTCCCCTAGTATTTTCGGGAGGTTATTCGTGTCTTCCTTAGTGAAGACAGAACCAAAGTATTTGTTCAATTGATCTGCCATTTCCTTGTTCCCCATTATGAATTCACTTGATTCTGACTGCAAGGGACCTACATTAGTTTTCACTTAACTTTTTCTCTTCACATATCTATAGAAGCTTTTGCAGTCAGTTTTTAGGGTCCCTGCAAGCTTACTCTCAGACTCTATTTCCCCCCTCCTAATTAAACCCTTAGTCCTCTTCTGCTGAATTCTAAATGTATCCCAGTCCTCAGGTTTGCTGTTTTTTCTGGCCAATTTATATGCCTCTTCCTTGGATTTAACACTATCCCTAATTTCCCTTGTTAGCCACGGTTGAGCTACCTTCCCCATTTTATTTTTACGCCAGACAGGGATGTACAATTGTTGTAGTTCATCCATGTGATCTTTAAATGTCTGCCATTGCCTATTAACCGTCAACCCAGTGGAATGGCCACCAATACTACCTCCAAATACCTCGGCAATAGTTACACTGATTGCAAGACAGAATTGTGCTAAGAAATCGAACCATAGAACATTTCTTACTTCAGTTAATCCTTTGCATTCAATAGATATAAAATTGCAAGATTATTTCAATGGAGTCCATGAACTATCCTCAATTTCTCTTTAGCAATGAGTAGTTACTTGCAGTGCAGATAATAATGTCATTTATCAGCTGTATGTAAACGAACAGACACCTTGTATCAAACAGCTTGGGGCTTTTTTCTTCACAGGTAACCTGATGGAGGTCTTTAAAATCATCAATAGGTTGGACAGAGTAGATGTGGAGAGAATGTTTCCACTTGTGGGAGAATGCAAAACTAGGGGCCATAAATACAAGACAATTACTAATAAATCCAACAGGGGAATAAGGAGACATTTCTTTGCCCAGAGAGCGGTGAGAATGTGGAACTCGCTGCCACGGGAAGTGATTGAGGAGAATAGCTTAGATGGTTTCAAAGGGAAACTAGATGATCACACGAGAGAAAAGGGAATAGAAAGATACGCTGAAAGACTGAGATGAGGCAAATGAAATGATAGGAGTCTCGTGTGGAGTATAAACGCCAGCAGTGACGAGTTGGGCCGAATGGCCTGTTTCTGTGCCGTATATTTTATCAAACAGCACCAACAGAGAAACAGCTCAAGAAGTCAGACGTACCTCCAACAGCTCAAGCTGCAGTTTGTTGATGTCTATCTGCAAACTGACGGCATTGCATTGATCATCCTCAGTGCTCCCTTTGACCTGGATAATCAATAACACAATTCCATTACCAGATTAGAACTACAATTAAATAAACGTCAGAAATACATCGTTACAGGAATTTGAAAAAGCCTGAAGATTAAGACTGACCTCGATTTTGTAACTATACCAGTTAATTTAAACCATGTAAATAAATAATAACTTTACATTATCAGCATCTGTCCGAATTAGATGTATTTCCAGAGGATAAAAACCACAGCTTCTTTCCTATCTCCACCAGCGCTGTTTAATGTGACACAAAACAAAAACGGAGAGAGGTACAGATTCAATTAACTCAACTTCACCCATGGAATTTTTTTGTATTCATTCATGGGATGTGGGCATCGCTGGCGAGGCCAGCATTTATTGTCCATCCCGAGTCACCCCTTGAGAAGGTGGTGGTGGCCGCAAAATACGCAGCCTGTTCTTTATGTGGCTGGTCTAGTTAAGTTTCTGGTCAATGGTAACACCAGCATTGATGTTTAGCGATTTGATGATGGTGATGCCATTGAATGTCAAGAGGAGGCGGTTAGACTCTTGTTGGAGATAGTAATTGCCTGTCACTTGTGCAGCGCGAATGTTAATGTTACTTGCCACTTATCAGCCTAAAGGTCGTCCAGGTCTTGCTGCATGCAGGCCTGAACTGCTCCATTATCTGAGAAGTTGCAAAGGGAACTGAACACTACGCAATCATCAGCAAATGACACCATCAGCGGAAACACCAAATTGGGGGGATAGTCAATACTGAGGAGGACTGTAACAAAATTACAGGAGGATGTTCATAAACTTGCAGAAATAAAGAAGGACTTGCATTTATATAGCGGGGCCGAAATTGATGCAGGCCTCCGCCCGCCCAAGTGCCGCCCAAAGGAGCGCCGATGGCCGTCGAGGTTCCTGACAGTTCTTTGGGCGGGATTTTCATCACCCAGGTCCCTTGAACGTTGGCGGGCAGCAAATCTGCGACGTATGCCGCCAATCTGGGCGGCAGCGGGGAGAGCTCTCATTCTCAGCGGCAAAGGCCCTTGTCGTCCAAGTGTCGCCGAGGATGGAGTCAGGCCCAGGGAGGGTCGAAGAGCTAAAAATAAAAAGCAGCAAAACAAACAAAAATATCTGAGGACCTTCACGGGACCCCATCCAGGTAAGTACCTGTAAAGAAATAATTTAAATAAACTTCACTTACCTTTTTCACAGCATCTTCACACTTACCGTTGAAGACAGAGCCGACTCCCGCCTGCATGAACATGGCATCTCAGCGGGCGCTTCCCAGTGGCTCTCCCCTCCCGCCGGCTCCAGGCAATGACGAAAGTGGCACTGGGCAGTTCAACCAAAGGAATGTCGGTGGCAGTGGACGGTAAGGCCATCAATTTCGGCCCCAGCGTCTTTCATGACCACTGGACGTCTCAAAGTGCTTTCTGGCCAATATTTATCCCTCAATCAACATAACAACAAAACAGATTATTGGGTCATTATCACATTGCTGTTTATGGGAGCTTGCTGTGCGCAAATTGGCTGCCGTGTTTCCCACATTACAATAGTGACTACACTCCAAAAGTACTTCATTGGCTGTAAAGCGCTTTGAGACATCCGGTGGTCATGAAAGGCACTATATAAATCCAAGCCTTTCTGGTCGGTCTTTCTTTCTTTACAGCCAATTAAGTACCTTTGGAGTATAATCACTGTTGTAAGGTGGGGAACGTGGCAGCCAATTTGCGCACAGCAAGTTCCCACACAAACAATGTGATAATGACCAGATAATGTTTTTGTTATGTTGATTGAGGGATGAATATTGGCCCAGGACACCAAGGATAACTCCCCTGCTCTTCTTCGAAATAGAGCCATGGGATCTATTATGTTCACCTGAGAGAGCAGACGAGGCCTCATTTAACGTCTCATCCGAAAGACGGGCATATAATGGGCATATAATTGGCAAATGGAAGTTCAACCCAGATAAATGTGAGGTATTATATTTTGGTGGGAAGAATAGGGAGGTCACATTACTGGGAGGGTGCGAATCCAGGTGGGGTAGAGGAACAAAGGGATCTCGGAGTACAAATACACAAATCACTAACAATTGCGACACAGGTTAGCAAAGCCATAAAAAAAAGCAAACCAAGCACAAGGGTTTATTGCAAGAGGGATAGAATTGAAAAGTAGGGAAGTTATGCTAAACCTGTATCGAACCTTGATTAGATCACACTTGGAGTACTGCGTACAGTTCTGGTCACCATATTATAAAAAGGATATAGAGGCTCTGGAGAGGGTGCAGAGAAGATGTACAAGGATAATACCAGAAATGCGAGGATATACCTATCAGGAAAGGATGAATAGGCTGGGTCTCTTTTCTCTTGGAAAAAAGGCGAAGGGGTGATCTAATAGAGGTCTTTAAAATTATGAAAGGTTTTGATAGAGTGGATACAGAGAGAATGTTTCCACTTGTGGGGAAGAGCATAACTAGAGGCCATCGGTATAAGATAGTCACAAAGAAATCCAATAGGGAATTCAGAAGAAACTTCTTTACCCAAAGAGTGGTGAGAATGTATAACTCGCTATCACAGGGAGTGATTGAAGCGAATAGTATCGATGCATTTAAAGGGAGGCTAGACAAGCAAATGAGGGAGAAGGGAATACAGGGGTATGGTAATAGAGTTAGATGAGGAATGATGGGAGGAGGCTTGGGTGGAACATAAACGCTGGCATGGACTGGTTGGGTAGGATGGCCTGTTTCTGAGTTGTATATTCTATGTAATCCATGTAAACATCCCCACTTCTGACCTTATGATGGAGGGAAGGTCATTGATGAAGCAGCTGAAGATGGTTGGGTCCAGGACACTGCCCTGAGGAACGCCTGCAGTGAAGTCCTGGAGATGGGATGATTGACCTCCAACAATCACCTTCCTGTTTGTCAGGTATGACTCCATCCAGTGAAAAGTTTTCGCCCTGATTACCATTGCCTTCAATTTTACTAGGACTCCTTGATGCCACACTCGGTCAAATGCTGCCTTGATGTCAAGGGCAGTCACTCTCACCTCACCTCTGCAATTCAGCTCTTTTGTCCATGTTTGGACCAAGGCTGTAATGAGGTATGGAGCTGACTGGTCTTGGCGGAACCCAAACTAAGCATCAGTGAGCAGGTTATTGGTGAGCTGAGATTTGAACTAATCTGCCCAGCCAGTGCACTGAGACACACTCTCACCCGGTGCCGATACGCACTCCCGCCCGGTGCCGATACGCACTCCCGCCAGGTGCCCCGATATGCACTCCCGCCCGGTGCCGATACGCACTCCCGCTTTATTGTTATGTGGACTAAGTTTCTTCTGAAGATTATAAATAAGCTTAAAACTCAGGTGGTCTCGAGTCGTGATGTGCATTGCCCAGCCCCGTGCAGACTCACCCACTTACTGCCATCGTCCAGGACATGGATGCCCCGTCTACATAATGCAGCATTCACCTGCATACGTGTCAAACTTAGTTGTTCGCGTGGGTGTAAGAAAAGTCTGGTTTAGTAAAATAAAGCATAAAATACAGGAGCATTAGTATTCCAGTACCGGTTACTAGAATGTCTAGTTTTTAATTGGATGATGTTAACATATATGAAACAAAATTAAACTGAACGTTGCCGGAGATGGCAATGGAATCGAGCTGCTGGGGTTGTTGCCGACCTGTGTTAAAGGTATTTCTTGGTAAGCCGGCTGCCCCGTGCATGGGGACCGTGCCCAAGTCTCCAAACTACACGACTGACAAACCTGCGCAGGTACAGAGTTCCTTTTGTCCCAGCGCCATCTCCACTTTCTCGGGCCAACTAAACCATTACAAATCCCTGGTTAGGCCCCAGCTGGAGTATTGTGGCCAACTCTGGGCACCGCACTGTCAGGAGAATGTCAGGGCTTTGGAGAGGGTGCAGAGGGGATTTACTAGAATGGTACCCGGGATGAGGAGACTTCAGTTATGAGGAGCGACTGGAGAAGTCGGCATTGTTCTGCTTAGAGTAGAGAAGGTTAAGGGAACATTTGATCGAGGTGCTCAAAATCATGAGGGGATTTTGATAGAATGGGTTCCATGTCTGGATGGTCAGTATCAGCCTGACCAACACTGGAGTCATACAGGACTGCCGATAGGGACAGCATATCCGAGTGGGACTGGTCCTTGCAGTAACGTTCCCCAGCACAGCACCAAAGCCTCGGGAGAGGGACTGGTCCCTGTGGAAATGTTCCCCAGCACAGGGTCAACGCCTTGGGAGAGAAGGGAAGATAATTACCAAAAAACACAAACTTTAAATACAAAACAGCATAAAAAATAGCACCAATGATAAAATAACAGTGGAAGGATAAACATGGCATGACAAAGTGTCTGCAACAAATAAATCCAAATGAGCAACAACAAATAACACGAAAAAATGTAAAAAGGAACTTAAAGGAGAGTTATAAATAGAAAAAGTATGAAACCATTTAAATTAGCAATTCTTTTTCTATTTTTGTGTTGTACTGTCGTAACAGGTTATTTGATAAAAAATAAATGTTTTAACAATTACTGTCACCAAACCAGAGAGGGAACACTGTTGTCAATCCGGTTTGTAGAATACAGCTTATGAAAGAAGCACACACGTAAATCAGTCAATACCTCAGCTTCTTTCTCGTCAAGTATCCACGGATCCATCGCTGAATGATGAGCAGTGGAGACTGATGGGCAAGAATGCTGTTTATGGTGGAGAAGAGCTCCCTGATATGGTTCAGCCCACTCCGCCAGCACGTGATCTGTGAGAGAGGAAAAAGCACCAGCAGCGGATTGCAATTCTGTACCAGATCAAAGGGCTTCTTTGTAACAACATTGAGAATTTATTACCAGGCACTATTCGCCTTCATTGATCCACGCGAGTGAGAGAAAGAAGAATTTTACACAAGAATTAGGAGCAGGAGTCGGCTATTTGGCCCCTCGAGCCTGCTCCACCATTTAATAAGATCATGGCTGATCTGATCCTGGACTCAGCTCCACTTTCCTGCCCGCTTCCCATAACCCTTTATTCCCTTATCATTCAAAAATCTTTCTATCACCTCCTTAAATATATTCAATGACCCAGCCTCCACAGCTCTCTTGAGCAGAGAATTCCACAGATTTACAACTCTCGGAGAGAAGAAATTCCTCCTCATCTCAGATTTAAATGTGCGATCCCTTATTCTGAAACTATGCCCCCTAGTTCTAGATTCCCCCACGAGGGGAAACATCCTCTCTGCATCTACCTTGTCGAGCCCCCTCAATTCTGTTGTCTCTTTTAACGTGGAACTGTCAATTGATATCAAATACCCCTGTTAAAAGTTGCAGTTACAACAGCTTGTATTTATATAACACCTTTAACATAGTAAAACGTCCCAAGGCGCTTCACAAGAGCATTATCAAACAAAAATTGGCACCAAGCCACATAAGAAGATATTAGGACAGACGACTAAAAGCTTGGTCAAAGAGGTAGGTTTTAAGGAGCGTCTTAAAGGAGGAGAGCGAGGCGGAGATGTTTTGGGGAGGAATTTCAGACTTTAGGGCCCAGGCAGCTGAAGGTACGGCCACCAATGGCAGGATGATGAAAATCAGGGATGCGCAAGAGGCCAGATTGGGGGAGCACAGAGCCTGCACCTCCATTCAATGAGTTCATGGCTGAACATGCAACTTCAGTACCCCATTCCTGCTTTCTCGCCATACCCCTTGATCCCCCTAGTAGTAAGGACTACATCTAACTCCTTTTTGAATATATCCAACGAACTGGACACAACAACTTCCTGTGGTAGAGAATTCCACAGGTTCACCACTCTCTGGGTGAAGAAGTTTTTCCTCATCTCGGTCCTAAATGGCTTACCCCTTATCCTTAGACTGTGACCCCTGGTTCTGGACTTCCCCAACATTGGGAACATTCTGCCTGCATCTAACCTGTCTAAACCCGTCAGAATTTTAAATGTTTCTATGAGATCCCCTCTCATTCTTCTGAACTCCAGTGAATACAAGGCCAATTGATCCAGTCTTTTTTGATATGTCAGTCCCGCCAGCCCGGGAATCAGTCTGGTGAACCTTCGCTGCACTCCCTCAATAGCAAGAATGTCCTTCCTCAAGTTAGGAGACCAAAACTGTACACAATACTCCAGGTATGACTTGACCAAGGCCCTATACAACTGTAGTAACACCTCCCTGCCCCTGTACTGAAATCCCCTCGCTATGAAGGCCAACTTGCCATTTGCTTTCTTAACTACCTGCTGTACCTGCATGCCAACCTTCAATGACTGATGTACCATGACACCCAGGTCTCGTTGCATCTCCCCTTTTCCTGATCTGTCACCATTCAGATAATAGTCTGTCTCTCTGTTTTTACAACCAAAGTGGATAACCTCACATTTATCCACATTATACTTCATCTGCCTCCTTATAGAGATAGGGAGGCAGGTGGGGGCGGGGGTGAGGTCATGGAGGGATTTGAAAACAAGGAAGAGAATTTTAAAATTGAGGCGTTGCCGGACCAGGAGCCAATCGAGGTCAGTGAGCACAGCGATGGGTGAATGGGATTTAGTACGAGATAGGACACGGGCAGTAGAGTTTTGGATCAGTTTCTAAACTAATGCTCAGTGCTGTACCATTGTCTGCTGAACATCAACACATAAATAGCCAATAGTAAAAGGTGCAGATGAGGCAGAAGTGCACTTGCTACTTATCCTGGTCAATGAATACAGGGCTAGAGGGCACCGACAAGCATTCACAATCCTCCAACGAGGATTCACAAGAACATAAGAATTAGGAACAGGAGTAGGCCATCTAGCCCCTCGAGCCTGCTCCGCCATTCAACAAGATCATGGCTGATCTGGCCGTGGACTCAGCTCCACTGACCCGCCCGCTCCCCATAACCCTTAATTCCCTTATTGGTTAAAAATCTATCTATCTGTGATTTGAATACATTCAATGAGCTAGCCTCAACTGCTTCCTTGGGCAGAGAATTCCACAGATTCACAACCCTCTGGCAGAAGAAATTCCTTCTCAACTCGGTTTCAAATTGACTCCCCCATATTTTGAGGCTGTGCCCCCTAGTTCTAGTCTCCCCGACCAGTGGAAACAACCTCTCTGCCTCTATCTTGTATATCCCTTTCATTATTTTAAATGTTTCTATAAGATCACCCCTCATCCTTCTGAACTCCAATGAGTAAAGACCCAGTCTACTCAATCTATCATCATAAGGTAACCCCCTCATCTCCGGAATCAGCCTAGTGAATCGTCTCTGTACCCTCTCCAAAGCTAGTATATCCTTCCTTAAGTAAGGTGAACAAAACTGCACGCTGTCCCTATACAGTTGCAGAAGGACCTCCCTGCTTTTGTACTCCATCCCTCTCGCAATGAAGGCCAACATTCCATTCGCCTTCCTGATTACCTGCTGCACCTGCAAACTAACTTTTTAGGCTTTATGCACAAGGACCCCCAGGTCCCTCTGCACCGCAGCATGTTGTAATTTCTCCCCATTCAAATAATATTCCCTTTTACTGTTTTTGTTTCCAAGGTGGATGACCTCACATTTTCCGACATTGTATTCCATCTGCCAAACCTTAGCCCATTCGCTTAACCTATCTAAATCTCTTTGCAGCCTCTCTGTGTCCTCTACACAACCCGCTTTCCCACTAATCTTTGTGTCATCTGCAAATTTTGTTACACTACACTCTGTCCCCTCTTCCAGGTCATCTATGTATATTGTAAACAGTTGTGGTCCCAGCACCGATCCCTGTGGCACACCACGAACCACCAATTGCCAACCCGAAAAGGACCCATTTATCCCGACTCTCTGCTTTCTGTTAGTTAGCCAATTCTCTATCCATGCTAATACATTTCCTCTGACTCCACGTACCTTTATCTTTTGCAGTAACCTTTTGTGTGGCACCTTATCGAATGCCTTTTGGAAATCCAAATACACCACATCCATCGGTACACCTCTATCCACCATGCTCGTTATATCCTCAAAGAATTCCAGTAAATTAGTTAAACATGATTTCCCCATCATGAATCCATGCTGCGTCTGCTTGATTGCACTATTCCTATCTAGATGTCCCGCTCTTTCCTCCTTAATGATAGCTTCAAGCATTTTCCCCACTACAGATGTTAAACTAACCGGCCTATAGTTACCTGCCTTTTGTCTGCCCCCTTTTTTAAACAGAGGCATTACATTAGCTGCTTTCCAATCTGCTGGTACCTCCCCAGAGTCCAGAGAATTTTGGTAGATTATAACGAATGCATCTGCTATAACTTCCGCCATCTCTTTTAATACCCTGGGATGCATTTCATCAGGACCATGGGACTTGTCTACCTTGAGTCCCATTAGCCTGTCCAGCACTCCCTCCCTAGTGATAGTGATTGTCTCAAGGTCCTCCCTTCCCACATTCCCGTGACCAGCAATTTTTGGCATGGTTTTTGTGTCTTCCACTGTGAAGACCGAAACAAAATAATTGTTTAAGGTCTCAGCCATTTCCACATTTCCCATTATTAAATCCTCCTTCTCATCTTCTAAGGGACCAACATTTACTTTAGTCACTCTTTTCCATTTTATATATCGGTAAAAGCTTTTACTATGTTTTTATATTTTGCGCAAGTTTACCTTCATAATCTATCTTTCCTTTCTTTATTGCTTTCTTAGTCATTCTTTGCTGTCGTTTAAAATTTTCCCAATCTTCTAGTTTCCCACTAACGTTGGCCACCTTATACGCATTGGTTTTTAATTTGATACTCTCCTTTATTTCCTTGGTTATCAACGGCTGGTTATCCCTTCTCTTACCGCCCTTCTTTTTCACTGGAATATATTTTTGTTGAGCACTATGAAAGAGCTCCTTAAAAGTCCTCCACTGTTCTTCAATTGTGCCACCGTTTAGTCTGTGTTCCCAGTCTACTTTAGCCAACTCTGCCCTCATCCCACTGTAGTCTCATTACACAGGACCAGATCTAAGATAGCTTGCTCCCTTGTAGGTTCGAGATCAGATGAAACTTACTTTCCCAAAATTTGTGGAACAGTTCCGGAGAAGCAGATGCGATGATATCTATCGAGAAGCAGGTTTGAGGGTGCATTATAGAAAGGTTTAACAGCACTGCTGGATGTTTCTTCAGGGAAATAACCTATCTAACACCACTGTAGGTGTTATATATGCAGACTATAGATATACTCTCTGTGTAGTCACTGTACAATTGCATAAGATGGAGACTTGTTACCTGATGTACCATCAATAAGGTTTACACTGTGTATATACTATGCTGGCACCACGCGAGGGTGCAACTGGTGGAGACCGAGGTTTCCTGCCCCTGTGGCAGAGGCTGTCCACCAGAGGGCACTGCAATGGGAGACCTGAGGGTCACCTGCATAGGTGTGCAGGGCCCAGTATAAAAGGCTGCCCACCATGCTTGTGCCTCACTCTGGATAAAGAACCAAGGTCACTACAGTTTGAGTACAACACATTGCCTCGTGGAATCATATAAGTTCATTACAGATATAACAGTAGGACCCATCACAACCCTCACAACATGCACAATAAGCGTGGCCTTGCCAGCATCGCCCGGCCCTGCGACCATATTTTTCAAAGTTGCAGAAAGAAAAGGGGTGCCTTCTAAATTAGAGGATGAACAGGTGGGGAGGAGGGGCCATGATAGAGTCATCAAATATAGAGACTGCAGAGAAGAGGTGAGATGGGCCAAATGGCCCATTTTTCCACTGCATTCTCTTGTGTTTCTAAGTAACAGAAAATAAAAAGATTTGCATTTATATAGCACCTTTCACAACCTCAGGATGTCACAAAGCACTTCAAAGCCACTGAAGTACTATTTTTGAAGTGTAGCCACTGTTCTGATGTAAGAAACATGGCAGCCAATTAATCTGTTTTAGTGATGTTGGTCGAGGGAGAAGTATTGGCCAGGACACGAGTGAGAACTCCCCTGCTCTTCTTTGAGTAGTGCCATGGGATCCTTCACATCCACCTGAGAGGGCCTATGGTCCCTCAGTTTAACAAGTCATCCTAGTGATGGCACATCTGACAGTGCAGCATTCCCTCAGCACTGCAGTGAAGTGTCAGCCTGGATTATGTGCTGAAGTCTCCAGAGTGGGACTGTGAACCGACAACCTTCTGACTCCGAGGCGAGAGTGCTATCCACTGAGCCACTTTTATACACATTAAAAAGAGGGGGATGAGATGGCAAGACTGTTTCGAATGATCATTTTCCCCTTGCAAGCCACAAGGATCGCTGCTAGAGCCTCAACTATTTACAATCTATATTAATTACAATCTATATCTATGCTGCAGTACAGAGGGACCTGGGTTCCTTGTGCATGAAACACATAAAGTTAGTACACATGTACAGCAAGTAAGCAGGAAGACAAATGGAATGTTGGCCTTTATTGCAAGGGGGATGGAGTATAAAAGCAGAGAAGTCCTGCTACAACTGTACAGGGTATTGGTGAAACCACACCTAGAGTACTGTGTACAGGTTTGGTCTCCTTATTTAAGGAAGGATATACTTGCATTGGAGGCAGTTCAGAGAAGGTTCACTAGGTCGATTCCTGAGATGAAAGGGTTGACTTATGAAGAAAGGTTGAGCAGGTTGGGCCTAGACTCATTGGATTTTAGAAGAATGAGAGGTGATCTTATGGAAACATCCAAGATACTGAGGGGGCTCGACATGGTAGACGCGGAGAGGATGTTTCCACTCGTGGGGGAATCTAGAACTAGGGGGCATAGTTTAAGAATAAGGGGTCACCCAATTAGAACTGAGATGAGGAAGAATTTCTTCTCTCAGAGGGTCGCAAATCTGTGAAATTCTCTGCCCGAGAGAGCTGTGGAGGCTGAGTCATTGAATATATTTAAGGTGGAGATGGACAGATTTTTGAATGAGAAGGGAGTGAAGGGTTATGGAGAGCGGGCAGGGAAGTGGAGCTGAGCCCAAGATCAGATCAGCCATGATCTTATTAAATGGCGGAAAGAGGTACTGAGGTGAATGATCAGCCATGATCTTATTGAATGGTGGAGCAGGCTCGAGGGGCCAATGGCCTACTCCTACTCCTATTTCTTATTGGAATCCAGCCACAGACTGATGGGCTGAATGTGCTTTGTTGATCTGATCTGTTTTAAGTTCCTACAATCTTGAATAAAAACTGAACATGCTGGAAACACACAGCAGATCCCATCAGCCTCCGGTTTGGGAATCCTTTACCAGAATCCTGGCCGCGACCTCTAGTATCTAGAAGGATGAGGGCAGCAGGCTTATGGGAACACCACCACCTGCAAGATCTCCTCCGAGTTACACACACCATCCTGACTTGGACATATATCGGCCGATCCGTCATCATCACTGGGTCAAAATCCTGGAACTCCCTCCCTAACAGCACTGAGGGAACACCTTCACCACACGGACTGCAGCGGTTCAAGAAGGCGGCTCACCACCACCTTCTTAAGGGGCAATTCAGGATGGGCAATAAATGCCGGCCTTGTCAGCGACACCCACATCCCTTGAATGAATAATTATAAAAGAGCATCGCTATCTCTATCACCAGGAACGGTAGCATAGTGGTTACCTTACTGAACTGGTAATCCACCGGCCTGGACTAATGATCCAGAGACATGAGTTCAAATCCCACCACGGCAGCTGGGGTATTTAAATTCAGTTAATTAAATAAAACTGGAATAAAAAGCTAGTATCAGTAATGGTGACCACTTCAGGATTGTTGTAAAATCCCATCTGGTTCACTAATGCCCTTAAGGACTCCAGACCCACACCCAGCCTAGTCGGCCCTGCAAAGTTCTACTCACTAACATCTGGGGACTTGTACCAAAATTGGGAGAGCTGTCATAATTGGCAACAGCCTGTCATAGTCATACTCACAGAATCATACCTTTCAGCCAACGTCCCAGACTCCTCCATCTACCATCCTTGGATACGTCCTGTCCCACCGGCAGGACAGACCCACCAGGGGTGGCAGCACAGTGGTATATAGTCTGGAGGGAGTGGCCCCGGGACTCCTCAACATTGACCCTGACCATGAAGTCTCATAGCTTCAGGTCAAGCACGGGCTGATTACCACCTACCGCCCTCTCTCAGCTGATAAATCAGTACTCCTTCATGTTGAACAACACTTGAAAGAAGCACTGAGGGTAGCAAGGGCACAGAATGTACTCTGGGTGGGGGATTGAATGTCGGTAACTCCACCACTGACCGAGCTGGTGGAGACCTGAAGGACATAGCTGCCAGACTGGGCTTGCAGCAGGTGGTGAAAGAACCAACATGAGGGAAAAACCTACTTGACCTCGTCCTCACCAACCTATCTGTCGATGATGCATCTGTTCATGATAGCATTAGTAGCAGCGACCACTGCACAGTCTTTGTGGAGACGAAGTCCCATCTTCACACATCGTGTTGTGTGGCACTACCATCTTGCTAAATGGGATAGATTCAGAACAGATCTCGCAGCTCAAAATTGGCATCCATGAGGCGCTGTGGCCCAGCAGCAGAATTGTATTCCACCACAATCTGTAACCTCATGGCCCGGCATATCCCTCACTCTACCATTACCATCAAGCCAGGGGACCAACCCTGGTTCAATGAGGAGTGCAAAAGCAGGTGTACCTAA
This sequence comes from Pristiophorus japonicus, assembly GCF_044704955.1. Taxonomy (NCBI): domain Eukaryota; kingdom Metazoa; phylum Chordata; class Chondrichthyes; family Pristiophoridae; genus Pristiophorus; species Pristiophorus japonicus. Next base: position 4,935,849 of record NC_091984.1, on the reverse strand, counting down.
AAATGAGGTGCCAACCTGGGGAAGCTGCAACACAGGACTACATGCATGCTAAGCAGCGGAAGCAACTTGCTATAGACAGAGCTAAGCGATCCCACAACCAATAGATCAGATCAAAGCTCTGCAGTCCTGCCACATCCAGTCTTGAATGGTAGTGGACTATTAAACAACTAACAGGAGGAGGAGGCTCCATGAACATCCCCATCCTCAATGATGGCGGAGCCCAGCATGCAAGTGCAAAAGAGAAGGTTGAAGCGCTTGCAACCATCTTCAGCCAGACGTGCCGAGTGGATGATCCATATCAGCTTCCTCCCGAGGTCCCCACCATCACGGAAGCCAGTCTTCAGTCAATTCGATACACTCCATGTGATATCAAGAAACAGCTGCAGCAAAAGCCATGAGTCCCTAAATATCCCGGCTGTCGTGCTGAAGACTTGTGCTCCAGAATTAGCCGCTACTCTAACCAAGCTGTTCCAGTACAGTTACAATACTGGCATCTATCAGAAAACTGTCCCCAAGTATGTTCTGTCTACAAAAAACAGGACAAATCCAATCCAGCCAATTACCACCCCATCAGTCTGCTCTCAATCATCAGCAAAATGATGGAAGGTGTCATCAACAGTGCTATCAAGCAGCACTTACTCGCCAATAACCTGCTCACCGATGCCCAGTTTGGGTTCCGCCAAGACCACTCGGCTCCAGATCTCATTACAGCCTTGGTCCAAACATGGACAAAAGAGCTGAATTACAGAGGTGCGGTGAGAGTGACTGCCCTTGACATGAAGGCAGCATTTGACAGAGTGTGGCATCAAGGAGCCCCAGTAAAACTGAAGTCAATGGGAATCAGGGGGAAAACTCTCCAATGGCTGGAGTCATCCTAGTACAGAGGAAGATGGTTGTGGGGGCTTGGAGGTCAATCATCACAGCTCCAGGACATCGCTGCAGGAGTTCCTCAGTGTCCTAGGCCCAAGCATCTACAGCTGCATCATCAATGACCTTCCCTCCATCATAAGGTCAGATGTGGGGATGTTTGCTGATGATTGCACAGGGTTCGGTTCCATTCGCAACTCCTCAGATAATGAAGCAGTCGATGCCCACATGAGGCAAGACCTGGACGATATTTAGCCTTGACCTGGTAAGTGGCAAGTAACATTTGTGCCAGGCAATGACTATCTCCAACAAGCAAGAGTTTCACCACCACCCCATGAAATTCAATGGCATTATTATTGCCGAATCCCCCATCATCAACATCCTGGGGGTCACCATTGACCAGAAACTTAACTGGACCAGCCACATATATACCGTGGCAACAAGAGCAGGTCAGAGGCTGGGTATTCTGCACCTCCTGACTCCCCAAAGCTTTTCAGCCATGAACTCATTGAATGGCGGTGCAGACTCGAAGGGCCGAATGGCCTACTCCTGCAACTATTTTCTGTGTTTCTATGTTTCTATGTTTTCTACAAGGCACAAGTCAGGAGTGTGATGGAATACTCTCCACTTGCCTGGATGAGTGCAGCTTCAAGAAGCTCGACACCATCCGGGACAAAGCAGCCCACTTGTGTGGCACCCAATCCACCACCTTAAACATTCACTCCCTCCACCACCGGCGCCCCCTGGCTGCAGTGTGCACTATCTAAAGATGCACTGCAGCATCTCGCCGCGGCTTCTTCGGCAGCACCTCCTAAACCCACGACCTCTACCACCTAGAAGGACAAGGGCAGCAGGCGCACGGGAACACCATTACCTCCAAGTTTCCCTCGAAGTCACACATTATCCTGACTTGGAAATATATCACCGTTCCTTCGTAGTCGCTGGGTCACAATCCTGGAACTCCTTTGCGAACAGCACTGTGGGAGCACCTTCACCACACTAACTGCAGCGGTTCAAGAAGGCGGCTCACCACCACCTTCTCAAGGACAACTAGGGATGGCCAATAAATGCCGGCCTTGTCAGCGATGCCCACTGCCCATGAATGAATAATTATAAAAAAAGATCTCTACTTGGTAATATTAAGCTGTCTTTCCTCTCTTTCAATTTTGACAGATTTCCTGCACATTTCCAGCAATTATTATTTCTGATTTTCAACCTGTTCCCATGTGGAAAACAAGCTTTTCTTTCCTTCAACAGAAGTAGGCACCAACCTGTGTAGGTACGGGGAGATGAATAAAGAAATCTGGACTTAAAGCTTTGAATTGGTTACTTTTCGGCCAGTACTCAATGACCTCCTCATCTGCAATGACAAAGTTGTCCAACACTTTGAGAGTCCAGATGTTGTTGACGAGGTTATGCCGATACTTTGGTACGAGGCTCACCGGGGTGTCGAACAGGGTCAGAACAATGAGGCTTGGGCAGTAATACAGGGGTTTGATGCTGTTCAAGTCTCCAATGATGTTGTCATGGAGATATAGGACCTGCAGATATTTCATATTAGACCAAAAGAATTCATCTGGAAGATCGGTAATCTGATGATAAACAAAAACAAATGCTATTAGTACATCATAGCCGTTCACAGGGCTGTGGGGAAAGAGCAGGAGAATGGGACTAATTGGCTCGCTCCTTCACAGAGCCGGCACAGGCACGATGGGCCGAATGGCCTCCTGCTGTGCTCTATCATTCTTTCTTAACTATACATGACACTGTAAAAAGAACCTCATCAGAAGGCATAATGCTGCTTGATCTGAAGAATCACTCAGCTATCAAGATTTATTTTGCCCATCTAGTTTTATAGGATTTTGGAGCAAAGAAGGAGGCCGTTTGGCCCATTCTGCCCGTGCCAGATCTCTGAAAGAGCTAACCACTTGGCAACACTTTTGGCTCGGAGTCAGAGGTTTACGGGTTTGAGTCCCACACCGGGAGTTGAGCGCGAAATCCAGGCTGACCCTCCAGTGCGGCTGATGTTCAAATGAGATGTTAAACTGAGGTCCCGATTGCCTGGTTAGTGCCCCGAGGACACTATTCGGAGAAGAGCAAAGAGTTCTCCCGGTATCCTGGCCAATATTCATCCCTCAACCAACAGATTAAATGGTCATTCATTCAGTTGCTGTTTCTGGGACCTTGTTATGTGCAAATTGGCTGGCATGGTTACTTGCAAATCAGCGCAACATTTCAAAAAGTAATTCATTGGCTGTGAAGCACTTGGAAACGGGACATGAAAGGCACTATATTCATTCAATCTCTCTCTTGCTCACAGACCATCTATTAGGAAGAAGAGATAAGAAAGAAGCAATATGTTATTGTGCATTAACATAGCATCTTTAGTGTCGTAAAATTTCCCAAGACACTTCACAAGAGCGATTACCAAACAAAATTTGACACTAAGTCCCACAAGGAGATATTCGGACAGGTGATCAAAAGCTTGGACAAAGAGATAGGTTTTAAGGAGTATCTTAAAGGAGGAGAGAGGCGGAGAGGTTTTGGGAGGGAATTCCAGAGCTTAGCACCCAGGCAGCTGAAGGCACGGCCACCAATGGTGGACCAATTCAAATCGAAAATGCGCAAGAGATCAAAATTGGAGGAGTGCAGAAATCTCGCAGGGCTGGAGGAGGTAACAGAGATAGGGAAAGGGGATGCCACGGAGGGATTTGAAAACAAGGATGAGAAATTTTTAATTGAGGCGTTGCCGGACTGGGAGCCAATGTAGGTCCAGCAAGCACAGGGGTAATGGATGAACGGGACTTGGTGCGAGTTAGGATACGGGCAGCAAAGTTTTGGATGTGCTCAAGTTTATGTAAGATGGAAGATGGGAGGCCAGCCAGAAGTGCATTGGAATAGTCAAGTCTAGAGGTAACAACAGCATGGATGAGGGTTTCAGCAGCAGATGAGTTGAGTCAGGCAGTGTTATAGAGGTGGACGTAGGTGGTCTTAGTGATATGTGATCGGAAACTCATCTCAGGGGCAAATATGACACCAAGGTTGCGAACAGTCTGATTCAGCCTTAGACAGTTGCCAGGGCGAGGGATGTAGTCTGTAGCTAGGGTGCAGAGTTTGTGGTGGGGATAAAAGACAATGGCTTTGGTCTTCCCAATAATCAGTTGGAGGAAATTTCTGCTTATCCAGTACTGGATGCCGGACAAGCAGAGTGACTAATTAGAGACAGTGGAGAGGTTGATAGAGGCGAGGTAGAGATGGGTGTTGTCAGTGTACATGTGGAACCTGACGTCAGGTTCGGATGATATCGCTAAAGGGCAGCATGTAGATGAGAAATAGGAAGGAGGCAAGGATAGATCCTTTGTGGCTCCAGAGGTACGGTGCAGGAGTGGGGAGAAGCGTTTGCTGGTGATACTCTGCCAACGATTAGATAGATGAAAATGGAACCAGGTGAGTGCAGTTCCACCTAGCTGGATGACGGAGGAGAGGTGTTTGAGGCGGATATTGTGATCAACTACGTCAATGGTTGCAGACAGGTCGAGGATGAACAGAAGGAAATAACTTGCATTTCTATAGCACTTTTCATGACCTCAGGGCGTTCCAAAGCACTTTACCGCCAATGAAGTACTTTTCTTGAAATGTGATCACTGTTGTAATCAACATTCCTGCTCCTATTTCTTATGTTCTTATCCCCTCTAAGCTGAGTAGCCGGAACTGGCTTTTTCAATGCTAAATTTAGCGCATCGCGAAACTGTGAATAGGTCATGCAGCCTCTTAAAGAGCTCACACACCCAAAACATATCAGTGGGAACATTGGTTGTAAAGTAGCACAAGCAGCCAGTTTGTGCAAAGCAAGGTCCCACAAATAGTAATGTGATAATTACTAAATAATACAATCTATTTTAGGGGTGTTGTTTGAGGGATAAATATTGGCCAGAATACCGGGGAGAATTCCCTGTTCTTCTTCAAAATAGTGGCCATGGGATCCTTTATGTCCACCTGAGAGGGCAGCATGTAGATGAGCATGTAGATGCCCCTCAGACAGTGCAGCACTCCATCAGTACTGCCCCTCCAACACTGCAGCGCTCCATCAGTACTGCGCCTCCGACTGTGCAGCGCTCCCTTAGTACTGCCCCTCCGACAGTGCAGTGCTCCCTCCCTCCAATAGTGCAGCGCTCCCTCAGTACTGCCCCTCCGACAGTGCAGCGCTCCCTCAGTAGTGCCCCTCCGACAGTGCAGCGCTCCCCCAGTACTGCCCCTCCGACAGTGCAGCCCTCCCTCAGTACTGCCCCTCCGACAGTGCAGCGCTCTCTCAGTACTGTCCCTCCAACAATGCAGCGCTCCCTCAGTACTGCCCCTCTGACAGGCAGCACTGCCTCAGTATTGCCCCTCCGACACTGCAGCCCTCCCTCAGAATTGCCCCTCCGACACTGCAGCCCTCCCTCAGTACTGGCTTTCCAACAGTGCAACGCTCCCTCAGTACTACATTGAATGTATCAGCCTAGATTTTGTGCTCAAGTCTCTGGACTGGGTTTAGAGCCCACAACCTTCTGATTCAGGCGAGAGTACTACCCACTGAGCCATAACTGACAAGAGCCTTACAAAGTGTGCTGTTCAGCAATGTTTGAAGCATATGGCCTCCACTCAACATGTGCCCCGATAACACAGCTGAGAGCAGGTTCACCATGTTGAATGCAATGGGTGCCACACCATGCCCTTCTAACCCTGTGGTGCACTGTGCTGTCTGGGACAGACTTTCTCCCGCCTGATGACTCCAGATTGACTGTCCGTATATTGTAATGCATTGCCCGGCCATCGCTTTGACATGATGAGCCATGGGTTGTTTCGACAGCCCACGTTCACAAGGAATGCAATGACACTCACTCAGTAGCTCTTACTGTGCACTGGTCAGTAGTTGTACTGTTGCTGCAAACATTTAACATTCGGGACACAGATCTGTCTTAGATTTCCAATTGTGTGACCTTGTTTTGTTGAGCACACATTCTGCCTCACTTATACAAAAGCAAAATACTGCCGATGCTAGAATCTGAAATAAAAACAGAGAATGCTGGAAATCTCAGCGGGTCAGGCAGCATCTGTGGAGAGAGAAACAGAGTTAACGTTCCAGTCGATGACCCTTCGTCAGAACTGGAGAATGTTCGAAATGTACAGATTCTACAGGAGCACTGAAAGGGGGAGGGGAGGAAAGAACAAAAGGGAAGGTCTGTGATAAGGTGTAAGACAGGAGAGATTTGAGAGACAAAGGGGATGATGGGCCGACTCGAGATGGTAACGGCAGAAGTTAGAAAAAGATTCGTCTAGATAGGGTGTGAATGGCGGGGTCAATTGAAACAGAGAAAAAAAGTTGCATAACATCTCCGTTCAGTCCGTAACCGTGACCCTGAGCTTCCGGTCGCCTGTCACTTTAATTCTCCACTCCATTCCCACTCTGACCTCTCCGTCCTCGGCCTCCTACACTGTTCCAACGAAGCTCAACGCAAGCTCGAGGAACAGCATCTCATCTTTCGTTTAGGCACTTTACAGCCTTCCGCACTCAACATCGAGTTCAGACCGTAACCACTATCCATATTTTGCTCCCTTCCCTCCTTTTTTTAAACCCAAACCGCCCCCCCCCCCGCCCCCTCAATCTTATATATTTTTTTTCTCTCTGTTTCCTATGGCAGCTGGTAATTATTCTGCCATTCACATCCTATCTAGGCTAATCTTTTTCTTCTGCCATCATCCCCTAATATCTCTCTAATCTCTCCTGTCTTCCACCCATCACAGACCTTCCCTTTTGTTCTTCCCTCCCCTCCCCCTTTTCACTGCTCCTTAAGAATCTGTTCTTTTCGAACATTCGCCAGTTCTGAGGAAGGACCATTGACCTGAAACGTTAACTTGGTTTCTCTCTCCACAGATGCTGCCTGACCTGCTGAGATTTCCAGCATTTTCTGTTTTTATCCCTACCTCACTTACATGGTTTCCATGGACATCCAGCTTGATTAAACATGGACAGTATGAGAGGGCATCAATATCAATGATGTAATTGCTGGACAGGATGCAAATCCTCAGAGCCCGGCAACTGGTCAAGTAGCCCAGGTTTTTCAGATAATATCCGGACAAGTTTATGATCACCATCTCGTCCAGGTTGTTCTCTTTGTACATGTGATCCATCACTCCATGTGACAGGATTAATGATTTTGAAGCAGACACAAGGTGATTGTTCTTTACCTGACGTCTCATATCAGTGGAAATCTGTAGGATACACAAGACCATCAGAGTGAGAGAGGAAGCTGAAAAGAATGTTACAATGACCAGGACTAATGCAGAGGCTATGGAGTGTATTTTCTGTACAGAGTATGTCTCTCTTCCTCTTTCTCTTTTAAAAAAGCACATCATCTCGGCTGACACTTCAGTGCAGCATTGTCGGGAGGGGCCGTCTTTCAAAATGTCTAAACCAGGGCCCGTCTCAATGGCTGGCCTTTTATCCTGAGACTATGTCCCCTAGTTCTAGACTCTCCAGCCAGGGGAAACAGCTTCGCAGCATCTACCCTGTCAAGTCCTCCAAGAATTTTATACAGTTCAATGAAGACTGAGATGAGGAGAAATTTCTTCTCTCAGAAGGTTGTGAATCTTTGGAATTCTCTACACTAGAGGGCTCTGAACTTTCAGTCGGTGATTATATTCTTGGACTCTGGGGGAGTCAAGGGATATGTGGGTTGGGCAGGAAAGTGAAATTGTGGTCAAAGATCAGCCATGATCTTATTGAATGGGGGAGCAGGCTCGAGGGGCCGAATGGACCACTTCTGCTCCTGTTTCTTATGTTCTTATATAATTGCAGCAAGATTTCTATATTCTTGTACTCCAACTCCAGTCAGTCAGTCAGTCACAGGCAGTCCCTTGAAATCGAGGAAGACTTGCTTCCACTCTAAAAGTGAGCGCTCAGGTGACTGTACAGTCCAATATGGGAATTACAGTCTCTGTCACAGGCAGGACAGTTGTTGGAGGAAAGGGTGGGTGGGGAGTCTGGTTTGCCGCACGCTCCTTCCGCTGCCTGCGCTTGATTTCTGCATGCTCTCGGCGACGAGACTCGAGGTGCTCAGCGCCCTCCCGGTGCTCTTCCTCCATTTTAGGCGGTCTTTGGCCAGGGACTCCCAGGTGTCGGTGGGGATGTTGCACTTTATCAAGGAGGCTTTGAAGGTATCCTTGAAATGTTTCCTCTGCCCACCTGGGGCTCACTTGCCGTGTAGGAGTTCTGAGTAGAGCGCTTACTTTGGGAGTCTCGTGTCAGGCATGCGAACAATGTGGCCCACCCAACGGAGCTGGTCAAGTGTGGTCACTGCTTCGATGCTGGGGATGTTGGCCTGATCGAGAACATTGATGTTTGTGCGTCGGTCCTTCCAGGGGATTTGCAGGATCTGGCGGAAACATCGTTGCTGGTATTTCTCCAGCGATTTGAGGTGCCTACTGTATATGGTCCATGTCTCTGAGCCATACAGGAGGGCGGGTATCACTACAGCCCTGTAGACTATAAGCTTAGTGCCAGATTTGAGGGCCTGATCTTCGAACACTCTCTTCCTCAGGCGACCGAAGGCTGCACTGGCACACTGGAGGCGGTGTTGAACCTCGTCGTCGATGTCTGCCTTTGCTGATAATAGGCTCCCGAGGTATGGAAAGTGGTCCACGTTGTCCAGGGCCACACCGTGGATCTTGATGACTGGGGGGGCAGTGCTGTGTGGCGGGGTCAGGTTGGTGGAGGACCTTTTTATTACGAATGTTTAGTATAAGGCCTATGCTTTCGTACACCTCGGTGGAGTGAAAGCAAGTCTTACTCGATTTCAAGGGACTGCCTATGACTGACTGACTGACTGGAGTTAGAGTACAAGAATATAGAAGTCTTGGTGCAATTATATAAGAACATAAGAAACAGGAGCAGAAGTGGTCCAGACGTCTCCTCGAGCCTGCTCCCCCATTCAATAAGATCATGGCTGATCTTTGACCGCAATTTCACTTTCCTGCCCAACCCACATATCCCTTGACTCTCCCAGAGTCCAAGAATATAATCAACGACTGAGCGTTCAGAGCCTTCTGGGGTAGAGAATTCGAAAGATTCACAACCCTCCATTGCAATAAAGGCTAGCATATGGTTTGCTTTCCGAATTGTTTGCTGTACCTAGCGTGTTAACTTTCTGTGATTTGTGTACATGGATACTCAAATTCCTCTGAATACCAACATTTACTCGGCTCACATCTTGTAAAAAATATTCTGCTTTTCCATTCTTCCTACCAAAGATGATAATTTCACACACACCTCATTAAACTTGATCTGCCACCATTTTGCCCACTCACTTAACCGGTCTAAATCTCTTTGCAGGGCTCTTTGCCTCCTCCTCACAGCTTACTTTCCCACCTAGCTTTGTATCGTCAGCAAGCTTGAATGGGATCTAAGTCATTACTATAGATTGTAAATTGCTGAGGCCCAAGCACTGATCCTTGCGGCACCCCATTATTACACTCTGTTATTTTGTTTATTCCTACTCTCTGCTTTTTGTCCGTTAACCAATCCTCTATCTGTGTTACCCCATCAGCCCGAATCTTGTGTCACAACCACTTATGTAGCACCTTAACGAATGTCTTCTGAAAATCCAAATATACTCCATCCACTGGTTTCCCCTTCACTCGCCTGCTCGTTAGACCCTCAAAAAACTCAATTAGATTTGTCAATCACTATTTCCCATTCATACAATCGTGTTGACTCTGCCTAATCATATTGTTATTTTCCAAGTGCCCTGTTACCATCTCAATACTTGATTCCGGCATTTTGCCGTTGATGTCGGGCTACATAAGAACATAAGAACATAAGAATTAGGAACAGGAGTCGGCCATCTAGCCCCTCAAGCCTGCTCCGCCATTCAACAAGATCAAGGCTGATCTGGCCGTGGACTCAGCTCCACTTACCCGCCCGCTCCCCATAACCCTTAATTCCCTTATTAGTTAAAAATCTATCTATCTGTGATTTGAATACATTCAATGAGCTAGCCTCAACTGCTTCCTTGGGCAGAGAATTCCACAGATTCACAACCCTCTGGCAGAAGAAATTCCTTCTCAACTCGGTTTTAAATTGGCTCCCCCATATTTTGAGGCTGTGCCCCCTAGTTCTAGTCTTCCCGACCAGTGGAAACAACCTCTCTGCCTCTATCTTGTCTATTCCTTTCATTATTTCAAATGTTTCTCGAAGATCACCCCTCATCCTTCTGAACTCCAACGAGTAAAGACCCAGTCTATTCAATCTATCATCATAAGGTAACCCCCTCATCTCCGGAATCAGCCTCGTGAATTGTCTCTGTACCCGCTCCAAGGCTAGTATATCCTTCCTTAAGTAAGGTGACCAAAACTGCACGCAGTACTCCAGGTGCGGCCTCACCAATACCCTATACAGTTGCAGCAGGACCTCCCTGCTTTTGTACTCTATCCCTCTTGCAATGAAGGCCAACATTCCATCCGCCTTCCTGATTACCTGCTGCACCTGCAAACTAACTTTTTGGGATTTATGCACAAGGACCCCCAGGTCCCTCTGCACCGCAGCATGTTGTAATTTCTCCCCATTCAAATAATATTCCCTTTTACTGTTTTTTTTTCCCCAAGGTGGATGACCTCACATTTTCCAACATTGTATTCCATCTGCCAAACCTTAGCCCATTCACTTAACCTATCTAAATCTCTTTGCAGCCTCTCTGTGTCCTCTACACAACCCGCTTTCCCACTAATCTTTGTGTCATCTGCAAATTTTGTTACACTACACTCCGTCCCCTCTTCCAGGTCATCGATGTATATTGTAAACAGTTGTGGTCCCAGCACCGATCCCTGTGGCACACCACTAACCACTGATTTCCAACCCGAAAAGGACCCATTTATCCCGACTCTCTGCTTTCTGTTAGCCAGCCAATTCTCGATCCATGCTAATTCATTTCCTCTGACTCCGCGTACCTTTATCTTCTGCAGTAACCTTTTGTGTGGCACCTTATCGAATGCCTTTTGGAAATCTAAATACACCACATCCATCGGTACACCTCTATCCACCATGCTCGTTATATCCTCAAAGAATTCCAGTAAATTAGTTAAACATGATTTCCCCTTCATGAATCCATGTTGCGTCTGCTTGATTGCACTATTCCTATCTAGATGTCCCGCTGTTTCTTCCTTAATGATAGCTTCAAGCATTTTCCCCACTACAGATGTTAAACTAACTGGCCTATAGTTACCTGCCTTTTGTCTGCCCCCTTTTTTTAAACAGAGGCGTTACATTAGCTGCTTTCCAATCCGATGGTACCTCCCCAGAGTCCAGAGAATTTTGGTAGATTATAACGAATGCATCTGATATAACTTCCGCCATCTCTTTTAATACCCTGGGATGCATTTCATCAGGACCAGGGGACTTGTCTACCTTGAGTCCCATTAGCCTGTCCAGCACTACCCCCCTAGTGATAGTGATTAGCTCAAGGACCTCCCTTCCCACATTCCCGTGACCAGCAATTTTTGGCATGGTTTTTGTGTCTTCCACTGTGAAGACCAAAGCAAAATAATTGTTTAAGGTCTCAGCCATTTCCACAATTCCCATTATTAAATCCCCCTTCTCATCTTCTAAGGGACCAACATTTACTTTAGTCACTCTTTTCCATTTTATATATCGGTAAAAGCTTTTACTATCTGTTTTTATGTTTTGCGCAAGTTTACTTTCGTAATCTATCTTTCCTTTCTTTATTGCTTTCTTAGTCATTCTTTGCTGTCGTTTAAAATTTTCCCAATCTTCTAGTTTCCCACTAACGTTGGCCACCTTATACGCATTGGTTTTTAATTTGATACTCTCCTTTATTTCCTTGGTTATCCACGGCTGGTTATCCCTTCTCTTACCGCCCTTCTTTTTCACTGGAATATATTTTTGTTGAGCACTATGAAAGAGCTCCTTAAAAGTCCTCCACTGTTCCTCAATTGTGCCACCGTTTAGTCTGTGTTCCCAGTCTACTTTAGCCAACTCTGCCCTCATCCCACTGTAGCCCCCTTTGTTTAAGCATAGTACGCTCGTTTGAGACACTACTTCCTCACCCTCAATCTGTATTACAAATTCAACCATACTGTGATCACTCATTCCAAAAGGATCTTTTACTAGGAGATCATTTATTATTCCTGTCTCATTACACAGGACCAGATCTAAGATAGCTTGCTCCCTTGTAAGTTCTGTAACATACTGTTCTAAGAAACAATCCTGTATGCATTCTATGAATTCCTCCTCAAGGCTACCCCGTGCGATTTGATTTGACCAATCGATATGTAGGTTAAAACCCCCCATGCTTACTGCCATTCCTTTTTCACATGCCTCCATTATTCCCTTGATTATTGTCCGCCCCACCGTGAAGTTATTATTTGGGGGCCTATAAACTACGCCCACCAGTGACTTTTTCCCCTTACTATCTCTAATCTCCACCCACAATGATTCAACGTTTTGTTCATTAGAGCCAATATCGTCTCTCACAACTGCCCTGATATCATCCTTTATTAACAGAGCTACCCCACCTCCTTTCCCTTCTTGTCTATCTTTCCGAATTGTCAGATACTCCTGTATGTTTAATTCCCAGTCTTGGCCACCCTGCAACCACGTTTCTGTAATGGCCACCAAATCATACCAATTTGTAATGATTTGTGCCGTCAACTCATTTACTTTATTTCGAATGCTGCGTGCGTTTAGGTAGAGTGTTTTAATACTAGTTTTTAAACCATGATTTTTAGTTTTGACCCCTCCTGCAGCCCCTTTATATTCATACATATTGTCCCTTCCTGTCACTTTGTGGTTTACACTTACCCCAGTGCTACTCTGCTCTGTTGCCTCCTGCCTTTTGTATTCTTTCTTGGGCTCCTGTTCATCTGCGCTCTCACCACTCTAACTAGCTCAGAGCCCTCTCCTGGGTTCCGAATACTCCTCGCATTGAGGCACCGAGCTTTCAGGCTTGCCTTTTTATAACACTTTGACCCTTTAGAATTTTGCTGTACAGTGGCCCTTTTTGTTTTTTGCCTTGGGTTTCTCTGCCCTCCACTTTTACTCATCTCCTTTCTGTCTTTTGCTTCTGTCTCCATTTTGGTTCCCATCCCCCTGCCATATTAGTTTAACTCCTCCCCAACAGCACTAGCAAACACTCCCCCTAGGACATTGGTTCCGGTCCTGCCTAGGTGCAGACTGTCCAGTTTGTACTGGTCCCACCTCCCCCAGAACCAGTTCCAATGCCCCAGGAATTTGAATCCCTCCCTGCTGCACCACTGCTCAAGCCACGTATTCATCTGAGCTATCCTGCGATTCCTACTCTGACTAGCACGTGGCTCTGATAGCAATCCTGAGATTACTACTTTTGAGGTCCTACTTTTTAAATTTAGCTCCTAGCTCCTTAAATTCTTCTCGTCGGACCTCATCCCTTTTTTTACCTATATCGTTGTGCACCACGACAACTGGCTGTTCACCCTCCCTTTTCAGAATGTCCTGTACCTGCTCCGAGACATCCTTGACCCTTGCATCAGGGAGGCAACATACCATCCTGGAGTCTCGGTTGCGGCGGCAGAAACGCCTATCTATTCCCCTTACAATTGAATCCCTGGCTAACTGGCCTGCAGTTCCCTGTTTTCTCTCTCCCTTCTTTCTTGAAAGAGGGGTGCCTCACTCTTATTAGACCCTGGGTCCCCGTTATTTTCAGTATGTTTTTGTGCTTCTACTGTGAAGACAGGCACAAAATATTTGTTTAGAGTCTCTGCCATTTCCATATTCCCCAGTATAATTTCTCCTGTCTCAGCCTCTAAAAGCCCACATTTACTTTTTCTAATCGCTTCTTACATACTTGTAAAAGCTCTTAAAATCTGATTTTGTATTTCCAGCTAATTTACTCTCATCCCCAGAGACCCTCCCCAAGAGACCCCAACCCCAGTGAGGGCCCTCCCCCAGAGACCCTTCCCCAGAGGCCCCTCCCCCAGAGACCCCAACCCCAGTGAGGGCCCTCCCCCAGAGACCCTTCCCCAGAGGCCCCTCCCCCAGAGACCCCAACCCCAGTGAGGGCCCTCCCCCAGAGACCCTTCCCCAGAGGCCCCGCCCCCAGAGACCCCAACCCCAGTGAGGGCCCTCCCCCAGAGACCCTTCCCCAGAGGCCCCGCCCCCAGAGACCCCAACCCCAGTGAGAGCCCTCCCCCAGAGACCCTTCCCCAGAGGCCCCTCCCCCAGAGACCCCAACCCCAGTGAGGGCCCTCCCCCAGAGACCCTTCCCCAGAGGCCCCGCCCCCAGAGACCCCAACCCCAGTGAGAGCCCTCCCCCAGAGACCCTTCCCCAGAGGCCCCTCCCCCAGAGACCCCAACCCCAGTGAGGGCCCTCCCCCAGAGACCCTTCCCCAGAGGCCCCGCCCCCAGAGACCCCAACCCCAGTGAGGGCCCTCCCCCAGAGACCCCACCCCATGAAGGCCCCGCCCCCAGAGACCTCGCCCCCTGACCCTTGACCTGGGCCCGCCGGACCCAGTGAACCTCCGGCACCTACCGGCGGCAGATCGACAGTGGACTCGGTGCGCTGCGGCGGCCGCTTTCCCCCGGGGCACGCCATGGCTCGGGGGGGGTGACCCGCGGGTGGTGGAGCCGGAGCCGGAGCCGGGGTTGCTATGGGAACAGCGGCGCTCCCTCTGCGGCTCGGGCGCATGCGCGGTCCCGGGTAGCCAATGGGCTGTGAGGCTGAGCGCGGGCGGGGAGCGCGCTGCCCTTCCGCTCACTGCCGTCCGGTCGGCCCTGGCCCCCCGATCCTGACACTATGACGCTCTATCTCCCCGGCCCCGGCCCCTGACTCCCCCTACCCTGATACTGTGACCTCCCCCACGTCCCCTGCCCCCCTGTCTCTGACCCCCACCCCTCACGTCCCCTGACCCTGACCCTGACCCCCTGTCTCTGACCCCCACCCCTCACGTCCCCTGACCCTGACCCTGACCCCCTGTCTCTGACCCCCCCACATCCTCGGCCCCTGTCTCTGACCCCCCACCCGCCCCTCACGTCCTTGGCCCCTGCCCCTGACCCCCTGTCTCTGACTCCCCCCCCCCCCACGTCCCCGGCCCCTGTTCCTGACCCCATCCCCGACCCCCGTACCCTGCCCCTGACCCCCTGTCTCTGACCCCCACCCGCCCCTCACGTCCTCGGCCCCTGCCCCTGACCCCCTGTCTCTGACTCCCCCCCCCCCCCCACGTCCTCGGCCCCTGCCCCTGACCCCCTGTCTCTGACTCCCCCCCACGTCCCTGTTCCTGACCCCATCCCCGACCCCCGTACCCTGCCCCTGACCCCCTGTCTCTGACCCCACCCGCCCCTCACGTCCTCGGCCCCTGCCCCTGACCCCCTGTCTCTGACCCCCACCCCTCACGTCCCCTGCCCCTGACCCCCTGTCTCTGACTCCCCCACGTCCCCGGCCCCTGTTCCTGATCCCATTCCCGACCCCCGTACCCTGCCCCTGACCCCCTGTCTCTGACCCCACCCCACCCCCCCACATCCTCGGCCCCTGCCCCCCTGTCTCTGACTCCCCCCCCCCCCCCACGTCCTCGGCCCCTGCCCCTGACCCCCTGTCTCTGACTCCCCCCCCCCCCCACGTCCCTGTTCCTGACCCCATCCCCGACCCCCGTACCCTGCCCTTGACCCCCTGTCTCTGACCCCCACCCGCCCCTCACGTCCTCGGCCCCTGCCCCTGACCCCCTGTCTCTGACCCCCCCCCCCCCACGTCCTCGGCCCCTGCCCCTGACCCCCTGTCTCTGACTCCCCCCCACATCCCTGTTCCTGACCCCATCCCCGACCCCCGTACCCTGCCCCTGACCCCCTGTCTCTGACCCCACCCGCCCCTCACGTCCTCGGTCCCTGCCCCTGACCCCCTGTCTCTGACCCCCACCCCTCACGTCCCCTGCCCCTGACCCCCTGTCTCTGACTCCCCCACGTCCCCGGCCCCTGTTCCTGATCCCATCCCTGACCCCCGTACCCTGCCCCTGACCCCCTGTCTCTGACCCCCCGCCCCTCACGTCCTCGGCCCCTGTCTCTGACCCCCCCCCCCCACATCCTCAGCCCCTGACCCCCTGTCTCTGACTCCCCCCCCACCCCCCCACGTCCTCGGCCCCTGCCCCTGACCCCCTGTCTCTGACTCCCCCCCCACGTCCCCGGCCCCTGTTCCTGACCCCATCCCCGACCCCCGTACCCTGCCCCTGACCCCCTGTCTCTGACTCCCCCCCCCGCCCCACGTACTCGACCCCTGACCCCATCCCCGACCCCCGTACCCTGTCTCTGACCCCCTGTTTCTGACCACGATCCCTGCGGCACCCCACTAGTTACTGTTTGCCAACCTGAAAATGACCCATTTATCCTGACTCTCTTTTTCTGTTTGTAAGTCAATCCTCTATCCATGCTAATATATTAACCCCAACATTGTGAGCTTTTGACATGAGCAGTAACCTTTTATGTGGCACCTTGTCGAATGCTTTCTGAAAATCCAAATACACCACATCTCATCATCATCATCGGCAGTCCCTCAAACGAGGGTGACTTGCTTCCATGAATTCACAGATGTTTCAGTGACTGACCCGATGTTCTTATGTTCATATAGTCCTGAACTCCAGTTGAGGGGGTGGAAGATGCCTGTGCGTGGATTTTTTTAACGTGGGGTGGCCTTTGCACATCAGCCACCACACGGGCTTGACAGAGCTGACTGGAGAGCTGCTCTGCTGCACGGACCTAGTGCGCACACATACCGCAGTGTGGGCTGGCCCGTGCTGCCCCTGGGCCCTCGGCTCTTCTGGGCCCCGTGCCCTCATCTGTCGCACCTCCGCCACGATCTCTCGCCGCTCACCCGCCCCGGACTTCCCACTCCTCTACCTGAGTCCTCCCGATGTTCCTGCCCACGCTCCAAAACGGCGACCAGGGCTTTGATGACTTCGCCCAGGCGCCCATCTCAAAATCGGCGCACACTTGGAGCGGCTCACGCTGGAGGTTGAAGTGGTATGTCGCTCCAGCTCTTTTATAGCCCGACCTGCGGAGCTGTTCTCTCGCAGGTTGGGGGGCCACGACATCTATTGTTCCGCTTTATGTTGCCCTGCTTGTTATATCCTCAAAGAACTCCAGCAAATTTGTCAAACATGATTTCCCTTTCATAAAACCATGCTGACTGCTTGACTGCATTATGATTTTCTAGATGTCCTGCTACTACTTCTTTAATGATGGACTCCATCATTTCCCAATGACGGATGTTAAACTAACTGGTCTATAGTTTCCTGCTTTCTGTCTCCCTCCTTTCTTAAATAGTGGCTTTGCATTTGCGGTTTTCCATTCTGCTGGGACCTCTCCAGAATCCAGGCAATTTTGGTAGATTACTATCTCTGCAGCCATCTCTTTTAAGACCCTGTCTGTGACCCTGATCCCGTGCCTCAAAACCTGACACTCATCCCTAACACCTGACTTGAACTCCCTGTCTCTGACCCTCATATCTGTCACTGACCCTGACCTCAGTCTCTGTTTCTGATCCCGACCCCTCTCTCTAACCCTGACACCTGTCTCTGACCCAGACCTCTCTATAACCCTGACCCCTGTCTCTGACCCTGACCCCTGTCGCTAACTCCTGTCTCCAATCACTGACCCCTGTCTCTGACCCTGAACCCTTGCCACTAGCCCCGACCCCCGTCGCTAACCCCAACCCCCGTCGCTAGCCCCAACTCCTGTCTCGAACATAAGAAATAGGAACAGGAGTCGGCCATACGGCCCCTCGAACCTGCTCCGCCATTCAATAAGATCATGGCTGATCTGATCATGGACTCAGCTCCACTTCTCTGCCCGCTCCCTGTAACCCTTTACTCCCTTATCACTCAAAAATCTGTCTATGTGTGCCTTAAATATATTGAATGACCCAGCCTCCACAGCTCTCTGGGGCAGAGAATGCCAAGATTCATAACCCTCTGAGAGAAGAAATTTCTCCTCATCTCAGTTTTAGATGGTCAGCCCCTTATTCTGAGATGCCCCCTGGTTTTAGTTTCTCCTATGAGTGGAAATAGCCCCCTCATTATCTTATATGTTTCGATAACATCAGACTTCATTCTTCTGAACTACAAAGTGTATAGGCCCAACCAACTCAACCTATCTTCATAAGTCAACCCCCTCATCTCCAGAATCAACCTAGTGAACCTTCTCTGAACAGCCTCCAAAATAAGGAGACCAAAACTGTACGCAGTACTCCAGGTGTGGCCTCACCAATTCCCGGTACAGTTGTAGCAGGACTTCTCTGCTTTTATACTTATTAATTATTAATGTTGGGGAAGTCCAGAACCAGGGGTCACAGTTTAAGGATAAGGGGTAAGCCATTTAGAACAGAGATGAGGAGAAACTTCTTCACCCAGAGAGTGGTGAACCTGTGGAATTCTCTACCACAGAAAGTTGTTGAGGCCAATTCACTAAATATATTCAAAAAGGAGTTAGATGTAGTCCTTACTACTAGGGGGATCAAGGGGTATGGCGAGAAAGCAGGAATGGGGTACTGAAGTTGCATGTTCAGCCATGAACTCATTGAATGGTGGTGCAGGCTCGAAGGGCCGAATGGCCTACTCCTGCATCTATTTTCTATGTTTCTATACTCTATCCCCTTTGTAATAAAGGCCAGCATTCCATTTGCCTTCCTGATTACTTGCTGTACCTGCATACTAACTTTTTGTGTTTCATGCACAAGGAACCCCCCAGTTCCTCTGTACTGCAGCACTTCGCAATTTTTCTCCATTTAAATTATAATTTTTTCTGCCAAAGTGGATAACCTCACATTTTCCCACATTATACTCCATCTGACAAATTTTTGCCCACTCACTTAGCCTGCCTTTATCCCTTTGCAGATTTTCTGTGTCCTCACAATTTGCTTTCCCACCCATCTTTGTATCATTAGAAAACTTGACTACATCACACTCGATCCCTTCATCCAAGTCATTAATATAGATTGTAAATAGTTGAGGACCCAGCACCGATCCCTGCGGCACCCCACAAGTCACTGTTTGCCAACCGGAAAATGATCCATTTATCCTGACTGTTTTCTGTTAGTTAACCAATCCTCTATCCATGCTAATATATTACCCCCAACCCCGTGAAATGTTATATTGTGCAATAACCTCTTATGTGGCACTTTATGGAAATCCAAATACACCACATCCACTGGTTCCCCCTTATCCACCCTACTCGTTACATTCTCAAACAACTCCAGAAAATTTGTCAAACATAGAAACATAGAAAATAGGTGCAGGAGCAGGCCATTCAGCCCTTCGAGCCTGCACTGCCATTCAATATGATCATGGCTGATCATGCAACTTCAGTTCTCCACTCCCGCCTTCTCTCCTTACCCCCTGAATCCTCTTAGCTGTAAGGGCCACATTTAACTCCCTTTTGAATATATCCAACGAACTGGACTCAACAACTTTCTGTGGTAGAGAATTCCACAGGTTCACTACTCTTTGGGTGATGATTTCCCTTTCATAAAATCATGCTGAGTCTGCTTGATTGAATCATGCTTTTTCAAATGTCCCACTACTGCTTCCTTAATAATGGACTCCAGCATTTTCCTGATGACAGATGTTAGGCTAACTGGTCTATAGTTTCCTGCTTTTTGTCTGCCTCCTTTTTTAAATAGGGACATTACATTTGCGGTTTTCCAATCCACTCGGACTGCCCCAGAATCCAGGCAATTTTGTCAGATTACAACCAATGCATCCACTATCTCTGCAGTAACTTCTTTTCAGACCCTAGGATGTAAGCCATCAGGTCCAGGAGATTTGTCCACCTTTAGTCCCATTATTTTACCAAGTACTACTTCATTAGTGATAGTGATTGTATTAAGTTCCTCCCTCCCTATAGCCCATTGATTATCCACTATTGGGATGTTTTTAGTGTCTTCTACCATGAAGACCAATACAAAATATTTGTTCAATGTCTATGCCATTTCCCTGTTCTCTATTATTAATTCCCCAGTTTCATCCTTCAGGGGACCAACATTTACTTTAGCCACTCTTTTCCTTTTTATGTACCTGTAGAAGCTCTTACCATCTGTTTTTATATTTCGTGCTAGATTACTTTCATAATTTATCTTCCCTCTCTTTATCATTTTTTTAGTCATTCTTTGCTGGCTTTTAAAAATTTCCCAATCATCTGGCTACCTACTAGTCTTGGCCGCTTTGTATGCCCTTGTTTTCAATTTGATACCATCCCTTATTTCCTTAGTTAGCCGCAGATGGTTATCCCTTCTCTTTAAGTCTTTCCTTCTCATTGGGATATATTTTTGTTGCGACCCCTAACTCTGATCCCTGTCTCCAGCCCCGACCCCTGTCTCCAGCCCCGACCCCTGTCTCTGGCCCCGACCCCTGTCTCTGGCCCCGACCCCTGTCTCCTGCCCCGACCCCTGTCTCCAGCCCCGACCCCTGTCTCCAGCCCCGACCCCTGTCTCTAGCCCCGACCCCAGTCTCTAGCCCCGACCCCTGTCTCCAGCCCCGACCCCTGTCTCCAGCCCCGACCCCTGTCTCTAGTCCCGATCCCTGTCTCTAGCCCCGACCCCTGTCTCTAGCCCCGACCCCTGTCTCCAGCCCCGACCCCTGTCTCCAGCCCCGACCCCTGTCTCTAGTCCCGATCCCTGTCTCCAGCCCCGACCCCTGTCTCCAGCCCCGACCCCTGTCTCCAGCCCCGACCCCTGTCTCCAGCCCCGACCCCTGTCTCCAGCCCCGACCCCTGTCTCCAGCCCCGACCCCTGTCTCCAGCCCCGACCCCTGTCTCCAGCCCCGACCCCTGTCTCCAACCCCGACCCCTGTCTCCAACCCCGACCCCTGTCTCCAACCCCGACCCCTGTCTCCAACCCCGACCCCTGTCTCCAACCCCGACCCCTGTCTCCGGCCCCGACCCCTGTCTCTAGCCCCGACCTCTGTGTCTAGCCCCGACCTCTGTGTCTAGTCCCGACCCCTGTCTCTAGCCCCGACCCAAAGCAAGCGCTTTACTCGGAACTCCTTCTCGGCAAATGACCTAAAGGTGGGCAGAGGAAACGTTACACGGACACCCTCAAAGCCTCCCTGATAAAGTGCAACATCCCCACTGACACCTAGGAGTCCCTGGCCAAAAACCGCCCTAAGTGGAGAAAGTGCATCCGGGAGGGCGCTGAGCACCTCAAGTCTCATCACCGAGAGCATGCAGAAATCAAGCGCAGGCAGCGGAAAGAGCATGCGGCAAACCAGTCCCACCCACCCCTTCCCTCAACGACTATCTATCCCACCTGTGACAGGGACTGTGGTTCTCGTATTGGACTGTTCAGCCATCCAAGGACTCATTTTTAGAGTGGAAGCAAGCCTTCCTCGATTCCGAGGGACTGCCTATGTTAATGGGGCAGTGGAATTATTAGGACAAAAAAAATAACTTGCTGGAATTTTCTTGCTCTTTACCACATAAAAATGGAAAATATGCTTGTTTCAGATTACACAAGATAAACAAAATATAGTTCCTTTTTTGAATTGTTGTTGTTAATGATAGCCCAATAGTGGGGCGAATTAAATGTATACCTAGTGATGACACTCCATTTACAAATCCCTTCACTGCCTCATTACTCTGCCTCTGCAACCTCTTTCAGCCCCAATTCCCAACCTTCGCCCTTCTGTCTTCTAATTCAGGCTTCCTGCACCGCTGCTCTCCCTGCATTCTGCGATTTGTGGCAGAGCTCTGCCTTGCTCCTTTCTCCCCACCTCTAAACGTCTTCTCCTGAATCTAACTCTTTATCAATGTTTCTCTACTTTCGCAGAGTTTTAGGTTGTGGGTTCAAGTCCCACTCCAGTGAATTGAACACATAAATCTAGGCTGACTCTCCAGTGCAGTGCTGAGGGAGTGCTGCACTGTCTCAGGTGCTGACTTTCAGATGAGACGTCAAACTGAGGCCCCGTCCGATCTCTCAGGCGGACGTAAAAGATCCCATGGCACTATTTTGAAGAAGAGCAGGGGAGATTTTGAGGATGTTTTCAGTAGAGTGGACAAGGGGGAACCAGTTGATGTGGTATATTTGGACTTTCAGAAGGCTTTCGACAAGGTCCCACACAAGAGATTAATGTGCAAAGTTAAAGCACATGGGATTGTGCGTAGTGTGCTGACGTGGATTGAGAACTGGTTGGCAGACAGGAAGCAAAGAGTAGGAGAAAATGGGTACTTTTCAGAATGGCAGGCAGTGACTAGTGGGGTACCACAAGGTTCTGTGCTGGGGCCCCAGCTGTTTACATTGTATATTAATGAGTTAGACGAGGGGATTAAATGTAGAATCTCCAAATTTGCGGATGACATTAAATTGGGTGGCAGTGTGAGCTGCGAGGAGGATGCTATGAGGCTGCAGATTGACTTGGATAGGTTAGGTGAGTGGGCAAATGTATGGCAGATGAAGTATAATGTGGATAAATGTGAGGTTATCCACTTTGCTGGTAAAAACAAAGAGACAGACTATTATCTGAATGGTGACAGATTAGGAAAAGGGGAGGTGCAACGAGGCCTGGGTGTCATGGTACATCAGTCATTGAAGGTTGGCATGCAGGTACAGCATGCGGTTAAGAAAGCAAATGGCATGTTGGCCTTCATAGCGAGGGGATTTGAGTACAGGGACAGGGGGGTGTTACTACAGTTGTACGGGGCCTTGGTGAGGCCACACCTGGAGTATTGTGTATAGTTTTGGTCTCCTAACTTGAGGAAGGACATTCTTGCTATTGAGGGAATGCAGCGAAGGTTCACCAGACTGATTCCCGGGATGGCGGGACTGACATATCAAGAAAGACTGGATCAACTGGGCTTGTATTCACTGGAGTTCAGAAGAATGAGAGGGGATCTCATAGAAACGTTTAAAATTCTGACGGGTTCAGACAGGTTAGATGCAGGAAGAATGTTCCCGATGTTGGGGAAGTCCAGAACCAGGGGTCACAGTCTAAGGATAAGGGGTAAGCCATTTAGGACCGAGATGAGGAGAAACTTCTTCACCCAGAGAGTGGTGAACCTGTGGAATTCTTTACCACAGAAAGTTGTTGAGGCCAATTCACTAAATATATTCAAAAAGGAGTTAGATGTAGTCCTTACTACTAGGGGGATCAAGGGGTATGGCGAGAAACCAGGAATGGGGTACTGAAGTTGCATGTTTAGCCATGAACTCATTGAATGGCGGTGCAGGCTAGAAGGGCCGAATGGCCTACTCCTGCACCTATTTTCTATGTTCCATGTTCTATGTTCCCTGTCTCTAGCCCCGACCCCTGTCTCTAGCCCCGACCCCTGTCTCTAGCCCCGACCTCTGTCGTCTCTAGCCCCGACCTCTGTCGTCTCTAGCCCCGACCCCTGTCTCCAGCCCCGACTCCTGTCTCCAGCCCCGACCCCGGACTCCGAACCCTGTCTCCCACCCGACCTCTGTCTCCCACTCCATCCCCTGTCTCCGACCCCGGTCTCTGACCCCGACCCCCCCCCCGCCGTCTCTGACCTCGACCCCCCGTCTGACCCGACCCCCCGTCTCTCACCCCGACCCCCCGTCTCTCACCCCAACCCCCCCCCCGTCTGACCCGACCCCCCCGTCTCTCACCCCGACCCCCCCCCCCCCGTCTCTGACCTCGACCCCCCGTCTGCCTCGATCGCCCTGTCTGACCCGACCCCCCGTCTTTCACCCCGACTCCCCCGTCTCTGACCTCGACCCCCCGTCTGACCCGACCCCCTGTCTCTCACCCCGACCCCTGCCCGTCTCTCACCCCGACCCCTGTCACTCACCCCGGATGCCTGTCTCTGACCCTGCCTCTGATCGCTGACCCCTGCCTCTGATCGCTGTCTCTAATCCCTGTCTCTGACCCTGACCCTGTCTCTGACCCTGACCCTGTCTCTGACACACACCTGCCTCGTTCCGGGGATGTGGGCGCTGGCAAGGCCCAGCATTTATTGCCCATCTCTAATTGCCCTTGAGAAGGTGGTGGTGAGCCGCCACATTGAACCACTGCAGTCCGTGTGGTGAAGGTGCTCCCACAGTGCTGTTGGGGAGCGTGTTCCAGGATTTTGACCTACCGACGATGAAGGAACGGTGATATATTTCCAAGTCAGGATGGTGTGCGTGACTTGGTGGGAACTTGCAGGTGATGGTGTTCCAATGCGCTTGTTGCCCTTGTACTTCTCGGTGTTAGACGTCGCGGGTTTGGGAGGTGCTGTCGAAGAAGACTGGGCGAGTTGCTGCAGTGCATCTTGTAGATGGTACACACTGCAGCCACGGTGCGCCGGTGGTGGAGGGAGTGAATGATTAAGGTAGTGGATGGGAGTGGGCAGTTTTGTCCTGGATGGTGTCGAGCTTTTGAGTGTTGGAGCTGCACTCATCCAGGCAAGTAGAGAATTCCATCACACTCCTGACGTGCCATAGCATAGATGGTAGAAAGGCTTGGGGGAGTCAAGAGGTGAGACTTTATTACAAGAGCATTTGAGTAAAAGAGTGAAGACGTCTTGCTGCATTTTGAAGACATCTTGTTGCCCTGGTGAGACCACACCTGGAGCATTGTGTACAGTTTTGGTCTCCTTACCGAAGGAGATGCAACGAGACCTGGGTGTCATGTTACATCAGTCATTGAAGGTAGGCATGCAGGTACAGTAGGGAGTAAAGAAAGCAAATGGCATGCTGGCCTTCATAGCGAGGGGATTTGAGTATAGGAGCAGGGACATCTTACTGCAGTTGTACAGGGCCTTGGTGAGACCACATCTTGAATATTGCGTGCAGTTTTGATCTCCTACTCTGAGGAAGGACATTCTTGCTATTGAGGAAGTGCAGCGAAGGTTCACCAGACTGATTCCCGGGATGGCAGGACTGACATATGAAGAAAGACTGGCTTATATTCGCTGGAATTTAGAAGAATGAGAGGCAATCTCATAGAAACATAGAAAATTCTGACGGGATTGGACAGATTAGATGCAGGAAGAATGTTCCCGATGTTCGGGAAGTCCAGAACCAGGGGTCACAGTCTAAGGATAAGGGGTAAGCCATTTAGGACCGAGATGAGGAGAAACTTCTTCACTCAAGAGAATTGTGAACCTGTGGAATTCTCTACCACAGAAAGTTGCTGAGGCCAATTCATTAAATATATTAAAAAGGGAGTTAGATGTGGCCCTTACGGCTAAAGGGATCAAG
Organism: Pristiophorus japonicus; assembly: GCF_044704955.1. Lineage (NCBI taxonomy): Eukaryota > Metazoa > Chordata > Chondrichthyes > Pristiophoridae > Pristiophorus > Pristiophorus japonicus. The sequence continues at coordinate 4,910,779 of NC_091984.1, read as the reverse complement.
GGGTATGGAGAGAAAGCAGGAATGGGGCACTAAATTTGCATGATCAGCCATGATCATATTGAATGGTAGTGCAGGCTCGAAGGGCCGAATGGCCTACTCCTGCACCTATTTTCTATGTTTCTATGTTACATGCTATAGAGGGAGTGCAACGAAGGTTCACCAGACTTATTCCTGGGATGAAGGGATTGTCCTATGAGGAGAGCTTGAAGAGAATAGGCCTATATTCTCCAGCGTTTATGAAGAATGAGAGGTAATCTAATTGAAACATACAAAATTAGTACAGGGATTGACAGGGTAGATGCAGGGAGGATGTTTCCCCCGGGCTGGGGAGTCTAGAACCAGGGGTCACAGTCTCAGAATAAGGGGTCGACCATTTAAGACTGAGGAGAGAAGAAATTTCTTCACACAGAGGGTTGTGAATCTTTGGAATTCTCCACCCCAGAGGGCTGTGGAGGCTCAGTCTTTGAGTATATTCAAGACAGAGATCGATAGATTTTTGGATATTAAGGGAGTCAAGGGATACGGGGATAGTGCAGGAAAGTGGAGTTGAGGTAGAAGATCAGCCATGATCTCATTGAATGGCAGAGCACACTCAGGGGTCGAATGGCCTACTCCTGCTCCTAATTCTTATGTTCTTAGGTTCTAGTCTATGATTCTATGAAATGGAAGCATTCTCTTCACATCTACCCTATTCATAATTTTAAAGACCTGTATCAGGTCTCCTCTCAGTCATCTCTTTTCTAAAGAACGCCCGCCCAACCTGTTCAATCTTTCCCAAAAGCTGATGTTAATCACCATTTATTTCAATGGAATCAGAGCTAATTCCAGGCCAGTTACTTTACCTCTGAGGTAGGGGAAAAATTAGTCTTTAATGAAGGCTGAAATAACCCTGTAGATGGATAAAGAGAAAGCAGTTCAAGGCAGCCAGCACGGATTTCAAAAGGGATGATGGTGCTTGACAAACCTCACTAAATTCTTTGAAGCGGGGGTAACAGACATGGTGGCTGGGGGAAATGCAGTGTACATGGACTTTGACAAGGTACCTCATGGGAGATTATTGGAGAACATTAAGGAGTATGTGTTATATATGTAAACCTGTAAATACCTTATTTAACCACCAGAGGGCTCATCCACTCATCGGATAGATTGTTCCCGATGTTGGGGAAGTCCAGAACCAGGGGACACAGTCTTAGGATAAGGGGTAGGCCATTTAGGACTGAGATGAGGAGAAACTTCTTTACTCAGAGAATTGTTAACCTGTGGAATTCCCTGCCGCAGAGAACTGTTGATGCCAGTTCATTGGATAAATTCAAGAGGGAGTTAGATATGGCCCTTACGGCTGAAGGGATCAAGGGGTATGGAGAGAAAACAGGAAAGGGGTACTGAGGGAATGATCAGCCATGATCTTATCAAATGGTGGTGCAGGCTCAAAGGGCCGAATAGCCTACTTCTGCACCTATTTTCTATGTATTTTCTATGTTTCCCCTGGAGCCCCAAGGGATCCCACAATCCCTTGGGAGCACCTGTACATAAGGAGGCCTCAGGCTGGAGAGGCACTCTGGAGACCGGTAATAAAGGACTGCGGTCACACCTTACTTTGAGCTCACAGTATCTGGTCAGATTCTTCATTCAATACATAACAACTGACGACGAGATACAGATGACGAACCCCACCGCAACAATGCAGAGAACAATGGGCAGCCTGGAGAAATTTTCAGAGGGAGATGATTGGGAAACCTTCGTGGAGCGACTCGACCAATACTTCGTGGCCAACGAGCTGGAAGGGGAAGCGAACACTGCCAAACGAAAGGCGATCCTCCTCACCATTTGCGGGGCACCAACGTAAGGCCTTATGAAAAATCTGCTCGCTCCAGCGAAACCCACAGACAAGTCGTACGATGAGTTGTGCACACTGGTCCGGAAGCATCTAAACCCGAAGGAAAGCGTTCTGATGGCGAGGTACCAGTTCTACATGTACAAGAGGTCTGAAGGCCAGGAAGTGGCAAGCTACATCACTGAGCTAAGGCGCCTTGCAGGACATTGCGAATTTGAAGGACACTTGGAGCACATGCTCAGGGACTTCTTTGTACTTGGCATTGGCCATGGAGTAATACTTCGCAAACTTTTGACTGTAGAGACCCCAACCTTGAGTAAAGCCATAGCGATAGCCCAGGCGTTCATCGCCACCAGTGACAATACCAAACAAATCTCTCAGCACACGAGTGCTGCTGCAAGTACTGTGAACAAAGTAATGTTGTTTTCGAATCGTAATGTTCAGGGCAGGCCTCACATACCTGCAGCTGCACGTCCGTAAATGTCCCAGAGTCCACCATCAAGGATAGTGAATGCAAGGCCATTAACACCTTGTTGGCGCTGCGGGGGTGATCATCGTTTCCATTCATGCCGCTTCAAAGGATACATTTGCAAGGGCTGTGGAACAATGGGACACCTCCAACGTATGTGCAAGCGAGCTGCAAACCCTGCTAATCCTGCAAACCAGCATGTTGCAGAGGAGGACAAATCCACGGTGGATCACGACGAACCAGAGCCTCAGACCGAGGAGGCAGAGGTATATGGGGTGCACACATTTACGACAAAGTGTCCCCCAATAATGCTGAAGGTTGCACTAAATGGACTCCCGGTGTCAATGGAGCTGGACACTGGCGCGAGCCAGTCCAAAATGAGCAAATAGACTTTCGACAAATTGTGGTGCAGCAAGGCCTTACTCCCATTCGCACTAAACTGAGAACGTACACAATGGAACTAATTCCCATAATCAGCAGTGCTACTGTAAAGGTCTCCTATGATGGAGCGGTGCACATGTTACCACTCTGGGTGGTACCGGGCGATGGCCCCCACACTGCTCGGCAGGAGCTGGCTGGGGAAGATACACTGGAACTGGGAGGACATCCGAGCGCTCTCATCCATCGACGACACTTCATGTACCCAGGTCCTAAACAAGTTACCCTCGCTGTTCGAACCAGGCATCGGGAAGTTCCAAGGAGCAAAAGTGCAGATCCACCTGATTAGAGGGGTGCAACCCATCCATCAGAAGGTGAGAGCTGTACCGTACATGATGAGAGAGAGGGTGGAGATCGAGCTGGACCGGCTGCAATGAGAGGGCATCATTTCGCCGATCGAATTCAACAAGTGGGCCAGTCCGATTGTTCCAGTCCTCAAGGAAGACGGCACCGTCAGAATCTGTAGTGATTACAAAGTAAGTATCAATCGTTTCTCCCTGCAGGATCAATACCCACTACCAAAGGCAGACGACATATTTGCGATGCTGGCGGGAGGAAAAACGTTCACGAAGCTGGACTTGACCTCAGCCGACATGACGCAGGAGCTGGAGGAATCATCAAAGGGCCTCACCTGCATCAACACGTACAAAGGTCTCTTCATTTACAACAGATGCCCGTTTGGGATTCAATCAGCCGCGGCGATATTCCAGAGGAACATGGAGAGCTTACTGAAGTCGGTTGTGCGCACCGTGGTCTTCCAGGACGACATCTTGGTTACAGGTCGGGACACCGTCGAGCATCTGCAGAACCTGGAGGAGGTTCTTAGTCGGCTTAATGCTCGAAGTGCGTTTTCCTGGCACCTGAAGTGGAGTTCCTGGGGAGAAGAATCGCGGCGGATGGCATCAGGCTCACCGATTCGAAGACAGAGGCAATCAAGAATGCACTGAGACCACAGAACTTGACGGAGCTACGGTCGTTTCTAGGACTCCAGAACTACTTTGGTAACTTCTTACCGGGTCTTAGCACACTATTAGAACCACTGCACTCTTTACTGCATAAAGGAGATGAATGGGTATGGGGTAAAACCCAAGAAAATGCCTTTGTAAAAGCTAGAAAACTGTTATGCTCAAACAAATTGCTTGTGTTGTATGATCCATGTAAGCATTAGGTACTAGCATGTGATGCGTCGTCAGACGGTGTCGGGTGTGAATTGCAACAAGCTAATGAATCTGGGAAATTGCAACCGGTTGCTTATGCATCCTGAAGTCTGTCTAAGGCTGAGAGGACCTACAGCATGATCGAAAAAGAAACGTTAGCGTGTGTTTATGGGGTAAAGAAAATGCATCAATGTCTGTTTGGGCTGAAATTTGAGTTGAAAACCGACCATAAGCCTCTTTTCTGAAAGTAAGGGGATAAATGCGAATGCATCGGCCTGCATCCAGAGATGGGCGCTCACGTTGTCCGCATACAACTACGCCATCCGCCACAGGCCAGGCACAGAAAACTGTGCAGATGTTCTCAGTAAGCTGTCATTGCCCAGATGGCACAGCCCGCCGATTTAGTTATGGTAATGGAAGCATTTGAGAGTGAGCAATCACCTGTCACCGCCCAACAGATTAGAACATGGACGAGCCAGGGCCCCCTTACTGTCCTTAGTAAAAAAACACTGTGCTCCACAAGAGTTAATCTAGTGTCCCGTTAGAAATGCAGGAAGAAATAAGGCCGTACCAGCGGCGCAAAGATTAAATGTCTTATACAGGCAGACTGCCTTCTTTGGGGTAATCGGGTAGTGGTGCCAAAAAAGGGCAGGGACACTTTTATTAGTGATCTCCACAGTACCCACCCAAGCATCATAATTATTGTGTTCCTAACACAGATGAGGCTGCACACAGGGAGGTTAAAGTAACAGTGACCTCAGTCTTTAATAAGACACTCCAGAGTGAGAAACAGGCCTTAGGGCCAGCTTTTTTACAGTGCTCCCAAGGGATGCTGGGATCCCTTGGGACTTCAGGTGGATGAGCTCCCTGGTGGCGGAACATGGGAGTGCATGCTTTACAGATACACAACATCACTCCCCCTCAAAGTCAAAGTGAAAACTATTTACAAGGTGAGGCGGTCGGGAGCCTTTCTTTCCCTGGTGGACCGCTTCGGTACAAATGTCTGTTCTGGTGTGTTGGCTGTGCCCTCGCTGGGCTGGCGTGTTGTTGGCCCTGCAGGGCTACTAGGTGAGCCTGGCCTTGCTGGGCTGTTGGGCATGATGGGTTCGATTTCCTGGTCCGGCGTGGTGTCGTTGATCCTTTGGGTGTGTGTTGTGGGCTCGAAAAAGGTGGTGTCTGCTGTGGGTTGTTCAGGGCAGTCTGTGAACCGCAGCCTCATTTGGTCCAAGTGTTTTCTGCAAATTTGTCCATTGTCTAGTTTGACGACAAACACCTTATTCCCTCCTTTAGCTATCACCGTGCCCGCGATCCACTTGGGACCATGTCCATAGTTTAGCACATACACAGGGTCATTCAGATCAATTTCCCATGACAGTGGTGTGACCATCGTTTACATTTTGTTGCTGCAGCCTGCTCTCTACCTGATCATGCAGGTTGGGGTGAACCAACGATAGTCTGGTTTTAAGTGTCCTTTTCATAAGTAGCTCAGCCGAGGGCACCCCTGTGAGCGAGTGCGGTCTCGTGCGGTAGCTGAGCAGTATGCGGGACAGGCAGGTTTGGAGTGAGCCTTCTGTGACTCGTTTAAGACTCTGTTTGATGGTTTGTACTGCCCGCTCTGTCTGCCCATTGGAGGCTGGTTTAAACGGGGCCGAGGTGACATGTTTGATCCCATTGCGGGTCATGAATTCTTTAAATTTGGCACTGGTGAAACATGGCCCGTTGTCACTGACCAGTATGTCAGGCAGGCCGTGGGTGGCAAACATGGCCCTCAGGCTTTCAATGGTGGCGGTGGTGGTGCTTCCCGACATTATTTCACATTCAATCCATTTTGAAAAAGCATCCGCCACTACCAGGAACATTTTACCGAGAAACGGGCCCGCATAGTCGACACGGATCCTCGACCATGGTCTGGAGGGCCAGGACCACAAACTTAGTGGTGCCTCTCTGGGCGCGTTGCTCAACTGAGCACACACGCTGCATTGCCGTACACAGGACTCTAAGTCAGAGTCGATACCGGGCCACCACACATGGGATCTGGCTATCGCTTTCATCATTACTATACCCGGGTGTGTGCTGTGGAGATCCGAGATGAACGTCTCCCTGTCCTTTTTTGGTAGCACTACGCGGTTACCCCACAACAGGCAATCTGCCTGAATGGACAGCTCGCCCTTTCGCCGCTGGAAAGGCTTGATTGGTTCTTGCATTTCAACGGGGATACTGCCCAGCTCCCATGCAGTACACAGTTTTTTACTAGGGACAGCAGAGGATCTTGGCTGGTCCAAGTCCTAATCTGGCGGGCCGTGACAGGTGATTTATCATTTTTAAACGCTTCCATGACCATCAACAAGACTGCGGGCTGCGCCACCATCAACATGTTTGCAGACTGCGCCATTTCCACCCCTGTGGAGGGCAATGATAGCCGACTGAGAGCATCCGCACAGTTCTCGGTGCCTGGCCTGTGGCGGATGGTATTGTTATTCGCTGATAGCGCGAGTGTCCACCTTTGTATGCGGGCTGAGGCATTAGTATTAATCCCCTTGTTTTCAGCGAATAGGGATGTGAGGGGCTAGTGATCGGTCTCCAGCTCAAATTTGAGGCCAAACAGGCACTGATGCATTTTCTTTACCCCGAATACACACGCTAATGCCTCTTTCTCAATAATGCTGTAGGCCCTCTCGGCCTTAGACAAACTTCTGGAAGCATAGGCGACAGGTTGCAACTTCCCCGCAACGTTAGCTTGTTGTAATACACACCCGACTCCGTACGACGACATGTCACATGCTAGCACAAGTCTTTTACACAGGTTATACAATACAAGCAGCTTGTTGGAGCATAAAATGTTTCTGGCTTTCTCAAAAGCAATTACTTGGTTTTTTTCCCCATACCCAGTTCTCACCTTTGCACAATAACACATGTAGGGGCTCTAAAAGGGTGCTTAACCCTGGTAGGAAGTTACCAAAATAGTCCCAGGAACGACCGCATCTCCGTGACGTTCTGTGGCCTGGGCGCGTTCCTGATAGCCTCTGTCTTGGCGTCTGTGGGCCGAATGCCGTCCGCCGCGATATTTCTCCCCAAAAACTCCACTTCTGTTGCCATGAAGATGCATTTCGACCTCTTCAGCCGCAGTCCTACGCGATCCAGTCACTGGAGGACCTCCTCCAGGTTTTGTAGGTGCTCGGCGGTGTCCCGATCCGTGACCAATATGTCGTCCTGAAAGACCACCATGTGTGGTACCGACTTGAGTAGGCTCTCCATGTTTCTCTGGAAGATCGCTGCAGCCGACCGAATTCCAAATGGGCATCTGTTGTAGATGAACAGTCCCTTGTGCGTGTTGATGCAGGTGAGGCCCTTCGAAGACTCCTCCAGCTCCTACGTCATGTAGGCCGAAGTCAAGTCGAGCTTGGTGAACGTCTTGCCTCCTGCCAGCGGCGCAAATAGGTTGTCTGCCTTAGGTAGTGGGTGTGGTCCTGTAGCGAGAAACGATTAATAGTTACTTTATAATCACCGCAAATCCTGACCGTGCCATCACTTTTGAGTACTGGAACAATCGGGCTGGCCCACTCGCTGAATTCCACTGGGGAGATTATGCCCTCGTGTTGCAGCCTGTCCAGCTCGATTTCCACTCTCTCCCTCATCAAGTGAGGTACCGCTCGCGCCTTGTGGTGAATGGGTCGTGCCTCTGGGACCAAGTGGATCCGCACCTTCGCCCCGGAAAAGTTTCCAATGCCTGGTTCAAAAAGGGAAGGAAATTTGTTAAGAACCTGGGTACATGAGTCCTCATCGACATGTGATAGCGCTCGGATGTCATCCCAGTTCCAGCGGATTTTGCCCAGCCAGCTCCTTCCAAGCAGTGTGGGGCCATCGCCCGGGACAATCCAGAGTGGCAGTTCATGCACCGTGCCCTCGTAGGTGACCTTGACCATGGCGCTGCCCAGGACAGTGATAAGCTCTTTGGTGTACGTTCTCAGTTTCATGTGGATGGGGCTCAGGGCTGGTCTGAGTGCCTTGTTGCACCACAGTCTCTCAAACACCTTTTTACTCATGATGGATTGGCTAGCGCCAGTGTCCAGTTCTATGGCTACGGGCAAGCCATTCAATTTTACGTTTAGCATTCTAGGTGGATATTTCGTCGAAACTGTGTGCACCCCGTGTACTTCAGCATCTGCCTTCTCTCTCTGAGGCTCGAAATTGCTTTGATCCACCATGGACCGATCTTCCTCTGCCACGTGGTGGTTAGCAGGTTTTGCAGAGCTTGTAGCTCGTTTGCAAGCTCGTTGGAGGTGCCCCATTGTTCCACAGCTCTTGCGAACATACCCTTTGAAGCTACATGAATAGGCTGAATGGAAGCCTCCACAACGCCAACAAGGTGTGAATTGCCTTGCATTCATCCTTTGTTGGGGACTCTGAGTCATCTGGGTCACCTGAGATCTGCTGGCAGTTGCAGACTCGTGGGTTCTGCCCTGTACATTTCTGCTCGCAAACACAGTTCCAGTTAATTTATGAACATTGCTAGCACTTGTGTGCTGAGAGATTTGTTTGGTGTTATCACTGTGGACATAAACGCCTGTGCTATTGCAATGGCCTTACTGAGGGTCGGTGTCACTACAGTCAAAAGTTTTCAAAGGATGGTTTCGTGGCCAATGCCCAGTACAAAAAAGTTTCTGAGCATTTGCTCCAGGTAGCCATCAAACTCAAATTGTCCTGCAAGTCGCTTTAGCTCGGCGACATAGCTCGCCACTTCCTGACCTTCAGATCGCTGGCACATGTAGAACCGATACCTCGCCATTAGCACGCTCTCCCTCGGATTAAGATGCTCCCGACCAGTGTACTCAGCTCCTCGTGCAACTTATCTGTGGGTTTCACCAGAGCCAGAAGATTCTTCATGAGGCTGTAGGGCAGTGCCCCGCAGACTGTGAGGAGGACCACTCTCCTTTTTGCAGCGATTCCTTCTTCGTCCAGCTCATTGGCTACAAAGTACTGGTCTAACCGTTCGACACAGGCTTCCCAGTCCTCACCCTCCGAGAACTTCTCCAGGATGCCCACAGTTTGCTGCATCTTTGCGTTGGATTCGTATTCTCATCGCCAGTAATAAAGGACTGCGGTCACACCTTACTTTCAGCTCACAGTATCTGATCAGACTCTTCATTCAATATATAACAGTATGGAATTAGGGAGAAGATAGCAAACTGAATTAAATATTAGTCAGAAGGGAGGAATTAAGGGTAGTTTTTCCAGAGTGGTTGGAAGAGGCCCGAGCTGTCACACTGGGTTCAGCTCATCGACCACTCCCGTTCACTGTGGGTATCAATGATTTGCATTATCGGCCCAGAGGGAGTGGTGTCAAAGTGTAGAAGACCAAAGGGAACATTGATCAGATGGGGGAATAGGCATTCTGTGCTGGTGTTTATCCTTCACATGAGCAGCAGTCCTAATCCCATGTTGCTGCTGGAGCTGTGCTGGGCCAATTGGAGTGGAGCAACGCGAGGACAGAGGAGGAGCACAGAGCAGTGATGGTCGAGGAGCTCGGACTGATCGACCATTAGGAAAGGGTGCAGAGTGGACAAGGAGGGACAACATGTCACAGTCATAGGAATAGAAGGAGGCCATTCAACCCTGCGGGCCTGTTCATCCATTCAGTTAGCTTATGGCTGATCTGTATCATAGAAACATAGAAATTAGGTGCAAGAGCAGGCCATTCGGCCCTTCGAGCCTGCACCACCATTCAATCAGATCATGGCTGATCATTCACCTCAGTACCCCTTTCCCGCTTTCTCTCTATACCCCTTGATCCCCTTAGCCGTAAGGGCTATATCTAACTCCCTCTTGAATATATCCAATGAACTGGCATCAACGATTCTCTGCGGCAGGGAATTCCACAGGTTAACAACTCTCTGAGTGAAGAAGTTTTTCCCTCATCTCAGTCCTAAATGGCCTACCCCTTATCCTAAGACTGTGTCCCCTGGTTCTGGACTTCCCCAATATCGGAAACATTCTTCCCGCATCTAACCTGTCCCGTCCCGTCAGAATCTTATACGTTTCGATGAGATCCCCTCTCATCCTTCTAAACTCCAGTGTATAAAGGCCCAGTTGATCCAGTCTCTCCTAATATGTCAGTCCAGCCATCCCTGGAATCAGTCTGTTGAACCTTCACGGCACTCCCTCAATAGCAAGAACGTCCTTCCTGAGATTAGGAGACCAAAACTGAACACAATGTTCCAGGTGAGGCCTCACCAAGGCCCTGTACAATCCCCTCTCGTTCTTCTAAATTCCAGTGAATATAAGCCTAGTCGATCCAGTCTCTCCTCATATGTCAGTCCTATAATCCCGGGAATCAGTCTGGTGAACTTTCGCTGCACTCCCTCAATAGCAAGAATGGCCTTCCTCAGATTAGGAGACCAAAAACTGAACACAATACTCAAGGTGTGGTTTCACCAACACCATCCATCTGTCTTGGCCCCGCAAGGCAAACCCTAACACCCTTGTCTGACTAAATAAACATCGATCCCAGTCCTGAAATATTCAATTGACCCGTAGCCCCAACAGCTTTTGGGGGCGAGTTCTGGACCTCCACCACCCTGCCTGTGAAGAAATGCCCCCGATAGCACCCCTGCATAGCCTAGCTCCAATTCAAGGCCATGCCCCCCCCCCCCACAAACTAGAGGAAATAGTTTCTCTCTATCCACCTTGTTGTGTATACAAGAACTCCATGAAGCTGAGTACTGTGAGCTAAACTTAGTGTGACCTTAGTCTTTATTACAACTCCAGAGTGCCTAAACAACATGGCAGCCAACCTTTTATACTGGCCCTGTACATGTGTGCAGGTGACCATTATGACTCCAACAGTCGCGCCCTCTGGTGGCAAGTATTATATAGTTACATACATAACACACCTCACCAACTTCATCATCTTAAACACCTCAAATAGATCACCCCTCAATCTGCTATACTTAAGCGAATATTAGCCTAGACCATGTGAACCGTGCTCATAAATTTAAACCCTTACAGGCCTGGTATGATTCTGGTCAGCATGACCTGTGAGGGGGAATGTTTCAATTGCGCTCTCTTGGAAGGGTGCCTGGTGAATTTTTGAGAAATGTGAGTTTTGTAATAATGGCCCTGAAATTGCGGCCTCTCGGGGTGTGTACGATGTACGCACTCAACCGAGGAGGCCCCGCAAGTTCTGGGTTTAGGCGCACAAAGTGCCTGCTCCCAGCACCTTCAATCTGTCAAGTTGTTCTTCAAACTCTTACGCTTGGTAAAAGCAGAAGTACGACCAGCTTTTACCAGCATAGGAGTTTTAATAGATTAAAAAAAAATGTTATTACTTATTTTTATATTAAAAACCCTGCCTATGAAGGTAAGTTTATTTTTAGCACTATTAAAACATTTTATTTATTTCAAAAAACACATTTTTCTCTAAAACATTTAATTTAATGCAATTTCTGTTAATTTTTAAAAAATGAAGTATTTTCTGAAATTGATATTTATGTTTTATTTGATTTTAGGGATATTCTCATTGATAGTAATGGAAGCTCGGAGAATAGTCCATGTTCATTGGTTGGTCCGGCCCACGTGATCCCAGGATGCCCGTACGTTCCTGGACTACGTGGGCCTCTACGCTGGGCTGTGCATCCAGGCGTCGGAGCGCAAGTGTTCCTTCCTCTGGGACCACCACTTACTTTTGTAAAAAAAAATTTGGTTGGAGTCATCCGCCCATGGAAAGCCTCCAACTGCAATTTTTGGTCCATTTTCTAGACACTGGCTGTAGTTTTGTGTCCGTATTGAAAATTCATTCAAAATGCAGAGTCAAAAACAGTTAAAAAAGGTATTGCATTGGCTGTAAACGCCTTGGGACATCCTATGGTCGTGAAAGGCGCTATAGAAATGCAAGTTGTTTCTTTAACATAAGAACATAAGAACATAAGAATTAGGAACAGGAGTAGGCCATCTAGCCCCTCGAGCCTGCTCCGCCATTCAATAAGATCATGGCTGATCTGGCCGTGTACTCCGCTCCACTTACCCGCCCGCTCCCTGTAACCCTTAATTCCTTTATTGGTTAAAAATCTATCTATCTGTGATTTGAATACATTCAATGAGCTAGCCTCAACTGCTTCCTTGGGCAGAGAATTCCACAGATTCACAACCTTCTGGGAGAAGAAATTCCTTCTCAACTCGGTTTTAAATTGGCTCCCCCGTATTTTGAGGCTGTGCCCCCTAGTTCTCGTCTCCCCTACCAGTGGAAACAACCTCTCCGCCTCTATCTTGTCTATCCCTTTCATTATTTTAAATGTTTCTATAAGATCACCCCTCATCCTTCTGAACTCCAACGAGTAAAGACCCAGTCTACTCAATCTATCATCATAAGGTAACCCCCTCATCTCCGGAATCAGCCTCGTGAATCGTCTCTGTACCCTCTCCAAAGCTAGTATATCCTTCCTTAAGTAAGGTGACCAAAACTGCACGCAGTACTCCAGGTGCGGCCTCACCAATACCCTGTACAGTTGCAGCAGGACCTCCCTGCTTTTGTACTCCATCCCTCTTGCAATGAAGGCCAACATTCCATTCGCCTTCCTGATTACCTGCTGCACCTGCAAACTAACTTTTTGGGGATTCATGCACAAGGACCAGGGTGGAGCTATTGGAGGCGCGGCCTATTCACTTGGAGCCTGGAGCAGTGAGAGAAGGAGCTGCTGCTGTAGCTCGTGGCTGGAAGGCCTTTCGAGAACCCTGTGAAACAGCCCAGGAAGAGAAGGAAGGAAGGAAGGAAGGAAGGAAGGGGCTTCATTACCATTCATCCAGAGGGAGAGGAGGAGAGCAGAAGACTGCAACAACTTCATTAATTCTACAAAGAGTTGGAGAGAGGGGGAAAAAAGAACAACTAACCAGTGTGGAAGGAGGGAAAGACTTCTTCAACCAAAGGTGGGTGTGTTTTGGTGCATTCCCCAAAAGACTTTGTTGTATCGGTGGGGGGAGGAAAGAAGACCATTCGAGGGCCGGAACATCGCAGGGGGTGTGTGTGTGTGGAAGTGTGTGTGGGGGTCTTGCCTACAGCTAGGCCCACACACCACTGAAGCACCCCTCCCCCACTGCCTAGCCTGGGATAGCTGGAGCTACCTGGCTGACGAAACTCAATCACCCTAATTAACATCGTTGGGAGTGTGTACCTGTGTGGCTCCAGCTGCCCCAGGTGAAGACATCTTCTCCCCCCACCCGAAGACCACCCCAAAGACTGTTTTGTTTGCCATCTGGGGAGTGCACCCACCCATCGCTGTGAGGGGAGACCTGCCCTCGCAGCTTCCCTCTTTCCCCCCCCCCTCCCCCGCTCTCTTTCTCTCTCTCTCTGTCTCTCCCCTCTCCCTCTGAGAGCCCTTTCCTCCCAATTGAAAAAAGAAAAACAATTAAGACAACTGAGCAGAGGGAGCAAGGCCCCTCCCCAATTGCCAACTAGGGGAGAGGTGTGCCTCTTTCAGAGCTCTCTCTGTTCAAATATTTAAACGAGGCCATTTAAGATAATTGAGGCCTGTGACTTTGGGGTGGGTGTAGCCCTTAAAGGGACCCCGTGATGGCGACCCCATCCACGCCGGTGGCGGGGCCAGCAAGGACATACGCGCAGGCGGCGTCCACATCCACGGCGCCTCCTGTGCCTTCTGCTGCCCTGCCACCTTTCAGACTTGTCACAAAGAAACACGGGGTCAAGAGCTACACTCACCCCACGATGAGCATCGAGGAGTGCGTGCGGGCGATGGCTGGGGTAGTCGGCCCCTCGGCCATTGTCGCGGCCTCCAAGATGTCTGGGAAGGCCGTGTTCTTCCTGGGGTCGGAGCGGGCGGTGTCCCTGACCATTGAAAAGGGGCTCACGGTGGGCGGGACGTTCCTGCCGGTGGACCCTCTCAAGGCCACCGCGCAGAGGGTCATTCTATTGAATGTCCCGCCCTTTGTTCCCGCTGGGCTCCTCCTCCCTCACATACACCAACTGGGGGAGGTAAGGTCAGGGATCAACCCCATACCGCTCGGCCTCAGGGAGAGCAGCCTGCGCCACGTGTTCTCCTTCCGCCGCCAGCTCTTTGTCCGGCTGGCGCGGGAGGAGACGACAGAGGGATCGTTCAACGTGATGCACGAGAGGACTGCCTACCGCGTCTTCTGGACGTCGGACGGTGTGCGGTGCCATGCCTGTAGGGAGGTGGGGCACGTTCGCAAGAACTGCCCCGCCTCCAAGGCCGCCAAACCACCGAGGGCGGCCAAGGCTGGCGCCGCCGCCACCCCTCCCCCTAGTTGCGTCCGCGTGCCGGGAGCCGTAGGTGCGCGGGCATCATCGGGGGCCTTTGTTTTCACGGCCTCCGGCGGGGGGGAGGGAGAGCGTCCGACCGGAAAGAAGATGCGGAAGAAGGCGAAACATCTAGAGGCGGGTCCCCTCAGTGCGCCAGACAATTTGTTTACCGCGCTCAGCCCAACCCAGTCATCGGCGAGAGCGGGGTGCCCTGAGCCTGTGCCCGAGCCCTTGAATAACACCACAGAGGGGTTTGGGCGCGGGCAAGATAAGAAAAAGGGGGGAGTGGAGCGGGAGGCCTTGGCAGACATGGAGGTCTCCCTGCCTCCGCGCCCCCCCAGGAACAAAAGGAGGCGCCGCTCCAATGAGGCGGAGGGGGAACAACATCCCTCCGCGGAAGAGTCGGTGCCCGCCGTGTGTCCCGCGTCCCCCACCAGCGCCCCCAAACTGCGCCGTAGGCAGGAGGAGTCTGTCCCCGGGGAGGGTGAGACAGTCGAGGCTGCCCAGCCTCTGCCCCCCGGGGGTTGCGTGGAAGATCTACCTCTCGTGGGGGGCGCGGGGCCAGCGGAGGAATGCGATGCCGTCGGGTCGAGCGTCCCGGGGACTGAGGCGGGCGGGGCCGAAAAGGCCGCACCTGAGCCCGCCCAGCCAATATCCAACTTCCCCCGGGACTTGCTCGACTCGGCAGAAAATGAAACTGTAGAAAACTGTAATATACACCCACACGCTGGGCCGGGGGGTGGCGGCGGGGAGGGGGAAGAACAACAACCCTCGCCCCCTACTTTGGGGCTGGGGGACTTGGTGGACCTGGAGAATTTCCATTTTCGCCAGCTCCTGGGGTGGGGGAGGATCCCCTTCCGCTGTCGCTTCCCGACCCAGCACCACTTTTAAATAAGCCCAGTGGGGACTCCTCTGCCGACGATCCTGGGGGTGGGATCGGGGCAGAGCCAGGGCCAGATGGAGCGGCCGGGCCGTTTGCCGTACCTCGTGCGGTCGACGGGCCGGCTGCTGGCGGCGACCTCCCGGAGGGGGACGGGGACTCGGTGGGGGACGCGGGAGAAGATCTAGAGTCCACCGCCAGTGAGGCGGTGGATCTGCTCGCGGCCGCCACTGAGCCCCTCCTCATTCCTGCAAAGGAACTCCGGGACTTTTTGGTCCAGAGCCAGGGTCGCCGCGACCAAGCCCGTCTGGCCCTGGAAAGATGGTCCGAGCCGGGGCTGCTCGTCGCGTCCGTCCGCGCCGCCGCTAAAACCTTGGCCGCGGGCGGGCCCTTGATAAGGGCGCAAGACCTTGAGCTGCGCCGGCTCAAAAAGTTCCTCGCTGGGCTGCGGAGGGAGTGGAAGCCAAAAAAAAAGACTCCGCTCCCCCCCCCACAATAGGTTAGTTAGAGGTTGTACTATGCTCTTGTCATGAAGATAACCATAGCCAGCCTCAACATCAACGGCGGCAGAGAGGCACGCCGTAGATTTAACAATTTTTCGCTCCTGCGGGAGGGGAAATATGCGGCGTGCTTCCTGCAAGAAACACACACCGTTCCGGGAGATGAAGCCACGTGGCTCCTGGAATGGCAAGGAGAGGTCCGCATGAGCCACCTCACCGCCATTTCTAGTGGGGTGGCCATCTTGCTGGCCCCGCATTTTTAGCCGGAGATCTTGGGGGTCGAGGAGCCCGTGCCAGGCCGCTTGCTGCACATCAGGGTTTGCCTGGGGGACGTGCCACTCCATCTCATGAACATGTACGCCCCTCAGCCCGGCCCGCAGCAAACGCTTCTTCGAAGAAGTGTCCGCTCTTCTTGGCTCTGTCGACGTCGGCGACTGCATTGTCCTCGGGGGGGATTTTAACTGCACCCTCGAGGCGAGGGACCGCTCCGGTGTCCCGCAGAGCATGACGGCGATGGAGAAGTTGAGGGACCTGGTCGGGTCCCTCGGCTTGGTGGACGTCTGGCGAAATCTCCATCCCGACTCCAGCGCCTTTACTTGGGTGAGGCCTGGAGTAGGATGGTCCAGAGTCGACCGCCTTTACGTGTCTCGGGCGTACGTTTCCTGCGTCCCGGCGGCCTCCATGCGGCCGGTGCCGTGTTCGGACCACCACCTGGTGTGGGCAGAGCTCGCTTCGCTCCGCGCGAGGACGGGGTCCGTGTACTGGCATTTTAACAACCAGCTGCTGGAGGACGTGCGGTTCCAGGACTCGTTCCGTCGATTCTGGTCCGACTGGAGAAGGAAGCAGGGGGGCTTCCCCTCCTTGAGGCTATGGTGGGACATGGGCAAGGCTCACGTCCGCGTCTTCTGTCAGGAGTACGCGAGGGGGTCGACCAAGAGGCGGGCGGCCAGAGTCGGGCGCCTAGAAAAAGAGGTGCTCGACCTGGAAGCCCGTCTCGGTCAAGTCGTCCAGGACCCGGCCCTGCGGACGGTGTACGAAGCGAAGAAGGCCGCGCTGAAGGACCTGCAGCTCGTCGGGTCCCGAGGCGCGTTCGTGAGGTCGCGGATCCGGTTCCTGCGGGATCTGGACCGCGGCTCCCCCTTCTTCTACTCGCTGGAAAAAAGACAGGATGTCCGTAAGCAGCTCTTGACGCTGCTGGCCGACGACGGCTCTCTCGTCTCGGACCCGGAGGGCGTCAACAACAGGGCCCGTGAATATTACGGGGCCCTGTTCTCTCCGGAGCCGTCCAGCGAGGAAGCGCGTAGAGTTTTGTGGGACGACCTGCCGAAGGTCAGCCTGGAGGGCGCCGAAAATCTGGAAGCTCCGGTAAGCCTGGCGGAGCTAACCGGCGCCCTTGATCGGCTCTTGAGGGGAAAAGCCCCGGGGCTGGACAGGCTGACCGTGGAGTTCCACAGGGCGTTCTGGGACATCCTGGGGGGCGACTACGCGCGGGTCCTGGGGGAAAGTCTGGCGACCGGGAAGATGCCCCTCCCTTGGCGCAGGGCAGTCATCATCCTGCTGCCTAAGAAGGGCGATCTCCGCCTCCTTAAGAACTGGCGCCTGGTCTCCCTCCTCAGCACGGACTACAAAATCTTCGCCAGGGCGATGTCTGCTCGCCTTGGCGCCGTGCTGGACCACATGATCCACCCCGAGCAGTCCTACACGGTCCCGGGCCGGACAATCCACGATAACATCCATCTGGTCCGGGACCTCATCCATTATTCCCAGGAGGCTGGTCTGTCGGTCGCCTTCCTATCCCTCGACCAAGAGAAGGCGTTCGACAGGGTGGATCACGACTATCTGTTCGGAACTCTGCGCGCTTTCGGGTTCGGGACGCATTTCGTCGCCCGGATCCGACTTTTGTACGCCGCCGCGGAGTGTCTGATTAAGGTTAACGGGTCCTTGACGGCGCCCCTTTGCTTTGGGAGAGGGGTGCGCCAGGGATGCCCCATGTCCGGCCAGTTATACGCCGTTTGCGTGGAGCCTTTCCTGCGCCTCCTGCGGACGAGGTTGACGGGACTGGCTCTGCAAGGGCCGGGCATGGAGGTCGTCCTCTCGGCTTACGCCGATGACGTGCTCCTCGCGGTAGAGGATCCCGCTGACCTGCGGAGGATGCATGAGTGCCAGGAGATTTACTCGGCCGCATCCTTCGCCAGAATCAACTGGGAGAAATGTTCCGGACTCCTGGTGGGTCAGTGGTGGGTGGACTCCCTGCCGGAGGAGCTCAGGCCTTTTGCCTGGAGCACGACCCATCTCCTCTATCTGGGAGTCTACCTTAGCCCCGACGAGGAAGCCTGGCCGGCGAACTGGCAGGAGCTGGAGGCCAAGGTCGCCGCTCGCCTCGGACGCTGGACAGGACTGCTTCGAGTGCTGTCCTACAGGGGTCGAGTGCTAGTCATAAACTAGCTGGTGGCCGCAATGTTGTGGTACCGGCTGGTCACTTTGACCCCTCCCCCTGCGTTTGTCGCCAAGATACAGAAGAAGCTGGTGGACTTCTTCTGGAACAACAGGAAGCACTGGATCTCTGCTGCGGTCTTGAGTCTCCCGCATAGGGAGGGCGGTCAGTCGTTGGTGTGCGTCAGCGCCCAGCTCGTGACTTTCCGTCTTCAGACCCTGCAGAGATACCTTTACGTTGAGCCCCCTCCGAGGTGGTGTGCTCTGGCGATGTATTTCTTCCGCCAGTAGCGCGACCTCAACTACGACACGCAGCTCCTGTTTGTGAGTGTGGGGGGCGTCAGGACCCTCCGGGAGCTGCCTGTCTTTTACAAGGAACTCATCAGGGTCTGGAACAAAGTCTCCACCAAACGCAGCTCTCCACCGGCTGGAGTGGCAGCCGTCCTGCAGGAGCCGCTGCTCGGGAATCCGTACCTCCACGACCGAGGTTTTGGGTGGCGGTCGGAAGAGAGGGCTGTGGCTGGTGAGGTGACCAGGGTCAGGGACCTGCTCGATGGCGGAGGAGCGGGCTGGATTGCGCCAGGCACGCTGGCGCGGCGCCTAAATTCTGCCAACGTCCGCCGCGCGGCCGATGCCATCGAGTCGCTAAAAAGAGCTCTGGGCCCCGACTCCATTAGGTGCATCGAGGAGGCTCAAGCACGTGGGGAGATCCCTTCCGAACTGAACCCCGTCCGGACGGAATTCCTCATCGGCGCCAAACCCCGGAACCTCCCTCGGGGGCCGGCGCCTCACAACTTGAGCCGCCTCGAGGAAATCCCCCCCGTGCCTTTCAGTTCCGCGTGGAGGGGTTTCCTGTACGGGCTGCTCCTGCACACTCTCAACTTTGCCATCCTCGCCTGCCGTCCGGACACGCCATGGCGTACCATCTTGCCGTCCGGAGGAGGCGGGGGTCCCCGATAGAGGGCACTCTACGCAGGGGTCCTCCCACTATTTATCGGGGACTTGGCCTGGAGGGTGGTGCACGGAGCAGTGCCGTGCAATAAATTTTTAAGCCGGTTCACGGGCTCCCAGGCCGCCTGCAATTTCTGCGGTCTGGAAGAGTCCGTGTTCCATGTTTTTATTGAGTGCACAAGGTTGCAGCCCCTGTTTTGTTATTTAAAGGGGCTGCTCCTGAAATTCTGGCTGCACTTCAGTCCCACACTCCTGATCTTTGGGCACCCTGTGCGGAGGGGAGCGGGTAGGTCCGAGGGCCTCCTCGTAGGACTGCTTCTGGGCACGGCCAAGGGTGCCATCAGCCGGTCCAGGCAGCGGGCGGTCGAGGGGGTCGTTCAGCCGGACTGCCTGCCTCTCTTCTGCGCGTACATCCGCACCAGGGTGACCTTGGAGATGGAGCACGCGGTGTCCACCGGTACGCTCGTGGCCTTCCGCGAGAGGTGGGCACCGGAGGGACTGGAGTGCATCATCACGCCCGGCAACCAAATTTTAATTTGATTTATGTTTTTTAAGTTAATTTGTTTTAATTGGCGGTGCTGTTAGTGTGCCCCTCCCCTTTTATAGGGGGCACTTGGAGAAAAAATATGATTTTGTGCCCAAAAAACCCCCCCCAAAAAACCACAAAAAAAATAAAAGAGCCTTGTAAATGTTTGGTGTTTCCCCCAGATCGGGGGGCACGGTTTAATGTTTTTTGTTTGCTCCCAAAAGAGTTCATGCACATGGACCCCCAGGTCCCTCTGCACCTCAGCATGTTAAAATTTCTCCCCATTCAAATAATATTCCCTTTTACTGTTTTTTATCCAAGGTGGATGACCTCACACTTTCCGACATTGTATTCCATCTGCCAAACCTTAGCCCATTCGCTTAACCTATCTAAATCTCTTTGTAGCCTCTCTGTGTCCTCTACACAACCCGCTTTCCCACTAATCTTTGTGTCATCTGCAAATTTTGTTACACTACACTCTGTCCCCTCTTCCAGGTCATCTATGTATATTGTAAACAGTTGTGGTCCCAGCACCGATCCCTGTGGCACACCACTAACCACTGATTTCCAACCCGAAAAGGACCCATTTATCCCGACTCTCTGCTTTCTGTTCGCCAGCCAATTCTCTATCCATGCTAATACATTTCCTCTGACTCCGCGTACCTTTATCTTCTGCAGTAACCTTTTGTGTGGCACCTTATCGAATGCCTTTTGGAAATCTAAATACACCACATCCATCGGTACACCTCTATCCACCATGCTCGTTATATCCTCAAAGAATTCCAGTAAATTAGTTAAACATGATTTCATTCTTTATTTGCACAGATTGGTGGTTAGTGTAAGTATTCCGCATTAATAATTATGCATTTCTTTCCACTGTTGAGCTCTTTGTATTTGGATTTAAATGTGTGCATGGTTTGGGCACTGAGATTGAGTGACACTCTGGCGCACGTGGGCGGCAGCTGTCAGTCACCGCCGCGGTGGGCGGGGCTCCCTATCCTCGCTCCCATTGGTTGGTCCCCGCAACGCGTCAGCGGGGCTGGAGGGCGCATGTGTGGACTGCTGCAGAGCTTGGCGGAGCGGCGTGACTTCCGGTGAGTGGGGAGAGGGAGAAAGTGAAGGGGGAGTGGGAAGAGAGGGAATTGAGAGGGGAGAGAGGGAACAGAGGGAAGTGAGGGAGAAGAGAGGGAGGGGGGAATTGAGAGGGGGAAGAGAGGGGGAGGGGGAGGGGGAAGAGAGGGGGAGGGGGAGGGGGAAGAGAGGGGGAGGGGGAGGGGGAAGAGAGGGGGAGGGGGAGGGGGAAGAGAGGGGGAGGGGGAGGGGGAAGAGAGAGAGGGGGAAGAGGGAGGGGGGAATTGAGAGGGGGAAGAGGGAGGGGGGAATTGAGAGGGGGAAGAGGGAGGGGGGAATTGAGAGGGGGAAGAGGGAGGGGGGAATTGAGAGGGGGAAGAGGGAGGGGGGAATTGAGAGGGGGAAGAGGGAAGGGGGAATTGAGAGGGGTAAGAGAGGGGAGGGGGAAGAGAGGGAGGGGGAATTGAGAGGGAGAAGAGAGGGAGGGGGGAATTGAGAGGGAGAGGGGGAAGAGAGGGAGGGGGGAATTGAGAGGGGGAAGAGAGGGAGGGGGGAATTGAGAGGGAGAGGGGGAAGAGAGGGAGGGGGGAATTGAGAGGGGGAAGAGAGGGAGGGGGGAATTGAGAGGGGGAAGAGAGGGAGAGGGGGAAGAGGGGAGGGGGAGAGAGGGAGAGGGGGAGAGGGGTGGGGAAGAGAGGGAGAGGGGGAAGAGGGGAGGGGAGAAAGAGGGAGGGGGGAATTGAGAGAGGGAAGAGAGAGGGGAGGGGGAAGATTGAGAGGGGGAAGAGAGGGAGGGGGGAATTGAGAGAGGGAAGAGAGAGGGGAGGGGGAAGATTGAGAGGGAAGAGAGAGGGGGAGGGGGGAAGATGAGAGGGGG